>NW_027361801.1:14104166-14792500 GCF_039654945.1 Dendrobates tinctorius | reverse complement strand
AGATAAGTGTAAGGTTATGCACATGGGAAGGAGAAACAGATGCTACAATTACTTACTAAATGGGAAACTGCTGGGGAAATCAGACATGGAAAAAGACTTAGGCATCTTAGTCAATAAGAAGCTAAATTGGAGTGTCCAGTGTCAGGCAGCTGCCACCAAAGCAAATAGGGTCATGGGATGCATTAGAAGAGGTCTGGGGACACGAGATGAAAACATAATTCTCCCTCTGTACAAATCACTCGTCAGACCACACTTGGAGTATTGTGTGCACTTTTGGATGCCGGTGCTCAAGAAAGACATTACTGAACTTGAAAGGGTTCAAAGGCGGGCTACTAAAATGATAAATGGAGTTGGTTCACTACAATACCCAGAAAGGTTATCAAAATTAGGTCTATTTACTCTAGAAAAGAGAAGACTTAGGGGAGACTTAATATATATGTACAAGTATATCAGAGGGCAATACAGAGATCTCTCCAATGAACTGTTTGTACCAAGGACTGTGACAAGAACAAGGGGGCATTCTCTTCGTTTGGAGGAAAGACAATTTCTGCACCAGCATAGAAGAGGGTTCTTCACGGTAAGAGCAGTGAGGCTCTGGAATTCTCTTCCTGAGGAAGTGGTGATGGCCAACTCACTGAATGAATTTAAGAAAGGAATGGATGCTTTTCTTGTGAGTAACAGTATAGAAGGTTACGAATAACAGAATATTATAGGTAGATGGTTGACCCAGCTTAGGGGAAGAAATTTTTTTCCCTATGGAGAAAATTGGCTTCTACTCTGTGGGTTTTTTGCCTTCCCCAGGATCAACAATGCAGAACAGCTGCACTAAAAATAGGCTGAACTAGATAGACATAAGGTCTTCCTTCAGCCTTCAAAACTATGTTACTATGTTACTATGTATTATGTCTAAACTGCAAACTGAGCAGGGGCAGACATATCATTTGGGCATCCTGTGCAGACGTAAGATGGCCCACTTTCACCTCCAAAGCAGATGAAATTGTGCATTATAATATGTTATTATCCTGCAAAGTGCCCATATACTGTTCTTGCGCAGGGACCCTCTTCTGACTGTGTATTCCCCTGATTCTGAATATATAAGTGTAGAGTTACTTGTGGCCAATAGATTCCATAAACTATAGTGACATAGACTATAAATGTAGGACTTTCAGTAGAAGACTGGCAGCTTATAAGACGATATAAGTGTGGTGCAGTTCAGACACGGATGGTACAATTTTTAAGCTTTTAACTTTTTGTTAAGAGACCTTCAAGTTTTAACACATTTGGCACAAATCATTCCAGATTTACATTGTATGTATAATGTAAGGTTTGCTACTTAGTAAATGTGGACAATTTTGTGGTGAGACCTCCCTTCTGCCCCCCTCGAATACTTGATGAACATCCTTACTCTGCTTTTTACTTTTACACAAGTCCCTGTATCTCCAGTACTCTGCATCTCTGTGTCCCGGTCTGCAGTCTTCTTTCTGGTAGTATGTTTGTTGTGTAGTATGCACTGTGCACAGTGTTAGTGCCCACATCACAGACTGAACCCCTGTATTCTGTGGCTCTGTGTCCTGATCTTCAGTCTTCCTTCTGGTGGTATGTTGCATAGGACTTGCAGGACACAATGTTAATGCTCCCATCACAGAAGGAACCCCTGAATTCTGCGGCTCTGTGTCCTGGTCTTCAGTTTTCTTTCTGTTGGTATGTTGTGTAGGATGTACTGTGCATACTGTTAGTGCCCCCATCACAGACTGAACCCCATAACAATTGTAATGTAATTTTGTACCATAGCTGATATGAAATCTGCTCTCTGTGTATAGAGCCCCTTATAATGTCAGGTTCTAGAAATGGAATCAGGGCATTAGTGATCACTCCCATCAATGTCACTGTGTAAGGGGAGATCCAGGCAAAAAACACTCAACACAAGATATAGATATAATATTTTTTTTTATTTGAATAGCAATAAGCAACATTGTAATGAAAACATTACTAGTCCTTTAAAAAATTAAACTATGGTCACAGTGGCTCTCAGATTGGTCCAAGTGGAGATCACAGAAGAAGCTTTGAAGACCACCTGAGAGCTACTGGACACAAAGTTCCAGAGCAAAGCGATGAAACCCCCAGAGAGTTCTGCTTCAAGGGGAAAAAAAATTCCTTCCTGACCCCATTGCTGGTGATCAGATATATTCCTGGATCTTCTGTCCTGCTGCATATTGCTGTATTTAACATAGGCTTACGTCATGTGAACAATGACCCAATAGCTGTCGACTGAGCAATCGCCCTATATGATAAAATCTGCAATGGAGGCTCGTAATAGGGCTTTCAATAAATATGTGAAATTAGTCAAATGAGTATAAGGCCGGCTTCACATATCATGATATTTCAGGTGCCGGAAAAAACGGTACCGGAGATATCTGTATCCGTTTGTCTGTGTGTCCGTGTGTATAATACTTGTTGCACACATGTGGCAACCATGTGCCGCCCGTGTGCCACATCAGTACCACATGCACAGGTGCCTGAGAAGCAGCGGTACAGTTAGCGCTGTTCCCCAGCTCCGGGTGCTGAAGATGGCTCTCATCATTCTCCCCTGCTCTACTGGCGATCAGCGCAAGAAGGGGAGAATAATGAGAGTTGTATCCAAGTGATAACAATGAGAGCATGTGGTGGTTGATGGGACTATTACTCCCATCAGCCTGTGCTGGCTGCCGCTAATAACAGCGAGACTTCAAAAATCAATAATATGCCTAATGGTAGCCTCCAAATAGGAAACCATCAAAAAGAGGGATGAAGAGGCTTCAATACCATTCAATAAAGAATTTTTATTTAATAATGTTTTAAAATTACATTAATTCAAAAATGGGGACAACAAAATGCAAAAAAGTCGGTCATGAAGGCTACAACAATCAAAAGGTGGATATATAAACAATGGACTGTGCACAAAACCATTTTTGAATGAAAAAATCTCCAAATAAGACAGTCTAAATATAAAGTGCTAGCAAGTGCATACATAGCCGAAGCAGCAGGCTTATTAACCCCTTCACTACCAAGGGTGGTTTGCACGTTAACTACCGGGCCAATTTTTACAATTCTGACCACTGTACCTTTATGAGGTCATAACTCTGGAACGCTTTCATGGATCCCGGTGATTCTGACATTGTTTTCTCGTGACATATTGTACTTCATGTTAGTGGTAAAATTGCATTCAAATAACTTGCGTTTATTTGTGAAAAAAACGGAAATTTGGCGAAAATTTTGCAATTTTCCAACTTTGAATTTTTATGCCCTTAAATCACAGCGATACGGCACACAAAAAACTTAATACATAACATTTCCCACATGTTTACTTTACATCAGCACAGTTTTAGAACCAAAATTTTTTTTTGTTAGGAAGTTATAAGGGTTAAAAATTGACCAGCGATTTCTCATTTTTGCAACACCATTTTATTTTTAGGGACCACTTCACATTTGAAGCCACTTTGAGGGGTCTATATGATAGAAAACACCCAAAAGTGACACCATTCTAAAAACTGCACCCCTTAAGGTGCTTAAAACCACATTCAAGAAGTTTATTAACCCTTTAGGTGCGTCACAGGAATTTTTTGAATATTAAAAAAAATGAACATTTAACTTTTTTTCACAAAAAAAATACTTCAGGTTCAATTTTCTTTATTTTACCAAGGGTAACAGGAGAAATTGGACTGCAAGACTTATTGTGCAATTTGTCCTGAGTACGCTGATACCTGATATGTGGGGGGGAACCACTGTTTCGGCGCATGGCAGAGCTCAGAATGGAAGGAGCGCCGTTTGACTTTTTCAATGCAAAATTGGCCGGAATTCAGATCGGACGCCATGTCACGTTTGGCGAGCCCCTGATGTACCTAAACAGTGGAAACCCCCCCAAGTGACCCCATTTTGGAAACTAGACCCCCCAAGGAACTTATCTAGATATGTGGTGAGAACTTTGAACCCACAAGGGCTTCACAGAAGTTTATAGCGTACAGCGGTACAATTAAAAAATCATATTTTTTCCACAAAAATGATCTTTTCACCCCCAATTTTTATTTTTCCAAGGGTAACAGGACCCTAAAAGTTATTGTGCAATTTGTCCTGAGTACGCTGATACCCCATATGTGGGTGTAAATGACTATTTGGGCGCATAGCAGAGCTCGGAAGGGAAGCAGCGCCATTTGACGTTTTTGGCTAGAATTGAGATCGGACACCATGTCGCGATTGGAAAACCCCTGATGTACCAAAACAGTGGAAACCCCCCACAAATGACACCATTTTGGAATCTAGACCCCCCAAGGAACTTATCTAGATGTGTGGTGAGAACTTTGAACCCCCAAGGGCTTCACAGAAGTTTATAACGTACAGCAGTACAATTAAAAAATCATATTTTTTCCACAAAAATGATCTTTTCACCCTCAATTCTTATTTTTCAAAAGTAACAGGACCCTAAAAAATATTGTGCAATTTATCCTGAGTACGCTGATACCCCACATGTGGGGGTAAACCACTATTTGGGCGTATGGCAGAGCTCGGAAGGGAAGCAGCGCCATTTGACGTTTTTGGCTGGAATTGAGATCGGACACCATGTCGCGTTAGGAAAGCCCCTGATGTACCAAAACAGTAGAAACCCCCCACAAATGACACCATTTTGGAAACTAGACCCCCCAAGGAACTTATCTAGATGTGTGGTGAGCACTTTGAACCCCCCAGTGCTTCACTGAAGTTTATAACGTCCGGGCGTGAAAATAAAAAAATCGTATTTTTTCCACAAACATGATCTTTTAGTCCCCATTTTTTTATTTTCCCAAGGGTAAAAGGAGAAATTGGACCCCAAAAGTTGTTGTCCAATTTGTCCTGAGTACGCTGATACCTCATATGTGGGAGAAAACTACTGTATGGGCACACGTCGGGGCTCGGAAGGGAAGTAGTGACGTTTTGGAATGCAGACTTTGATGGAATGGTCTGCGGGTGTCATGTTGCGTTTGGAGAGCCCCTGATGTACCTAAACAGTGGAAACCCCCCACAAGTGACCCCATTTTGGAAACTAGACCCCCTAATGAACTTATCTAGATGTGTGGTGAGCACTTTGAACCCCCCAGTGCTTCACAGAAGTTTATAACGACCGGGCGTGAAAATAAAAATATCGTATTTTTTCAACAAACATCATTTTTTAGTCCAAATTTTTTTATTTTCCCAAGGGTAACAGGAGAAATTGGACCCCAAAAGTTGTTTTCTAATTTGTCCTGAGTACGCTGATACCTCATATGTGGGAGAAAACTACTGTATGGGCACACGTCGGGGCTCGGAAGGGAAGTAGTGACGTTTTGGAATGCAGACTTTGATGGAATGGTCTGCGGGTGTCATGTTGCGTTTGGAGAGCCCCTGATGTACCTAAACAGTGGAAACCCCCCACAAGTGACCCCATTTGGAAACTAGACCCCCTAATGAACTTATCTAGATGTGTGGTGAGCACTTTGAACCCCCCAGTGCTTCACAGAAGTTTATAACGACCGGGCGTGAAAATAAAAATATCGTATTTTTTCAACAAACATCATCTTTTAGTCCCCATTTTTTTTATTTTCCCAAGGGTAACAGGAGAAATTGGACCCCAAAAGTTGTTGTCCAATTTGTCCTGAGTACGCTGATACCTCATATGTGGGAGCAAACTACTGTATGGGCACACGTCGGGGCTCGGAAGGGAAGTAGTGACGTTTTGGAATGCAGACTTTGATGGATTGGTATGCGGGTGTCATATGCGTTTGGAGAGCCCCTGATGTACCTAAACTATTAAAACTCCCCACAAGTGACCCCATTTTGGAAACTAGACCCCCCACGGAGCTTATCTAGATGTGTGGAGAGCACTTTGAACCCCCAAGTGCTTCACAGAAGTTTATAACGCCTGGGCGTGAAAATAAAAAAAACATTTTTTTCCGCAAAATTATATTTTTGCCCCCAATTTTTTATTTTCCTAAGGGTAACAGGAGAAATTGGACCCCAAAAGTTGTTTTGTAATTTGTCCTGAGTAGGCTGATACCCTACATGTGGGGGTAAAACACTGTTTGGGCACATGGCAGAGCTTGGAAGGGAAGGAGCACCATTTGACTTTTTCAACGCAGAATTGGCTGGAATTGAGATCAGACGCCATGTTGCCTTTGGAGAGCACCTGATGTGCCCAAACAGTGGAAACCCCCAATGATAACTCCAACCCGAACCTCAACACACCCCTAACCCTAATCTGAGCCCTAGCCCTAACCCTAGCCCTAACCCTAGCCCTAACCCTAGCCCTAACCCTAACCCTAGCCCTAACCCTAACCCTAGCCCTAACCCTACCCTAACCCTAACCCTAGCGGGAAAATGGAAATAAATACATTTTCTTTTAGTTTTATTATTTTTCCCTAACTAAGGGGGTGATAACGGGGGGTTTGATTTACGATTTATGGCGGTTTTTATGTTTGGCGGCTGTCGCACGCTAAAAGACGCTTTTTATTGTAAAAATAGTTTTTGCATCACCACATATTGTGAGCTATAATTTTTCCGTATTTTGACCCACCGAGTCATGTGAGGTCTTATTTTTTGCGGGACGAGTTGACGTTTTTATTGGTACCATTTTCGGGCACGTGACATTTTTTGATCGCTTTTTATTCCGATTTTTGGGACGCAGAATGAACAAAAACCAGCGTTTCATGAATTTCTTTTGGGGGGTGCGTTTACACCGTTCCGCGTGCGGTAAAATTGATAACGCGTTTTTATTCTTCGGGTCAGTACGGTTACAGCGATACCTCATTTAGGTCGTTTTTTTATGTTTTGTCGGTTTTTTGCAATGAAAACTATTTTATATAAAAAATAATTATTTTTGTATCGCTTTATTCTGCGAGCTATAACTTTTTTATTTTTTTGCGTATGATGCTGTATGGTGGATCGTTTTTTGCGGGACAAGATGATGTTTTCAGCGGTACCATGCATATTTATATGCGTCTTTTTGATCGCGCGTTATTGCACTTTTTGTTCGGTGGTATGATAATAAATCATTATTTTTTGCTTCGTTTTTTATTTTTATTTTTTAAGGGGTTCGCTAAAGGGGTTAACTAATGGGACAGTTTTATAGGGCAGGTCATTACGGACGCGGCGATACTAAATATGTGTACTTTTATTTTTGTTTTTTTTTATTTTGAAAAAATGGATTTATTGGGGAATATTTTTTTTTTTTTTACTGATTTATTTAGCGATTTTTTTAAATTATTTTTAACACTTTTTTTTTTTTTTTTTTTTACTTTATCACCTTGTCCCAGGTGGGACATCACTGTCCTGTGACAGATCGCTGATCTGTCACATCACAGATCACTGTGACAGATCAGCGATCTGTCACAGGCACTGCTGCAGACTTCCTCATGCCTGCGCTTTGCAGGCAGTGAGGAAGTCAGCTCCCTGCAGGCCCCCGTCGCCATCTTGGATCCGGGAGCCTGTAGGGAAAGAGCCCCCCGCAGCAGCGCTGCACATTGCGCTGCCGTGGGGGGCTCAGGGAAGCACGGAGGGAGCCCCCTCCCTGCCGATGCTTCCCTTTAACCCCCGGTACACCGCGATCGCGCTTGATCGCGGTGTGCAAGGGGTTAACGTGTCGGGGGCGGTCCGTGACCGCCCCTGACACATTGTGCCGGGTGTCAGCTATGATAATTAGCTGACACTCGGCCGCGATCAGCGGCGCTCACCACGTGGGTGCCGCTGATCGCGATGACGTAATATTCCGTCCATGGTAATTAGGTCCATGGTCACATGGACGGAATATTACGTCAATTGTAGGTAAGGGGTTAAAGACCATAGAGCATAAGTGAATGCTTACATAGTGTAAAAAAGAAGATAATTTGCGCAAAGCACATTTGACAGGTGGAAAAATACCACCTGTATATAAATCATATAGTAATGTCCCAACTAAATTTCCCAAAAATAAGAGTATCCTCAGTTATTTTACAAATATGCAGGTAATGTGTGCCCGAGAAGTGCACTAGTAAAATATATGAAGATGGGAAACAGGGAACAGTGGGAAATGAAAAGTTATTATAGCTGGATCTTGGAAAAAGCGGAAATGCGAAACGCACATCGGGGTGCCACGGCCATTGGAGGTATGATATATTACTGTAGATCCAGCTATAATAACATGCCATTTAGTGATCGGGTTAATTCTTTTTTATAGTGATAGTTAGGGCGATTCTGAACGCGGCGATACCAAATATGTGTATGTTTGATTTTTTTTATTGTTTTATTTTGTATGGGGCTAAAGGGGGTTATTTGAATTTTTATATTTTTTTTAACATTTTTAAAACCTTTTTTTTACTTTTGGCATGCTTCAATAGTCTCCATGGGAGACTAGAAGCTGCGATAAACCGATCGCCTCTTTGTAGCAGAATTGCTGACTTGCTATGAGCAACAACGACCGGGTGGCGCTTATAGCAATCCGACAGTGACAACCATAGAGGTCTGCTGGAGACCTCTGGTTGTCATGCCAACTCATCGTCAACTCGTGGTCATGTGACACAGGCGCTGATGGGTGGGATTTCCGGCAGCGCATGTTAAATGCCGCTGTCAGAGTGTGACAGCTGCATTTAACTGGTTATCAGCCGCGAGTGGATCGCGATTCCACCTGCGGCTGTTAGCGGCACATGTCAGCTGTTCAAAACAGCTGACATGTTCCGGGAAAGGTGGGCTCACCGCTGGAGCCCATATCAAAAGGAGGGTGTCCAACATTGGCATACTATTACGCCCGTTGTTGGAAAAGGGTTAAATATTTACATAATCCACACCTCGGTCAATCCAAGACTTTGTTTTCTTCACATAATATCAAGCATCAAGAGAAAAGGAAAGGGGTTAGTCGCCTGTTATAATGTTTTTTTGTTGTTGCAATGTCTGAAAAACTGCAATTCTTGCATTTTTATTTTTTTTCTTGTTACGAATGCAGCAATAACAAATATGTGCATTTTTTTATTTCTTAACTTTTTAATGGGTAAAATGGGTGATTTTAACTTTCAATTTTTGTTATTATTTTCATATTTTTTAAAACTTTTTTCTGTTTGTTCATCCCCTTAGTAGACTTGAACCTGCAATCATCTGATTGCTTGTGCTGTATACAGGAAAGCTGTACCATTGCTGTATATAGCAGAAATAAAATATCTACAATGCAAAGAGGTTACAACACGGAGCACTGTGAAACTAAGCAAAAAACACCATACAGAATAAAAGGTCCTCCAAAGACACTTGATAACAAGGTACCATATATATTTTATTAATAATGCAAAAAATAAAAAGAGACGGTTAACCATACAGAAACTGGACAGTATCTTGACATTGGATGAACATGGGATATAAGTGGCTGCTGCATGAATCAAAATAAGTACAACACATGAAAAAGCATGCAAATTTGTACATGATAGTTACAAAACATTATATAAAGTGCGAGTGCAACAAAGGAGTAGAAAAAATTGGTCACATATTCCACACAGCTAAAGGTATATGATACGTGCAAAAAATTACTAAATATGCTGGTAGAATGATAGAATAATTACATATTTATAACTAAAATAGTTAATTATTAATACCCATATACTCCAAATTAGTCATGTGTTTCATACAGCTTGTGGTATGCAAATGCACAAGGAAGAATTCATGCATAATGTAGTTTCAATAAACACAATTAACATGCAAACATTGCTGGTCTTTCCATAGTTGATCCTCTCACAGGGAACCAAGGCCCTTGATAAAAGTGAATCAAATGCTGATATAAAGAGAGAGTCAAGTGTGGAGAGTGCACCTCATGACAAAATAAATAAGCAGTTCATAAGCCATATAGATTAAGGGGGACACTATGTTTCTGCTGCGTTGTACAGTACCATTCTTTGCAATGGTAAAACCAAAAACGCTGTGCACATGCTGCGGGTTACAATCCGCAGCATGTCAATTCTTTGTCTGGTATTTTGACCTGCGGATTTTTCAAAAATCCGCAGCACTTTCAACTATGTGTGCACATAGCCTTAGAGGCACATGATAGCTGAATAACAGTCATCACCTGCTTAGAAAGATGTTGTCTCTGCTTGTGAGCCCACATCAAGAGCAGGGAGACAACTTATGATGGATAGAGTTGAGCGACTTTTGGTTTTTTAGGGTCGCGTTTCGTTTCGTGAAACCCGACTTTTCCAAAAGTCGGGTCGAGCAAGATCGTCCGATTATAGGGAAAAGTCAGGGTCGTCCCGAAACACTAAACCCAATGTAAGTCAATGGGGAATAAAAGTCGGCAGTGAGAGGAGGACAGAAAACACACCTACAGTGCCCATTTGAATGCCAAAAGCATCAATTCTTCTTTCTTAAGCTTGTCAACCTTAATTAACTTCATAATACAAGTTATGCACTGAATTATGGGGGTTATTTGGCTACAAACTGTGGGGGGGGGGCTGGCTCCAGGTTTTCATGTGCCCTGGGCGAAAGAGCGCCCCTTTAACACATACCACAACTCATCATGCTCCGATACGGCAGAGAAATAGCGGTATAGTACAATGAAAAATACCTCACTTTTTACATCTCATGACGAGGCCCATCTATTTCTCCATACAGAATCATTGGTCCCATATAATGTTTGAAACAGTATATGATGAGCTCCACATAATGCTACAGTATATGTTGGTCCCCATGGATGAAGCTCCACTGTCTTATGGGCCGAAATAATGCTCCAAACATAATGGGCCCCATTTCTAATGCTCTAGTGTATAATGGGCCCTGTAAATGCTGCTCCAGTGTCTGATGTCCACCTTTGGAATGTTCCAGTGTATGGTGGGCCCCATCTATCATTCTCCAGAGTATAGTGCTCCCCAAAAATTGCTGTCCCAACATTGAAAACAATCAAATAAGTCTCCTCGCTAGGGAATCCCTGTACTTGTCTGGACAGGTGCTGTAGCTTGCTTAACAGCTCGCCAGCCGTTCTCACGCCCAGTATGGATTACACGTGATTGCACAAAGGTGAGAAAGGGTACCGTATCCCCAGATAACATGTATGGATAGCGTACACATTCAAAATATATGTCTCAGGAGGCAGGCTCAGACGGTGTTAGGCCCAGTATGGATTGCACGTGATTGCACAAAGGTTAGAAAGGGTACCGTATCCCCGGATAACATGTATGGATAGCGTACACATTCAAAATATATGTCTATACAGCATGAGGCAGGCTCAGACGGTGTTAGGCCCAGTATGGATTGCACGTGATTGCACAAAGGTTAGAAAGGGTACCGTATCCCCGGATAACATGTATGGATAGCGTACACATTCAAAATATATGTCTATACAGCATGAGGCAGGCTCAGACGGTGTTAGGCCCAGTATGGATTGCACGTGATTGCACAAAGGTTAGAAAGGGTACCGTATCCCTGGATAACATGTATGGATAGCGTACACATTCAAAATATATGTCTATACAGCATGAGGCAGGCTCAGACGGTGTTAGGCCCAGTATGGATTGCACGTGATTGCACAAAGGTTAGAAAGGGTACCGTATCCCTGGATAACATGTATGGATAGCGTACACATTCAAAATATATGTCTCAGGAGGCAGGCTCAGACGGTGTTAGGCCCAGTATGGATTGCACGTGATTGCACAAAGGTTAGAAAGGGTACCGTATCCCCGGATAACATGTATGGATAGCGTACACATTCAAAATATATGTCTATACAGCATGAGGCAGGCTCAGACGGTGTTAGGCCCAGTATGGATTGCACGTGATTGCACAAAGGTTAGAAAGGGTACCGTATCCCTGGATAACATGTATGGATAGCGTACACATTCAAAATATATGTCTATACAGCATGAGGCAGGCTCAGACGGTGTTAGGCCCAGTATGGATTGCACGTGATTGCACAAAGGTTAGAAAGGGTACCGTATCCCCGGATAACATGTATGGATAGCGTACACATTCAAAATATATGTCTCAGGAGGCAGGCTCAGACGGTGTTAGGCCCAGTATGGATCGCACGTGATTGCACAAAGGTTAGAAAGGGTACCGTATCCCTGGATAACAAGTATGGATAGCGTACACATTCAAAATATATGTCTCAGGAGGCAGGCTCAGACGGTGTTAGGCCCAGTATGGATTGCACGTGATTGCACAAAGGTTAGAAAGGGTACCGTATCCCTGGATAACATGTATGGATAGCGTACACATTCAAAATATATGTCTCAGGAGGCAGGCTCAGAAGGTGTTAGGCCCAGTATGGATTGCACGTGATTGCACAAAGGTTAGAAAGGGTACCGTATCCCTGGATAACATGTATGGATAGCGTACACATTCAAAATATATGTCTATACAGCATGAGGCAGGCTCAGACGGTGTTAGGCCTAGTATGGATTGCACGTGATTGCACAAAGGTTAGAAAGGGTACCGTATCCCTGGATAACATGTATGGATAGCGTACACATTCAAAATATATGTCTATACAGCATGAGGCAGGCTCAGACGGTGTTAGGCCCAGTATGGATTGCACGTGATTGCACAAAGGTTAGAAAGGGTACCGTATCCCTGGATAACATGTATGGATAGCGTACACATTCAAAATATATGTCTATACAGCATGAGGCAGGCTCAGACGGTGTTAGGCCCAGTATGGATTGCACGTGATTGCACAAAGGTTAGAAAGGGTACCGTATCCCTGGATAACATGTATTGATAGCGTACACATTCAAAATATATGTCTCAGGAGGCAGGCTCAGACGGTGTCAGGCACAGTATGGATTTGACGGCCCAGATTACACAGCGGAGGAGCAGGGAGAGGTAAAGATTGCAAATGCTGGGGCCCTGCCCAAGCAAAGGGGGCCCACTCGTGGGCGTCGGTACTGGCACTGGGCCCCTCATAGTACAGCGGTGTGTCTGACGGCGGGTGTGCACCACCACCGTCAGAGACACTTGATTGCACTATGATGGACCCTGTGCCAGTGCCCGCGCCCAAGAGTCGGCCTACCCACCTGTCCAGGGCAACAGCACTCGCACGGTGTCATGCGGTAGGTGGTGACCCCGGCCATGGGGGGGGAGGCAGCACAGTTAGGGAGTTTTAGAAAGTGGCATATGTTGATGTTGGACATTCAGCTGATGCAAAAGGCGAAATAGGTGAAGTACCAGGAAGAGTTGGACCAAAGCAAGCCATTTTTCTGTCACCCTATGTGTCATCAGGGGAAGGTGGGACAAAATCCTTGGAAACCCATGCGTGGTTCATTTTAATGAAGGTTAGATCATCCACATTTTGGGTTGACAGACGGGTCCTTTTTTCTGTCAGGATTGATCCAGCTGCACTGAAGACTCTTTCCGATAGCACACTTGCAGCTGGGCAAGCGAGCTCCTGTAAGGCATATTGTGCCAATTCAGGCCAGGTGTCCAGTTTAGCGGCCCAATAGTCAAAGGGGAATGACCTGTGTGGGAGAACATCGATATGGGAGGAAAAGTAGTTTGTAACCATAGTTGACAACTGCTGTCTCCTGTCACTTTCCATCGATGCAGTATTACCAGTTGTGTGAGCGGTATTTGAAAAATCAGTCCACAACATTGTCATGAAACCCCTGTCTCCAACGCCACTTCTGCTGTGTGCACCACGAACACCTCTGCCAAGCTGCCCCCGGCCCGTACGGCTCGTGTGAGAACCATCACCGCTGCTGTGTGCTGGGAATGCCTCAAGCAACCGATTTACCAGAGTTGCTTGTTTATTAGCCAATATTAGGTCAAGGTTCTCCTGTGGCATGATGTTTTGTAATTTGCCTTTATAGCGTGGATCCAGGATGCTGGCCAACCAGTAGTCGTCATCGTTCATCATTTTGGCAATGCGGGGGTCCCTTTTTAGGATCTGCAAGGCATAATCTGACATGTGGGCCAATGTTCCCGGTGTCAATGATGCACTGCGAGTGCTGGGTGGAGGAGCACTTTCTGGCAAATCCACATCCCTCCAGTCACGCACAAACCCTGTACCAGACCTTGCCACGCCAACATTTTCACTTGCCCCACGAGATGCATCCTCCTCCCCTAAGTAATCATCCCCATCATCCTCCTCCTCCTCCTCTTCTTCCTCCACCTCGTCCAGGAGAGGTCCCTGAGCAGACAATGGCTGAATGTCATCAAGGATTCCCTCCTCCTCTTCCTCCTCATCAACATTGGCTGCAGACGCCTGCTCCTTAAGGTGCGTCAAAGTTTGCATGAGCAGACGCATAAGTGGGATGCTCATGCTTAGGATGGCGTCGTCTGCGCTTACCAGCCGTGTGCATTCCTCAAAACACTGAAGGACTTTACAAAGGTCTTTCAGCTTCGACCACTGCACACCTGTCAACTCCATGTCTGCTCTCAAAGTGCCTGGCCGTGCATCCTCCCACAAATGCATTATGGCCTGCCTCTGCTCGCACAGCCGCTCCACCATGTGCAGGGTGGAGTTCCACCTTGTTGCAATGTCGATAATGAGGCGGTGGTTGGGAAGGTGGAGCAATCGCTGCAGCTTCTGCATACGAACGGAGTGTACAGGCGACCGGCGGATGTGCGCGCACAGTCTTCGCACCTTCTGGAGCAGGGCTGTTAACTCCGGATAATTTTTGAGGAAGCACTGCACCACCAGGTTCAAGGTGTGAGCCAAGCAAGGTATGTGGCTGAGTTTTGAAAGGGCTATGGCTGCCACAAAATTACGGCCGTTATCACTAACTACCTTGCCTGCCTCAAGATGTACACTGCCCAGCCATGACTCAGTTTGTCGCTTCAAGTACTCGGCCAGCACCTCGGCGGTGTGTCTGTCGCCCAAACACATCATCTGCAACACAGCCTGCTGACGCTTTCCACTAGCTGCTCGATAGGGGGACACATCGTGTGCAACAGCGGCAGCTGCAGATGGAGTGCTCGTACGACTGCGCTCTGTGGACGAGCTTTCGCTTCTGGAGGAGGTGGAGGAGGAGGAGGGTCGAACGCCTACAGCCAACTGTTTCCTATACCGTGGGCTAGGCAGCACTGTCCCACCACCGCTGTCCCCTGTGGACCCTGCATCCACCACATTAACCCAGTGCGCAGTGATGGACACGTAACGGCCCTGGCCATGCCGACTGGACCATGCATCAGTTGTGAGGTGCACCTTTCCGCTCACTGACTGCTTGAGTGCATGGACAATGCGGTCTTTCACATGATGGTGGAGGGCTGGGATGGCTTTGCGAGAGAAGAAGTGGCGCGTTGTACTGCATAGGCCATGAGTTCGCGGAAAGCTGTGCTTTCCACCAACCGAAAGGGCATCATCTCAAAAGAGATTAGTTTGGCAATGTGGGCGTTCAAACCCAGTGTACGCGGATGAGAGACTGAGTACTTTCTTGACCTACTCATAGTGTCTGGGAGGGTGAGCTGGACTTGAGAGCTGCATATGGTGGAAGTAGCGGTGGACAGGGCGGACTGAGAGAGGGTTGATGATGGTGATGGAGTTGGTGTTCTTTCTGATGGCCTAGAATCAGTCTTTCGTTGATATAACAGTGGGATTCCCTGACTGCTGTGGCCTTGCAACGACACCTCAACATTTGCTGCTGTGCTAACCGGTGGGCTTACAGTGGGGGAAACAATGTAGCGTTGCTGACTACCTTCGTTGTGATCAGTTGCACATGTGGCACTTGAGGTTTGGTGTTGTGTCCACGCTTGCAAGTGCATGCTGGTTAAATGTCTAAGCATGCAACTGGTATTCAAATTTTTCAGATTTTTCCCTCGGCTAAAGGTCTTTGCGCACTTCTTACAGATAACCTTGGCCTGATCATGAGGATTTTGTTCAAAAAAGTGCCACACTGCACTCTTCCTACTTTGGCAGACATTTTGCGGCCTAGCACGCTGTGATCTTTTGACCCTCTGGACAAGCTGTCCAGCAACTCTTTTGATGTTTGGAACCTGTCTTTGGAGTGCTCCGGGCCTGCCAGATAACAGCTGTTGCGATGTCGATGTCTGCTGTGGATGCTCCTCATCTGAGCTATTGGAAGCAGCACCCTCTTCCCCCAATGGATGCCAATCTGGGTCAACAACTGGGTCATCCATCACCTCCTCTTCTATGTCATGTGCACCTTCCTCTGTGTCACCGTGTATGGTGGTATAGTGTGCGGGAAGGGGCACCTGAGTCTCATCAGGGTCAGAATCTGGCTCTGTACACTGCGAGGACAATGTAGTGCTCTGAGAGAATGTACCAGCAGAATCATCCATCAGCGGCTGTGCATCAGTGCACTCCATGTCAGATTCATCTTGGCCTGGGTAATTCACCATTTCACTTGATAATCCAGGCATGGTATGTGAAAACAGCTCCATGGAGTAATCAGTAGTATGGCCTGCGTCATCCTTCAATCTTGGTTGGGGTGAAGGACACAAGGAAAGGTGTGGTTCATGAACATGAGCCTCCAATGACGACTCAGTGCTTTTACTTTTTACAACTGAAGAAGAGGAGGCGATAGAGCTGGAGGCTGAGTCAGCAATGTAAGACAAAACTTTTTCCTGATGCTCTGGCTTTAAAAGCGGTTTGCCAACTCCTAGAAAACTAAGCGTTCGAGGCCTTATGTAGCCAGACGATGACGCAGGCTCAACACCTCCTGCATTCGGTCCTATTTTGCTCTTGCCACTACCATCAGATCCACCACCAACACCATCATTACCAGCTGCCAACCCCCGCCCAATTCCACGGCCTCTTCCACCAGCCTTCCTCATTTTTGGTAGAAATGTAGACAAAATCCAACAAACTATATAGTATGTAAAACAAGGTGTCTATAGGACAGGGGAGATTTTGAATTTCTGCACACACTTTTGGACACTGGACACTTTTGGATTGTGTGAGGCCCACTGATATCTGAGCGCTATGTGACAGGCTCGATGGCACAGCTGTGACCTAAGTGACTAGAGAATAAGTGAGATTTTGAATCTCTGCACACACTTTTGGACACTGGACACTTTTGAATTGTGTGAGGCCCACTGATATCTGAGCGCTATGTGACAGGCTCGATGGCACAGCTGTGACCTAAGTGACTAGAGAATAAGTGAGATTTTGAATCTCTGCACACACTTTTGGACACTGGACACTTTTGGATTGTGTGAGGCCCAATGAATATCTGAGCGCTATGTGACAAGCTCGTTGGCACAGCTGTGACCTAAGTGACTAGAGGATAAGTGAGAGTTTGAATCTCTGCACACACTTTTGGACACTGGACACTTTTGGATTGTGTGAGGCCCAATGAATATCTGAGCGCTATGTGACAAGCTCGATGGCACAGCTGTGACCTAAGTGACTAGAGGATAAGTGAGAGTTTGAATCTCTGCACACACTTTTGGACACTGGACACTTTTGGATTGTGTGAGGCCCAATGAATATCTGAGCGCTATGTGACAAGCTCGATGGCACAGCTGTGACCTAAGTGACTAGAGGATAAGTGAGAGTTTGAATCTCTGCACACACTTTTGGACACTGGACACTTTTGGATTGTGTGAGGCCCAATGAATATCTGAGCGCTATGTGACAAGCTCGATGGCACAGCTGTGACCTAAGTGACTAGAGGATAAGTGAGAGTTTGAATCTCTGCACACACTTTTGGACACTGGACACTTTTGGATTGTGTGAGGCCCAATGAATATCTGAGCGCTATGTGACAAGCTCGATGGCACAGCTGTGACCTAAGTGACTAGAGGATAAGTGAGAGTTTGAATCTCTGCACACACTTTTGGACACTGGACACTTTTGGATTGTGTGAGGCCCAATGAATATCTGAGCGCTATGTGACAAGCTCGATGGCACAGCTGTGACCTAAGTGACTAGAGGATAAGTGAGAGTTTGAATCTCTGCACACACTTTTGGACACTGGACACTTTTGGATTGTGTGAGGCCCAATGAATATCTGAGCGCTATGTGACAAGCTCGATGGCACAGCTGTGACCTAAGTGACTAGAGGATAAGTGAGAGTTTGAATCTCTGCACACACTTTTGGACACTGGACACTTTTGGATTGTGTGAGGCCCAATGAATATCTGAGCGCTATGTGACAAGCTCGATGGCACAGCTGTGACCTAAGTGACTAGAGGATAAGTGAGAGTTTGAATCTCTGCACACACTTTTGGACACTGGACACTTTTGGATTGTGTGAGGCCCAATGAATATCTGAGCGCTATGTGACAAGCTCGATGGCACAGCTGTGACCTAAGTGACTAGAGGATAAGGGAGATTGGATTGCTTTTAAAAAAGCAGTTTGCGGAGCAGTGGGTAAACAGCAATGCCAGCCTGTCAGGAAGCCTTAAAAGGCAGCCCAACAACCAACACCACTGATACACCACTATATAGCCTCCCCTTGCACTGCACACAGTGACTGGTGTGTTGTGCAGGCCAAATTGCTATCAGCAGCAGAAGCAGTTTTTTTTTCTTCTCAGCAGGACAAAAAAAAAAAATTGGGATTGCTTTTAAAAAAGCAGTTTGAGGCCCAATGAATATCTGAGCGCTATGTGACAGGCTCGATGGCACAGCTGTGACCAAAGTGACTAGAGGATAAGGGAGATTGGATTGCTTTTAAAAAAGCAGTTTGCGGAGCAGTGGGTAAACAGCAATGCCAGCCTGTCAGGAAGCCTTAGAAGGCAGCCCAACAACCAACACCACTGATACACCACTATATAGCCTCCCCTTGCACTGCACACACAGTGACTGGTGTGTTGTGCAGGCCAAATCGCTAGCAGCAGAAGCAGTTTTTTGGTCTTCTTCCCTGCCTAACGCTCTCCCTACAGAATCAGCAGCAACCTCTCCCTATACTGAGATCGGCAGAAGTAAGATGGCTGTCGGCGTGCATGCCCTTTTATACCCCCTGTGACGCCCACCAAAGCAAGCCAATCACTTGCATGCCCTTCTGAAAGATGGTGGTGACCCGTGCCTATGTCATCACGTTGCCCACAGTGTCCGTGGATCCTGATTGGCTGAAAAAGAGCGCAAAACAAACTTTTGAAACGCGACTTTGGCGCGTAAGTCGCCGACCTCGTGGCCGACCTCATCCTAGGGTCGGGTTTCGTTTCATGAAACCCGACTTTGCCAAAAGTCGGCGACTTTTGAATTTTTTCGACCCGTTTCGCTCAACTCTAAATGATGGACATAGTCCGCATTAAGTCATTAAAATTAGAGGTTAACATGCATTTCTTAGTTAAAGCAAGTTATGGGTATTCCGATATGGCGGTCGGGATTCAATGAGAGGCGCGGGTTTCAAATGCCCCACCGGCTGAGCCAATGAGCGTTGCCACGCCATTTTACTGAAGACACATTTGCAGCGTTCCTTCAGCAATATGGCGCTGAACAGCACGGTATGGGCATGCACACACTCCGGCACCACACTCCTCCCCCCACACTCCTCCCCCTGCCTCCGGCAGAACGTGACAGCGCTGGAGTACAGGGAAGAAATGTGAGAATAAATGTTTTTTTGTATGTGTGTAGTTTAATAGGGGTGAGAGGAACATACATATTAGGATTGTGGGGTGAGAGGTAGCATGCATATCAGGATAGGGTGATGAGAGGACCATGCATACCAGGATAGGGTGGTGAGAGGACCATGCATACCAGGATAGGGGGTGAGAGGACTATGAATACCATGATAGGGGGTGAGGGGACCATGCATATCAGGATTGGGGGGTGAGAGGACCATGCATATCAGGAAAGGGGGGTGAGAGGACAATGCATACCAGTATAGGGGGTTCGGGGACCATGCATATCAGGATTGGGGGGTGAGAGGACCATGCATATCAGGATTGGGGGTGAGAGGACCATACATATCAGGATTGGGGGTGAGAGGGGGTGAGAGGACCATGCATACCAGGATAGGGGGGGTGAGAGGACCATGCATACCAGGATAGGGGGTGAGGTGACCATGCATACCAGGATAGGGGGGTGAGAGGACCATGCATATCAGGATTGGGGGGTGAGGGGACCATGCATACCAAAATAGGGATGAGGGGCGACTGTGCATATCAGGATTGAGGGGTGAGGGGACCATGCATACCAGGATAGGGGGGTGAGAGGACCATGCATAACAGGATTGGGGGGTGAGGGGACAATGCACACCAAAATAGGGATGAGGGGCGACTGTGCATATCAGGATTGGGGGGTGAGGGGACCATGCATACCAGGATAGGGGGGTGAGAAGGCCATGCATACCAGGAAAGGGGGGGGAGAGAGGACTATGCATACCAGGATAGGGTGGTGAGAGGACCATGCATACCAGGAAAGGGGGGTGATGGGACCATGCATACCAGGATAGGTATGGAGGCTATTGAAGCATGCCAAAAGTAAAAAAAAAAAAAGAAGTTTACAAATAAAAAAAAATAAAAAAACGTAAAAGTTCAAATCACCCGCCTTACGCCCCAATCGAAATAAAGCAATAAAAAAAATCACACATACACATATTAGGTATTGCCGCGTTCAGAATCGCCCGATCTATCAATTAAAAAAAGCATTAACCCGACTGCGAAACGGTGTAGCGAGAAAAAAATTCAAAATGCCAGAATTACGTTTTTTTGGTTGCCGCAACTAAAATGCAATAACGGGCGATCAAAAGAGCGTATTTGCATAAAAGGTGCATCATTAAAAACTTCAGCCTAGCACGCAAAAAATAAGCCCACACCCGACCCCAGATCACGAAAAATGGAGACGCTACGGGTCTCAGAAAATTGCGCAATTTTTTTTTAAGCAAACTTTGTAATTTTTTTTCACCACTTAGATAAAAAAGAACATAGACATGTTTGGTGTCTATGAACTCGAAATGACCTGAAGAATCATAATGACAGGTAATTTTTAGAATTTAGTGATCCCAGCAAAAAAGCCAAGCAAAAAACAAGTGTGGGATTGCACTTTTTTTGCAATTTCACAGCACTTGGAATTTTTTTCAGGTACATGACATGGTAAAACCAATAGTGTCGTTCAAAAATACAACTCGTTCCGCAAAAAATAAGCCTTCACATGGCCATATTGATGGAAAAATTAAAAAGTTATGGCTCTGGAAAGAAGGGGAGCGAAAAACAAAAACTCGAAAAAAGCTCAGGGAGTGAAGGGGTTAACCCACGTGTGTCCAGTGCGATACCTCCATTTTGTGTCCGCCATTACCGGGCAGCAGTTAACATCTCTGCACGGTGGACCCCGGGCTGCAAATGTACCTTATTACTATCTTCACATTATTTGGTGCGCTCCACCAACCCTAACAGTGTTGATGTCTGGTGAACGCAGTACCCTGGTCATTGCAGCAGATTTCAATGCAAGACACCCTACGCAAGAAAACTGTCACCATTCCCATTTTATTTAGGTGTATCCATATAAATGGCCCACCCAAGAGTTTGCCTCATCACTGAATATAATGTTCTATGTAAACTGACGGTCCTGTTCCAGTTTTTGTTTTGCCCATTCTGCAAATTCGGTGCGCCGATCTGGGTCACCAACCATGTGTTACCATAGAATAGTGCACTTTTTATGCATATCTCTTCAATTTACCAATATACAAAAATTAGCATATATTAACCCCTTTCTGACATCTGACGTACTATCCCATCCATGGGACCCGGCCCCTATGCCCATGGACGGGATAGTACGTCATAGCGATCAGCGGCGCTCACGGCCGGGTGTCAGCTGATTATCACAGCGGCACTATGTGTCAGGGGCGGTCACGGACTGCCTCCGACACATTAACCCCTGGCACACTGAGATCAAACACGCAGTGTACCAGGGGTTTAGGGAAGCATCAGCAGGGAGGGGGCTCCCTCCGTGCTTCCCTGAGACCCCCACAGCAGCGCAATGTGCAGCACTGCTGCGGGGGGCTCCTTCAATGCAGGTCCCCTGCAGAGCGCAGGAAGGAGGAAGCCTGTGCAGCACCTGTGTGAGATCGCTGATCTGTCACAGCGATCTGTGATGTGTCAGATCAGCAATCTCACACATGACAGTGATGTCCCCCCTGGGACAGTGTAGTAAAGTTAAAAAAAGAAAAAGTGTAAAAATAATTTATAAAAAATAGCTAAATAAATAAAAAATAAAATATTCCCTAATAAATTCATTTTTTGGAAATAAAAAAAAAAAAATAAAAGTACACAAATTTAGTATCGCCGCGTCCGTAACGACCTGCCCTATAAAACTGTCCCATTAGTTAACCCCTTTAGCAAACCCTTAAAAAATAAATATAAAAAACAAAGCAAAAAATAATGCATTATTTTCATACCGCCGAACAAAAAGTGCAATAATGCGCGATCAAAAAGACGCATATAAATATCCATGGTACCGCTGAAAACGTCATCTTGTCCCGCAAAAAACGAGCTGCCACACAGTGTCATCAGCAAAAAATAAAAAAGTTATAGATCGCAGAATAAAGCGATGCAAAAATAATTATTTTTTATCTAAAATTGTTTTCATCGCACAAAAGCGCCAAAACATAAAAAAATACATAAATGAGGTATCGCTGTAACCGTACCGACCCAAAGAATAAAACTGCTTTATCAATTTTACCACACGCGGAACGGTGTAAACGCGCCCCCCAAAAGAAATTCATGAATCGCTGGTTTTTGTTCATTCTGCGTCACAAAAATCAGAATAAAAAGCGATCAAAAGATGTCACGTGCCCGAAAATGGTACCAATAAAAACGTCATCTCGTCCCGCAAAAAATAAAACCTCACATGACTCGGTGGGTCAAAATATGGAAAAATTATAGCTCTCAAAATGTGGTGATGCAAAAACTATTTTTACAATAAAAAGTGTATTTTAGCGTATGACAGCTGCCAAACATAAAAACCGCCATAAATAGTAAATCAAACCCCCCTTTATCACCCCCTTAGTTAGGGAAAAATAATAAAATTAAAAAAAGTATTTATTTCCATTTTCCCATTAGGGTAAGGCCTGGATCACACTTCCGTTGTTTTAAATCCGTCAAAATCCATCGGTTTCCGTCAAAAAACGGATCCGCCATTTTTTTGAAGGATCCGTTTTTTTGTCCCATAGACTTCCATTAGCGGTTACCGCAGATCCGTCAAAAAACGGATCCGTTTTTAAAAAACGGATCCGTTTGCATCCGTTTGTGGCAAAAAACGGAATTGGATCCGTTTGACGGACACAAAAAACGGATGTGTGAAACAGGCCTTAGGGCTAGGGTTAGGGCTGCGATTAGGGTTAGGGGTGTGTTGGGGTTAGGGTTGGAGTTAGAATTGGGGGGTTTCCACTGTTTGGGCACATCAGGGGCTCTCCAAACGCAACATGGCGTCTGATCTCAATTCCAGCCAATTCTGCATTGAAAAAGTCAAATGGTGCTCCTTCCCTTCCAAGCTCTGCCATGCGCCCAAACAATATATCCAAAGGGAATTCGTAGTTATATTCTGCGCTGCCGCTGAGACAAATTCCAGGAGAATGTCTCAGCGGCAGCACGGAATATAACTACGAATTCCCTTTGGATATATCATTTCTTCTGGTCATTAAGGACCTGTGGATCTGCAGCAGCAGCTACCTACATGCTCTTATCTCATCCTAACCAGGTGAGCAAATTTCATGATATACTCTATCCTTTGTAACGTGGATAAGACCCTATTGCGCTTTTTGTTTCCCCCCCTTTTTTTTTTTGCAATGCGCCCAAACAGTGTTTTACCCCCATATATAGGGTATCAGCCTACTCAGGACAAATTGCAAAACAACTTTTGGGGTCCAATTTCTCCTATTACCCTTAGGAAAATAAAAAATTGGGGGCAAAAATATCATTTTTGTGGAAAAAAAAATATTATTTTTTATTTTCACGCCCGGGCGTTATAAACTTCTGTGAAGCACTTGAGGGTTCAAAGTGCTCACCATACATCTAGATAAGTTCCATGAGGGGTCTAGTTTCCAAAATGGGGTCACTTGTGGGGAGTTTCAACAGTTTAGGCACATCAGGGGCTTTCCAAACACGGCATGGCATCCGATCCCAATTCCAGCCAAAATAGTCAAAATGCGCTGCTTTCCTTCCGAGCTCTGCCATGCGCCCAAATAGTGGTTTACCCCCACATGTGGGGTATCAGCGAACTCAGAACAAATTGCACAATAACTTTTAGTGTCCTGTTAACCTTGGGAAAATAAAAATTGGGGAGTGAAAAGATCACTTTTTGGAGAAAATGCGATTTTTTAATTTTACGGCTGTACGTTATAAACATCTGTGAAGCCCTTGTGGGTTCAAAGTTCTCACCACATATCTAGATAAGTTCCGTGGGGGGATTAGTTTCCAAAATGGGGTCACTTGTGGGGGGTTTCCACTGTAATACACATCCGGGGCTCTCCAAATGTGACATGGCGTCCGATCTGAATTCCAGCCAATTTTGCATTGAAAAGTCAAATGGCGCTCCTTCCCTTCTGAGCTCTGCTATGCGCCGAAACAGTGGTCTCCCCCCCCCACATATCAGGTATCAGCATACTCAGGACAAATTGCACAATAATTTTTGCAGTCCAATTTCTCCTGTTACCCTTGGTAAAATAAAAAAAATTGGACCTGAATTAATTTTTTTGTGAAAAAAAGTTAAATGTTCATTTTTTTTAAACATTCAAAAAATTCCTGTGAAGCACCTGAAGGGTTAATAAACTTCTTGAATGTGGTTTTAAGCACCTTGAGGGGTGCAGTTTATAGAATGGTGTCATTTTTGGGTATTTTCTATCATATAGACCCCTCAAAGTGACTTCAAATGTGATGTAGTCAGTAAAAATAAAATGGTGTTGCAAAAATGAGAAATCGCTGGTCAAATTTTAACCCTTATAACTTCCTAATAAAGAAAATTTTGGTTCCAAAATTGTGCTGATGTAAAGTAAACATATGTGAAATGTTACTTATTAAGTTTTTTGTGTGCTGTATCTCTGTGATTTAAGGGCATAAAAATTCAAAGTTGGAAAATTGTGAAATTTTCAAAATTTTCCCAAAATTTCCATTTTTTTCACAAATAAACGCAAGTTATTTGAATGAAATTTTACCACTAACATGAAGTACAATATGTCACGTCACGAGAAAACAATGTCAGAATCACCGGGATCCATGGAAGCGTTTCAGAGTTATTACCTCATAAAGGGACAGTGGTCAGAATTGTAAAAATTGGCCCGGTCATGAACGTGCAAACCACCCTTGGGGTAAAGGGGTTAAATATAAATCATAATCAAAATGTATAAAAAATTACATTGCAGTAAATATCAGAACCATCATAGTGTTTACATATATAAGGTGCATGCTAGAGTGCAAAAAATAATATCCAACCGTACCTACAATCATTGATACAGCTAGATTAACAATGATTAAAAGATGTGAAACACCTATGTGATATTTAAAATGCATAAACCTTATAGATCACCTGAAACACTCAGACCCATACAACATGTTGGGGTGAGTGCACACGCTGCGGATTCACCTGCGGATTTTTATGTGCGGATTTGCATTTAAAGTGACCTGCGGTTTTCCTGCAGATTTGCCAACGATTTTCCCCTGCGGATTGACACCTGGACAATTTAACAGGTGTCAAACTGCTGCGGAATCCGCACAATGAATTGACATGCTGCGGATTTAAATCCGCAGCATGTGCACTGCGGATTTGAAATCCCATTGGCTAGCATTGTACTGCACAATGTCTGCGGAACTGCAGCAGAATCCGCAGTGTGTGCACATACCTTTGTAGTTCCACCATAACAGCGTTTTCAGAGCGCAACTGAGCATGTCAGTAATCAGATACTCCTGATTGGCCACTCGGCAGTGATGTCAGCGATGATGTCAACGCACACGGTCACTAAGCACTTCCACGCCCCGCTCCACCATTACAAGTGCTGGTAACTATGCCCACACATTTCATGAGAAAAAACAGCATTTATTCACAAAAGAGATAAGTCTCAATACTTAAATGGAGTGGAGCACTTGTAGTAATCGGTGATGAACTGGACACCCAAAACATTCACACCAATGGCTGTGCCACAAGCACTATGCCACATGCCCCCTAGAGGACAGATGTGGAGTACTAGCAGACAGACAGCTGCCACAGAAGGGATTAACCCCCTGCGTCACCACTCTGCACTATGGGCTAAATGTACATGCCAACAAACAATCAACATATAAACCAGGTGCCAGATGTCACTCACAAAATTCGGGCCTTGGGATTAAATTTATCTCATATACTTCCATTTAAGTATTGAAACTTATCTCTTTTGTGAACAAATGCTGTTTTTTCTTATGAAATACTGTGTGAGTGTAGGAGGAGAGGCCTCCGTCGAGTACCCAGGTCGGAACCGAGGGGACCGTCTTCCAGGTTCCTGGGGTAGAGAGTGAGTGATCGCGTATGGTAGCCGATCACTTCATGACTCCAAGTGAAACCCTGACAATTACAGCTCCTTTAAGCTCGAATTCCTCGCGGTAGTGTGGGCCATGACTGAGCGGTTCACAGAGTACCTGGCGGGCTCCGAAGTGGTGGTGCGGACTGACAACAACCCGCTGGCCCACCTGGAAAATGCCAAATTGGGGGCTCTGGAGCAGCGATGAGTGGCCCGGATGGCCAAGTTCAACTACAAGATCATCTACCAAAGAGGAGCAGAAAATGCGAACGCAGATGCCCTCTCCAGGATCCGGCACACAACGCCAGGGAAAAGTCGAGACGAAGAATTGGAAGAAGAGACACCGTATGCCCTCACCGCCACTGTGCTCACGACTGGCATGCAAGAAGGACCCCCAAGGGGTGTGCTGGAGCAATCACGTGACAGATGGATCCAACAGCAGCAAGAAGATGAAGAAATTGGGCTCCTACGCCGATGGGTGACCACCGGCAGACTACCCACCGACGCCCAGAGACAGACTTCGTCTCAGGATATGTTGCTGATGCTACACCAATGGGAAAAACTAGTCATCAAGAAAGGACTGTATCACGGGCGACGTCTGCAACAACTTGGCAGGTAGTCGTGCCCAGAGCCCAACTCAGTGAACTGGCACGGGAAGCCCAAGAAAAGGTGGCTCACTTCGGAGTCCAGAAAACCTTGCAATGGTTGCAGCAGATAGTTTACCATCCGCGCTTGTGGAAGAAACTTGCCGGGCCTGCCGCCTATGCGAACTAGCTAAACCACCCGCACAACGGGCCCCGGTGCAAACGATAGTGACATCAGCACCCCTCGAGCTCTTGACGGTGGACTATGTGACCATTGGCCCTGCATTCCAGGGGTATGAGCATTGTCTCGTCATGGTGGATCACTTCACCAAATTTGCCGTGGTAACCCCCACCCAGGATCAAACTGCGGAGTCAGCCACCTATGCAATCTGCAAGAACTTTATCCAAGTGTACGGCTGCCCTCAACGGATACATTCAGATCAGGGAGCATGCTTCTTTGGGAAGGTCATGGAGGAGCTATATCGGCTCTATGGTATCAATAAATCTCAGACCACACCATTCCACCCACAGGGAAACGGGGCCTGCGAGTGCTTTAATTCAAATGTTGCGTACCCTGGAGAGTGACCGGAAGGCCCGCTGGCCTGAGTATGTCCCTGAACTAGTGTGGGTCTATAACAACCGGGTGCACTGAGTTACCGGCTATACCCCCTACTCACTGCTATTCAGGCGAGAAGGCAAAGGGATCACAGAGGTAGAACTAAACCCGGAGGAACCCCAACCCTGGTCTGGAATGTCATCATGGGTCCAAAATCACCGACACCGGCTAGAGACCCTTCACCGCATCGTCCAGACAAAACTCCAGAACCTAGAGCACCCAGGGGGACTCTACCTCCACCCACCGACTTTCAGACTGAGGATCGAGTACTCGTACTAGACCAGCGCCCCCAGAGCAAGCTAGAACCCCAGTGGGAAGAGAGTCCTTACCGAGTATTGCGCCAAATAAGCCCCGATGGGCCTGTGTACAAGGTACGACCTGAAAGGGACGGGGAACTTCCCACTCATACTGTGTACCATAATATGTTGCGGCCCTGTACATCCAACGATCACGTGCAACCCGAACCCACTCCTCAGGCCCCCGAACCAATCCCCACGGTCTGAGACCTAGATGACAAAGAAGATAGCCCAGTGGTGTAAGCGGGCCATCCAAGGAATAATATCTCAGCAAGTCACGCCAGCCCACCAGAATCGGCCAGTCCATCAGAATCGGCCAGTCCATCACCGGCCACCACCTCAGAAAGCTCCACCACAGTCGAACTAAGATGCTCCGAGCGGTCAACAGCCGGCAAACCCCCCGAACGCTACGAACATGAACAGTTCGTATGGCAACAGGAACTTTTGTCTCAAAAGGCCAACCTGAGCCTACCAAGACCCTCGCCCGAGGACTGGCGAGCCTACAGGAAGGGGAAGTGTAGGAGGAGAGGTCTCCGCCGAGTACCCGGGCCGGAACTGAGGAGACCGTCTTCCAGGTTCCTGGGGGATCTGTTTCCAGGGAGCAGAGCTAGGGGAAGGACTGCTGAGACTGACAGGGCAGTTGGGGGAGGAGTCCAGAGAAGAGGAGCGGGCCAGACTGTGTGAGTCAGCAGAACGAGGGAGAAGGAGGTGGAGACTTGGGGAGGCCCAGAGAGTGAGAGCCACGGGCAGCTTCCAGAGAGGAGGACAGCGACAGGAGGGAGACTCTCTGTGGATCACAGGGAGACGGCACCGAGCTTACCGACAAAAGAAGACTGCTGCCTCACTCCAGCTCTCGGCTGCGGCCTACTCGCAGCCATCCGTGGCCGACGCCGCCTCACTCCAGCTCGCGGCTGCAGCCTCCTCACTGCTGCACACAGCCACCGCCGCTTCACCCCGGACGATGGCGGTGACTCCTCCTTTGCCGCCCGCAGCTGCCACTGCCCCGCTCCAGTCTGCGGTAGAGACTGGGCCTGTGCCCGCTGCGGATCCTCCAGTGCAGCCTCAGACTGCACCTGTGGCCTATCAACCGCCATTTATCACCGGCGCTGCCATTCCCTGTCAGGGAGTTGCGGCCTCCACTCTCCCACTCCCAGGCAGTATTCTGCTGCCTCCACTGGGGGACATCCCGCCAAAGAACTCTCCGCGGGCCTGTTGTGCCCCTACTCCTCCTGGGCGTTGGAACGCCCGAAGACTACGCCAGATCTTCAGCAGCTGGGCCCAGTGGCTGCGATGCAGACACACCGTGGAACAGAACGCCGAGGGATGTCAGGACAGATAAGTGATACATAGTGACTAAGGACCCGTAGTCGGCCATTCCGCGGCCATATAGTGACCGGTCTTTGCTAGATTAGTCGTGTTCTCCCAATCCTTGTTTATGTGTATTGACTCCCTGCGAGGACAACTACTGTTATTCTGTTGGTTGCGTAACAATAGCCCTAATGGCATTTATCTATAAAAGTTAACGTTTAAAGTAATTTCTGTCTCGCGTCTCGTCACTGCATCCTGCGCACCTGCTATTACCACATGGGCATAGTTTGCCAGCACTTGTAATGGTGGGGCGGGGCGTGGAAGTGCCTAGTGAGCGTGTGCGTTGACATCTTCGCTGACTTCACTGCTGAGTGGCCAATCGGGAGTATCTGATTACTGACATGCTCAGTTGTGCTCTGAAAACGCTGTTATGGTGGAACTACAACATGTTGTATGGGTCTGAGTGCTCCAGGTGATTTATAAGGTTTATGCATTTTATATATCACATAGGTGTTTCACATCTTTTAATCATTGTTAATCTAGCTGTATCAATGATTGTAGGTACGGTTGGATATAATTTTTTGCACTCTAACATGCACCTTATATACGTAAACACTATGATGGCTCTTATATTTACTGCAATGTAATTTTTATACACTTTGATTATGATTTATATTTAATATAGCTAATTTTTGTATATTGGTAAATTGAAGAGATATGTATAAAAAGTGCACTATTCTATGGCAACACTGTGCTTGACAAAGACTGTGCTGTGAGGTCGAAACGTTGCACCAGGGAACACTAAAATACCACATCCTAAATATCTCTGAATGAAATATTCCAGTTGCAAATTTTTATTCATTGCATAGTGGAATGTGTTCAGAACAATAAAACATAACAATTATCAATGTAAATCAAAATGAATATCCCATGGAGGTCTCGATTTGGAATGATACTCAAAATCAAAGTGGAAAATCAAATTACAGGCTGATCCAACTTCAGTGGAAATGCCTCATAACAAGGAAAAGATGCTCAGTATTGTGGTGACCTCCACGTGCCAGCATGACCTCCCTACTGTACAATGCCTGGGCATGCTCCTGATGAGGCGGCAGATGGTCTCCTGAGGGATCTCTTCCCAGACCTGTACTAAAGCATCCTCCAACTCCTGGACAGTCTGTGGTGCAACGTGACGTTGGTGGATGATGTCCCAGATGTGCTCAATCGGATTCAGGTCTGGGGAACGGGCGGGCCAGTCCATAGCTTCAGTGCCTTCATATGCAGGAACTGCTGACACACTCCAGCCACATGAGGTCTTGCATTGTCCTGCATTAGGAGGAACTCAGGGTCAATGGCACCAGCATATGGTCTCACAAGGGGTCTGAGGATCTCATCTCGGTACCTAATAGCAGTCAGGCTGCCTCTGGCGAGCACATGGAGGGCTACCCTCCAAAGAAATGCCAACCCACACCATTACTGACACATAGAATCATAGAATCGTAGAGTTGGAAGGGACCTCCTGGGCCATCTGGTCCAGCCCCCTGCTCAAAGCAGGATTCGCTAAATCATCCCAGACAGATGCCTGTCCAGCCTCTGTTTGAAGACTTCCATTGAAGGAGAACTCGCCACCTCTCGTGGCAGCCTGTTCCACCCATTGATCACTCTAACTGTCAAAAAGTTTTTTCTAATATCTAATCTGTGTCTCATCCCATTCAGTTTCATCCCATTGCTTCTATTCTTTCCTTGTGCAAATGGGAATAAAGATGATCCTTCTACAATGTGACAGCCCTTTAGATATTTGTAGACAACTATTAAGTCTCCTCTCAGTGTTATTTTTTGCAAGCTAAACATTCCCAAATACTGCAACCTTTCCTTATAAGACAGGGTTTGCAGACTGGTCACCATTCCGGTTGCACTTTTCTGAACTTGCTCCAGTTTGGACACAGTATTCCAGATGAGGTCTGACCAAAGAGGAGTAGAGGGCAATAATGACTTCACGTGATCTAGACTGTGTGCTTCTGTTAATACATCCTAGAATAGCATTTGCCTTTTTTGCTGCTGCATCACAATGTTGACTCATATTCAGTCTGTGATCTATTAGTATACCCAAGTCTTTTTCACATGTGCTGTTTCTAAGCCCTATTCCTCCCATTCTGTATATGCTTTTTTCATTTTTAATGCCCAGATGTAGTACTTTGCATTTTTCCCTGTTAAAAACCATTCTGTTAGTTGCTGCCCACTGCTCCAGTTAATTTATATCTTTTTGAATCCTCTCTCTTCTCTAGTACTAGCTATCCCTCCTAGCTTTGTGTCATCAGCAAATTTAATTGTTGATAAAGATGTTGAACAATACAGGGCCCAGGACAGAGCCCTGTGGTACCCCACTTGAGACATTCTTCCAACTGGATGTGCAGCCATTTATGACCACTCTTTGGGTCCGATCACTAAGCCAGTTATGAATCCACTTAACAGTTGCCTTGTCCATTCCATACTTAGCTATTTTTTCAGTAAGGCTTGTGTGAGATACTTTGTCAAATGCTTTGCTGAGGTCAAGATATACTATATCTACAGCATTTCCCTGATCCACCCAGTCAGTGATTCTGTCATAGAAGGAAATTAAGTTATTCTGACATGACTTATTAGTTACAACTCTGTTTAATCACTTCATTCTTATCCAGGTACTTACATACATGTTGTTTAATAATTTGTTTGAAGATCTTTCCTGGTATAGAAGTCAGACTCACCGGCCAATAGTTGCCTGGGTCCACCTTTTTCCCCTTTTTGAAGATAGGAACAACATTTTCTCTTCTCCAGTCTTCTGGGTTTTCTCTTGTTCTCCAAGAATTTTCAAAGATTATGGAGAGGAGTTCAAAAATTTCTTCTACTATCTCTTTCAGTACTCTGGGGTGTAATTCATCTGGACCTGGAGACTTGAATTCATTTAGGCTAGCTAAGAGTTTCCTCACTATTTTTCTGTTTATAGATATCTTGGATTCTTCTATTCCTTTAATAGGACAGTGAAGGAAATAGGAAGTTAGGAATAGGAATTTAAACGTTTGGCCTTCTCAACATCCTGTCTTACCATTTCATCATTCACATCTGGTAAAAATCCTATAGCATCTTTGACTTTTCTTTTACTTTTGACATATCCCCAAAATCCTTTATTATTGCTTTTGATGTCTCTTGCAAGCCGCAATTCATTGTCAACTTTAGATAATCTGATTCGCGCCCTGCAGCCAGCGTTATATTCTTCTTTAGATATGCCTCCCTCTTTCCATTTTAAAAACCTTTCTTCCTTTTTAGCATGTGCTTAAGTTATGTGTTCATCCATCCTGGTTTCCTTAAATGCTTCCTATTCTTCCCTCTTTTCGGAATTGTTAACAATTGTGCTTTGAGAATTTCATTTTTCAAGATTTCCCAGCCTTCCTGGACATTTTTGTCCTTAAGGATATCCAGCCATTGGATCCCTCCAATTCTCTTTCTGAATCCCTTAAAATCTGCCTTTCTGAAATCTAACCTTGACGTCTGAGTCTTCACAGGTCTTCCTCCTCTAATTATTCAAAATTCTAAAATAGCACGGTCGCTACCTTCTAGGGTCCCAGCCACTTTTACCTCCTCAACCATTTCCTCCCTGTTTATAAGGATTAGATGCAAGGTAGCAGTTCCCCTTTTCTCCTCTACCTTTTGGAAGATAAAGTTGCCAACAAGAGAGGATAAGAATTTCCTTGACCTGTTAGTTTTGCCTGAGAGAGATTTCCAACAAATGTCTGGATAGCTGAAATCTCCCATGACAACTATGTCATATTTTTGGGAGAACTTGGTCATTTGATATATAAAGAGTTCATCCATATCTTCAGTGTTATGATTAGGTAGCCGAGGAGGATAACAGGGGAATAGGCGAGGCAACCAGATAACCAGAGTGGTTAGTAACTTAGCGGATTGCAGACCCCTAAACTGACAACACAACTAGAATTAGCCATGGGATGTACCTATGATGCCCTAGACGCCTCGGCACAGCCAAAGAATTAACTAAGCCTAAAGAGAGAAAGGGGAAAGCTAAACTGCCCCGGAGTAGAACCCCAAAGGAATAGATAGCCCCCAAACATATATTGTCGGTGAGACAAGATGAGGCACAAACAAAGGCAGAAAATAGAGTAAGCAAATGATGGGGCCCAACTGTCTAGATAGAATAGGACAGGAAAGGATACTGTCTGCAATCACGCAAAAAACCCTAAGAAAAACTTCAACATGTCTGAGATGCAAAAATACTGAGGCCACACAACCTCTCTCACCCTAAAGATGAAACTTACAGGTTCCACTGAGATTTGAACTCAGATCACTTGATTCAGAGTCCAGAGTGCTAACCATTACACCATGGAACCACACATGTGTGGTTCCATGGTGTAATGGTTAGCACTCTGGACTCTGAATCAAGTGATCTGAGTTCAAATCTCAGTGGAACCTGTAACTCTCCCACCCTAAATCAGAATTCTGGTGTAACTGGATGCAAAAAAAAGATATTGATATAACAGGGGATTAGAAATACTGCAAAGACTGACATAAGATGTGGCAAATGAAAGTCCAGCAGGGAACCAGGCTGGACTCACACCAACAAGGCAGAAATCAGAGAAAAGCAAAAAATGGATCATAGAATCGTAGAGTTGGAAGGGACCTACTGGGCCATCTGGTCCAACCCCCTGCTCAAAGCAGGATTTGCTAAATCATCCCAGTCAGATGTCTGTCCAGCCTCTGTTTGAAGACTTCCATTGAAGGAGAACTCACCACTTCTCGTGGCAGCTTGTTCCACTCATTGATCACTCTAACTGTCAAAAAGTTTTTTCTAATATCTAATGTGTCTCCTCCCATTCAGTTTCATCCCATTGCTTCTAGTCTTTCCTTGTGCAAATGAGAATAAAGTTGATCCTTCTACAATGTGACAGCCCTTTAGATATTTGTAGACAGTTATTAAGTCTCCTCTCAGTCTTCTCTTTTGCAAACTAAACATTCCCAAATCCTGCAACCTTTCCTCATAAGACAGGGTTTGCAGACCGGTCACCATTCTGGTCGCTCTTTTCTGAACTTGCTCCAGTTTGTTGATGTCTTTTTTAAAATGTGGTGCCCAAAACTAGACACAATATTCCAGATGAGGTCTGACCAAAGAGGAGTAGAGGGAAATAATGACTTCACGTGATCTAGACTGTATGCTTCTGTTAATACATCCTAGAATTGCATTTGCCTTTTTTGCTGCTGCATCACACTGTTGACTCATATTCAGTCTGTGATCTATTAGTATACCCAAGTCTTTTTCACATGTGCTGTTGCTTAGCCTTATTCCTCCCATTCTGTATATGCTTTTTTCATTTTTATTGCCCAGATGTAGTACTTTGCATTTTTCCCTGTTAAAAACCATTCTGTTAGTTGCTGCCCACTTCTCCAGTTTATTTATATCTTTTTGAATCCTCTCTCTCTCTTCTCTAGTATTAGCTATCCCTCCTAGCTTTGTGTCATCAGCAAATTTAATCAGTTTACCCGCAATTCCTTCATCTAAATCATTGATAAAGATGTTGAACAATACAGGGCCCAGGACAGAGCCCTGTGGTACCCCACTTGAGACATTCTTCCAACTGGATGTGCAACCATTTACGACCACTCTTTGGGTCCGATCACTAAGCCAGTTATGAATCCACCTAACAGTTGCCTTGTCCATTCCATACTTAGTCATTTTTTCAATAAGGATTGTATGAGATACTTTGTCAAATGCTTTGCTGAAGTCAAGATATACTATATCTACAGCATTTCCTTGATCCACCCAATCAGTGATTCCGTCATAGAAGGAAATTAAGTTAGTCTGACATGACTTATTAGTTACAAACCCATGCTGACTCTGTTTAATCACTTCATTCTTATCCAGGTACTGACATACATGTTGTTTAATAATTTGTTCAAAGATCTTTCCTGGTATAGAAGTCAGACTCACCGGCCTATAGTTGCCTGGGTCCAAATGCAAAAAGATTCAAGCAGACAAATAACTTATCTGAAAGATGCAGGAGGCAAGCAGACTTCCAAAAAACTCAGGAAGAAAACCAAATCACCGGCAAGAGCTGAGGGAAGGTTGCTCACTTAAATGACTCCAGTCTGTAACACCTGACCTCCAATCATCCTGCTCAGGTGATTGACTTCTGTCAGCCAGACCAGCTCCATTACCAGCAGCAACCACCAGAGGGAGCCCAAACTCAGAAGCCAGGTCAAAAGTGTTCACAACACTTCAGCTTGCACAGGCGGCCTGTAGTAAATGCCTACAATGGTGTCCTTTCCATTGTTCTGTCCTTGTATTCTTACCCAAACAGTTTCCACAGAACTCTCAGTCTCTGAAGCTTCAATCTCTGTGCAGATATACGCATTTCTAACATATAATGCGACACCTCCTCCACGTTTATCAAGTCTGTTTCTTGCAAATAAGTTGTATCCTTCTAGCCTTGAATTCCAATCATGTGTATTGTCCCACCAAGTTTCAGTGATTCCAATGACATCATATTTCTTTTCCTGTGTTATTAGTTCCAATTCTCCTTGTTTGTTGCCCATGCTTTGTGCATTAGTATGGAAACATTTTAGTTTGTGATTGGTTTCTCTTTCTCCAATATTTTTATTATTTAGATTTTTTTTGTCTTTGTTTTTTCCTCCCACTTGTAATAGCAGAGTTCTCAATAGCATTTGTCAGGTGTATGGCTTTTTCTGGCCTTTTAGTTCCCTTCCCACATTGTTCTAGTTTAAAGCTCTCCTGATGAGTGTAGCAAGGCCACTTCCAAATACATGTTTTCCAGTCTTCGTAAGGTGCACCCCATCTCTAGCAAGTAGTCCATCGTATAGGTAATTCACTTCGTGATCCAGAAATCCAAATCCTTGCTGACAGCACCATCGACGTAGCCAGTTGTTCACCTGCAGAATCTTATTCCACCTCCTTGTTCCATGGCCATCCACTGGGAGGATGGAAGAGAAGACCACCTGCGCTCCTAGTTCTTTCACTTTCTTACCTAAGTTTTCAAAGTCACTGCAGATGGATTCCAGGTCATTTCTTGCCATGTCATTTGTCCCCACATGTATTAGCAGGAATGGGTAGTCATCTGTAGGTCTGAAGAGTCCTGATATCCTGTCAGACACATCTTTAATTTTTGCACCTGGAATACAGCACAATTCTCTTAAGGTTATATCCGGTCTGCAGATAGCGGCCTCTGTTCCTCTCAACAGGGAATCCCCCATGACAACCACTCTCCGTTTATTCTTCACAACATTTTTCTTTGTCCATCCAGGAGGATTCTGAAGGCGTACAAGGTTGCTGTTTGTGGGCAAAGTCTTATCCTGATGTATTTCTTTATCGTTCCCACTGTCAAACCAGTCATGCTGAAGGATGTTGCATGCAGCAGATCGCTTTCCATGGCATCTCCAGACTCTGTCACGTCTGTCACATGTGCTCAGTGTGAACCTGCTTTCATCTGTGAAGAGCACAGGTTGCCAGTGGTGAATTTGCCAATCCTGGTGTTCTGTGGCAAATGCCAAGCATCCTGAACAGTGTTGGGCTGTGGGCACAACCCCCATCTGTGGATGTCGGGCCCTCAGACAATCCTCATGGAGTCGGTTTCTAACCGTTTGTACAGACACATGCACATTTGTGGCCTGCTGGAGGTCATTTTGCAGGGCACTGGCAGTGCTCCTCCTGTTCCTCCATGCACAAAGGCGGAGGTAGCGGTCCTGCTTCTGGGTTGTTGCCCTCCTACGGCACCCTCCATGTCTCCTGGTGTACTGGCCTGTCTCCTGGTAGCGCCTCCAGCCTCTGGACACTACGCTGACAGACACAGCAAACTTTCTTGCCACAGCTCGCATTGATGTGCCATCCTGTATGAGCTGCACTACCTGAGCCACTTGTGTTGGTTGTAGAGTCCGTCTCCTCCTAACACGAGTGTGAAAGCACAACCAACATTCAAAAGTGACCAAAACGTCAGCCAGAAAGCATTGGTATTGAGATGAGGTCTGTGGTCCTCACCTGCATAACCACTCCTTTATTGAGGGTGTCTTCATAATTGCCAATAATTTCCATCTGTTGTCTATTCCATTTGCACAACAGCATGTGAAATTGATTGTCAATCAGTGTTGCTTCCTAAGTGGACAGTTTGATTTCACAGAAGTTTGATTTCCTTGGAGTTATATTCTGTTGTTTAAGTATTCCCCTTATTTTTTAGAGCAGTGTGGGTGTGTATGTGTGTGTATATATATATATATATGTGTATATATATATATATATATATATATATATATGTATGCATGTCAGTGACAAACACAATTAGTATAGTTTGTGTACAAAATTCTGGACATGAATGTAACCCCTTTGAGATGAAGCCTGCTTTCACTTTAATGATCAGGCCGACTTTTACAATTCTGACCACTGTCACTTTATGAGGTCATAACTCAAACGATTCAATGGATACTGGTTATTCTGAGACTGTTTTCTCATGACATATTGTATTTTATGATAGTGGTAAAATTTCTTCTATATAACTTGTGCTTATTTGTGGAAAAAAATGCAAATTTGGCAAAAATTTTGAAAATTTTGCAATTTTCAAAATTTTAGTTTTTATGCCCTTAAATTAGAGAGTCATATTACACAAAAAAGTTAATAAATAACATTTCTCATATGTCTGCTTTACATTAGTACAATTTTGGAAGCATAATTTTTTTTGTTAGGAAGTTATAAGGATTAAAAGTTGACCAGTGATATCTCATTTTTACAACACAATTTGCAAAACCATTTTTTAGGGACCACTTCACACTTGAAGTGACTTTGAGGGGCCTATATGACAGAAAATGCCCAAAAGTGACACCATTCTAAAAACTGCACCGCTCAAGGTACTCAAAACCACATTCCAGAAGCTTATTAACCCTTCAGGTGCTTCACAGGAATTTTTGGAAAGTTTAAAAAAATGAACATTTAACTTTTTTTCACAAAAAATTTTCTTCAGATCCAATTTATTTTATTTTACTAAGGGTAACAGGAGAAATTGGACCCCAAAAGCTGTTGTGCAATTTGTCCTGAGTACGCTGATACCCCATATATGGGGGTAAACCACTGTTTTGGCGCATGGAAGAGCTTAGAAGGGAAGGAGCGCCGTTTAACTTTTCAATGCAAAATTGTCTGGAATTGAAATCAGACGCCATGTCGCGTTTGGAGAGCCCCTGATGTGCCTAAACAGTGGAAACCTCCAACATTTGACACCATTTTGGAAAGTACATCCCCTAAGGAACTTATCTAGATGTGTGGTGAGCACTTTGAACTCCCAAGTGCTTCACAGAAGTTTAGAATGTAGAACCGTAAAAATAAAAAAATCATATTTTTTTCACAAAAATCATCTTTTTGCCCCAATTTTTTATTTTCCAAAGGGTAACAAGAGAAATTGGACCCAAAAATTGTTGTGCAATTTGTCCTGAGTATGCTGATACCCTATATATGGGGGTAAACCACTGTTGCGGCGCATGGCAGAGCTCGGAAGGGAAGGAGTGCCATTTGACTTTTCAATGCTAAATTGGCTGAAATTGAGATCAGATGTCATGTCGCATTTGGAGAGCCCCTGATGTGCCTAAACAGTGGAAACTCCCCAATTCTAACTCCAACCCTAACCCCAGCACACCTCTAACCCTAATCCCAAACCTAACCATTACCCTAACCACAAACCTAACCCTAATTCCAACCCTAACCCTAACTTTAGCCCCAACCCTTACCCTAACTTTTGCCCCAACCTTAACCTTAACCCTAACCCCAACCTTAACCCTAACCCTAATGGGAAAATGGAAATAAATACATTTTTTTTAATTTTATTATTTTTCCCTAACTAAGGGGGTGATAAAGGGGGTTTGATTTACTATTTATAGTGGGTTTTTATTGTGGGTTTTTATGTTTGGCAGCTGTCACACACTAAATGACGCTTTTGATTGCAAAAAAATTTTTTGCATCGCTTTATTCTGAGAGCTATAACTTTTTTACTTTTCTGCTGATGATGCTATATAGTGGCTTGCTTTTTGCGGGACAAGATGACGCTTTCAGCGGTACCATTTTTATTTACATCTGTCTTTTTTATTGCGTTTTATTGCACTTTTTGTTCGGCGGTATGATGATAAACCATTGCTTTTTGCCTCATTTTTTATTTATTTCTTACGGTGCTCACTGAAAGGGTTAATTAGTGGGACAGTTTTATAGAGAGGGTCGTTACGGATGCGGCAATACCAAATATGTGTACTATTGATTTTTTTATTTACATAAATAAATGGATTTATTGGAAAAATATTTATTTTTTTTCTTTATTTGGGGAATTTATTTAAAAATATTTTTACACATTCTAATTTTTTTAACTTTATAACATTGTCCCAAGTTAGGAAATAAATATATCATGTCAGATCGCTGATCTGACACTTTGCATAGCACAGTGTCAGATCAGCAATCTGACAGGCAGTGAAGGTGGCTTGCTGGTGACTGTTCTCAGCAGGCACTGAGAAGCCACCTCCCTGCAGGATCCGGAAGGATCCTGTGGCCATCTTAGAGCCGGGGGTCTCCATGGAGACCACCGGAACAACGCAATCACATCGCGTTGTTCTGGTGGGAGAGCGCAGGGATCCCTCTCCCTGCGCGATTCTTCTCTATGCCGATGTCAGTACTGACAGCGGCATCAGAGGGGTTAAATGCCCACGATCATTGCTAGCACTGATTGTGGGCATTGCTGCAGGGTGTCAGCTGTCACATACAGCTGACACCCGCTCGCAATCGCTGCGGCGCCCAGCGTGAGGCCACACGAATGTGCCGCAGTACTAGTACTGCTGTTTGTGGGAACGCAGTACTAGTACGGCACATGTCGGGAAGGGGTTAACTAATAAATGATTATTTCATAGAAAAAAAATGGCGTGGGGTCCCCCTATAATTTATAGCCAGCATTGGCTATGCAGACAGCTGAGGGCTGATGTTAATAGCCAAAGAAGGTACCATGGATAGTGGCACCCCTGGCTAAAACATCAGCTGTCAGCCACCCCAGATGTGCCAATTCTGGCACATAGCCTTGCTCATCCCACTGCCCTGAATCGGTGGCATATGGGGTAACATCAAGCCCCGAGGTTAGTAATGGAGAGGTGTCAATAAGATGCCCCTATTACTAATCACATATAGTCAAATAGTAACACCCATTAAAAAAAATCCTTTATTAAAACAAGTGCTAGTAATATCCCAAAAGTAATAGGATTGAAAAAATAACTTTTAACCATGCCAAAGGAGTTGAAAAGAAAAGTCTTGTATGAAGAAAAGAAGGGCTCAATTCTGGCTTTACTAGCAGAGGGAAACAGTGAGCGTCAAGTTGCCTCCATCCTTAAAATTTTTAAGACGGCAGTCCATTACAACAAGGTTAAGCAGCAGACATTGCAGACAACAAAGCTACAGACCGGCAGGGGGCAAAAACGACTCTCCACTGACCGGGATGACCGTCATCTTATTTGAATGTCACGCAGCAACCGCAGGATGACATCACGTGACCTACAAAAGGAATGGCAAATGGCAGCTGGGGTGAAGTGCACGGCAAGAACAGTTCGTAACAGGCTCCTAGAGGCAGGGCTCAAGTCATGTAAAGGTAGAAAAAAGCCTTTCTTCAATGAGAAGCAAAGGAGAGCCAGGCTGAAGTTTGCCAAAGACCATAAGGATTGGACCATAGAGGACTGGAGTAAGGTAATCTTCTCTGATGAGTATAATTTTCAGCTTTGCCCAACACCTGGTCGTCTAATGGTTAGACGGAGACCTGAAGAGGTGTACAAGCCACAGTGTCTTACATCCACTGTGAAATTTGATGGAGGATCAGTGATGATCTGGGGATGCTTCAGCAAGGCTGGAATTGGGCAGGTTAATCTTTGCGAAGGACGTATGAATCAAGCCGCATACAAGGTTATCCTGGAAAAACAGTTGATTCCTTCTGCTCAGGCAATGTTCCCCAACTCTGAGGACTGGTTTTTCCAACAGGACAATGCACCATGCCACACAGCTAGGTCAATCAATGTGTGGATGAAGGACCACATCAAATCCCTGTCAGGGCCAGCCCAATCTCCAGACCTGAACCCCATTGAAAACCTTGGCAATGTAATCAAGAGGAAGATGGATAGTCACAAGCCATCAAACTAAGAAGAACTGCTTAAATTTTTGTACCATGAGTGGCATAACGTCACCAAAAAGCAATGTGAAAGACTGGTGGCAAGCATGCCAAGATGCATGAAAGCTGTGATTAATAATCATGGTTATTCCACAAAATATTGATTTCTGAACTCTTCCTGAGTTAAAACATTAGTATTGTTTCTAAATTATTATGAACTTGTTTTCTCAGCATTATTTGAGGTCTGCAAGCACTGCAGTTTTTTTTATTTTGACCATTTCTCATTTTCTAAAAAAATAAATACAAAATGTAGAGCTTGGAAATTCGAAGACATGTTGTTAGTAGTTTATAGAATAAAAGAGCAATTTACATTTTACTCAAAAATATACCTATAAAGAGAAAAATCAGACAAACTGAAATTTTTGCCAGAGCTGTGTATATTTATATATTATATATGTATGTTATATATATATATATATATGTGTGTGTCACTGACATATGACTGTATATATATCTATATATATATATGGATTCTTTGTGTATATATCTACTCTATTGTTTTGGGAGCTGTCAGTGTGATTTTACAGTAGCCGCACATGAATTGCTAGCTTTTCAAAGGATGCTGGTGTGTAAAAATCAGACAGCACTTGCATGGTGTGAGTGCTGTGCGATTTTTTCTTTTCTCGCACCCATTGACTTTCACTGGCAAGTCTAGTCCGAGATACGCTGCATGCTGCGATTTTTTTTCTCAGTACGATTTCAACTAGGAAAAAAAATCGCAGATGAGATGTCACCCATTGAATAACATTGGTCTGAGTACAATTCGATTTTTTTATCGGATTGCACTCCTCCGTATTTCTCGCATATGAGTATGAGCCCTTAGAGAGGTATTCACACTAGACATGTAGGACACAGCAGTTCTGAGACCACCTTGTCGTTGATTGCTGGGAATGCATGAATTGGCCAAATTATGTGCTAAGCTTCTCATTTTTTCCTAGTATCCAGAAACAGTATTGCTATTCCATATCTCATATATTTCATATTTACATGCTTAAGCATTAGAGAGTGCAACTTTTTTTGTTTATGTTTAGTTTACAATTTATTCTACATATCACATAAAGTCCCAATCACATTTAATTTTGTGGGTGTAATATGAAAAAAATATGGAAAAGTTCATGGGGTATGAAAACGTTTTCAAGGCACTGTAGGTACATCAATCAGACATATTAGAAATGAAACATTATTGAGATTATATACTGGTAAAATACAGATTGTTGGGGTGAAATAAGTATATAATCAATATACACATATACAACTACTCAACTATTTATTGCTACAACTGTTCTCCTGTATAGCTGACACTATCTAGTTTCTGGACTGAAGATATTGCCTTGCTGGTTTTATCAGTTCCCTGTAGATGGCGCCATGTGCAAACATCTGATGTGACATCGTCAGTCACACACAATGGAGACTAAGTCTATGTAGGAGCTACCTGAAATAGAGAACATATTATAACACATATACAGAATATAATTATATATTATCATTATTCTAAGCAACAAGAAGAACAGTAGCGTGCAGTAACCAGGGATCACCAAGAGAATAATTGTAAAAAGTGTACAAATTTTATTAAGTGACAATACAAATACTGCAAGAATTTAAAAACATTGCATAATGCAAACAAGATAGGGGTCATGCCCTTGCCACACCCCAAATGACCTTTGAACTCCCAAGTGTCAGATCAGCAAAATTTATAGTACCAACATTAATCCCACATATATATTTATGTACAGTATGTACCAAGGTTGACATAAAAAACTGTAGTCAGGATGGTACAATATAGCTAGACATATGGGAGATGCATAGCTGCGCACATTATAAAGACAAAAAGCAGCAAATTTGAAATAACCTGCTGATAGATCATATAAAAGGAATGAGTTTTTGTTTAAAGGGACAAATTATATTTTTGCCCCTAAGATGCAGAAAATCCCCCCATGGGAAAACAAAGAACCCTGAGATCAATACCCATTATATACAGGGTCTGTGCGAGGCAAAAACCTGTGAATAACACCGGAGTCTCAGTGTTCAAACTGGCAAATGAAACTGGAGTTGCTCTGTCTAATTTAGATTCAAAGAACCACAATTAAAGGATAAACGACTGTTGGAACATGTGGAATTAAAAGGTTACCATTTGGGAATCCAGATAAATGTTGGCATTCAGGTAAAATAGTCCCCTAAATAGGGAGACAGATAAGCCTATGTAGCCTTGGCCTCAGGGCCGGCGTTAGGGGCAGACCAGGCAGCTGCTTAGGGCCCCCGCTCCCCCGGGGCCCCCAGCTAGCGGCACATCATGCAGCTGCTATGGGGCCCCTGTGAGGCAGGGGGGTCCGCCTGTCCCTAGCGCCGACTCCCCCCACCGCATTGAACTATACCGGTGACTGCCGGTACAGTTCAAAGCAATGATGGAGGAGAGAGCGTCAGCCGACGCTCCCTCTCCCATCGTTCTCCGCTCTGCCTCTGACACAGCGGGTGCGCGATGACGTCATCGCGCTCTCACTGTGTGCCAGGCAGAGCAGGAGACAGGAGCTGGGAGCAGCGCAGGCACGAGGAAAAGGTGAGGAGTGTTTTTTTTTAATATATCAGTGTAAATACTGGACTGTGGGGCCATTCGGGGGGCTGCTAAATACTGTGCTGGGCTATATACCATGCTGGGCTTTATACTATGCTGGGCTATATACTATGCTGGGCTATATACCATGTGGTGCTGGGCTATATAGCATGCTGGGCTATATACCATGCTGGGCTATATACTATGCTGGGCTATATACCATGTGGTGCTGGGCTATGCACTATGCTGGGCTATACCATGCTGGGTTATATACCATGCTGGGCTATATACCATGCTGGGCTATATGCCATGCTGGGCTGTATACTATGCTGGGTTATATACCATGCTGGGTTATATTCTATGCTGGGCTATATACCATGCTGGGCTATATACCGTGCTGGGCTATATACTGTGCTGGGCTATATACCATGTGGTGCTGGGCTATATACCATGATGGGCTATATACCATGTGGTTTTGGGCTGTATACCATACTGAGCTATATACCATGGTGGACTGTGATATATACCATGTGGTACTGTGCTATATACCATGGTGGGCTGTGCTATATACCATGGTGGTACTGTGCTATATACCATGGTGGTGCTGTGCTATATACCGTGTGGGGCTGTGCTATAAACTGTGTTATATAAGCACTTCAACGCATACAAGCAGTCCCTTGCCAGCTTTAAGTCCACGCTCTCTGCCGCAAAACAAACTTACTTCACATCTCTCATATCCTCCCTGGCTCACAACCCTAAACAGCTCTTCAACACTTTCAATTCTCTATTCCGTCCCACAGCACCTCCTCCCTCTCCTCTCATTTCTGCTGAAGACTTTGCCTCCTTCTTTAAGCAGAAGATCGATACGATCAGACAAAACTTTGGCCCGCAGCCCCCAATGCCCCTCTTAGCCGCTCAGCACTGTTCTGCAAAAGCCAGCTTCTCCACCATGACAGAAGATCAGCTCTCCACCCTTCTGTCAAGATCACACCTCACCACTTGTGCCCTCGACCCACTCCCATCCCACCTCATCCCTAACTTGGCCACAGTCTTCATCCCATCTCTAACACACCTCTTCAACCTTTCACTTACAAATGGTGTCTTTCCCTCATCCTTCAAACATGCCTCAATCACACCCATCCTCTAAAAGCCCTCCCTTGACCCATCCTCTGTGTCTAACTATCGCCCGATATCTCTTCTCCCTTACGCCTCAAAACTACTGGAACAGCATGTACAGTATATCTTGAACTGTCCTCCCACCTCTCCTCCTGTTCCCTCTTTGACCGGTTACAATCTGGCTTCTGACCGCATCACTCAACTGAAACTGCCCTAACTAAAGTCACTAACGACTTAATAACCGCCAAGAGCACGCGACACTACTCTGTCCTCCTTCTCCTGGACCTGTTCTCTGCCTTTGACACCGTGGACCATTCCCTCCTGCTACAGATTCTCTCATCTCTTGGCATCACAGACTTGGCCCTATCCTGGATCTCATCATATATAACAGACCAAACATTCAGTGTCTCCCTCTCATACACCACCTCCTCACCTCGCCCCCTGTCTGTAGGTGTTCCTCAAGGCTCTGTCCTAGGACCCCTACTATTCTCCATCTATACCTTCGGCTTGGGACAGCTCATAGAATCCCACGGTTTGCAGTATCACCTCTACGCTGATGACATGCAGATCTACTTATCTGGACCCAACCTCACCTCCTTACTGATCGAAATCCCACAATGTCTGTCTGCTATCTCAGCCTTCTTCTCTGCTCGCTTTCTCAATCTGAACATGGACAAAACAGAATTCATCATCTTTCCCCATCTCACTCTACCCCTTCACCAGACCAATCCATCAATGTCAATGGCTGCTCTCTTTCCTCGTCCTGCACACTCGGTGCCTTGGAGTGATCCTCGACTCTGCGCTCTCTTTCAAACCACATATCCAAGCCCTCACCTCCTCCTGCCACCTCAAACTCAAAAATATCTCCCGTATCCGCTCATTCCTCAACCACGAAACCACAAAAACTCTAGTGCATGCTCTTATCATCTCCTGCCTCGACTACTGCAACCTCCTCCTCTCTGGCCTCCCCTCTAGCACTCTGGCACCACTCCAGTCCATCCAACACTCTGCTGCCCGACTAATCCACCTGTCTCCCCGCTACTCCCCAGCCTCCCCCCTATGCCAGGCCCTTCACTGGCTTCCTATTGCCCAGAGGCTCCAATTCAAAGCATTAACCATGGCATACAAAGCCATCCACAACCTGTCTCCTCCATACATCCGGTGCATTATACTATGGGAAGTGAATTGTACTACATGGATGACTATGGCGGTGCATTATACTATATGGAGCACTATGAGGAGTGTATTATACTATATGGAGGACTGAGCAGTGTAGTTTAATGGAGGGCTATGAGGAGTGTATTATACTATATGGAGGACTATTGCGAGTGTATTATACAATATGGAGGACTATGGGGGACATTATATTATATGGAGGACTATGGGGTGTAAACTGTAGATGTGCTGCTGATAACATGATACTGTATGGTGATCTGTTAGTGATCCATTAGTGATTGTTCTGTTCCCTTCATTCTTTCTCAGATGGTGGAATGAGGCCGGGAAACAAGTGTTGAACAACTTCAATATTGTTGCTCACACTCATTTAGCGTCCTGAACTCAGCGCATGTAAATACAATCAAAATGCTTCTGTGTGATGTCCAATATGTTAGCATTTGGGGCCCCATTATAAACTTTGCCTGGGGCCCCACTTTGCATAAAACCGGCCCTGCTTGGCCTGTAGTGATTCCCTGAATGGGGAGACAAATGAAGGAGCCCATACAACCTGTACCATTGAGCAGAACCTGAATTCCTGGGCCCTTACCTCCTGCACTCCGTTATCTCACCGGTGTCTTTGTTGGCCAAGCTCCATGCAGGTTCCGCTCAATGGAACGTGTGTGTCACGTGTGTGTGACTCCATTAAAAAATAGACGGAGATTTAAAATTTTTCCATACATACACCGCATAGAGCTGTCCGCTTGTCAAACAGTATCCTATATCTGCTGTTTGATCACGGTCAAATCTATACAGAGACAGCGTGTGTGTGACTCCGTAAAAAAATAGACGGAGATTTAAAATTTTCCATACATACACCGTATAGAGCTGTACGCTCCTCACACACTACCGTGTACCTAATACATGCAATCTGTGTGTGACTCCGTAAAAACATAGATGGAGATTTTCATTTTCCCATACATACACCGTATAGGTATGCATTTCTGATTGCGTGCTTATGTCTGGGTCATTGGTGGTTATTTTGTTTCTCCACACACGCGATATGTATTTAACAGGCCATAGTAGAACAACGTATGTGGAGAGACCTTTCTCTCATGGCTGCCCGCAGCTGGTCTGAAGAAAAATGGCCACGGTCCTGTGTGCGTGCGCGGTGTGGTCGGCATCGGCACACAGTTTTCCGGCCATCTATTATGAGTCGCGCGCATGCTAATGACGTCTGATGGGTGGTTTTTCACCACGCATGCGTGCGACTCTCTGATGGTGACGGGCCATTCTGTGGATGCCGCCCGACCTCACTGGGCATGCGCCGCTGTGATTATTGGCACCTGGGATTTTGTAAATATATATGGGCTTGCAATGCTAGACATACACTTCCCCTTGATAAAGCCGTGGTGAAACGCACGCCGGGGTTACAGCGAGGCGTCCCCCCCTCTTATACTGACAGCATAGGTAAGTGGCAATAAGCATAATGGACATTATGGGTATTATCCCTTGGAGCTGTGCACAGTGATTATTTGTGCATGGTGTAACTGCAATATATATGTGGTGACTCCCTGATTTTGGCACCTTGATGTAGCTCTTATTGTTATAACTCGGGCACGTTGCAATATTACCGCAATATTTTGCTCACTAGGGTCTGTTTTGTAGTTTCACTTACGTTACTGCTTCTGTCCTACCCTTTATTTATAATGGTGATTCCTCGCTTGTTGTTTTTTCTGGATTGCTCCTCCAATCTACCTCGTATTATTTATGAATGTTTGATAAATTTTAATATATCATAATAAAGACTGCAATTTATAAACCTTTTGTCTGTGGTTTATGGTTACTCCGTTTTTCTTCTGTCTGCATACACCGTATAGAGCTGTCCGCTTGTCAAACAATATCGTATATCTGCTGTTTGAATACGGTCAAATCTATACAGAGACAACGTGTGTGTGTGACTGTTAAAAAATAGACGGAGAATTAAAATTTTCCATACATACACCGTATAGAGCTGTCCGCTTGTCAAACAAAATCCTATATCTGCAGTTTGATTACGGTCAAATCTATACAGAGACAGCGTCTGTGTGTGACTACGGAAAAAAATAGACGCAGATTTTCATTTTTCCATACATACACCGTATAGAGCTGTATGCTCCTCACACACTACCGCGTACCGGCTAGTATCACGGACAAATACCTGCTATCTGTGTTTGACTCCATAAGAAAATACTGTAGACGGAGATTTAAAATTTTCCATACATACACCGTATAGAGTTGTACGCTCCTCACACACTACCGTGTACCGGCTGGTATCTCGGACAAATACATGCTATCTGTGTGTGACTCCGTAAAAAGATAGACGGAGATTTTCATTTTCCCATACATACACCGTAAACAGCTGTCCGCTTGTCAAACAGTATCCTATATCTGCAGTTTGATTACGGTCAAATCTATACAGAGACAGCGTCTGTGTGTGACTATGGAAAAAAATAGATGTAGATTTTCATTTTTCCATACATACACCGTATAGAGCTGTACGCTCCTCACACACTACCATGTACCGGCTGGTATCACGGACAAATACATGCTATCTGTGTTTGACTCCATTAAAAAATAGACGGAGATTTAAAATTTTCCATACATACACCATATACAGCTGTCCACTTCTCAAACAGTATCATATATCTGCTGTTTGGATCACGGTCCAATCTATACAGAGACAGCGTGTGTGTGTGTGTAAGTCCGTAAATACATCGACGGACATTTCCATTTTTGCATACACCGTATAAAGCTGTCCGCTTCTCTAACAGTATCGTATATCTGCTGTTCGCTTTACGGTCACATCTATACAGAGTCAGCGTGTGTGTGAGGCTCCGTAAATACATATATGGACATTTCCATTTCTCCATACAATGTATTGAGCAGACCGCTTCTCAAACAGTATCGCATATCTGCTGTTCGCATTACGGTCACATCTATAAAGACACAGCGAGTGTGTGAGACTCCAGAAATACATATACGGACAGTTCCAATTTTCAATACACTGTATAGAGCTGTCCGCTTCTCATACAGTACCGTATATCTGCTAGTTTTATTATGGTCAAATACATACTGCCAAGCGTCTGTGTGCAACTCCGGAAACAAATATACGGAGATTGACAGTTCACCAAAAACGTGTACAGCTGTACACTTCTGATACAGTACCATGTCTCTGCTGGTATTTTTGGTACATTTTCCCAAACATGAGGAAGTATGGTGGAAGAGGCTACCTACGTGGGCATGGGGGCGCAGCTGGTACTGGTGGTGGTGGTGGTGCATTTGCTGGTTATGGCAAAAGCACAATAGTAGCTAAGGCAGGAGGTGTTGAGCCTGCGTCATCGTCTTGCACAAGAAGGCCTTTAAGGTTCCCTTTTCTGGGAGTAGCCGGAGCATCAGGAACAGGTTTTGGCTTACATTGCCGAAACAGCCTCCAGCTCTATTGCCTCCTCTTCTGAAGTTACAAATACTGCAAGTACAGAGTCGTCAGTGCAGGCTTCTGGTCAGGAACAACACCTCTCCTTGTGACCTTCACCCACACCAAAAGTGAAGGATGCCGCAGAACACTTTAGATTACTCCATGGAGCTCTTTTCACATACCATGCCAGGGTTATTAAGTCAAATCCTGAATCCTGAAAATGTGTGCAAACTGTAAAGCGCTGCGGAATATGTTAGCGCTATATAAAAATGAAGATTATTATTATTATTATTATTAGAGTTGAGCGACTTTTGGTTTTTTAGGGTCGCGTTTCGTTTCGTGAAACCCGACTTTTCCAAAAGTCGGGCGAGCAAGATCGTCCGATTATAGGGAAAAGTCGGGGTCGTCCCGAAACACGAAACCCAATGTAAGTCAATGGGGAATAAAAGTCGGCAGTGAGAGGACAGGAAACACACCTACAGTGCCCATTTGAATGCCAAAAGCATCAATTCTTCTTACTTAAGCTTGTCAACCTTAATTAACTTCATAATACAAGTTACCCACTGAAAAATGGGGGTTATTTGGCTACAGTTGTGGGGGGGGGAGGGCTGGCTACAGGTTTTCATGTGCCCTGGGCAAAAGAGCGCCCCTTTAACACATACCACAACTCATCATGCTCCGATACGGCAGAGAAATAGCGGTATAGTACAATGAAAAATACTTCACTTTTTACATCTCATGACGAGGCCCATCTATTTCTCCATACAGAATCATTGGTCCCATATAATGTTTGAAACAGTATATGATGAGCTCCACATAATGCTACAGTATATGTTGGTCCCCATGGATGAAGCTCCACTGTCTTATGAGCCCAAATAATGCTCCAAACATAATGGGCCCCATTTCTAATGCTCTAGTGTATAATGGGCCCTGTAAATGCTGCTCCAGTGTCTGATGTCCACCTTTGGAATGTTCCAGTGTATGGTGGGCCCCATCTATCATTCTCCAGAGTATAGTGCTCCCCAAAAATTGCTGTCCCAACATTGAAAACAATGAAATAAGTCTCCTCGCTATGGAATCCATGTACTAGTCTGGACTCCTTGTCATCCCCATCTTCTATCTCACTGCACAGTATTTCAACCTTGCAAGTGCTGTGATCCTGAGCAAGCAGGGGGGGCCCACTCGTTGGCGACAGCACTGGCACAGGGCCCCTGATAGTACGGTGGTGTGTCTGACGGCGGGTGGGCCGAACCTGCACTTTCATCTGCAGCTTCCTCTTTGTCACCGTGTAAGAGGGAACTGTGTATGGGAAGGGTAACCTGAGTTTCATCAGGGTCAGATTCAGGCCGTGTAGCGTGCGAGGGGAATGTAGTGGTCTGGGTCAATGTACCAGCAGATTCATCGAGCAGTGGCTGAGCATCAGTGCACTTGTGTCGCCCCCAGGAGTACGATCGCCACAGTGGCATTACCTTCCTCCTAGGGAGTGTGATGTCATGCTTGGGAGCAACGAAGGATCTCTCTAGCAGGTTAACTGATTGGGCGGCGTTATTCCCACGAGTCATGACCCTCCAAACAGCGTTCATGAAGGCAAAGTGTTTGTTTTACGTGGGCAGTATGGTTGCAAAGCTGAACCTTAAAGGAATGTCCAGAAGGTCACCACCAGGAGTGGAGCCTACGGTTAAATTCGACTCCACCTGGGAAACCTCAAACATGCCAGCTACAGAACAGATGCACACATTGCAAGCTTAATTCCGTTAACGAACGAGACTCCGTCATGCCCCGCGGTCCGAGTCCGACTTACTAGAGGGACACGTGAGGATCTGGCACATGAGATTGGCCAATAACTGGTGTGTCATGCCCTTACATGTCCGTGGCTGCACGTGCGCTACACTGAAAAGGCCAGCGTTTGTCGCTTACAGGTGCAGATAACCAGCTGAACAACGTTAGTGATGGGGATCACTGATTACAATTATTACCCGCGAACAATGATTTCCCAGTAAGTGCAGGTCAACTGCAGTTCCGGAATTAGGCCTAACCGTCATTCCTGAAAAAATGAAAAACTTACGTGTGCAAACCACAGGTGCTGTAGCTTGCTTAACAGCTCGCCAGCCATTCTCACGCCCAGTATGGATTACATGTGATTGCACAAATGTGAGAAAGGGTACCGTATCCCCAGATAACATGTATGGATAGCGTACACATTCAAAATATATCTCTATACATCAGGAGGCAGGCTCAGACGGTGTTAGGCCCAGTATGGATTGCACGTGATTGCACAAAGGTTAGAAAGGGTACCGTATCCCCGGATAACATGTATGGATAGCGTACACATTCAAAATATATGTCTATACATCAGGAGGCAGGCTCAGACGGTGTTAGGCCCAGTATGGATTGCACGTGATTGCACAAAGGTTAGAAAGGGTACCGTATCCCCAGATAACATGTATGGATAGCGTACACATTCAAAATATATGTCTCAGGAGGCAGGCTCAGACGGTGTTAGGCCCAGTATGGATTGCACGTGATTGCACAAAGGTTAGAAAGGGTACCGTTTCCCCGGATAACATGTATGGATAGCGTACACATTCAAAATATATGTCTCAGGAGGCAGGCTCAGACGGTGTTAGGCCCAGTATGGATTGCACGTGATTGCACAAAGGTTAGAAAGGGTACCGTATCCCCAGATAACATGTATGGATAGCGTACACATTCAAAATATATGTCTCAGGAGGCAGGCTCAGACGGTGTTAGGCCCAGTATGGATTGCACGTGATTGCACAAAGGTTAGAAAGGGTACCGTTTCCACGGATAACATGTATGGATAGCGTACACATTCAAAATATATGTCTCAGGAGGCAGGCTCAGACGGTGTTAGGCCCAGTATGGATTGCACGTGATTGCACAAAGGTTAGAAAGGGTACCGTTTCCCCGGATAACATGTATGGATAGCGTACACATTCAAAATATATGTCTCAGGAGGCAGGCTCAGACGGTGTTAGGCCCAGTATGGATTGCACGTGATTGCACAAAGGTTAGAAAGGGTACCGTTTCCCCGGATAACATGTATGGATAGCGTACACATTCAAAATATATGTCTCAGGAGGCAGGCTCAGACGGTGTTAGGCCCAGTATGGATTGCACGTGATTGCACAAAGGTTAGAAAGGGTACCGTATCCCCGGATAACATGTATGGATAGCGTACACATTCAAAATATATGTCTATACATCAGGAGGCAGGCTCAGACGGTGTCAGGCACAGTATGGATTTGACGGCCCAGATTACACAGCGGAGGAGCAGGGAGAGGTAAAGATTGCAAATGCTGGGGCCCTGCCCAAGCAAGGGGGGCCCACTCGTGGGCGTCGGTACCGGCACTGGGCCCCTCATAGTACAGCGGTGTGTCTGATGGCGGGTGTGCACCACCACCGTCAGAGACACTTGATTGCACTATGAGGGACCCTGTGTCAGTGCCCGCGCCCAAGAGTCGGCCTACCCACCTGTCCAGGGCAACGGCACTCGCACGGTGTCGTGCGCTAGGTGGTGACCCCGGCCATGGGGGGGAGGCAGCACAGTTAGGGAGTTTTAGAAAGTGGCATATGTTGATGTTGGACATTCAGCTGATGCAAAAGGCGAAATAGGTGAAGTCCCAGGAAGAGGTGGACCAAAGCAAGCCATTTTTCTGTCACCCTATGTGTCATCAGGGGAAGGTGGGACAAAATCCTTGGAAACCCATGCATGGTTCATTTTAATGAAGGTTAGATCATCCACATTTTGGGTTGACAGACGGGTCCTTTTTTCTGTCAGGATTGATCCAGCTGCACTGAAGACTCTTTCCGATAGCACACTTGCAGCTGGGCAAGCGAGCTCCTGTAAGGCATATTGGGCCAATTCAGGCCAGGTGTCCAGTTTAGCGGCCCAATAGTCAAAGGGGAATGACCTGTGTGGGAGAACATCGATATGGGAGGAAAAGTAGTTTGTAACCATAGTTGACAACTGCTGTCTCCTGTCACTTTCCATCGATGCTGTATTACCAGTTGTGTGAGCGGTACTTGAAAAATCAGTCCACAACATTGTCATGAAACCCCTGTCTCCAACGCCACTTCTGCTGTGTGCACCACGAATACCTCTGCCAAGCTGCCCCCGGCCCGTACGGCTCGTGTGAGAACCATCACCGCTGCTGTGTGCTGGGAATGCCTCAAGCAACCGATTTACCAGAGTTGCTTGTTTATTAGCCAATATTAGGTCAAGGTTCTCCTGTGGCATGATGTTTTGTAATTTGCCTTTATAGCGTGGATCCAGGATGCTGGCCAACCAGTAGTCGTCATCGTTCATCATTTTGGCAATGCGGGGGTCCCTTTTTAGGATCCGCAAGGCATAATCTGACATGTGGGCCAATGTTCCCGGTGTCAATGATGCACTGCGAGTGCTGGTTGGAGGAGCACTTTCTGGCAAATCCACATCCCTCCAGTCACGCACAAACCCTGTACCAGACCTTGCCACGCCAACATTTTCACTTGCCCCACGAGATGCATCCTCCTCCCCTAAGTAATCATCCCCATCATCATCCTCCTCCTCCTCTTCTTCCTCCACCTCGTCCAGGAGAGGTCCCTGAGCAGACAATGGCTGAATGTCATCAAGGATTCCCTCCTCCTCTTCCTCCTCATCAACATTGGCTGCAGACGCCTGCTCCTTAAGGTGCGTCAAAGTTTGCATGAGCAGACGCATAAGTGGGATGCTCATGCTTAGGATGGCGTCGTCTGCGCTTACCAGCCGTGTGCATTCCTCAAAACACTGAAGGACTTTACAGAGGTCTTTCAGCTTCGACCACTGCACACCTGTCAACTCCATGTCTGCTCTCAAAGTGCCTGGCCGTGTATCCTCCCACAAATGCATTATGGCCTGCCTCTGCTCGCACAGCCGCTCCACCATGTGCAGGGTGGAGTTCCACCTTGTTGCAATGTCGATAATGAGGCGGTGGTTGGGAAGGTGGAGCAATCGCTGCAGCTTCTGCATACGAACGGAGTGTACAGGCGACCGGCAGATGTGCGCGCACAGTCTTCGCACTTTCTGGAGCAGGGCTGTTAACTCCGGATAATTTTTGAGGAAGCACTGCACCACCAGGTTCAAGGTGTGAGCCAAGCAAGGTATGTGGCTGAGTTTTGAAAGGGCTATGGCTGCCACAAAATTACGGCCGTTATCACTAACTACCTTGCCTGCTTCAAGATGTACACTGCCCAGCCATGACTCAGTTTGTCGCTGAAAGTACTCGGCCAGCACCTCGGCGGTATGTCTGTCGCCCAAACACATCATCTGCAACACAGCCTGCTGACGCTTTCCACTAGCTGCTCGATAGGGGGACACATCGTGTGCAACAGTGGCAGCTGCAGATGGCGTGCTCGTACGACTTCGCTCTGTGGACGAGCTTTCGCTTCTGGAGGAGGAGGAGGAGGGTGGAACACCTACAGCCAACTGTTTCCTATACCGTGGGCTAGGCAGCACTGTCCCACCACCGCTGTCCCCTGTGGACCCTGCATCCACCACATTAACCCAGTGCGCAGTGATGGACACGTAACGGCCCTGGCCATGCCGACTGGACCATGCATCAGTTGTGAGGTGCACCTTTCCGCTCACTGACTGCTTGAGTGCATGGACAATGCGGTCTTTCACATGATGGTGGAGGGCTGGGATGGCTTTGCGAGAGAAGAAGTGGCGACTGGGTAGGTCATAGCGTGGTACTGCATAGGCCATGAGTTCGCGGAAAGCTGTGCTTTCCACCAACCGAAAGGGCATCATCTCAAACGAGATTAGTTTGGCAATGTGGGCGTTCAAACCCAGTGTACGCGGATGAGAGACTGAGTACTTTCTTGACCTACTCATAGTGTCTGGGAGGGTGAGCTGGACTTGAGAGCTGCATATGGTGGAAGTAGTGGTGGACAGGGCGGACTGAGAGAGGGTTGATGATGGTGATGGAGTTGGTGTTCTTTCTGATGGCCTAGAATCAGTCTTTCGTTGATATAACAGTGGGATTCCCTGACTGCTGTGGCCTTGCAACGACACCTCAACATTTGCTGCTGTGCTAACCGGTGGGCTTACAGTGGGGGAAACAATGTAGCGTTGCTGACTACCTTCGTTGTGATCAGTTGCTCATGTGGCACTTGAGGTTTCGTGTTGTGTCCACGCTTGCAAGTGCATGCTGGTTAAATGTCTAAGCATGCAACTGGTATTCAAATTTTTCAGATTTTTCCCTCGGCTAAAGGTCTTTGCGCACTTCTTACAGATAACCTTGGCCTGATCATGAGGATTTTGTTCAAAAAAGTGCCACACTGCACTCTTCCTACTTTGGCAGACATTTTGCGGCCTAGCACGCTGTGATCTTTTGACCCTCTGGACAAGCTGTCCAGCAACTCTTTTGATGTTTGGAACCTGTCTTTGGAGTGCTCCGGGCCTGCCAGATAACAGCTGTTGCGATGTCGATGTCTGCTGTGGATGCTCCTCATCTGAGCTATTGGAAGCAGCACCCTCTTCCCCCAATGGATGCCAATCTGGGTCAACAAGTGGGTCATCCATCACCTCCTCTTCTATGTCATGTGCACCTTCCTCTGTGTCACCGTGTATGGTGGTATAGTGTGCGGGAAGGGGCACCTGAGTCTCATCAGGGTCAGAATCTGGCTCTGTACACTGCGAGGACAATGTAGTGCTCTGAGTGAATGTACCAGCAGAATCATCCATCAGCAGCTGTGCATCAGTGCACTCCATGTCAGATTCATCTTGGCCTGGGTAATTCACCATTTGACTTGATAATCCAGGCATGGTATGTGAAAACAGCTCCATGGAGTAATCAGTAGTATGGCCTGCGTCATCCTTCAATCTTGGTTGGGGTGAAGGACACAAGGAAAGGTGTGGTTCATGAACATGAGCCTCCAATGACGACTCAGTGCTTTTACTTTTTACAACTGAAGAAGAGGAGGCGATAGAGCTGGAGGCTGAGTCAGCAATGTAAGACAAAACTTTTTCCTGATGCTCTGGCTTTAAAAGCGGTTTGCCAACTCCTAGAAAACTAAGGCCTTATGTAGCCAGACGATGATGCAGGCTCAACACCTCCTGCATTCGGTCCTATTTTGCTCTTGCCACTACCATCAGATCCACCACCAACACCATCATTACCAGCTGCCAACCCCCGCCCAATTCCACGGCCTCTTCCACCAGCCTTCCTCATTTTTGGTAGAAATGTAGACAAAATCCAACAAACTATATAGTATGCAAAACAAGGTACAAGGTGTCTATAGGACAGGGGAGATTTTGAATTTCTGCACACACTTTTGGACACTGGACACTTTTGGATTGTGTGAGGCCCACTGATATCTGAGCACTATGTGACAGGCTCGATGGCACAGCTGTGACAAAAGTGACTAGAGGATAAGGGAGATTTTGAATCTCTGCACACACTTTTGGACACTGGACACTTTTGGATTGTGTGAGGCCCACTGATATCTGAGTGCTATGTGACAGGCTCGATGGCACAGCTGTGACCTAAGTGACTAGAGGATAAGTGAGATTTTGAATCTCTGCACACACTTTTGGACACTGGACACTTTTGGATTGTGTGAGGCCCACTGATATCTGAGCGCTATGTGACAGGCTCGATGGCACAGCTGTGACAAAAGTGACTAGAGGATAAGGGAGATTTTGAATCTCTGCACACACTTTTGGACACTGGACACTTTTGGATTGTGTGAGGCCCACTGATATCTGAGCGCTATGTGACAGGCTCGATGGCACAGCTGTGACCTAAGTGACTAGAGGATAAGGGAGATTTTGAATCTCTGCACACACTTTTGGACACTGGACACTTTTGGATTGTGTGAGGCCCACTGATATCTGAGCGCTATGTGACAGGCTCGATGGCACAGCTGTGACCTAAGTGACTAGAGGATAAGTGAGATTTTGAATCTCTGCACACACTTTTGGACACTGGACACTTTTGGATTGTGTGAGGCCCACTGATATCTGAGCGCTATGTGACAGGCTCGATGGCACAGCTGTGACCTAAGTGACTAGAGGATAAGTGAGATTTTGAATCTCTGCACACACTTTTGGACACTGGACACTTTTGGATTGTGTGAGGCCCACTGATATCTGAGCACTATGTGACAGGCTCGATGGCACAGCTGTGACCTAAGTGACTAGAGGATAAGGGAGATTTTGAATCTCTGCACACACTTTTGGACACTGGACACTTTTGGATTGTGTGAGGCCCACTGATATCTGAGCGCTATGTGACAGGCTCGGTGGCACAGCTGTGACCTAAGTGACTAGAGGATAAGGGAGATTTTGAATCTCTGCACACACTTTTGGACACTGGACACTTTTGGATTGTGTGAGGCCCACTGATATCTGAGCGCTATGTGACAGGCTCGATGGCACAGCTGTGACCTAAGTGACTAGAGGATAAGTGAGATTTTGAATCTCTGCACACACTTTTGGACACTGGACACTTTTGGATTGTATGAGGCCCACTGATATCTGAGCGCTATGTGACAGGCTCGATGGCACAGCTGTGACCTAAGTGACTAGAGGATAAGGGAGATTTTGAATCTCTGCACACACTTTTGGACACTGAACACTTTTGGATTGTGTGAGGCCCAATGAATATCTGAGCGCTATGTGACAGGCTCGATGGCACAGCTGTGACAAAAGTGACTAGAGGATAAGGGAGATTTTGAATCTCTGCACACACTTTTGGACACTGGACACTTTTGGATTGTGTGAGGCCCACTGATATCTGAGCGCTATGTGACAGGCTCGATGGCACAGCTGTGACCTAAGTGACTAGAGGATAAGTGAGATTTTGAATCTCTGCACACACTTTTGGACACTGGACACTTTTGGATTGTGTGAGGCCCACTGATATCTGAGCGCTATGTGACAGGCTCGATGGCACAGCTGTGACCTAAGTGACTAGAGGATAAGTGAGATTTTGAATCTCTGCACACACTTTTGGACACTGGACACTTTTGGATTGTGTGAGGCCCACTGATATCTGAGCACTATGTGACAGGCTCGATGGCACAGCTGTGACCTAAGTGACTAGAGGATAAGGGAGATTTTGAATCTCTGCACACACTTTTGGACACTGGACACTTTTGGATTGTGTGAGGCCCACTGATATCTGAGCGCTATGTGACAGGCTCGATGGCACAGCTGTGACCTAAGTGACTAGAGGATAAGTGAGATTTTGAATCTCTGCACACACTTTTGGACACTGGACACTTTTGGATTGTATGAGGCCCACTGATATCTGAGCGCTATGTGACAGGCTCGATGGCACAGCTGTGACCTAAGTGACTAGAGGATAAGGGAGATTTTGAATCTCTGCACACACTTTTGGACACTGGACACTTTTGGATTGTGTGAGGCCCAATGAATATCTGAGCGCTATGTGACAGGCTCGATGGCACAGCTGTGACAAAAGTGACTAGAGGATAAGGGAGATTTTGAATCTCTGCACACACTTTTGGACACTGGACACTTTTGGATTGTGTGAGGCCCACTGATATCTGAGCGCTATGTGACAGGCTCGATGGCACAGCTGTGACCTAAGTGACTAGAGGATAAGTGAGATTTTGAATCTCTGCACACACTTTTGGACACTGGACACTTTTGGATTGTGTGAGGCCCACTGATATCTGAGCGCTATGTGACAGGCTCGATGGCACAGCTGTGACCTAAGTGACTAGAGGATAAGTGAGATTTTGAATCTCTGCACACACTTTTGGACACTGGACACTTTTGGATTGTGTGAGGCCCACTGATATCTGAGCACTATGTGACAGGCTCGATGGCACAGCTGTGACCTAAGTGACTAGAGGATAAGGGAGATTTTGAATCTCTGCACACACTTTTGGACACTGGACACTTTTGGATTGTGTGAGGCCCACTGATATCTGAGCGCTATGTGACAGGCTCGATGGCACAGCTGTGACCTAAGTGACTAGAGGATAAGGGAGATTTTGAATCTCTGCACACACTTTTGGACACTGGACACTTTTGGATTGTGTGAGGCCCACTGATATCTGAGCGCTATGTGACAGGCTCGATGGCACAGCTGTGACCTAAGTGACTAGAGGATAAGTGAGATTTTGAATCTCTGCACACACTTTTGGACACTGGACACTTTTGGATTGTATGAGGCCCACTGATATCTGAGCGCTATGTGACAGGCTCGATGGCACAGCTGTGACCTAAGTGACTAGAGGATAAGGGAGATTTTGAATCTCTGCACACACTTTTGGACACTGGACACTTTTGGATTGTGTGAGGCCCAATGAATATCTGAGCGCTATGTGACAGGCTCGATGGCACAGCTGTGACAAAAGTGACTAGAGGATAAGGGAGATTTTGAATCTCTGCACACACTTTTGGACACTGGACACTTTTGGATTGTGTGAGGCCCACTGATATCTGAGCGCTATGTGACAGGCTCGATGGCACAGCTGTGACCTAAGTGACTAGAGGATAAGGGAGATTTTGAATCTCTGCACACACTTTTGTACACTGGACACTTTTGGATTGTGTGAGGCCCAATGAATATCTGAGCGCTATGTGACAGGCTCGATGGCACAGCTGTGACAAAAGTGACTAGAGGATAAGGGAGATTTTGAATCTCTGCACACACTTTTGGACACTGGACACTTTTGGATTGTGTGAGGCCCACTGATATCTGAGCGCTATGTGACAGGCTCGATGGCACAGCTGTGACCTAAGTGACTAGAGGATAAGGGAGATTTTGAATCTCTGCACACACTTTTGGACACTGGACACTTTTGGATTGTGTGAGGCCCAATGAATATCTGAGCGCTATGTGACAGGCTCGATGGCACAGCTGTGACCAAAGTGACTAGAGGATAAGGGAGATTGGATTGCTTTTAAAAAAGCAGTTTGCGGAGCAGTGGGTAAACAGCAATGCCAGCCTGTCAGGAAGCCTTAAAAGGCAGCCCAACAACCAACACCACTGATACACCACAATATAGCCTCCCCTTGCACTGCACACACAGTGACTGGTGTGTTGTGCAGGCCAAATTGCTATCAACAGCAGAAGCAGTTTTTTTTTCTTCTCAGCAGGACAAAAAAAAAAATTGGGATTGCTTTTAAAAAAGCAGTTTGAGGCCCAATGAATATCTGAGCGCTATGTGACAGGCTCGATGGCACAGCTGTGACCAAAGTGACTAGAGGATAAGGGAGATTGGATTGCTTTTAAAAAAGCAGTTTGCGGAGCAGTGGGTAAACAGCAATGCCAGCCTGTCAGGAAGCCTTAGAAGGCAGCCCAACAACCAACACCACTGATACACCACTATATAGCCTCCCCTTGCACTGCACACACAGTGACTGGTGTGTTGTGCAGGCCAAATCGCTAGCAGCAGAAGCAGTTTTTTTGTCTTCTTCCCTGCCTAACGCTCTCCCTACAGAATCAGCAGCAACCTCTCCCTATACTGAGATCGGCAGAAGTAAGATGGCGGTCGGCGTGCACGCCCTTTTATACCCCCTGTGACGCCCACCAAAGCAAGCCAATCACTTGCATGCCCTTCTGAAAGATGGTGGTGACCCCTGCCTATGTCATCACGTTGCCCACAGTGTCCGTGGATCCTGATTGGCTGAAAAAGAGCGCAAAACAAACTTTTGAAACGCGACTTTGGCGCGTAAGTCGCCGACCTCGTGGCCGACCTCATCCTAGGGTCGGGTTTCGTTTCATGAAACCCGACTTTGCCAAAAGTCGGCGACTTTTGAAATTTTTCGACCCGTTTTGCTCAACTCTAATTATTATTATTAATTCCCCAGCCCGAGATGAGTCTGACATGGAGTGCACTGATGCACAGCCACTCTGCTAGATGATTCTGCTGGTACATTGACCCAGAGCAATACATTTCCCTCGCAGTCTAGTGAGCCTGAATCAGACCCTGTTGAAACTCAGGTGCCCCTTCCCGCATACTATACCACCTTACACAGTGACACAGAGGAAGGTGCAGATGAAATTGAAGAGGAGGTGACTGATGGATGACCCAGTTGTTGACCCGGATTGGCATCCATTGGGGGAAGAGGGTGCCGCTGGCAATAGCTCAGAAGAGGAGAAGGATCCGCAGCAGGCATCGACATCGCAGCAGCGGTTATCTGGCAGGCCTGTAGCCGTACCAAAACTAGTTAAAAAACAAAAAGAGTTGCAGGACAGCTTGGCTAGACGGTCAAATTAGCACAGCATGCAAGCCCTGAAAATTTATGCCATAGTAGGAAGAGTGCAGTGTGGCACTTTTTTGACCAAAATCCTATTGATGAGGCAAAGGTTATCTGTAAGAAGTGCAGAAGGACCTTCAGCCGAGGTAAGAATCTCTGAAATTTAAACAGCAGTTGCATGCTTAGATATTTAACCACCATGCACTTGCAAGCATGGACGGACTACAAAACCTCAGGTAGCACATGTGAACCTGCTCCAACTGAAGGTAGCCAGCAATGCTCCATTGCTTCCCCCACTGAAAGGCCACCGCTAAGCACACCACCAGCTAGAAATGTTGAGGTGTCATCGCAAGGCCAAAGCAGTGAGGGAATCACAATGTTTTTGCAAAAAAAAGACTGAATCTAGGCCATCACCAACACCACCATCACCATCTCCAACCCCCTCTCAGTCCTCAATGTCCAACGCTAGTTTCCCCCTATGCAGCTCTCAAGTCCAGCTCAAACTAGCAGACACTCTAAGTAGGACAAGAAAGTACTCATCCTCTCATCTGCGTACACTGGCTTTGAACGCCTACATTGCCAAACTTATCTCATTAGAGATGATGCCCTTCCGTTTGGTTGAAAGCAAAGCATTCAGAGAGCTCATGGCTGTCCCACGCTATGACCTACCCAGTCGGCACTTCTTTTCTCGAAAAGCCATCCCTGCCCTCCACCTGCATGTGAAAGACCGCATTGTCCATGCACTTAAACAATCAGTGAGTGTAAAGGTGCACCTCACAACAGATGCATGGGCCAGTAGGCATGACCAGGGCCATTACGTGTCCATTACTGCGCACTGGGTTAATGTGGTGGATGCTGGCTCCACAGGGGACAGCAGCGGTGGAACAGTGCTGCCTAGCCCACGGTCTAGGAAACAGTTGGCTGTAGGCATTCAACCCTCCTCCTCCTCCAGAAGTGAAAGCTCGTCGACAGAGCGCAGTCGCACGAGCACTCCATCCGCAGCTGCCAGTGTTGCACACGAGGTGTCCCACTGTCGAACAGCTAGTGGTAAGCGGCAGCAGGCTGTTTTAAAGATGATGTCTTTGGTCGACAAAAGACACACTGCGGAGGTACTGGCCGACTACTTGCATCGACAAACTGAGTCATAGCTGGGCAGTCTACATCTTGAGCCAGGCATGGTAGTCAGTGATAACAGCTGGAATTTTGTGGCAACCATAGCACTTGCAATACTTACCTCTCCCTGTTCCACCGCTGTGTAGTCTGGGCAGTGAAATACTTGACAGGGACGGCCACTACAAATTTGGTGAACTGATCGATGATGGTTCGTAGCTATGGCCTGTGTTGCTGGCCTCTACCTTCAGATGATCAATGGCTACCTTTCGTAATGGACATCGACTCACAATCGGATGCAGTGGTGCTTTATGATCAGCTTTCACAGTTTTTCTAGTCACAGACGTGTGACATTGCTGCCACCATTTTACAATGTTTCCTCTCATGCCAATCCAATAGAATCACCAACGGCCTGTGGCTTCTGTCTTTTGCACTCCAAAGTGACCAGACAGATCATGATAGGCAGTGAGGACCATGTCTACATCTCTCCCTGTTATCACAATTTGATGGAGACGAGTTACAGTGATGGGATCCACGCTACTGCAATACAGCAAACCTTTCTTCACAAAGAACTGTTTTCGCTGTCTCCACAGACAAAGTAATTGAGGGTCAGCATCACCTCTGTGAAATCTCCCGGGAGGTTTTCCCATGATTAGTAATTCCCAAATTTCAGCAATCACTTGACTTTACGTCTGTACTTGTAACCATCTAGTTTCCTGTAGCGGAGAGTCTGGACTGGCTTACTGATACTGAAATATATACGAACATCTAAAAGTACCCAAGCACTGTATACTGGTGTACGCTTCGAATACATTTCCCTTTTTCTACTTTTTATATTCTGGTGTAATCCATACTGAGCCTGTGAGTGTCTGTGTCTGACTCAGGAAATATAGACGGAGATGTACAATTACCCCTAGACTGGATACACCTAGTATCTGGTGATACAGTACCTTTTTTCTACATTTTGGATTACGGTTAAATCCATACTGACTGAGTGAGACTGAGGGTGACTCCTGAAATACTGTATAAACGGAGTGTGTATAAAAGCCCTCACCGCCGACCGCCATTTTTCTTCTGACCATCACTACAGTAGGGAGAGGTTGGTGACGTTGTTTAACATTAGGGAGACACTTAGGCTATGTGCACACGTACCGGAACTCTCGCGGAAATTACCGCGAGAATTCCGGAATTCCATTCCGCGGGAAAATCGCATTTTAAATTCCCGCGATTTTCCGCTGAAAAAATAGCATTTTGCAAGCGTAATTAGCTTGCAGAATGCTAGCGTTTTCCAAGCGATCTGTAGCATCGCTTGGAGAACTGATTGACAGGTTGGTCACACTCGTCAAACATAGTGTTTGACAAGTGTGACCAACTTTTTACTACTGAGGCCGCCTATGCAGCATCAGTAGTAAAAGATAAAATGTAAAAAAAAATAAAAATGGTGTTATTCTTACCTTCCGACGTCCCGCGCAGCCGTTCCCAGTAATCCTTTGCGAAAATGCCTGCGATGATGCACGTTCTCGCGGGATCGCGATGTCTCGCGGTAATTCGCGATGACATCGCGCGAATGACCGCGAGACTTCGCGATCCCGCAAGAACGGACGTCATCGCGGGCATTTTCGCAAAGGATTACTGGGAACGACAGCGTGGAGAGAGGCGGGAAGGCTGCGCGGGATGCCGGAAGGTAAGAATAACAATATTTTTTATTTTAAATTCTATTTTTTACAGGGATATGGTACCCAAAGCCCGGAGGACAGTCTCCTCTCCTCCGGACCGTGGGTACCATCCGCAAATGTTCTGCTTACTTTCCGCATGGTGTGCACAGCCACATGCGGGAAGTAAGCGGAACAATGCATTCCTATGGGTGCGGGATCGCCGCAATTCCGCAAAATTAATGAGCATGCTGCGGTTTTTACCGCGAAGCAATTCCGCCGCCGTAAAAACCGCAGCATTAGCACAGCATTGCGGAATCCCATAGGAATGCATGGAATGCTTATTTTTCGCGCTTTCGCGGCAAAATCGCGCGGTTAAAACCGCCGCGGAAATGCCAAAAAAATGCCACGTGTGAACTCAGCCTTGGAACGCAATTGTTGCGTACAGTTACTGTGCAGTGACAGGGGAGGATTTCCTTGTTTGCATCAGCACTAGTTATTAGGTTGCCTGCCAGTGACAGGGAGGATTTTCTTTTGTGCATCAGCGCTAGTTATTAGGTTGCCTGGCAGTGACAGGGAGGAGTTTCTTGTGTGCAGCAGCGCTAGTTATTAGTCTGCTTGCCAGTGACAGAGATTTTCTTTTGTGCAGCAGCGGTGATTATTAGCCTGCCTTATAGCACTATTGCTGTGTGTACACTGCTGTGCAGACTGCTTTTTACAGAGCACTCCAACTTTAAATTCTTTTTTTCGGCACAGTGAACGAACATTCATTATTTCCCACACCGTATAGAGCTGTACACTCCTCACACAGAACCGTGTCCCGGCTGGTATCATGGAGAAATACATGCTATGTATATGTGACTCCGGAAATTTATAGGGAGAATTACATTTTCACTCATACTATATACACCTGCTATCTGCTGATACAGTGCCTTAGTTCAAATTTTTTTCTTATGGTATAATCCATACTGGGTGAGCGTGTGTGGTTCACTCCTTCAATATATACGGAGATAAAAATTTTACCCTATACTATATACACCTCCTATCTTGTGATACAGTACCTTTGTTAGACATCTTGTATTACAGTGAAATCCATACTGAGTGAGCATCTGAGGGTGACTACAGAAATATACAGTCATATGTTAAAGTTTGGGCACCCCTATTAATTTTAACCTTTTTTCTTTATAACAATTTTAGTTTTTGCAACAGCTATTTCAGTTTCATATATCTAATAACTGATGGACTCAGTTATATTTCTGGATTCAAATGAGGTTTATTGTACTAACAGAAAATGTGCAATCTGCATTTAAACAAAATTTGACCGGTGCAAAAGTATGGGCACCCTTATCATTTTCTTGATTTGAACACTCCTAACTACTTTTTACTGACTTCCTGAAGCACTAAATTGGTTTTGTAACCTCATTGAGCTTTGAACTTCATAGCCAGGTGTATCAAATCATGAGAAAAGGTATTTAAGGTGGCCACTTGCAAGTAGTTCTCCTATTTGATTCTCCTATGAAGAGTGGCATCATGGGATCCTCAAAACAACTCTCAAATGATCTGAAAACAAAGATTATTCAACATAGCTTTTCAGGGGAAGGATACAAAAAGTTGTCTCAGAGATTTAACCTGTCAGTTTCCAGTGTGAGGAACATAGTAAGGAAATGGAATTACACAGGTATAGTTCTTGTTAAGCCCAGAAGTGGCAGGCCAAGAAAAATATCAGAAAGGCAGAGAAGAATGGTGAGAACAGTCAAGGACAATCCACGGACCACCTCCAAAGACCTGCAGCATCATCTTGCTGCAGATGGTGTCACTGTGCATCGGTCAACAATACAGCGCACTTTGCACAAGGAGAAGCTGTATGGGAGAGTGATGCGAAAGAAGCCATTTCTGCAAGCACGCCACAAACAGAGTCGCCTGAGGTATGCAAAAGCACATTTGGACAAGCCAGTTACATTTTGGAAGAAGGTCCTGTGGACTGATGAAGCAAAGATTGAGTTGTTTGGTCATACAAAAAGGCGTTATGCATGGAGGCTAAAAAACACAGCATTCCAAGAAAAACACTTGCTACCCACAGTAAAATTTGGTGGAGGTTCGATCATGCTTTGGGGCTGTGTGGCCAATGCCGGCATCGGGAATCTTGTTAAAGTTGAGGGTCGCAAGGATTCAACTCAGTATCAGCAGATTCTTGACAATAATGTGCAAGAATCAGTGACGAAGTTGAAGTTACGCAGGGGATGGATATTTCAGCAAGACAATGATCCAAAGCTCCGCTCCAAATCTACTCAGGCATTCATGCAGAGGAACAAGTACAATGTTCTGGAATGGCCATCCCAGTCCCCAGACCTGAATATCATTGAACAACTGTGGGATGATTTGAAGCGGGCTGTCCATGCTCGGCGACCCTCAAACTTAATGAACTGGAATTGTTTTGTAAACAGGAATGGTCACAAATACCTTCATCCAGGATCCAGGAACTCATTAAAAGCTACAGGAAGCGACTAGAGGCTGTTATTTTTGCAAAAGGAGGATCTACGAAATATTAATATCACTTTTATGTTGATGTGCCCATACTTTTGCACCGGTCAAATTTTGTTTAAATGCAGATTGCACATTTTCTGTTAGTACAATAAACCTCATTTGAATCCAGAAATATAACTGAGTCCATCAGTTATTAGATATATGAAACTGAAATAGCTGTTGCAAAAAACAAAATTGTTATAAAGAAAAAAGGTCAACATTAATAGGGGTGCCCAAACTTTTACATATGACTGTATAAGGAGATGTAGAATGTTTAATCTATGCTATATATACACCTGGTATCTGGGGATACTGTACCCTTTCTCAACTTTCTACATTCTTGTCGAATTCATACTGGGCCTGAGAGCGTCTGTGTCTGCCTCCTGAAATATATACAGAGATTTAGAATGTTGAAACTATGCTATATATACCTGGTATCTGGTAATACTGTACCCTTTCTCAACTTTCTACATTCTTGTCTAATCCATACTGGGCCTTTAGGCTTATTTAGTTCTTCGGCTGTGAAGAGGCATCTAGGACCACCGTAGGAACGCTCCACAGCTACTGTTAGTTGTTGTGAATAGGATCAGGGGTCTGCAATCCGCTAGCTACCAACCTCTCCGGTTTTCTGGACTTAGCTTGCATTTTGGTTTTTTCCTCCTCCCGTGACTCATTCATAACAGATACTGTACCCTTTCTCAACTTTCTATATTCTTGTCGAATCCATACTGGGCCAGAGAGCGTCTGTGTCTGCCTCCTGAAATATATAAGGAGATTTAGAATGTTTAAACTAGACTATATACAGTATACCTGGTATCTGGTGTTATTGTACCCTTTTTCAACTTTTCATAGTATTTTCCAATTCATACTGAGCCAGTGAGAGTCTGTTTCTGACTTTGGAAATATATACAGAGATTTACAATGACCCCTACACTGTATAAAGCTATACGCTTCTGATCCATTACCCTTTTACTGCTTTTTATATTGTGGTGTAATCCATACTGAGCTTGAGAGCGTCTGCGTCTGCCTACTGAAATATATACGGAGATTTAGAATGTTTAAACTATACTATATATACCTGGTATCTGGTGATACTGCACCCTTTTTCAACTTTTTATAGTATTGTCCAATTCATACTGAGCCTGTGAGCGTCTGTGTCTGACTCATGAAATATATACGGAGATTTACAATGACCCCTACACTGTATAAAGCTGTACGCTTCTGATACAGTACCATATATCTGCTGGTATTTTGGGTCCATTTTCACAAAAATTAGGTAGTATGGTGTAAGAGGCCGCGGACATGGGCGTGGGTGGCTAGTTGGTACTGATGGTGGTGGTGGTTCATCTGCTGGTAGTGCCAAAAGTACAATACCAGCTAAGGCAGGAGGTGTTGAGACTGCGGCATGGTGTGGCTCAGGAAGGCCTGGAGTAGGTAAACCGCTTTTAAAGCATCAGGAACTGGTTTTGGCTTACATTGCCGAAACAGCCTCCAGCTCGATCGCCTCCTCTTCTGAAGTTGCAAAATATGCAAGCACTGAGTCGTCAGTGCAGGCTTCCGGTCAGGAATAACCCCTTTCCTTGTGTTCTTCACCCCTACCAAAAGTGAAGGATGCGGCAGCCCTCACTTGAGATTACTCCATGGAGCTCTTTTCACATACCAAGCCTGGGTTATCAAGTCAAATCCTGAATTCCCCAGTCCAACATGAATCAGAGATGGAGTGCACTGATGCACAGCCACTTCTAGATGATTCTGCTGGTACATTCACCCACAGCACTACATTCCCCTCGCACTCTACAGAGCCAGAATCTGTCTCTGATGAAACTCAGGTGCCCCTTCCAGCATACTATACCACCTTACACAGTGACACAGAGGAAGGTGCAGATGAAAGTTCCGGTTCCCTGAGCAGGTGGGGGCATACTCGTGAGAGACGGCACTGGCACAGGTCCCCTCATAGTGCGCAAAAGTGTCTCTGCTGGTGGGAGGGCCCACTCGCCATCAGACACACCGACATACTATGAGGGGCCCTGTGCCAGTGTCGTCGCCCACGAGTGCCCCCCCAGCTTGCTAAGGGCCACAGCACTTGCAATACTTACCTCTCCCTGCTCCACCGCTGTGATGTCTTCCGTGTTTCCTGACAGTGACATTCAGGTCAGAGAGCACGATGACATCACGTCTGTATGCCCTCTGCCTAAACAGTCCAAGTGCAGAGAGCTGGAAGATGTTGATGATGAGGAGTCCAGAGTGGAGCAGTGCCCAGCGAGGAGAGGTATTTCTCTTTAAAACTTTTTTAAAGGTTGGGAGCAATTTTTGGGGAGCACTATACACTGGAGAATGAGATATGGGGCCCGTCATACACTGGAGCATCATCCATTTGGCCCATCATATACTGGAGCATTCCAAATGGGGGACATCAGACACTGGAGCAGCATTTGAGGGGCCCATTATACACTGGAGCATTAGAAATGGGGCCCATTATATATGGAGCATTATTTGGGCCCATAAGACACTGGAGCATCATCCATGGGGCACATCATATGCTGGAGCATTCTAAATGGTGCAGATCAGACACTGGAGCAGCATCTATGGGGCCCATTATACACTGGAGCATTAGAAATGGGCCCCATTATATATGGAGCATTATTTGAGCCCATAAGACACTGGAGCATCATCCATGGGGCCCATCATATACTGGAGCATTCTAAATGGGGCAGATTATATATGGAGCATTATTTGGGCCTATAAGAGACTGGAGCATCATTCATGGGGTCCATCATATACTGGAGCATTCTAAATGGGGGACATCATACACTGGAGCAGCATTTACGAGGCACATTATACACTGGAGCATTAGAAATGGGGCCCATTATATATGGAACATTATTTGGGCCCATAAGACAGTGGAGCATCATCCATGGGGACCAACATATACTGTAGCACTATGTGGAGCTCGTCATATACTGTATGGAACATTATATGGGACCAATTATTCTGTATGGAGAAATATATGGGGCTCATTATTCTGTATGGCGCACTATGTGGTGGCCATAATACTGCATGGAGTAATATACTGTCCATTTTTTGAGCTATTGGAGATTTTAAAATAGATATCAGTCATGTCATGTAAGAAGTGAAGTATTTTTCATTGCACTATACCACTATTTCTCTGCCGCATCGGAGCATCATTAATTCTGTTACGTGTTAAAGGGGCCCACTGACACTCTTTGGCCCGGGGCACACGAAAACCTGGAGCCAGCCCTACCCCCCCACACAACTTTAGCCAAATAACCCCCAGTTTTCAATGCATAACTATTATTATAAAGTAAATTAAGGTTGACAAGCTTCAGTAATAAGAATTGATGTTTTTGGCATTGAAATGGACACAGTATGTGTGTTTACTGTCCTCCACTCCCTGCCGACTTTGCTTCCCCATTGACTTGCATTGGGTTTCGTGTTTCAGTCGGCCTTCGACTTTCCCCTATAGGCCGATTTCGTTCGACTCGACTTTTGAAAAAAAAAGGCAAAGTCACTCATCTCTAATGGCCATCATTTAGCTTGATTCCCAAATGGTAACCTTTTAATTCCACATGTTCCAACAGTGGGTTAGCCTTTAATTGTGGTTCTTTGAATCTAAATTAGACGGAGCAACGCCAGTTTCGTTTGCCAGTTTGAACACTCAGACACCGGTGTTAGTCACAGGTTTTTGCCTCGCACAGACCCTGTATATAATGGGTATTGATCACAGGGTTCTTTGTTGTCCCATGGGGGGATTTTCTGCATCTTAGGGGCAAAAATATAATTCGCCTCTTTAAAGAGAAACTCATTCCTTTTATGTGATCTATCAGCAGGTTATTTCAAATTTGCTGCTTTTTGTCTTTATAATGTGCGCAGCTATGCATCTCCCATATGTCTAGCTATATTGTACCATCCTGACTATAATTTTTTATGTCAACCGTGGTATATACTGTACATAAATATATATGTTGGATTAATGTTGGTACTATACATTTATATGCTGATCTGACACTTGGGAGTTCAAAGGACATTTGGGGTGTAGCAAGGGCATGACCCTATTGTGGGTCAATGTACTATCTTGTTTGCATTATGCAATTTTAAATGTTTTTACATTTTTGCAGTTTTTTCATTGTCACTTGATACAATTTGTACACTTTTTACTATTAGTCTCTTGGTGATCCCTGGTTATTGCACGCTACTGTTCTTCTTGTTGGTTAGAGTACTAATTTTTCAGCGTGCAACGGGCGATCCCTAGCAGTGGTGCCCTCCAGACTTTTTCATATATTATCATTATTCACACAAGTGGATCATGTCGTATACGTTACGTATGTAAAGGCTCAATTTTTAATTTTTTTTAGGTGCACTGGAATAATAATAATTTTTTTTAGGTGCACTGGAATAATAATACCCTTAAAAAATACCATCTTGTCTTTGATTGGTAGTTTTGGACAAGAAGGACCATTTTTCTGGATACAGTTATTATAAATGAGGCTCATTTGGACTGCGAAGACTTGAGCGATTACATATGGCGTCCGCACTCCTAGTCTGGCACATGACAAATGTGACTTCAGGATTATCAATGATCCGATGATAATTTGATTCATCATCAGCTCGGTTATCATCATCCACCATGTTCTATCCTATGTGCTCAGCTGCATACCGTGGCAAGGATTCATCACACATCATTCAGCCCATATCAGCTCATCCTTACCACGTTCAGAACGTCATACATCAGGTCACCTCCACCATATGGGAGTAAAGACTTACTTCTAGAATATAAACATGGTAGATATGATGTAACTTATGGACTCAGCCTTGTACTTTGTCTGTCGTTACTTGTAGATGACATGTTGATGATTCATATGTGGTGCTGTGAAGGTCTGGATGGGTATGTTCTAGTGTTGAGCGAACGTCCTAGTAGATAAGGTGTTATCTGGGCATGCTCTCAGGTGCTAACCAAGTGCGTCTGCATGTCACACGGCTGATCAACAGCACAACACATTCAAGGGGTGTCTAACGGGTCATCCTTGCTTGTGTTGTGGCTGTTGAACAGCCCTGAGAAATGAAGCAACGGGGACTCAATCATATTTTAGAGCATGCCGAAGACACTTGGTTAGCACCTGAGAGCATGCTCAGATAACACCTTATTCGAGCACATTCACTCATCCCTAGTATCCGCTATAAGACAAGATTGTGCTTGAGAAAAAGTAGGACAAAAAAAGTTTGTTTTTTTTTTTTTGCCAGACAGATTTGATGATTAGGGGGTGCACAATATGCAGAAAGGTAAAAAAAAAATGCAAAAAAGTAGCACAGAACTGCAGTCGTGGCCAGTGTGGTAAACATTAATCTCAACTATTAAAAACAAAAGTCTAAACTGCAAAATATTTAAAAATTAATCATTTTTATGGGACTAGGGTCTCAAAGCCCAGTGCAATGTGCATGAATGGCATTCTCTGAATGCTGAGCTCTGTATGACTCCGCCCCACCAATGATTGGCAGTTTTATGCGTGCACTGTACATAAGGAGAAAACTGCCACTCAGCAGTGTGGGCGTGCATGGACTACATGGCAGCAGATTTACTAGTCCTCTAGTGATAATCTCCTGTGGATAAAACTGTGGTTTTATCAAAACTACAGTAGCAAGCAGCCTAGTAAGTGACACATCACAGAAATCAGGGTCTCTGTTCCTACATTATGGTGCTCTCAGATTAGATAGCAAGAAAGCAAAAATCTGGTGACTGATTACATTTTATACATGAATTCTAAGAGTTTTTTTCTGTGAAAAAATGTTTCTGATAACTTTATACATGCAGAAATAGAAATATGGAATGTGGTTTCAGATTAAATAATTAGCAAAAATATTTTACAGAAGGCTTGATATCTTCCAATGAGTTTTCTGTTTTCTTTTTTTAATGTTTTTTTTGCTTTTATCTTTTATTTTACATTTGTGGAAAAGTCTAGCTAGGCAGCATGTTGGTGTCTTTACAGTGTTTGGGAGATAAGTGGCTTTATTACCAAAATGCAGACCGCTATGCGCATAGATTTTTCTTTGCCATTTTTCTCGATAGAGCTTCCAAATTGCCGTGTAGAAGCATGTGCAAGATGTCACAAAATAAGAACACCATCAAAAACACTAGCAAACAAAATTCTATTGAGTACAATGGAGCCCTTTGTGTTGTCTTCTGTATAGGATAGTGGGTGCCATTCCATTTTCTAGCTTCTTGTAGACAGATCTAACTTGCGTGATGGTGAAGGGAATGGTCAGGGACCAGGTGACTGTCAGGGGTGATACTGATAATATTGCTTCTTTGCTACCATTATTTCAATTGATGATGTTGCCTGGATTTCAGCTGATACATCTGATGAAGAGACCTGAGTAGTCTGGAAAGCTTGCAATGTGTTACCATCTTTTCAGTTAGCCATTAAAAGGTATCAACCACTGAGGACTCTCAAAGCTCAATATTTTTACCTTTGCAGGCAATCGTTGGAAAATCTCTCATGCATTTATGACGCTATGATATAGGTGGCGCTGTTCTCTTACTTTTGGAGGTTGCTGCATTTCAATAGCTTGGAGAAATAGTCATTGATATTTCCAAGGGTATAAATCTTCTGTATCACTAACTGAACATTTTCTTTATGTTTGATTGATTTCCCTGTCCTGGGCTGTGGGTGGGTTGTCATGCATTCCTTAGAAAACTATATCCTCCAAGTTAGACTGTTTGTGATCAAACACTTATCCAGTGCAATTTTTTCAGCCAACCCCTATAGTGCCACCACAATGAAAATAATTCCTATAATTTATGGGGTGGGGTCGTCTCAGAAGCTAGTCGTGCCTAGTGCAGACCTCAAGATTTAGGGTATGTGCACACGTAGAGGATTTGACCCTGCGGATCTGCAGCAGTCTTCCAGGGGATGTACAGTACCATGTTATCCTATAGAAAACAAAAACCACTGTGCACATGCTGCGGAAAATTCCAAGCGGAAACGCAGCGGTTTATTTTCTGCAGCATGTCAATTGTTTGTGCGGATTCTGCAGCGTTTTACACCTATTCCATTATAGGAATCCGCAGGTGTAATAACGCAGGCGAAATCCGCACTAAATCCGCAGGTAAAACGCAGGCATTTTGACCTGTGGATTCTGCAGATTCCATGCGGAGAAATCCGCACACAAATCCGCAACGTGTGCACATACCCTTAGGGTACGTGCACACGCTGCAGAATGCTCTGCGGATTTGGCTACGCAGATTTTGTAAAATCCGCAGGTAAATCTGCGGTCAAAAGACCTGTGGTTTTACCTGCGGATTGCTCTGCGGTTTTGCCCTGCTGTTTTTCATCTCCACAATGGAGATGGCAAACCGCAGCGGAATCCGCAGAAATAATTGACATGTCAATTCTTTCTGCGGTTTTGAAACCGCAGCAAATCCGCGCGGAAAAATCCGCAGCGTCTGCACAGCGTTTTTTTTTCCATAGCTTAGAATGCTACTGTACATCCGCAGCAGAATCCGCAGCGTGTGCACACACCCTTAGAGTGTACCGAATAAAGAGTCTGGCCTTTGAGGTATAACTTTAGGGTCTTGTGCTCAATGCATTTTGCAACAGGGCCATCAACTACCATGTGCCATTTATATTTCTGGAGTCTTCTTATGTGGCAGAGGTGCAACTCCTACCTCTCCACCTACTATAGTAATATCTTTGCCATGCACCAGCCCTTTAGATCCTGCGATGGACATAATATTGTTTCATTCTTCTTTAAGCATTCCTTTAATATAAATTATAAGGAATGTGTGTATAAGTGCTGCAAAGTAAGAATGCTTTCAAAAATAGACATGTTAATAGTTCATTTCTATCAATTAATTTATTTCTATCAATTAGGAAAATGAAAAGTGAATGAAAGGATAAATATAAATCAATATTTGGTGTCCAGCCTTTGCCTTCAAAACCACATCAAAGCATCAATTCTTTTAGGTAATTGCATACAGGTTTTGAAGGAACTTGGCAGGGAGGTTGTTCCAAACATCTTGATGACTTAACCACAGATCTGCTGATATGGCTTGCACTAGACTGGATGATGTTAAAATCAGGGCTTTATAAAGACATATCACCACTTCCAGGACTCTTTGTTCTTGAGTCTAAAGATAGTTCTTAATGACATTGGCTGCATGTTTGGGGTCGCTATCCTGCTGCAGAATAAATTTGGAGCCAATCTGATGCCTCATTGCTGGTATTGCATGATAGATAATTATCTGACTGTATTTTTCAGAAATGAGGCACGAGAAATAGCAAGATTCAGGACTGTAAATTTGTGCAGCAGATGAAAGACACCTCATGCTTACTTCACTTCAAGATTGGAAGATATCCAGCAGTGCCATCCTCTCAGAACTGGCAACAACCAGTGGGATCCAGCTGCTGTTTGAAGAAATGTGGCCAGAAGTCAAAAAGTGAAATATTTGGCTGTAAAAGAAGGCAGTTTGTTAGTTGAAGAGTTGGAGACTGGTACAATGATTCATGTCTTCAGGCACCAGTGAAGCATGGTGGAGGGTCCTGACAAGTGTGGAGCCACATTTCAGCAAATGGAGTTGGGGATTTGGTCAGGAATAATGGTGTCATTAATGCTGCAAAATACAGGCAGATACCTGGCCATCATGTAATACCATCAGGGAGATGTTGGATTATTCAAAATTTATTCTGCAGCAGCACAATGGAACCAAATATACAACTAATTTCCCAGGAGTCCTGAAGTGATGATATGGTCCCTGTCTGGGATTACATGGAGAGACAGAAGGATTTGATAAATCGACATGCAAAGATCTGTGGTTTGTTCTCCATGATGTTTGGAACAACTTTTCTACAGAGTTCTTTCAAAAACTTTGTACAAAATACCTCCAAGAATTTGATGCTTAGCTGCTGTTTTGAAGACAAAGGGCAGTCACACCAAATATTGATTTGACTTTGATTTTTCTCTTGTTCATTCACTTTGCATTTTGTTAATTGATAAAAATAAACTATTAACACTTCTATATTTGAAAACATTCTTACTTTAGAGTATTGTCCTCACATGCCTAAAGATTCTGCACACTGCTGTATAGCCTCACCTGAGTTTCACATCCTTTATTCAATGGAAACTGCTGGAAGTGAAATGGAAATCAGATAAATGACTTGTAACTTTTGGCAGATCGACCACACTCAGACAATGAGTTACTTGTATGAGTCTGCCAACAACCAACCTTTTTATTAAGTAAACATCCATTATATAACAATTCTTTATTCACGTGTTCAGTGTTCATTATTTCATACTTAGTTGGAATTTTTAGGGTTAGTCACACCAATATTGATTCCTCCAACCCCAAATATTGTGGCACAATAGTGTACAGCACTGAAATCAACTGAAGAGTGATTAGTTGCTAAAAAGGATTATTGGGTTACATGAAATCAGTCAGTGAGCTCCTTCTGATGGCAGGGTCTGGAACCCTTATCTCTCTACTCCTGAACTCTTCTAAGCTGAGTTAGGCTATGTTCACACATTGCATTTTTGCTGCCTTTTAAATGCAAATGTGAAGCTGCGTCTTACAGTACCAGCAATAGCTGCGAGATTTCTCTAATCTCCTGTAATCCTGTACCCACATCTCCTGCATGTGGGTAATGAACAAAAAAAGAGGATATCAAGCACTCCACCAATGGACTTGTAAAACTGGTAACTTTTCTGTTGTCAACATACACAAGAGCCTAAAAAGGGCTGTGTCTGGTCAGCAAAAACCAACGCGTTTCAACCGTACAGTCTTAATTGTGGGTCAGAGCTCAATGATCCTTGCATTGGTCAAGGAAACGGCTCAATCTTCATACATTATGTATATATGGGATTGTTTCCCCGACCATGCTACACTGGCTCTCATTTTATATGACCTATATGTCTTCGCGCTGTCATTTTAGGCAAAGTCACCGTCCACAAATGAAATGCACTGTGAAAACAAAATTGTTCTCATTACTTGAGAGGCCAAAGCTGATTTAAATATAATTTGCATATCTTTCTCTTTCAGTATAACAATATCCTTGCTAATAAATCGTCCTGAATGACTACGTCATATGCAGCAGTAAGAAGCAGCTCAGATAATTGCACTGTTTAACTCATCTAACTTTGGACAGAAGCAGAAAATTATAATTACTTCCAGGAGCGATCTTGAATTACATAGTATCAAAACATAATTGTAGCAGTAAAAAGAAGCACAACAAGAGTGTTGCATAAATTATAGGGTTGGGTTTGAAGTGAGCTCAGACAAAACGTATCGCAGATAGCCTCTTATAATGTAAAGGCTGACTATAGAGGACAGCAGCCCTCAGCCCTCTCCTGTGTCCGGCAAGCTCAATAAGCTAGAAAACCGTATTGGGACCAAAGCTTGGAGTTTATCCAAAAAAGAAAAAGCATAAAGGAATTAATCATACTTTTCCCTATTGTCTCTATTCCTGTGTATCAAAGACTTAAAAAAAAGACAAGTGCAGATGAGTGTATTTTTGGTCCGAGTGCAATCTGACACGTATGGTTGAAGCCTCAAACGAGGTGGTCTTATCACACGTAATGCACCATGGCGATCAGCTAAATGCCATAGAACCATCTCCTGGCACCACCGGTAAACAAATCCCGTCCTGTGCACAAATAAATTACCTTTAATAACATTTGAGGCTAAAAGAACATTAGGACATCGTATTACAGTAGCATAAGCATCGAGCAACAACACAAATAGCGTGAAATTTATTAAGACTAAAAGCTTTCATATCCCAACCTTGAACCAACAGCCTTCATCCATGTTCGAGAAAATGCTATCTGGATTGAAGCTACAAAGTACGCTTGTGGTCTGGCGTACATTATAGTAAATTTTACACATGGTGGTGGTTGACCCTGTCTCTTTGTTATAGGGTTATTTGCAAGTTCTTTAATAATGTGCAGTTTTGTAACGTCATTGTAAAAAGAAGGAATTTTGCCATCTACATTTTATTAACAATCCTTTCCATTCTCAAGAACATACTGATTTTTAGTGTTACTTTTTACCATTTGTTGCCTAGCTTACTAGTCACCTCTGCCATCTGTCAGTGGTGGCAAGTCTCCCAGGCAAGGAGCACAGCATTTTCAAGCTCTTTCCAATAGTGTTTGTAAGCGCTGCTCTATAGTTGATTGGAACGTTGGATCCGGTTAGCTTCAGTTCTCTAAAGCTGCTTTGGCTTACAGCATTGGAGAGCACACAGTTTGGACCAGCGGTGAGATGATGCTGCTGCCCTGTGCATTGTCAATCAATCAAAGGGAACAAGCTGAAAGTCAGCAGGCGGATGTGCTCCTTAATAAAATGTTGAGAAATGCTCTTTAACCCCTTTCCTACATTAGACGTACTATTCCGTCCATGTGACCTGGGACCTAAGTCCCAAGGACGGAATAGTACGTCTAGCGCAATCAGCGGCGCTCACGGAGGGAGCACCGCTGATCGCGGCCGGGTGTCAGCTGATTATCACAGCTGACACCCGGCACTATGTGTCAGGGGAGGTCACGGACCGCCCCCGACACATTAACCCCTGGCACACTGCGATCAAACATGATTGCAGTGTACCGGCGGCATAAGAGAGAAGCGCGCAGGGAGGGGGCTCCATCTGTGCTTCCCTGAGACCCCCGGAGCAGCGCGATGTGCTGCGCTGCTCCGGGGGCCTCTTTCGCTGCAGGTCCCTAGTTCCAATATGGCGGCGGGTACCTTCGGGGCCTGCAGTGAGCCGGCTTCCTCATTCCTGCAAAGCGTCGGCATGAGGAAGCGTCCAGCACTGCCTGTGACAGATCGCTGATCTGTCACAGCAATCTGTGATGTGTCAGATCAGCGATCTGTCACATGACAGTGATGTCCCCCCTGGGACAATGTAATAAAGTAAAAGCAAAAAAAAGTGTAAAAATAATTTATAAAAAAATCGCTAAATAAATTAAAAAAAATGTATATATACCCTAATAAATTAATTTTTTGAAAATAAAAAAAAAAAACAATAAAAGTGCACATATTTGGTATCGCCGCGTCTGTAACAACCCACACTATAAAACTGTCCCTCTAGTTAACCCCTTTATGGAACCCCTTAAAAAATAAAAATAAAAAACGAAGCAAAAAATAATGCTTTATCCTCATACCGCCGAACTAAAAGTGCAATAACGCGCGATCAAAATGACAGATATAAATAACCATGGTACCGCTGAAAACTTCATCTTGTCCCGCAAAAAACTAGCCACCACACAGCATCATCAGCAAAAAAATAAAAAGTTATAGCTCGCAGAATAAAGCGATGCAAAAATAATTATTTTTTATATAAAATTGTTTTCATTGCATAAAAACGCCAAAACATAAAAAAATGACATAAATGAGGTATCAATGTAACCGTACTGACCCTAAGAATAAAACCGCCTTATCAATTTTACCGCACGCAGAACGGTGTAAACGCACCCCCCAAAAGAAATTCATGAAACGTTGGTTTTTGTTCATTCTGCGTCCCAAAAATCAGAATAAAAAGCGATCAAAAAATGTCACGTGCCCGAAAATGGTACCAATAAAAATGTCAACTCGTCCTGCAAAAAATAAGACCTCACATGGCTCAGTGGGTCAAAATTTGGAAAAATTATAGCTCTCAAAATGTGGTGATGCATAAACTATTTTTACAATAAAAAGCGTCTTTTAGCGTGTGACAGCTGCCAAACATTAAAACCGCCATAAATAGTAAATCAAACCCCCTTATCACCCCCTTAGTTAGGGAAAAATAATAAAATAATAAAAAATGTATTTATTTCCATTTTCCCATTAGGGCTAGGGTTAGGGTTAGGGCTAGGGTTAGAGCTAGGGGTGCGTTGGGGTTAGGGCTGGAGTTAGAATTGTGGGGTTTCCACTGTTTTGGCACATCAGGGGCTTTCCAAATGCGACATGGCGTCCAATCTCAATTCCAGCCAAAAATGTCAAATGGCGCTGCTTCCCTTCTGAGCTCTGCCATGTGCCCAAATAGTGGTTTACCCCCACATATGGGGTATCAGCGTACTCAGGACAAATTGCACAATAACTTTTGGGGTCCTGTTACTCTTGGGAAAATAAAAATTGGGGGTGAAAAGATCACTTTTGTGGAAAAAATATGATTTTTTAATTGTACGGCTGTACGTTATAAACTTCTGTGAAGTTTAGACACTGTTCACATGTTCAGGTTTTAAATACATTAGATAGGGACTGCTTCGTGAAGGGTTACCGTGACGTGGTGAAGCAGCTTGGTATACATTTTTTGCAAAAAACGTATCGACTAAATACCCTGTATTTGTTATACAGCACTTGCTGATTACTGTCATGTTTTTTACTGCAGAGCATTTTTGCAAATTTGTCATTTTGTGTTCTCTTGTTGTGTTTCAGCCATTGGGTGGTGTGAGCATTGTCTTACTGACTTGTTCACACTTGTGCATGTCACATATGTTTTTAATCCATTTTTCCTCGCTAAGCATGGTTTGGGAGACCCCACCCCTCTCCTGTGTGACATGCACATAAATGAGCTGTCTTACACCACAAGCCCATATACTAGGAGGTGCCTGTCTGTATCCTGTTTATTTAGACACTGTTCACATGTTCAGGTTTTAAATACATTAGCTAGGGATTACTGGTGATTACTGTCATGTTTTTTACTGCAGATTATTTTTTCAAATTTGTCATTTTGTGTTCTCTTGTTGTGTTTCTCATAAAGGGTACAGTATTCAGAATTGTAAATATTGGCCCGGGCATTAACATGCAAACCACCCTTGGGAGTAAAGGGGTTATGGGCCGCCCTCCCAGGGCAGTGGGGTACTCGGTACCGGGCCTGCGGATCTCCACAAGTGGGGTTGTTGTCACGGCAGCTATGACCCGGTCTGTGGCCCTGGGCGCCCATTGTAAATAGCAGAAATGTTCATTGAATGATTTGTGACGCCACCTGTGGTGTTCGGCAAGAAAGGTGTTAAGCCGACACTGCAGAGAGATCCTCTGGGACAGAGGGTGTAGTGCAGCTGTAGGGTTGGTCGGCCAGACTGGGGGGTGGTCCCTCTTTTACCGCGCAGAGACGTAACAGAGACAATTTGGAGGCAGGTTTCGGGTGCAACAGGTCCAAGTTTTATTCTCTCGCCGTCCACCTGACGGCCTCTCAGCACACCGCAATTCTCTTCAAGGCCCTCCGGTTACAATGCACGTTAACACACCGTACTCTTCACCAGGGATGTATATGTACGTACCGTCCCTTTTCACTTATTGACGCTCCTGACAGGTCCGTCACTGTGGCCGCCTTAGGCCCGTAAACCAACAGTAATTTTACTGGTCAGACATCTTCCTTAATACGGTATGCTTTACCTCTGTGCCTCGTCTATATTGTGGTCTTCGTGTCAGGACCACCCCCCTGACTTTCTCTCTCCTCAATCCCCCTGGTTGGATTTTCCTCAGAGTGCCACAACTGTCACAGTGTCCTCGTCACTTGAGCTCCCCCTGGGGACTGGAACTTTCTGGAACCCTCCTGTCAAATTTATATCTTTCCCGGTTCCCTCTATCTCCGCCCCCCATGACCAACGGTTTCTTAAACCCTAAGCTGATGTCAAGTCCTATGCTCACACTCCTCCCTGCCCTCTAATGGTCAACCCAAGGTACTGCACGTCCACTACACTTTCCTAGCTGTTTCCCCCACTGTAATAACTGACACCTGTCTAAACTGTGCAAACCTTCCTTTCTCTATTCTGACAAGTCCGTCCGTCCGTCAGGTCACCTCCCCTACACTCTCCCTTCCTTTGTCTATTGTCATCCTCGACAATCATAATCCCTGCCTTCGTCGTTCTGAAGCTTACCCTACATTCTGTTGTCGGACCAGCTGTTGGGCCAAACCCACTATCCGTGGGGGCCGAACTAAACTGCTACTCGCCAGCGTGCACGCCACATGACAACGTCTTTCAAATTGGGCTAGGTACACCTGGATTCTCATTCCGGCATGTACCTTCCCCTACTCTCCCCTTCTGTCACCTTCCACTATCCGGTACGCCATGATTGAAGCCTTACACCTACCAGGTCATTGCCGGCGTCCGCCTTCTTCCTTCAGGGGTGTCCGTGGTGTCAGGGACCTGACCTAGGACGACTGTCTTTCTCATGTCTTCCATCTCTTTGCCTTTCTTTTGGTTACACGTCATGGTCGGCGTCTCGGTCTCCCAGACCTTCTCAACACATAGACCCCTTTGGATCTCACATCTCCCTTTGGTCGCTCACACCCTCTCTTACCCGGACCTGTTGCATTTTCTTGTGCATATTATACATCAAAACAACTTTACAATATCACAAGTACCCCATTTTTAAATTTTTTTCTTTTTAAAAGTGCTTTAAAACCAACATATAATAAAACATAAACATAGCAGATTTTCTCCCCCTTCTTTTGACCTGGACACTCCCTCTCTTCTTCATATCCCCGCTCTGTCAGGCTAACAAGTAAACATAGACTATCCTGTAAGAGGAACATAGAAAAACAAAAATAGAAACCACAGATAAACAACATTTTTTTTTTAAATCTGAATGCGAACTGTGCTTATGACCTGCACAACGGTGAAACGAACTCCCGACAGTCCAATTCACTTTCCGGTGACTGGTAGCAAGGAATCCCCACAGCCGTGGAGCTCCTGGGATACAGAGAGTGTCCTACAGTTCTTCCTACGGGGGCTCGTGTTCTTCAGGCCCCACGAGCACGGCTACTGCATAGTAGCCGCGGGGGCAATGCTCCTTATAATAGGATACTAAGTCCCCCTCCTGCAAGGCCCGGCCATGACGGACAGAAGCAACGTTGATATAAACCTTCTGGCTGGTCACAAGATCTCGTATGAACCCGTATCTTCTGGGTATGTTCGTATACACGAGCCGTCCCAGGGATCATGTGGCTGCCATGCCGGCCTCTCCTTTGGTATGAAGCAAGTTCCACACCTCCTGCTCCCAGGCTTTCTTTTTCTTTATAACCTCCGTGACCAAACGGAAGGTCCGGCATAGGCCCCGGAGTCCGATGGGCGGGACTTAACCGAGGGTGCAGGCGGAGCAGAGGCGGCTGATGATGTCTGCGGCCCAGCAGCCGCTGGGCCCGGGTGGCCTGCAGGGACAGCCGTATTCCTCACCGAACGGGCCACAGGAACCGACACATAGGCTGCAGCCGGTTCAAACGCCGACATAGCCACGGCCGCAGGGTGGGCCGCATCCGGGGCTTCAGCTGAGCCGGTATAGCAAAAGTAACGGCCGGCTTCGGGGAAGATGTCACTTCTGGCAGGGGGGACGCAACAGCGTCTTCTGGCGACAGGTTCCGCACCGGCGACACCAAGCGTGGCGTCGCCGGGTGGGGGTGGCTCGGGATTAGGGGCGGAGGCCCCGCTCAGCTCCGCGTAGACCGTAGGGCCTTCCCTGATCAGGCTCTCCGGGACACAGGATGCCGCTGGTTGCGGCTGAATGGTGGGGGCCGCTTGCGGAGCCACTGATGGGACCGGGGGAACTCTCACCTTCCCCGACACCGTGGCCTCCGTCACGTTATCACGCGGCTCCTCCCGCAGTCTCCGCTCTTCACCCCGCCGTCCGACGGGGCTAGCCTCCAGGCTCAGGTGCTCCGCGGGCAGGTTCCCTGCTGGTATCTTCAGTGGCCGCTCCCGCTGGCTCCGCAATGGCTCCACTTCTCTGCTCAGCATCCAGCTTCCTGCCCATGACTCTGAGGAAGACGGTTTCTGACGTGACTCGACCTCCCAGCGCCACCGCCACTCCAGGCGCCCGATGCCCCGACATCCACAGCGCCACATATTGTCCGATGGGCAGCAATCGAATGGCGCCAGACAGCCGCAGCCAAAATTTTCCTCTATGCCACTCCTTCTGCGGGGTGAGGCCTCAGCAGGCCTTTCCACCCACCTGTCAGGGTCCAGTATGTGGGGGCGTCGACCTCCTGGTACATATTGCTGTCCCCAGGGATACGTAGGAGGAGGCCCCAGTCCATTGGGGACAGTGGCAAACACCTGGATCTCTCCTCTGCGCTGAAATAGCACTGCCATCTTGCTCCGGACCTGGTACTGCCCCGGATCCTCTGCTGGCAACGCAGATACACCACAGCGCTCCCAATTTGTAAGCCACAGGTGGGTAATTTGTAATCCACAGGTGTTTATAATCCACACAGTGCAGTCCAAATCCGTTTCCATTCCTCGGAGGCAGGCCTGCCGCAGAAAATAGCGTATTAGCGGCGTTGATCCTGCCGACTATGCCAAGTGTAGGGTTGGTTGGCCGGACCGGGGGGTGGTCCCTCTTTAACCGCGCAGAGACGTAACAGAGACAATTTGGAGGCAGGTTTCGGGTGCAACAGGTCCAAGTTTTATTGTCTCGCCGTCCACCTGACGGCCTCTCAGCACACCGCAATTATCTTCAAGGCCCTCTGGTTACAATGCATGTTAACACACCGTACTCTTCACCTGGGACGTATATGTACGTACCGTCCCTTTTCGCTTATTGACGCTCCTGACAGGTCCGTCACTGTGGCGCCTTAGGCCCGTAAACCAACAGTAATGTTACTGGTCAGACATCTTCCTTAATACGGTATGCTTTACCTCTGTGCCTCATCTATATTGCGGTCTTCGTGTCAGGACCACCCCCCTGACTTTCTCTCTCCTCAGTCCCCCTGGTTGGATTTTCCTCACAGTGCCACAACTGTCACAGTGTCCTCGTCACTTGAGCTACCCCTGGGAACTGGAACTTTCTGGAACCCTCCTGTCAAATTTATATCTTTCCCGGTTCCCTCTAACTCCGCCCCCCATCACCAACGGTTTCTTAAGCCCTAAGCTGATGTCAAGTCCTATGCTCACACTCCAACTCCTCCCTGCCCTCTAATGGTCAACCCAAGGTACTGCACATCCACTACACTTTCCTAGCTGTTTCCCCCACTGTAATAACCGACACCTGTATAAACTGTGCAAACCTTCCTTTCTCTATTCTGACAAGTCTGTCCATCCATCAGGTCACCTCCCCTACACAGCAATGATGTTGTGGCCCTCCACAGGTAGGGCTGTAGTCCCAGGGCAGTGTAGGTGAGGAGATAGGGGAGAGACGTAGATGATGCAGTGTCAGGCACAGAGATGTAGCAGTGCCGAGGGTGTTGGCGCAGGAATAGTTCCAAAGCTTTACTTGCAGTCTGTTGAGCATACAGGTGCCCGCATCCGTGCCGTGTCCTCCGAGTCAGGAGCTCAGCCAACTTCCAGGCAAGATGAAGTACTCCATTCCAACATATGTGCCTTTTCTGAACGTCTCCCTTTTGCGCCTATAATGAAGTACTCTCAGTACTGAGTTACACTGGAGTTCCTCCTGTCCGATGTTTCTATGAACTCTACTTGTACGGCAGGCAGCTGTAGCCTGCTTCGGGGACTCCTTGCTACCAAGTCCTGGCTCACTCCCGTTGCTGTTGCACCCCCAAGTCTTGTGTGGGAATAAAGTGGTGACAACTTCTATTCCTCTGGTGTCTGCTGCAGGACCATTAGTATCCATGCACCGGACCCCGGCCTTGCGCTGTGAACTTGGAAAGGGTTCTGCTCTAACCCTAATCCTCAGGTCTCCTTTTCTCCTTATGTTCCATTCAAGTCTATCTTTCTTATGAAGAGTCAGGCTTTCCATCAATGTCTCTTTCCTGTGCTAGCAGACCCAGATCACTGAGGTCCGCTGCAGCACTTCCCTCGTCCATCCCTCTCTGGGGATCTTCGCTCACTGACTGTGTCAGACTCCCTTAATCCTAAACTCTTCCCAATCTTTTGGTGCAGACTAAGCTCCACCCACCTCCCAGCACTCTTCGTGCTCCATGCAGGGAGCCACCAAAGGGTGCTTTGCTACACTACTATGTTGTGTGGGATGCTGGTGTTGGAGTGTGGTCAGGTGTCTCCAACTTACCTGAATGGTGGGGCACGAACCACACCTCAGGAGGAGGTGCAATACCTCTGTGGCGACTGAACCCTCAGGGGCGCCACAGTTAAGTTAGTCCCAACTTTTTTTTTAAAAAGTAGACTACCACAAAAAACCCCGCAAAATTTGGGTGCAAATATTCTTTGTACCCAATTTGCAACTTTTTGACATCACAAAACTGGTTAACAGAATGATAAATTCCCACCATAGTGTCGACCGGTCTATAGTACCAAACAGCAGGGACTCCATGTGTACAAATGGATGCCATGTGCATGGCATCTAATAAAATAGGAGACAGCTAGGCCACTCCTAGGGTACGCTCACATGAAAGTCATTTTGATACGCATGCTGACCGTTGTACACTATTGCAGGACCAATTGTAGCACATATGTAAGGTAGCTATGTGCCCAGGCTCATGCGGATGAGAGCTGAGAGCTGACATAGAGCTAATCACTTCCACAATTTGTGGACGTGCATGGTCTGATTAGTCCAACACTTGTCTGAACTTAGTCCAAGATTTAGGATGTCTTTGTAGGCCTAATATAAAGTGATGCCATAGACGTCAAGTCATAAACACCCCAAAAAATAAGGTACAAAAAACAAATGTCTGTTAATGCTGACCACCTGTGATTCTTTATCGATGTTGAAAGAAAAATTGACAATGTCAAAATAATGCACAGAAATTGTGATGGTTCGAAATGTTATGTGATAACATCTGCTTCCTCAGTATTAGCTCATCACGTTACTTAGACCCTCTATAATTAGGTAATGACCCTTTAAAAGGGTCCCCAGATAACTCAAACTGTTCCCACACGATCAGTGTAGCTGGGGATCTGTTCTATAGTAGAAAAATATTCAGGATTGAGAGTCCTCAGTGGTTGATACCTTTTAATGGCTAACTGAAAAGATGGTAATACATTGCAAGCTTTCGAGACTATAGTAAAAATCTGTACATTCCTAAACTAACTTGACCCTGACTATAAAGTGAAACAGGATATGCAAAAAGTCTGACATCTGTTGTGAGATAAATAAAAAGGCAATGGCTTAAAGGATAGAATAGAATAAATCAGCTCAAGAAGCCAGAGGTCTTTAGTAACCCTTTTATTACTAGGAGCGATGCAATTTCCAAGCTGGTTCCATCACATTACCTACAAGACTCTAGACGATGTGTTGTGCAGAAATATCTTCTTACCAGGTGTAATGTCACAGCCAAGGTAATCTACAATTTTCACTCGCTACACTGACCTATGGCCTTTATTGGTAATGTGATCTTAAAGGGTTATTCCTAAAATAGAAAATGATCCCCTATCCATAGGGTAGGGAATAACTTACTAGTCAGTTGAGGGCCAATCAAGGCACATGTTCGATCTCTGTTCCTCTCGTTGCCGGAATAGCTGAGCATTGTTCTATTTTTGGGTATATTTGTGCTTTTGATCATCATTTTTAATCCATTTTTTTGTAACAAGGATTAACATAAAAACATAAATCTGGAATTGTTTTTATTTTTTTAGGCATTTACTGTCAGTATAATTACTACATGAACTTTATTTAGCAGGTTGATACAATTACAGCGGCACCAAATGTATAACTGTTTTTTAGAACACAGATAGTTGTATAATTTGTCAAGTAAAGTTATCACAGTGTATAAAACCATGGGAAGCAACATATAAACTGAAAACAAATGACAGTAAACTAAAACATCATTTAATTATTATTAATTTGTAGACACTAGATAGATAGATAGCTAGATAGATAGATAGATAGATAGAAACCAAGATGTAAAATTACAAATGTTTGATCTGTTGATGTTTGATATTACGTGATGAAGACAAAGTCTTGGCTTGACGAAGGTGCAGTTTACATAAATATTTTTTTTAAAAAAACAATACTTTTTAATTTTCTCTAACACAAAATATTATAATATTAAACATCTTACTAATTGCAACACCATGCATGTGGTCTACTTTATCCAGTGTGAACAGTGCAACATCCAATACATGGGATGCACTATGAGAACTCTGAGCCATCAGATAGGAGAACACATCATGGATATTAACAGATCCAAGAATCACAATGTTTCACCAACATCACAACACTTTAAAGTAGAGTTGAGCGAAACAGGTCGGTCAGATTCAAAAGTCGCCGACTTTCGCCAAAGTCGGGTTTCATGAAACGAAACCCGACCACAGTGTGAAGTCGGCCATGCGGTCGGCGACCCAAGCTCCAAAGTCGGGTTTCGCCGAATGCTTGCACGTGACTTTTTTCAGCCAATGAGAGAAGCGGAGCGGGAGCGTAGCTGGAGTGGGAGTGGGAGAGAGAGGGAGAGGGAGAGAGAGAAGAGAGAGAGAGAAAGAGAGAGAGATTTTGCCGCCTCTAGGTTTAAAATTCATGCCAGGTGTGTTTACAGTCCTCCACTCACTGCTGACTTTTCTCCTCATTGACGTGCATTGGGTTTCATGTTTCACGACTTTTCCCTATAGTTGGCCGATTTCGTTCGACTCGACTTTTGAGAAAGTTGGGTTTCATGAAACCCGACTCGACCCTAAAAAAGGCAAAGTCGCTCATCTCTACTTTAAATGCATTTTGAATTACTTTCAAGCCATTGGTATTGACTATATAAAAAAAACCTGTACGAAGAGGGGATTGGCACAAAAAAGTATTAGGTTGGGAAGCAATCTAGTTTGAAGACCCGACATCTAAAGTGGTTAAGATTACAGTCAGATTTAAAGGGCATATCCAGAACCCTTAAGAAAAATGGCTGGTAGTTGTTACTTACCTTCCTGTTGTGCCCAGTGCCATTCTCCGCCAGCACAGAGTGGTCCCAGACTTCTGCTGATGTCACGTCAACAAAGCGGGAGTTTCTTTTCATGTTAACAGGGCAGGACTGCTGGTGTCATGCTGATTAACAGCTGGCTCCCCACTTCCCCACTGCCTAATTCGGGAAAGCTGGCTGTCAATCTGCATGACACCAGTAGTCCCGCCCTGTCAACAGGAAGAGAAACTGCTGCTCTGTTCATAGGGGGCAGCTGAATCTCTGGCAGGAGCGGTCAATGACTGATGCCGAATACGACAGACAGGTAGTTGCTTCTATTAGCAACTACCTGCCTGTTAGTGCTTAGGGACCTTTTTAATGGCTCGGATCCTCTTTAAATATCAACCAACCTAAATTTTGAATCTGATACTTCTGCTATAATATCCTATTCTTGAGATATTATATATTTTTGCATTATTTGATGGTGATATCATGTGCCTTTCTTTAATCCTACTATTAAAAGAAATACACACCTTAATCATCAATTTATATTACACCTGCATTGTGGGAGTACATTCTACACACATAAGAAAGCAGGTCAGTAACTCACTGAGTATGCCATGATTAGAAACAGTTCAAATATACAGGTTCGAAACGAGTGGTCAGTGTTAGTCTTTTGCCAGGATGTTCTGTTTTTGTGGATGTTTTTTATTCAAATATAGATTGAATAAAGTTATATTTTATCTCACTACTTTTGGAGTTTTTGTGTTGGACTACTCATCCCCTAATTTCCTATGAAGGACGTTCATAACTAACTGACTCCAATCAGGGTTCTTTTTTACCTTGTTTCGTACGAAGTGAGCTAAATAAACAAACTCTAGGCATTGATTGATTAGGATATGTTGTCATAAGTGAGGATTTACGATAGCCCAGGTGATATTCAGAATGCCAGGGCAAACTGAAGACAAAAAAAATTGTGCCAGTCTCAAAACTTCTAATCACAACTGCACATCATTAGGCCTCGTGAGCTGCTCTTTTAAGAAAATAGCTGATTGCAGATCATACACAAACCATGTGCTCTGCAGCCGAAGGAAAAAGCTGGAACTGATCCCAAAGTCCTGGAGGTGAGATCTGCTGTTGACTGAGACTTTACACTGCACATTCAGGTTCTAGGAACTCCCAGTATTACAGGGGGTGAGCACAACTGTGGTGTACCAAATAAAATGTAAACTTTTTGTAATGTAACCAGGATGTTCCTTCTTTGTAGTGATAATTCATAGCATACAACTCCACGTTATGGAACTAATAAATTCCTTATTTAGTCAGATGTAGACTGTACTTGGTCTCATCATCTATAAACCCATGAGAAAGTTTGATATAGTTATATTACTCTAGGTTAGAATACTTAGTTTCACTTTAGTTTTACATACACATCAGGGACTGTGAGGCAGTGACCAATGTGACATGTAGGGGTCGCTGTGTGTTCCCCCCAGGATGCGGTTGGAGCCCTGTTAAACCTGCTGGAGTGCCTTGTGGTCACAGCAGGACACCTGTGAGTCACAGGGCAAGATAAAAGCAAATATGGACCTGGTCAAACTATCTAGCCTGGGATTGTTCAGGAAAAGCTGGTATGGGCTTTTATTTTTGAAACAGACTGCAGGAAGGAAGTGGGGCTGGTCTGTTTCCTTCAGTCCGGGTCTTACAGGTGACCTAAGGCCACAGATTATAGTTTAAATTCCCTGCAGTAAAGGGTTTGGGTGTTTCAGTATCAGAGTGGAGTTTGCAGCAAGCAAAGCAGACGGCTCTAAAAATGCTCAGCTCTGTGTGAGAGTAACACAGAGCCCAGCAGAGCAAACTCTTGGCACCCGCAGCGTACACAGCAGTGCTGCCGCCCACGGCAACCAGTCAGAGGTGGACCGGCATATTTAGGAACTGTAATCTGGAGGATATGGTTCCCGGCTGTGATCCAGAGGAAATCTTTTACTATGTAGAGCTGTGAGTTGGACAATAATGCTGTGCTTTGTGAGTTGGACATTTGATGCTGTGAATGAAATGCATTAAAGAGACTGTTTTGTTTGGAACTTTGCTGGGTCACTGCCTCTTCACTGCATAAATGTGCTACCGCTACACTACAGAGACACAACTTTTTTTTAGTCAGATGGGAAATCCCATTGGTCTGATCCCATTTTGGGCAGCCATTAATGTAATGGTTACAATAAATCTTTGGGCTGTAAGCACATGGCTCCTGCAGCTAATCACAAGGCTCAGCTATCATGTCAAGAAAAAGAGATTATCCTAGTGATTGGCTGCAGCAGTTAGGTGCTGTAGATGACATGACATAAACGGTTTGTCAACATATCCGGCCAATGAGTAGTCAAGAGGAAGGTAATACTATTTGACTTGTTATTTTACAAAACAAGCAGCCTTTGATCCCATTTTTAATCAAGCAAAACAACAACATCCAGTTTAAAGGCCCCATATGCATTAGACTAACGTCAGCTGAACTAACCATTATAAACTAGTTTGGCCAACAGACGGAGAACATAACAATCTGGTATGTCCAACTTTTGACTGCTGATTCTTTTAGTTGCTCGTAGCGCTCCTGTCTATGGAGGAGTTGAGAAAGAAAACTGGACCATTGACCAAACCATCGCTTGGCCGATTGCTATCCAATGTGTATGAGGGGCTTAAGAACACTGTTAGATCTTAAAAAATTGTGAGTAAATCTTTTGCAAATACATTAGTGCTTAAAAGTTTGTGAATCTATCAGAGTGTTCCACTTTTCTGCATAAACACAACCTAAAACTACATCAATTTTTCACACAAGACCTAAAAGAAGATAAAGAGTGACCAAATCAAACAAATGTGTCAAAATATCAAACTTTGCCATTTTTGGAGGAGGAAAATCTTCCATATTACAGGACTATGAACAGGGTCGTAGTGGCCCTCTGGCAAACCGGAGGATTCTCTGGTGGGCCCAGGCACTGACACCTGCTGGCATATTGGCCAGAAGCTGCCTAGGGACTCCCCTGCTCCAGGGACCCAGCCAGTGGCATGTTGCTAATAGCGGCATATCCAGCTGCTATGGGACCCCTCAGTCAAGGGGGGCCCTCCTGGTGCCAGAGAGCAGCAGCTGAAGACAGGCGCCTGTCCCCGCTGCTAAAAAGAAATGAATATTCATGTTTCCCTACGTCCCCATGGGCATGGAGAGGAGTGAATACCATTTCACTTTAAGGCTGTGTGCCCACGATGCGTTTTGTTATGCGTTTCCGCAGCGTTTGAGCCGGATCACAAGTTGCAGAAATGCTTAAAAGATGCATCAAATTAATTAGAAAATAGGGGGGGAAGCCAGCACTGCTTAAGGTTAGAACGCATAAATTGAAGTGCACATGCACATAATATCCAGCTGTATTCAAAAATGAGATATTTGGCAAAAAAAATTGATCAATTCAATTGAGCCACCCCGCCGCGCCAAGGCAATCTCATGTGGGGGGTCCTACTCTACATTTATAATAAATACTGTGCCATTACGGCCTCCTAAGAGCATGACCACATCAAGTGCAATCTGTACCTGAACATTGCTGAATCGCTCCCATGAAGCCAGATGAAACAAGTGCAGATGAAGGCCAACCAGGTCTGAACACAGACATATCAGGATTGACCTCCACACATTGCCCAACCAGCAAACATAGATGAAGGGCGATATTGGCCCGGACACAGGTGCACAATTAAATAAAGCTTGGGGCAGGGCGGGGCTGCCGTGTGTGTGCACAGCAGCCTAGATCCATCATAATGAACACAGAAAAATTTATAGCGGACATAGCCAAGCGTGCACGGCAGCAGTGGTGGTGAGCCACAAACCAACAACAAGAAAATAGGGGGGGAAGCCAGCACTGCTTAAGGTTAGAACGCATAAATTGAAGTGCATATGCACATAATATCCAGCTGTATTCAAAAATGAGATATTTGGCAAAAAAATTGATCAATTCAATTGAGCCACCCCGCCGCACCAAGGCAATCTCATGTGGGGGGTCCTACTCTACATTTATAATAAATACTATGCCATTACGGCCTCCTAAGAGCATGACCACATCAAGTGCAATCTGTACCTGAACATTGCTGAATCGCTCCCATGAAGCCAGATGAAACAAGTGCAGATGAAGGCCAACCAGGTCTGAACACAGACATATCAGGATTGACCTCCACACATTGCCCAACCAGCAAACATAGATGAAGGGCGATATTGGCCCGGACACAGGTGCACAATTAAATAAAGCTTGGGGCAGGGCGGGGCTGCCGTGTGTGTGCCTCCATCTGCACTTGTTTCATCTGGCTTCATGGGAGCGATTCAGCAATGTTCAGGTACAGATTGCACTTGATGTGGTCATGCTCTTAGGAGGCTGTAATGGCACAGTATTTATTATAAATGTAGAGTAGGACCCCCCACATGAGATTGCCTTGGCGCGGCGGGGTGGCTTAATTGAATTGATCAATTTTTTTGCCAAATATCTCATTTTTGAATACAGCTGGATATTATGTGCATATGCACTTCAATTTATGCGTTCTAACCTTAAGCAGTGCTGGCTTCCCCCCCTATTTTCTTGTTGTTGGTTTGTGGCTCACCACCACTGCTGCCGTGCACGCTTGGCTATGTCCGCTATAAATTTTTCTGTGTTCATTATGATGGATCTAGGCTGCTGTGCACACACGGCAGCCCCGCCCTGCCTCAATCTTTATTTAATTGTGCACCTGTGTCCGGGCCAATATGCACTTCAATTTTTGCGTTCTAACCTTAAGCAGTGCTGGCTTCCCCCCCTATTTTCATCAAATTAATTAGCATGCGGTTTTGGCTTTTTGTGCCAATGCATGCGTTTTTAACCGCTCAGGAATCGCTTAGCGGCTAAAAACGCAGCATGCTCATTAATTCCCGCATTGCTCAGCGTTTTTAGCCATCCCCAATGTTCCCAGAAATCGCGTGTCAAAAACGCGTAAAAAAACGCGCAAGAAACGCACGGAAAAAGACGCGCGTTTTCTGGGAAAGGGGATCCTTTTCCTGAGCGTTTGAAAACGCTAGCGTGGGCACATAGCCTAATAGCGTGCAGCGTTAGCTGCAGGCTGTGGCTAATGCTGCCCGCCGGTGCTGCTGAATTGGGGCCCCCGGAGGTGGGCCCCTAAAGGACAGTGAACCCTGATCCCTGCCACTTGGGACCGGAGCGGAGCTGCAGGGATCCGGCGCCCACCTCCTTCCTGCCCGCCTCTTCCTGTCTGACTCAGCGTGGCTGGATGATGTCATCATTCAGCTCAGCAGTTTCAGAGAAGAAGCTTCCGGGATGTGCTGCGGCTGCGGGGAACCTGCGGAGCGGTGAGTGGGTGTTAGGAGTGGCGGAAGACACTAAAATAAAAATATAAATAAAGTGCCTTCGCCACTCGGGGTCCACCGTGCGGTAGATAGAACAACCGCTGCTAGGTGGTGGCAGAGCTATAGGCGGTAGAGTGCACAGGTTTAAGTGCGTCACCAAGTGCACTGAACAAACTCTGTTGAGCTCACAGAGCTGTAATTATAAATGGTAACACAAAAAGACGCTGAGTCTGTTCAGGACACAGAATCTCACCAGAGAAACACAAGGTAGCGATACTAACTCCGTAAGGACCTACCGGAAACGTGTGCAAGGCGTCGCAACCGCGAACGCCACTAGGAGCTGCAACTGCAGCGCGGCTATAGCAGAGCCGCTGCAAAGACACTGCTGACTAGCAGGCGCAATGCTGACGCTTAGGCTGCTGTAGTATGGAGCATAACGCGCTGGCGCTTGGTGCTGGTACTGGCACTAACACAAACACTCACACATGCGTAGTATCAGAGGGTAGGGGTTTCATAATAAGTCAGTCACCAGTCCATGCATCCATCAACAAACATACAGCAGCAGTATGGCTATACTAGCGCATGGTGGAACGGCCATGCGCACTTTTTATAGCGCACAGGACCTTCCGGAAAGCTCCGAGAGTCCAGGAAGAGCCAATAGGATCCGGAGTGGGACCTGAACACCTAACTCCCGAAGTCCAATAGGAGCTCGTCCCGTGAGCATGCCCAATAGATGGAATGAAGGACTTAGCCTCTGGAGACAGTTGTTGTGAGACAATCTCCTCAGCAATCCCTTCTGCTGCAGCAGATGTGCAAGAGACTGCAGCATGTGAGAATCTGGGTTTCTGTCTAGACGTGTCAGAAACCAGATTCCTAACAGTGGGTGCTGTGTGTGTGTCTCTCTGTCTGCCTGCATGTGTGCGGCTGTATGTGGTGCAGTGCTTTGTGTGTGTGTGTGTGTGTGTGTGTGAGAGAGAGTGGGGCGGTGCTGTCTGTGTGTGGTGCTGTATGTGTGATAGTGGTGTTGTGTGTGTGCATTGGAGATATTGGAGATTGGCAATTATGTGGATGATGGAGAGAGCTGTTATGGGGGTGGTGTGGGAGGCAATGTTGGTGGTGGACAGGACAATGGTGGTGGTGGGAGGAAGCAATGATGGAGGTGGTGGGGGAGAAGGCAATGATGGTGGTGAGGGGAAGCAATGATGGTGGTGGGGGAGGCAATGATGATGGTGGTGGGGAGGCAATGATGGAGGCGGTGGAATGGGCAATGATGGTGATGGGGAAGGCAATGATGGTGGTGGGGGAGGCAATGATGGAGGTGGTGGAATGGGCAATGATGGGGTGGTGGAGGAGAAAGCAATGATGGTTGTGGTGGAAAGGACAATGGTGATGGTGGTGGGGGAGGCAATGATGGAGGTGTTGGAATGGGCAATGGTGGGGGAGAAAGCAATGATGGTTGTGGTGTAACTGACAATGATGGTAGTGGTGGAAAGGACAATGGTGGTGGGGTAGGAGGCAACGATGGAGGAGGTGGGTGAGAAGGCAATGATGGAGGTGGTGATGAGGACAATGATGGGGGTGGAGGGGAGAACAATGATGGAGGTGGAGGGGGGGCTGCATTATACCCTTTCAGGGGGGCTGCATTATACCCTATGAGGGGGCTGCATTATTCTCTCAGGGGGCTACATCTTACTGTATGAGGGGAGCTGCATTATGCCCTATGAGGGGCTACAGTATATTCTATGGGGGCTGACTTATGAGCGGGTTGCATTATACTCTGACGGGGCTACATTATATTCTGTGGAGGGGCTGCATTATACTATATGAGGGGGGCTGCATTATAGTCTGTGTGGGGGCTGCATTATTCTCTCAGGAGGTTACATCATACTATATGAGAGGAGCTGCATTATGCCCTATGAGGGGGCTACAGTATAGTCTATGGGGGACTGCCTTATGAGAGGGTTGCATTATACTCTGAGGGGGCTACATTATTTTTGGTGAAGGGGCTGCATTATGCCATATGATGGGGGCTGCAGTATGCCATATGAAGGTGCTATATTATATCCTATGGGGGGCTGCATTATACCTTATGAGGGGGTTGCATTATATTTTGTGGGGTGCTGTATTATACCCTATGAGGGGGGCTGTATTATATTCTATGAGGGGGCTGAATTATATTCCATGAGGGAGGCTACATTATATTCTATGAGGGGGTCTACTTTATATTCTATGAGGGGGCTACCCCAACCCCTGCTACATAATTAAGACGGGTACTACCTTATATTATACCCTGATATTAGCGCGTTTTACCACACAATTGGTGGTCTCGAATTTATTTCTATGTAGCTACATAGTGGACTCCAAGAATTATTTTCTCTGGTGGGCCCAAGGTGCTCCAGTCCGACGCTTATAAATGGCAAAAATATTTGAACCATTGGTATCTGGCATGACCCCTTTTTTCAGAAATAATTGCATCTAATTGTAAGTGTTCATTATTCCTGCATGTCCCCTTGTAGGAATTTTATCCCATTCCTTCCTACATTCTTCAATTCTGTCATATTGTGGGTTTTCTTATTTTCCTCAATAAAAGAAAATGATGTCTAATATTTTTGTATAATTTGTTTAATTTGGTTCTCTTTATCTACTTTATCTATCTATTTATGGAAAAATCAGATGTAGTTTTAGGTCAAATGTATGCTGAAATATGGAAATTCTGAAAGACTCTCCGACTTTTCAAGCACCACAATATATGACAAAATACTGTATTGTCTTTAGTTGAGATGTCTCTGTAAGCCAGTTTCACATACAATAACATGATCATGCTCCTGGAATTTATCTCCTGCTTGCCTGATTTCAGGCACACTGAACATAAGGTTAAAGAGATGGTCCGGCCTTAGAGTCTGCAGTCAATGACTGTAACTGCAAACTTGTGAATTCTCACATCGTGCGCACTGCGTGTTGTGAGGACTCTCCAATGTCGGGAGTAGTGGATGTAAACCACAAGTATACGATTTGCATATATGCCATAATGTGCCAACTAGATGGGTGCAGCCTCACTTAGTGCAAGAGTATTAAGATGGACATGTCTAGTCTGAATAGGGCCGGAATTATGCAAATTACATAACTGTCAGCTCTCGGTGCTGGCACTGCAGGATCCTCACAGGGGGCAGCACACACAATGTGAGGATTCACAAGTCTGCAGACACATAAAGTAATGGCAGACTTGTACCCTAAGGCTGGACAACTCCTTTAACTCCTCCCTGTACTCTTCCGCAGTACCAAACTTTTCTCACTTTTCTCACCCTGTTCTTTAGGCCCCCATCATACATAGTGACGCACCAGCAATCCCGACAATGATATGACCTTGTCAGGATCGCTGGTGTGTCGCTACATGATCGCTGGTGAGCTGCCAAACAGGCAGATCTCAGCAGCGATTAAGACAGCGACGATGCAGGTAACAAGCGCGCACGTCACTTAGTTACCTGCTGTGTACCTTAGATACCAGCGTGCTGGTGCAGGGAGCTGGTATCCAAGGTAAACAGCGGGTTTCTAAGTGCCGCGCGGTGCTTAGAAACCCACTGTTTACCTTAGATACCTGCTCCCAGCACCAGCACGCTGGTATCTAAGGTGCACAGCGGGTTTCTAAGCTTTACACCCCCGTCACACACAGAGAGATCGATAGCGATATCGCTGCTGAGTCACAAGTTTTATGACGCAACAGCGATCTCACAAGCGATCTTGCTGTGTGTGACAGGTATCAGCGACCGGCCCCCTCGCCGGGTATCGCTGATCGTTCTGGAAAGCCCTGGACATTTTTTTGATCGTTGGTCTACCGCTGGCCAGCACGCATTGCTACGTGTGGCAGGCAGGAGACCAGCGATCAGCGAGCTGGAGCTGGAATCCAAGGTAAACCGCGGGTTTCTAAGTGCCGCATGGAGCTTAGAAACCTGCTGTGTACCTTAGATACCAGTGTGCTGGTGTTGGGAGCTGGTATCCAAGGTAAACAGTGGGCTTCTAAGCTGAGGTCTGCCTGTTTGGCAGCTCACCAGCGATCATGTAGTAACACACCAGCGATCCTGACAAGGTCATATCGTTGTCGGGATCGCTGGTGCGTCGCTATGTGTGACGGGGGGCCTTACTCTCTCCACTGCTCCCAGATTTTCCCCCGCATACCTCAGGAGAATGTTTTTATTTTCTTTGAACACAGCTCTCTTTTGCCTGACTCGGATTAGTCTGTATTTCATTCAGCTTTTATGATCTTATTACTGAGCCCAGATAGATTCCTGTCCACAATAAACCTCATGGCAGCCCATCTTTGTAGACCTTATGAGCAGTTGTTTTGGGATCAAAGAAAAGTAATGACTGATTTTGATTTATTAAAGCCAGGAGTCAAGAAAAAAAGATTCAAATATATGGTAAGTGAAAAAAAAAACACTCCAAGTATAAAGAAAATTCCTGATGACTTTTTATTTTTATGGTTAAATACAGCATTATCAAAGAATATAGTAAACTACAGCTCATAAATTATAAATAATTTAGAGTAAACCTAGCTAAAAGTTACTTCAGGAGTCCCTGGAGATTACATTTACAACAGACGCAGCATTGCTTAGTGGTAACGATCACATTTTACTAATGTAATGAATCCAGCATTGCAGTTTAGTATCAAACACTCTGTTGTCTGTCCACATAAGTCTCCTCATGGTTAATCTAGAACTTTTGCTTTAAAATGTATTTTAATTATATTATTATGAAAGCTGTAAAGTGTATAAATTGTGGATACAATTTGGTAAGTGGTTTTCCTTATTTTTGTGGATTTTGGTTCTCCCCAGAGTAAGGTCGAGCTCCGCCTGCCATGCCCATGGGACGGGTTTTGTATTTTTTCCATTCACTGTGCGGAAAGAACACGCAAAAATTGTCCCACAGGAAGGTGCCAGATGATCAAGAGCAAGTAGTGGGAGAATATGGGTGGTAGTCTCTGCTGCCGATGTTGGATTTAAGAAACCGAAGGATATAATGGAATTTGACCATTTGGTTTGCTCTCTATGCTCTTCGAAGTTGGGCCAACTTCTTCATAAGGAGAATCATAGTAGTCAAAGATGATGAAGAGTTACTCCCAGGGTTCAACAAATGATATTAGTTAAAAAGGAAGAGTCGTATGTACACAATTCAGTCTTGCAGTGTTCAGGAAGAGTTGTCATTTCTTGTAATGGGCATAGTAAAAGCTATAGCAACTGCAGTTCACTTGGTGTAAGTTGTCCTACAGTGGGCCCTGAAGATCGAGCGACCAGGGTAGTTTGGACTCGTAGAATACAGTTGTCTTTGCACCTCCACTGGACAAGTGCATGAAGTGTTAAGACAAGTCTCCCATTCCAACTGCCTGCATACAGTAACTTCACAAAGTTAAAAAATTGCACCTTTTTGTAAGAGGTGATTGTGTCGCTCACATGTTGGTCAGATGGCCACCACTTTTAAGGACCATCCTGATGGATTGCAAGCTTCTTAGTAATGGTAAATCATTGGAACAATGGACTTGTTTTATCCTATTTCTGGTGAGCAACTATCACAGCACAAAGATTTGGATATGAAAGCTCACTGCATCCATGGACCATATACTGGGTTTGGCTCAATGTGTACGGGAACCACTGCTCCAGCAGACCATCCATTTCACAAATATAGAGAAAAAGAGAGGCACATCCAAGGAGTAAAATAGCAGACTATAGTTTATTGCATAACAAAAATGGATAAAAAAATACCTTTGCAATGGAAAAGGTTCACACGTTAGCCATGAAAGACTAACGCGTTTCCGTCATATAAATAACTCCTTTCCTTATAGTCTAGATCTACCTCATCTTGGCTGTTGTGATCTGCAAGGTCATAGTACTCAATCTCATGCCAGAATCAATTTGACTATTTTTTACGACTAGGCAGTCAGTGTTTAGCATCATATAATTCTTTCAAAGGGAATCTGTCACCTATTTTTTTGTATATAAGCTGCAGCCACCGACCTCAAGGGGCTTATATACAGCATTCTGTAATGCTGTAGATAAGTCCCCAATGTAACCTGAAATATAAGAAAAACGAGATATATTATACTCACCCAGGGGTCCGGTCCGATGGGTGTCGCAGTCCGGGTCCGGTGCCTCTCATCATCTAGCGATGACGTCTTCTTCCTTGCTTCTGTCGCGCTCCTGTGCAGGCATGCTTTATCTGCCCTGTTGAGGGCAGAGCAAAGTACTGCAGTGTGCAGGCGCTGGGCCTCTCTGACCTTTCCCAGCGCCTGGGCACTGAAGTACTTTGCTCTGCCCTCAACAGGGCAGATAAAGTACGCTTGTGCAGGAACGCGATAGAAGCAAGGAAGAAGACGTCATCGATAGAAGATGGGAGGCGCCGGATCCGGACCGTGACACCCATCGGCCCTGCCAGACCCCCGGTTGAGTATGATATAGGTAGCTCCTTTTTCTTATCTTTCAGGTTACATCGGGGGCTTATCTACAGCATTACAGAATGCTGTAGATAAGCCCCTGATGGCGGTGGCTGCAGCTTATAAACTAACAAATAGGTGACAGGTTCCCTTTAAGAACTGCGTTTCAACTCTAAAAGTCACAGTCAAGTTTTATGAGGATGAGCTACAAATGTAATATTTATTTTTTGGGCTAAGCCAATGATTTTTTTTTTTTTTTTTACACAATCCTTTTTGCAAACACAAGTGACTCGGGTATATTTCCACTTCATAGCATGACGTTTTTAATGGATTGACCAGTTTGAAGTTTCTGTATTTGTTCCCAATGACCTTGGACACGTCATCCTTTTTTCGCCATGTGCGCGCATCTCTATAAATAGATGGTAATGGATTCAATGTACCTGCATTGTTCTAGAATGCAGAGCGCAGTGTGCCCAGCCTGACACCATCTGAAAGAAATGGAAATAAAACCCAAATCAAGTATAGCAGTAAAACGGAGAGGATGGTGCTGGGAGCCTGGATTTAATGATGAAAGAGAGGCAGGACCTGTTTCTGTCCTGTGCAGATTCTGCAGGTCTAGCAAGAGTATTTCTTCAGCATGTGTCTAGGACAAGGTGACTGCAGCGCAATATTTCTTCAAGCTTTTAATAAATTCAATTACTGCTTACTCTGCTGCCGCTTCATTTACTTTACTCTTATAAAAGCTTCAACCTTTTATTTTTTATTAATTTTAAAGGAGAACTCCACCCGCAATGATAGTGTAGAGTAGCCATTAATAATAATAATAATAATCTTTATTTATATAGCGCCAACATATTCCGCAGCGCTTTACAGTTGAACAGTTTCAAACACAACAGTCATAAGTAACAACGTTAACAATACAATAATTAAAGCGAAATAAGGCGACCCTGCTCGTGGGAGCTTACAATCTACAATGAGGTGGGGGAGATACAAAGCACAGGTTTGTATTTACAATGATGTATTTACAATGATGGTCCAGCCATCTTCAGGGGGTGGGGGTTAGATGGAGATAGTGAATGGGCTACACACACACAAACATAACATGACTTTGATTACTGAATGTGATAGGCCGCTCTGAACAAATGTGTTTTGAGCGAGCGCCTAAAACTATGCAAATTGTGGATGGTCCTAATATCTTGGGGTAGAGCATTCCAGAGGATTGGCGCAGCACGGGAGAAGTCTTGGAGTCGGGAGTGGGAGGTACGGATTAGGGCAGAGGTTAGTCGAAAGTCATTTGCAGAGTGCAGCGGTCGGTTAGGCTGATAGACAGAAATGAGGGAGGAGATGTAAGGGGGTGCCGCACTGTGGAGAGCTTTGTGGGTGAGAACAAGTACTTTGAATTGTACCCTGTAATGAATTGGCAGCCAGTGTAACGACTGGCGAAGAGCGGACACGTCTGAGTAACGATTAGCCAGATGGACAACCCTGGCTGCTGCATTAAGGATAGACTGGAGAGGGGAGAGTCGAGTGAGAGGGAGGCCAATTAATAGAGCATTACAGTAGTCCAGGCGGGAGTGGATCAGGGCGACAGTGAGAGTTTTTGTTGTTTCCATGGTGAGAAAAGGGCGGATTCTAGAGATATTCTTTAGGTGTAAGCGGCACGAGCGGGCAAGAGATTGTATATGGGAGGTGAAGGAGAGATCGGAGTCAAACATAACACCCAGACAGCGCGCCTGCTGTTGGGGTGTTATTATGGTGCCACCCACAGAGAGGGAAATGTCAGATTTAGGGAGGTTAGTAGATGGTGGGAGCAGAAGAAGTTCAGTTTTGGAGAGGTTGAGTTTCAGATAGAGAGCAGACATAATGTTGGAGACTGCAGACAGACAGTCAGTGGCGTTCTGTAGTACAGCGGAGGTAAGGTCAGGGGATGATGTGTACAGTTATGTGTCATCAGCATAAAGATGGTACTGAAAGCCAAATCTGCTGATGGTCTGTCCAATTGGGGCCGTGTAGAGAGAGAAGGGGGCCAAGGACTGAGCCCTGAGGTACCCCAACAGTGAGAGGAAGAGGAGATGAAGTGGAGCCAGAAAACAGAACACTGAAGGAGCGGTCGGAAAGATAGGAGGAGAACCAGGAAAGAGCAGTGTCCTTAATGCCTAGTGACTGGAGCCTAGAGAGTAGGAGAGGATGGTCAACAGTGTCGAAAGCTGCAGAAAGGTCGAGAAGAATGAGCAGAGAGTGGTCACCATTACGTTTTGCTGTCAGAAGGTCATTGGTCACTTTGATGAGTGCAGTTTCTGTCGAATGTAGGGGGCGGAAACCGGACTGTGAAGGGTCTAGGAGGGAGTGAGTGGAGAGGTAACGGGTAAGGCGGGAGTATATCAGGCGCTCCAAGAGTTTAGAGATGAAGGGGAGATTGGAGACTGGTCTGTAGTTGTTTGTGAAGGATGGGTCAAGGGTGGGTTTCTTTAGTAATGGAGTAATGATAGAGTGTTTGAAGGAGGAGGGGAAAATACCAGAGGAGAGGGAGAGATTAAAGATTGTAGTTAGGTGAGTTGTGACGACTGGAGAGAGAGACTGGAGGAGATGTGAGGGAATGGGGTCGGTTGTGCATGTAGTCGGACGAGAAGAGGAGAGTAGCCTGGAGACTTCTTCTTCTGTGATGGGATCGAATGTGGAGAGTGAGCCAGGGGAAATGCAGGGAGGGATGGGAGTCACTGAACTTGGTGATTGGGAGCGGATTTCCTGACGGATATTGTCTATTTTCTCTATAAAGTGGGAGGCCAGGTCGTCAGCACAAATGTCTGTGATAGGGGCTTGTGCTTTTGGCCTGAGGAGGGAGTGAAAGGTGTCAAAAAGTTTCTTGGGGTTGTTGGATAGTGAGGAGATCAGGGTGGTGAAGTAGGTCTGTTTGGCGAGGTGAAGGGCAGAGTTATATGTCCATAACATAAATTTGAAGTGTATGAAGTCTTCTGGTGTGCGTGCCATTGTATTGGCCGCTTTCTGCCTCCTGTAAAGAGGTCCTGTCTACAAAACAGCAGTCATGTTATATACAGATGCATATCACAAAATTAGAATATCATCAAAAAGTTAATTAATTTCAGTTCTTCAATACAAAAAGTGAAACTCATATATTATATAGAGTCATTACAAACAGAGCTATCTATTTCAAGTGTTTATTTCTGGTAATGTTCATGATTATGGCTTACAACTAGAGTTGAGCGATACCATCCGATACTTCAAAGTATCGTATCGGATGGTATCGGCCGATCTTTAAAAAAAGTATCGGTATCGCCGATTCCGATACCGGAAGTCCCATTCAAGTCTATGGGACTTCCGGTATCGGAATAAGAAAAACCCTTTCCTGCCCTTGTACAGCCTCTCTGGGGTCTGTACGGGCCTTTCGGGGGGCTGTGCCGGCCTGCCAGGGGGTCTGTGCAGGCTCCGGTGGTCTGTGCCGGCCTGCCGGTGGTCTGTGCAGGCTCCGGGGGGCTGTGCCGGCCTGCCGGGGGGCTGTGCCGGCCTGCCGGGGGGCTGTGCCGGCCTGCCAGGGGGTCTGTGCAGGCTCCGGTGGTCTGTGCCGGCCTGCCGGTGGTCTGTGCAGGCTCCGGGGGGCTGTGCCGGCCTGCCGGGGGGCTGTGCCGGCCTGCCGGGGGGCTGTGCCGGCCTGCCGGGGGGCTGTGCCGGCCTGCCGGTGGTCTGTGCAGGCTCCGGGGGTCTGTGCAGGCATCGTCCGATGGGACTACAAGTCCCATCTGGCGATGCCTGCTACCATGACAGTGATTGACACATTAGCCAATGATGGGACAGTAGTAGTCCCATCATCCGGCTAATGTGTTAAATGTAAAAAAAAAAAAAAAAAAAAATTACATGCTACATTCATACTACATACTACATACATGCTACATTCATACTACATACTACATACATGCTACATTCATACTACATGCAACATACATACTACATATATACTACATGCATGCTACATATATACTACATGCATGCTACATACATACTACATGATACATACTACATATATACTACATGCATGCTACATACATACTACATATATACTACATGCATGCTACATACATACTACATGCTACATGCATGCTACATACATACTACATACATGCTACATATATACTACATACATACTACATATATACTACATGCATGCTACATATATACTACATGCATGCTACATACATACTACATATATACTACATGCATGCTACATACATACTACATGCTACATGCATGCTACATACATACTACATACATGCTACATATATACTACATACATACTACATATATACTACATACATACCACATACATACTACATGCATGCTACATATATACTACATGCATGCTACATACATACTACATATATACTACATGCATGCTACATACATACTACATGCTACATGCATGCTACATACATACTACATGCTACATACATACCACATATATACTACATACATACAATACATTCATACAATACATACATAGACATACAGTACATATAACATAGAGTAACATACTTACCAATACTTGTCACATTGTTCCCCGAAGCCATTGTCGTCTACGGAATAAATATTAACATAACAAACCACAAAAATACTCACCCACGATCCGAAGCAGTCCACGAGTGTGTCCCACGACGATCTTGGGTAGAGAACTGCAGCATCAGCTGATGCTGCCGTTCTCTACGGGCTGCAGGAATCCAATGACGGAAGGTAGGTATCCTTCCGCACTGTATTCCTCCGCCACTTAAAAAAAAAAAAAGTCCCTAGTCTCACTTTATGCCATTGCTGTGTGGGAATTTCCCACACAGCAATGGCATAAAGTGAGACTAGGGACTTTTTTTTTTTTAAGTGGCGGAGGAATACAGTGCGGAAGGATACCTACCTTCCGTCATTGGATTCCTGCAGCCCGTAGAGAACGGCAGCATCATCTGATGCTGCAGTTCTCTACCCAAGATCGTCGTGGGACACACTCGTGGACTGCTTCGGATCGTGGGTGAGTATTTTTGTGGTTTGTTATGTTAATATTTATTCCGGAAAGACAATGGCTTCGGGGAACAATGTGACAAGTATTGGTAAGTATGTTACTCTATGTTATATGTACTGTATGTCTATGTATGTATTGTATGAATGTATTGTATGTATGTAGTATATATGTGGTATGTATGTAGCATGTAGTATGTATGTAGTATGTATGTAGCATGCATGTAGCATGTAGTATGTATGTAGCATGCATGTAGTATATATGTAGTATGTATGTAGCATGCATGTAGTATATATGTAGCATGTATGTAGTATGTATGTGGTATGTATGTAGTATATATGTAGCATGCATGTAGTATATATGTAGTATGTATGTAGTATATATGTAGCATGCATGTAGTATATATGTAGTATGTATGTAGTATATATGTAGCATGTATGTAGTATGTATGTAGCATGCATGTAGCATGTAGTATGTATGTAGCATGCATGTAGTATATATGTAGTATGTATGTAGCATGCAGTATGTATGTAGTATGTATGTAGTATATATGTAGTATGTATGTAGCATGCATGTAGTATGTATGTAGTATGTATGTAGTATGTATGTAGTATATATGTAGTATGTATGTAGCATGTAGTATGTATGTAGTATTTTTTTTTTTTTTTTTTTTTTAACATTTAACACATTAGCCGGATGATGGGACTACTACTGTCCCATCATTGGCTAATGTGTCAATCACTGTCATGGTAGCAGGCATCGCCCGATGGGACTTGTAGTCCCATCGGACGATGCTTGCACAGACCCCCGGACATCAGCACAGCCCCCCGGCAGGCCGGCACAGCCCCCCGGCAGGCCGGTACAGACCCCCACAGGGTGCACAGCCCCCCGGCAGGCCGGCACAGCCCCCCGGCAGGCCGGCAGAGACCCCGGGCAGTCCACACAGCCCCCCGGCAGGCCGGCACAGCCCCCCGGCAGGCCGGCAGAGACCCCCGGAAGGCCCGAAATGACGGCGCATCATGATGCGCACACACCGCGCATCATGATGACGTCAGGCCGTCAATCAACTGAACTTCCGATTCCGATGCCGAATTCCGATATTGAAAAAATATCGGAAGTCGGTATCGGAATTCCGATACAGCAAGTATCGGCCGATACCCGATACTTGCGGTATCGGAATGCTCAACACTACTTACAACCAATGAAAACCCAAAGGTGATTAACTCAATAAATTAGAATAATTAGCAAAAAACGCATGCAAAGGCTTCCTAAGCGTTTAAAAAGGTCCCTTAGTCTGTTTCAGTAGGCTCCACAATCATGGGGAAGACTGCTGATTTAACAGATATCCAGAAGCCAGGCACTGACACACGCTACAAGAAGTGTAAGCCACAAAAGGTCACTGGTAAATAAGCTGGCTGTTCACAGAATGCTGTATCCAAGCATACTAATGGAAAGTTGAGTGGAAGGAAAAGTGTGGTAGAAAAAGGTGCACAAGCAACTGGAATAACCGCAGCCTTGAAAGGATTGCTAAGAAAAGGCCATTCAAAAATTTGACGGAGAATCAGAAAGAATAGACTTCTGCTGGAGTCATTGCTTCAAGAACCACCACACACAGACGTATCTAGGATAATTCTGTTATATTCTAATTTACTGAGATAATGACTTTTGTGTTTTCATTGGCTGTAAGCCATAATCATCAACTTTAACAGAAATAAACACTTGAAATAGATCACTCTGTTTGTAATCACTCTATATAATAAATGAGTTTCACTTTTTGAATCGTAAAACTAAAATAAATTCACTTTTTGATGATATTGTAATTTTGTGAAAAGCACCTGTATATCCTATATCCATAGTAGTACAAATTCTCAGGGACTTTGGTACCAAAGGTACAAAGCTCGGAATGTTGATTTAACAATAATGATTGGAGTTCTCTTTTAGCTCCATCATAGTCCACAGCGCTTTAAAGACATCATCATCACTGTCCCCACTGGGGCTCACCATCTAAATTCCCTACCAGTAAGTCTTTGGAGTGAGGGAGGACACCGGAAAAACCCACGAAAACACAGCGAGAACATACTGACTCATAGAATAATGGAATCATAGAAAGGTAGAGTTGGAAGGGGCCTCCTGGGTCATCTGGTCCAATCTCCTGCTCAATGCAGGATTCATTAACTCCTTGCAGATGTTGTCCTTAGTGGGATTTGAAACCAAGATCCCAGAGCTGCAAATCAGCAGTGCTAACCACTGACCCACCATGTGAAACCATTTAAATCTTTGGTCACTTTCAGTCACACAAATGTATTTTTTCTTTAATGTTACAGGCCCACAAATCTCCCATGATTTGCTACAACTGGCGATAAAGCATCTAACCTACTATCTGCAGGAGGTTAGGTTCTGAATCTTGCATGAGCGACTTGACCATTCAGCACATCAAACACTAGTGGCAATTTTCAGACAAGTAATTTCTGTTCACCCTACTAGGAAATTTGTAGGTAACAGATTGTTCAGCATGCTAAATATTAGGAGGGCTCTACAAACTATTTCCAATGGTGTGTTTCTAAGTGGTTGGAGTGCGCTCCAACCAGTGAAACAGGACAGAACTTCACCAGGTAAACCATATTAACTACAAAGTTAAATTTCTTTAGCACATAGATCCAGAAATACTAATTTATTTGTAGTTTGGTGGCACAGAAGTAGAGTGTCAGATTGCAGATTTAAAGGGTTGTCCAGTACTTGGAAACCCCTTTGGCTTGGTTCACATTTGCGTTCAGGAGGACCGCGGATGGCTGCCTACTTTCTCCCTTCTTCCTCCCTGAAGCTCAGTCTACTTCTGTATGCATCCTGCGTTTCCCTTTCGTGCCTATCTTTAACATTGGGTACGCAGGGACATGCGTTGTATGCGGATGCGTCCGCATGTGGTGATTTGACGTATGCAGCAACCGCACAGAAATGCAAAATGGAAGGAGGAAGCCATCCGCAGCCCTCCTGAATGCAAATGTGAACCTAGCCTAGATTAACATGTTTGCCAGAGTAAAATAACAAGACTTAAACTCACCACCAGTGTCAGCGCTGTTCCAGCGGTGTCATCATTCGCCCTCTCGGGGACTCACATCACATTGTAATGTCACACAAGCCCTGCAGATAATCAGCGTTAGCTTCACTCTCCCAGCCTTCTGATCAACTATCAAAGAGGAAGTGAGAGATCAGCCGCAGCTTTGACTTCCTCTTGATGTTTATTTCATCCAAAGGTGGGGACAGTGATGCCAGCCTTTTGGTTGCAGGGTTCGCATGACATAACAATGTGACATGAGCTCTGGGAGAGCGAGTGATGACACTGCTGGAACAGGACGGGCACAGGAGGTGAGTGTAAGTGTGGTAGACAACCCCTTTAAGTAAAAAAAATTTTAGTTGCTTAATTTAGATTTCAGGATAATGATTTTTCAGCACTCAGACAGCAGAAAAATCATTAATTTTATGTTCACATATACCTGGATCCATTATCCATTCTTAGAGAAGCCAGGAAGGGAGGATTGTGCCTGGAAAGTGCAGGAAATGGATCCGCTGGTAGAAGAACGATTCAAACTTGTATGGAGTTCCCCTTGTGGTGCATCAAAATACCTGCACATAATACTGCAAATGAAAAACTTGCATCGCTTATGTTGTAGTTTAGTATTATTATGACTTTGTATTGTGTATATCTGGGTTTTGAATGGTATATACTCTTGGCTTTAATTGCACAGGATACTGTCAATTTTTTACTTGCATTTATATACTGCACATTTAAAATTATGTTACTAATCTGATGAAGGTGCAAGCTCTGTGCTGAAATGCATTGTTCAAATATTCCAATGCATTGCTCCAATAAACAAGAAAAAAGTTGATATCTCAATGGGAATTTAATGTTCAGCACCCAGTCCACAGAAGAAATATCGGTAATTTGGAGTGATGAGACCAAAATTGAACTTTTTGGCCACAACCTTAAAGGTTACATTTGGAGAGAGGTCAACAAGGCCTATGATCAAAGGTATACCATTCCTACTGTAAAGCACAGAGTGGATCGCTGAAGTTTTGGGGATGTGTGAGCTACAAAGGCACAGGAAACTTGGTCAAAGTTGAAGGAAAGATGAATGTAGCACGTTATCAGCAAATACTAGAGGCAAATTCGCAATCAACAGCCCGGAAGCTGTGCATAGGATGTACTTGAGCATGCCAACATGACAACGATTCAAAACACAAAGTCAACTCGACCTGTCATTGGCTACAGTAAAACAAACTGAAGGTTTTGGAGTGGCCATCTCAGTCTCCTGACCTCAATTGCATTGAGCCACTCTGTGGAGATCTTAAATGTGCAGTTCATGCTAGACAGCCCAGGAATTTACAGAAACTGGATGCTTTTTGCCAAGAAGGGTCGGCAGCTTTACCATCTGAGAAAATAAAGAACCTCATCCACAACTACCACAAAAGACTTCAAGCTGTAATTGATATTAGAGGTGTCAATACACGGTATTAAAAAATGGGGTATATGAACTTTTGATCAAGGTCATTTGGATGTTTTGGGTTGTCGTTATGATTTAAAAAGAGAAAACATAGTCGATTGGCAATAAATAGCTTCACCCAACCACTAACCATGAGTGGAGAAAAAGTTTTGGTGTTATCATTCATATTCTCTGAAAAAGGCCAAGAAAGCAAAAATTCTGCCAGGCTATGTGAGCTTTTGAGCACAACTGTATAGCAAAACTTAACAAATGAGCTGGAGCATAAGTTGGTATACGTTCAGCTTGTAAAAGACGTTCACCTTGTGGCTATTTCACAGACAAAGCCCAAGAAATAAAAAAATTGAGCATATGCTCTGTTGTAAATAAATAAGTAAATAGTAATTGTACTTGCAAATAACAGAGAGTACTTATTTAGCACTATTTTGATTTAAAAATGCATAAAAGCTATCCCACTGCTACAAGGTGTACCCCAACCGGGAGATTCTGCCACCACCGGCGCCATTTTCCTGAAAACAGCAGGGAGATCCATCTGCCCAAAGGCTAGACAGATGGCTCCTGCGTGAATTATAGAAAAGAAATAAGATACAGACACCAGAAGCAGTGGAGGGGCATACCCTACCTCCAGTCCCACCACAATGCACCGAAAGCTTGGGAAGCTGAAAATTCTAATGATGATTAAACAACAACCAGGCTATACACTATGGCCATACTTTTATTTTCACATACATAATCCTGATGTCAGGTTCTCTTTAAGCTTTGATCTAGCAAGGTGCTCCTTCCTCTGCTCTTAATGACTCTCAATATCCCCTCTCCTTTCTCTCAGTGTTAGAGATAACAGGAGGAAGGGACATACCGTAGTGTGGTTTATGGATCTCCAGTGTGAAAAGGGAATAAAATATTTCAGAGTGCACAGAGAACAGGCTATAGACAAAAAGTAGAGCACATGTAGAGGAAATAAGTACAGGAAAAGAGCTGTGCTGCTATATTAGCTAATAAAGGTACCAGCACCATGGATACACACAGATCTCACACCTAGCCTTTATTACTGGAAGACAGATAGATCTCACATACAGCCTTATTACTGGGAGAGGCATTCCCACAAGAGAAAATTCTGAAACTTGGGTCAGGCTTAAAATTTCATATCAGAGGATCTGAAGATGAATGAAGAAATTAAGTTTGCAAATTGAAACTCAGTGCAAAGATCTCCAGTGTGGAGAGGGGAGAAAGTATATCAAATGGCACAGAAAGCAAAGTAAAGGCAAGAAGTAAAGCACATACAGAAGAAAGAAGTGTAGAATCAGAGAAAATATTATATATACAGCATGTATTACTTGGAGACACATCAAGCTCACATCCAGCCTATATTACTGGGAGAGACAATCCTACAACTAAACAACCTGAAACTTAAGTCAGGCTGCAAACTTCATAAGGCCCCCTTCACACATTAGTGTCTCCAGTTCGTGTGGTGACAGTTTTCACATGTACTGGAGACACTTACACATGTAGATCCATTCAAATCGATGGGTCTGCGCACATGTCGGTGCATTTCCACAAACTGTGTGTCTGTGTGATAAACACATAGACATGACAATTTTTTTCCAGCTGCATGGTCCGCAATACTTCCTGCACAACAATTACATTCGAGTGTCATCAGTGTGACACGTACCAGCAACTGGGAAAAGCTTTACAGTTAGAACTGTTTCCAGGTGCTGAATCCAATTCGGAGAGCACCAACGCTGTTTATTCCAGTACCGAAAATATCAGGATGGATGAAGGGGCCCTAATAAAGGGTCTGATGATATATGAAAAAAATAAGAATTGTAGAGTGAAACAGTGTAGTTATATGAACTAAAGGTAACCACTAACGAATGTTAGAATCATATTAAAGGTATCCATAGACTGTAAAGGAGTTATCTCAGAAAATGCCTTCTCATATGAGAACACCTTGAGGATCATTTGTTTACCATGAGTCTGTCAAAGAGGTTGTACATGGCATCACACTAAACAAATCTAGTACATGAACCATTACTTGCTGCAGCTTCCCTCTTTGGCTAACAGAAAGAGTCACCAAAAAAGCTCCTGTTCCAAATGTGCTGTGTGTGTGCAGCTTGGTGCATTAGTGGTGAAGATCTCAGTCTGATCTGCATGTAATGGAGGCCATTGAAATTTTTCTGCTTCTAATGTGTTTTTTCTGTGAATCTTCTCCCAGCTATCATGAGGAAATCAGATTCCAACTATATAACTACAGCATGAGAGGAGAACTATATGCAGAAATGTCACTGTGTGCGATGAATGCAGCTTCTCTGTTAAATCTTTTTTTTTCCAAAAGTGCTGTAAACAGTGAATCATTCATAGCTTTCAGATGCTTCTGCAATTATGCATACAAATGAATGCTGAGAAAAAGTGTAGTGCTACTTGTGATGACCAAACAGATGCCTGGTCACATCCTTATGTTCCTAATGTGTTAGATTATATTAGTACATTGCTAATACTGAGTTCAGAGTCTCTAATTTACAATGATATTTGCAAAGCATGAAGCATAATTTTATTCCCAGCTGCACACAGAAAACACGTGGCTCCTGTACAGACCAGCGTTAGTTGCATCAGCATTGGGTTACTAGTCGTAGAGCACCAAGTCTGTGGCATTCAGGAAATTCATTCAGAATTCTGCCTATCCACCAGTAATGTGTACCATGGTCAGAAATAGCCCAGATTATGCCACTGATGAACTGTAGGTAGACCTAATATTCTTTTTTTAAGGTAACAGTTGGCCCCCATGCCTAATAGATGGGCCGCCCTCCCAGGGCTCTGGGGTACTCGGTACCGAGCCGGTCTCTCAGAGGGGAATGTCACATCAGCGGTGACCTGGTCCATGGCCCTGGGTGCCCATGTAAAAGGGATCAAGTGTGATGGAATAAAGTTTATGAATGAATCATTCGTGACGCCACCTGTGGTGTTCAGCAAAGGAGATGTTAAGCCGACGCTGCAAGCAGATCCTCTGGGACAGATGGTGTAGTGCAGCAATGATGGTGTGGCCCTCCACAGGTAGGGCTGTAGTCCCAGGGCAGAGTAGATGACGTGACGGCGAGGGGAGAGACGTGGATGGTGCAGTGTTGGGCACAAAGATGTAGCAGTGCAGAGTGGGTTGGTGCATGAATAAGCGGAGGACACCAGGGCATGTAGCTCCAAAGCTTTACTCACAGTCTGTTATGTATACAGGTGCCCGCATCCATGCTGTGTCCTCCAGGTCCGGGGCCCAGCCAACTTCCAGGCAAGATGAAGCACTCTGTTCCAACACTCCACCAACATGTGCCTTTTCTGAACGTCTCCCTTTTGCGCCTATAGTGAAGTACTCTCAGTACTGAATTACACTGGAGTTCCTCCTGTCAGATGTTCCTATGAACTCTACTTGTACGGCAGACAGCTGTAGCCTGCTTTGGGGACACATTGCTACCAAGTCCCAGATCACTCTTGTTGCTGTTGTGCCCCCAAGTCTGGTGTGGGAATAAAGTGGTGACAACTTCTATTCCTCCGGTGTCTGCTGCAGGACCATTAGTATCCATACAACCTCGGGGACCGGACCCCGGCCTTGCACTGTGAACTTGGAAAGGGTTCTGCTCTAACCCTAATCCTTAGTCCTCCTCTCCTCACGTTCCATACTAATCCTTCCTTCTTATGGAGTGAGTCAGGCTTTTCATCAATGTTCCTCTCCTGTGCCAGCGGACCCAGGTCACTGAGGTCGGCTGCAGCACTTCCCTCATCCATCCCACTCAGGGGATCGTCACTCTTCCACTGACTCTGTCAGACTCACTGAATCCTAAACTCTTCCCGCCTCCCAGCACGCTCTGTGTTCCAAGCAGGGAGCCACCAAAGGGTGCTTTGCTACACCACTGGGTTGCGTGGGATGCAGGTGTTGGAGTGTGGTCAGGTGTCTCCACCTTACCTGAATGGTGGGGTACCACACCTCAGGAGGAGGTGCAGTACCTCTGTGGCGACTGAACCCTCAGGGGCACCACATAGACTCCTATGCAGTTGCACAGGTCACAAATACTATGGCTGCCTGTTTTGCCACTAATGGTCCTATTACTTTTCCACAGCATAGATAATACATGTAGGATATTCTGCCTTCAGGCACGCTGACACAATGTGCAATCCAGCATACAGTATAAACCACAGCTCTGTCTTCCAAAATAAGCAGACTGTTCTCTGTAGTCTAACTTGTTTATTTGTGAAGAGCATAGAACATGCACGGTAAAACTACAAGGAATACAAATAACATGCATAAGTATTGGGCAGATGATCAGAGCTAACACAATCACAGAAGTGTACATTGAGATGCAAACATTACATAGGAACACATTAGTTTATGATTACATTTACTGAGAACTGGCAACTAAAGGGTTAATGACATCTCTTGGCTGCTAGACAGTAAATAACACCTCTCTGAATCACTGCATTGCAAGAAAGATTAAGCTTACCAGATATGCTTTAGCCGGGTAGTGACTCAAGTAGAGAAGTTGCAGGAAAAACAAAGGTTACACAGGAGGACAAAATAACATGTGCATCCTATGAGATCCACAGAAGCAAAATGGCCCTTCTTCATCCCAGAATATATTGCTTCCTTCCCACAAGCACTGCTTTAATCCCATAGTGCATTGCTTCTGTTAAAGTCACAGGCTTTATAATGCTATTGAAGACACTGCTATAAATTCAGCCACCACTACATGGTGTTATAATTAACCCAGCACATAATAAAACATTCTTTGCCCTATTAAGAGGGCAGAACACTCCCCACTTGGCATTAACTAATGCCACTTACAGGCTCTTTAGGCGAAAGCAATAGAATTAGCTCCGCAACTGGTCTGAGGAATAGTTTGCTCTCCCCAGCCTTCCACACTTTGACCTCGACCTTGCACACCTTCTCACCTTTGCTTGGGAACACCTTGGTGATGAGGCCCAGAGGCCACTCATTTCGATGTGACTGACTGTCCTTCATGAGCACAATATCACCGGGTTTGATGTTCGGCTTGTCAATCTGCCACTTCTTCCTAGGCTGTAAGGTGGAGAGGTTTTGCTTTCTCCATCTGTCCCAGAAAGTATTGGAGACTTTGAACTTGTCTCCATTGACGTCTGTAGAGGTCCTTGTTGCTGAATTCTCCCAGTGTAGCGCTAGGAGTGTCGGTTTTCTGAGTGAGTAACATGGTGGGAGTGAGAATGGTTGGATCTTCAGCATCACTGGAGAGTGCAGTCAATGGTCTGGCATTTATGATGGCCGAAACTTCTGCCAAGAATGTAGTCAAACCTTCGTGTGTGAGTCTTGTGCTACCTTCTTGCAAGAAGATAGAGTCTAAGATTCTGCGTGCTATTCCTATCATCCTCTCCCAAGCACCTCCCATGTGAGAAGAGTGTGGTAAATTGAAGGTCCGGGTACATCCCTGTTCACTCAGGTATCTTTCCACACTGGTAATGTCTAGGTTGGAAGGAATTTGGAGTTCTTTCACTGCTCCTACGAAATTTGTGCCTCTGTCAGAGCGAATGTGTTTCACGGTGCCTCTGATGGCATTGAAGCGTCGGAGTGCATTTATGAAACTTGATGTGTCCATGGATTCAATCACTTCGATGTGGACCGCTCAGATGGACATGCAGGTAAACATAACTGCCCAGTGCTTTGCGTTGGCTTGGACACTTCTAGTATGTCGTGCAACCACAGACCACGGCACGAATACATCCAGTCCAACATTGGTAAAGGGAGGATCCATACTATGTCTGTCTGATGGGAGATTGGCCATCTTTGGGCTTTGAGCCGCGCCGCAGAGTTTGCGACAAGTCACACAGTTGAAGATGAATTTACTCACACATCTCTTTGCTCCGACTATCCATAGTCCAGCAGTTCGTAGATTCCCTTTGGTAAACAATCGGCCCTGATGTTTCACCAAAACATGATGGTGCTGTATGAGCAGAGTAGTCACATGGTGATGACCAGGAATTATTACAGGGTATTTTTCCACGAATTCCACCTTGGCTTCCTGAAGACGACCTCCAATTCTTATCAGCCCATTTTGGTCAACTACTGGATCAAGCTTTTTCAAGACACTGTCTCTAGAAATGGGTTGACCTTTGTTAAGGTTGTCTACTTCTTTGGCACAACACTCACGTTGTATGGTATGAACTATTGTGTTTTTGGCATTTTCCAAGTTCGGAGCGGTAAATGCGTGTTTGCAATGGTGCCAACCTTTACGAGACTTCTGACTGGTGGGTAAGCGTTGCCTCTGGGGTTTAAATGGTAGAGGGACCATCCAACTCTTTGACTCATCTCTTACCATCTCTCGATCCATGATGTCCAAAAGCAATCTGTCTTCTATGGACATTGCTACCTTGTTGTCCTCTCTTGTTCTGTGGAAAACTGTGCACCCTATGTGATCTTGGTCACCGTCACATGAGTGGTCTTCACAGGAAGGATCAGCTAATGGACAAGGTAGAGGAGCATCATGTGGCAACTATTTTACCAGGAAGCTACTCTTACATGGCTGGAAGAGAGACGGACCTCCATTTTCAAGAGTATTGGTAAGCATGCTGTCGACTAAGGCTGGCTTGTGTGCCACTCCTAGGCAAACGTCTCCTATGATGACCCATCCAAGGTCGAGCCTCTGTGCATATGGAGCGCTCCTGGAGCCGTTTATACTTTCTCTAGCCTAGTGGACTTGTAGAATATCTCTCCCCAGAAGTAGAGCTATTGGGGTTCCTGGATCTAGTTCAGGTATTAGGTGGGCTATATGCTTTAGATGGGGGTGATATGTCGCCACCTCCCGTGAAGGTTTTTCTGACCTGTTGTCAGGAATCTGGTTGCACTCCAGGATGGTCGGTAATGATAGGCAGGTCTGGCCATCTATGGACTCCACTTTGTATCCGGTTGCTTTTCTCCCCGCCGTCTCAACGGTACCTGAACACGTCCTCAAGGTGTAGGGAGAACCAGGGCATACGATGCTGAAGTTGTCAAAGAAGATGGACCTGGCTAGAGACCTGTTACTTTGGTCATCCAGGATTGCATAAATCTTGAAGGCTTTGTCCTTGCGGCCTGCAGGATAGACTCGGACAAGGCAGGTTTTTGAACAGGACCTTCCTCCTGTGAGTCCTCTACAGATCTCAGTACATTTAGAGCTGACCTCAGGGGTGTCTTCGTCAGTGTCCTTCTGCTTCCCATCTTGCTCCTCTGCTTGCGACAACAGTTGTGTAGGTGATCCAGGGTGCAAGGTTGTATTGTGATCCGTGCTGCTGCATTCTGCAAATTTCACGCTAGCTTCACAGTTCCAGGCCAAGTGAGAGATTGCAGCACAACATTTGAAGCAGATGTTGTTCTCCTTGAGGAAACCTTTGCGATCCTCTAAAGACTTCTCTCTGAAGGCTCTGCATTTTAGTAGAAGATGTGGTTTCTCGTGTAGTGTACGATATTTACTGACATCCTGAGGTTTGTTCTTGTCTGGAGGGGGTTTATTCACCTTGTGAGGAGGGCCTGTGGAATCAATGTTAGTTTTGTGGACTGCCACGGGTGTCTTACCAGATCTGACACCAGTGGCAGTGGAACACGACAGAGTAAAATCAAAACTAGGGTCATTTCTAATCCTAGATGGGTGACAAAATCAACAAATACAGTGAAAGGAGGAAATGATACAATATGATTGTGTTTATACTCTGAACCACATGTAATCCACTTTTCTTGTAGGTTGTAAGGAAGTTTCTGTACTATCAGATTGACACCCTTAGCGGTATCTAAGAATGCCAAACAGGGCAAGTCTCCTTCCTGCTGAGCAACCTGCAACTCATTCAATAAATCTCTCAGTTCTCTAAGCTTTAGATAACCTTTAGGTCCTATCTTAGGAAAATCCTCAATTCTTTTATAGAAAGCATTCTCTTTGACTTCTACTGACCCATAGCATTCATCAAGTCTTTCCCACACTTTATGTAGGGCTGTGAGAAGATGTTTTACATTAATGTCTCTCAGTCTTTTGGCATGCTCAACTGACTCACTTCCGAGACACTTTACCAGGAGATCTAACTCCTCACCACAAGAAAGGTCCAGACCATGAATGGCATTCCGGAACAAGGCTCGCCATGACCGATAGTTCTCAGGTTTGTCAGTGAACTTTGCAAGTCCCTTTGTAACCAGTTCTTGGCGGGCAAGGAACTTTGCAAGGTCTTTGATGGCTCCGTCAGTGCTGGCACGAGCCGGTGTGTAATAGTCATGTCTAGTGTGTGGTGCATCACCATACCTGTAAGACGCTTGTGACTCCAGATAGCCTGTGTGGTACCTTGTTGGTGAAGAAGGTGTCTCTTTAAGGCGGGATGGGAGCTGTACCTTCATTTCCGTGGAGCGGTAGCAGTAGTCGACCTCTCTGTGCTGGATGTCTCTTCGCCTATGGTAGTGAAGCTCAGATTTGGATCGCTGGTAATCAGCATGGGCTGATCAATATGATGCACCAGGGCCGTAATCTATGCTGGAATGTTGACAGACGTACTCTGCGACGCATTGCGCTGGATCTTGCTGCTCTAGATCTGGTCCGAGAATGTTGCTGCGTCTTTCAAAATCAGGATCTTACATAGCTTTCAAATACTCTGCTTTAGCTATTGCGGCTGCTGTCTCTTTGTCTGCCACAAGTCTTTCTAGCTCAGCTTGCAAACATGCAGTTTCCGCTTCTCTCTCTGCCTGCAAACGTACAGCTTTGGCTTGCAGGCGTGCAGCTTCCGCCTCTCTCTCTGCCTGCAGACGTGCAGTTTCGACTTGCAGGCATGCAACTTCCGCCTCTCTCTCTGCCTGCAAACGGGCGGTTTCTGCATCTTGATCTGCCTGTTTCATCTTTAGATGCATCTCTCGTTCGGCAAAGAAAGATCTTGCTTTGGCTGCCTCAGTCTCGGCGCGAGCGACAGCAGCTCGCTCTGCTAATGACGATCTGCTGGAACTTGCTCGTGACCTCCTTTTGAGTGAGGATGTGCTTTTCCGAGACATTGTGTGTTTGGCTGAGTACTGCTGAGTATATTGGAGGGAAACAGTCTGTGTATGGCGGGCTTCCGTGTGGCGGGAAAGATGTAGCACTTCTTGGCGGGCTGCAGTGGCATTCTGCAGCTGTATGGCGGCTGCTGTGATACTCGTATGAAGAGCAATGGGTGTTAGTGGTCCCGTACAGTCTATGCAATCACCACGTGTGACCGGTGGTCGTTTACTGAACCCTGGGCTTGTCTCCTGCGGCTGTTTGGCGGCTGCTGTAGTACCCATATGCGGAGCAGTCTGGGTGATAGCGGTCCCTTAGAGCTTGAATTCACTGTCGCAGGCGTATGGCGATCTGTTTTACTATTCTGCCTTCAGGCATGCTGACACGATGTGCAATCCAGCATACAGTATAAACCAAAGCTCTGTCTTCCAAAATAAGCAGACTGTTCTCTGTAGTCTAACTTGTTTATTTGTGAAGAGTATAGAACATGCGCGTTAAAACTACAAGGAATACAAATAACATGCATAAGTATTGGGCAGATGATCATAGCTAACACAATCACAGAAGTGTACATTGAGATGCAAACATTACATAGGAATACATTAGTTTATGATTACATTTACTGAGAACTGGCAACTAAAGGGTTAATGACATCTCTTGGCTGCTAGACAGTAAATAACACCTCTCTGAATCACTGCATTGCAAGAAAGATTAAGCTTACCAGACATGCTTTAGCCTGGTATCCCCAAAAGTTACATAGAGCATCCAAAAAACAAGACAGTCCCAGTAGTAGAGTTAATAATTGAACACCACAAATGAATATTTACCCGTCACATTGCAGGTCGTAGGGGCAGGAAACACAAACCCCAACGCATATTTAGGTGTGAGCGTCCTTTTTCAGGGAGCAAGGCTTTAACAATCTCAGATTCTAATTTGGCTATTATTCTATAGCATATACCTATTTATGGCTTTTGTAAGGAGTCTCTTAAACACTGGGGTTTAGCACTATGCTTTCTGTATCTGAAAATTATCCCCTCTCATAGGCAACAGGCATTACTACTATCACTATTCCCGTCTTATATGCATTTCTTGTGAGGGCAGGTTACTCATGCTACGATCTAGGGTATTTAGGTCACTGATATGATAGCTATTTTACCCTCTTGTACTCATGTATGTCTATTATATGGTGCTGTTCGTGCATACTGTTATTTACATGTCATATTTTATGACTAATAAAATTTTGTATTTTTGTATATTAGCTCAGACTCTATTCCTCTGTTTTTTTCAACATCAGTAACACATTATGCTGCCAGGGACTCAGATCCTGCAGTGCCAGACGTGTCCCCCTGCTTAACACATTACATGTCCGGGCCCGTCTGAAGTTTTCTAGAAAGCATTTGGATTATCCAGAAGAGTACTGGGAGAATGTCATATGGTCTGATGAAACCAAAGTAGAACTGTTTGGTAGAAACAAAACTCGTTGTGTTTGGAGGAGACAGAATGCTGAGTTGCATCCAAAGAACACCATAACTACTGTGAAGCATGGGGGTGGCAACATCATGCTTTGGGGCTGCTTCTCTGCAAAAGAACCAGGACGACTGATCCGTGTACATGAAAGAATGAATGGGGCCATGTATCGTGAGATTTTGAGTGCAAACCTCCTTCCATCAGGAAGGGCATTGAAGATGAAACGTGGATGGGTCTTTCAGCATGATAATGATCCCAAGCACACCACCAGGGCAACAAAGGAGTGGCTTCGTAAGAAGCAAATAAAGGTCCTGGAGTGGCCTAGTCAGTCTCCAGATCTCAACCCCATAGAAAAACTTTGGTGGGATTTGAAAGTCCAGATTGCCCAGTTTCAGGTCCAAAACATCACGGCTCTAAAGAAGATCTGCATGGAGGAATGGGCCAACATACCACCAACTATGTGTGCCAATCTTGTGAAGACTTACAGAAAACGTTTGACCTCTGTCATTGTTGACAAAGGATATATAGCAAAATATTGAGATGAACTTGTGTTAATGACCAAATACTTATTTTCCACTACAATTTGAAAAAATAAATGTTGCCAAATCAGACAAAGTTATTTTCTGGATTTGTTTTCTCATTTTGTGGTCTACCTATGTTGTCAATTACAGGCCTCTCATCTTTTTAAGTGGGAGAACTTGCACAATTGGTGGCTGACTAAATACTTTTTTCCCAGTCTATTTACAATAGTGGGATTGATGGAGATGGCCATAGTCCCAAAGAATTGAACAGACCAGTGCACGCATGAACACTGCAGCACTATTCACACAGAAGACTGCAAAATCCATTCATGGAATCAGTGGATAAGTGATAAGTGGGAATATACCTTTACTAGACTGTCCACAATACACTGACAATTATAAGAACCTTCTACATCATCTATGGGGAACCTCTGCCCCCTGGCAGATTCCTGGGGACCATACTGCTTTGGACAATGGCCCTGTTTTGCCTGCCCCCAGTCTTTTAATTCTACCTACACTGCGAGCACGTACACGCAGCATTTACAATTAAACACTGTGAAGCATGCAATGAAGGATTCTTTGTGAGCGGGGTTAGCATGTTTTGTGCTCCCAACCCTCTCACGATGAAGGGAACAGCCACGTAATCTCATTTGTGATGTCTCACCAACTCCTCTGTCTCCAGTGTAAGGTATACACCAGTCCTGGTGTCTGATATGTGAAGTATATGCACCAGCCCAGTGTCTCCTATGTGATGTGTAAACAATAGCCCAAGTGTCTCTTTAAGGTATACACCAGTCCTGGTGTCTGATATGTGATTTATATACAGCAGTCTCAGTGTTTCCTATGTGATGTAGACAGCAGTCTCGGTGTCACCTATGGTTGAACCGCCCAATTTCCTTGGATGGTTCAACCATAACTTCCAAGCAGCAAGCTCGCAGTCTAGGGACCATATTTGACACAAAACTTTCCTTTATTGTGTATATCCAGTCACTCAATCGCTCGTGTCACCTGCACCTTAAAAACATGTCCAGAATCTGACCTTTTCTAATCTTTGAAACTGGAAAAAACTCTTACTGTTGCTCTTATTCACTCTCGTCTGGATTACTGCAACCTTCTTCAGATCGGTCTCCCTCTAACAAAACTTTCTCCTCTACAATCAGTCATGAATGCTGCAGCCAGGGTCATATTTTTGTCCAGCTGCTTCACTGATGCCTCTTCCCTGTGCCAGTGATTGCACTGGTTACCCATCCACTACAGAATACTGTACACACTGATCTCTCTCACTCACAAAACTCTTCACAATTCTTCACCACTCTATATCACATCTATTATTTTTGTTATTCACCCCACCCGTGCCCTTCATTCTGCAACTGATCTTAGATTAACATCCTCCATAATACAAACTTCAAACAAATTTTCCTCATGCACTTATCTATTGGAATGCATTACCTCAAACGTTACAACTGATATCTAGCCACCTTGTTTTTAAGTGTGCTTTAAAAAACCATCTGTTTAGACAAGCCTATCACCTCAACTCACTAACCTAACTCTCCCCTGTTCCCTCCTTCTAAATGTTAATCATAATTTTCTCCCTCCTATTCATCTGTCTCCACATCCTCCATACACCCAACAACACATGGTAACTGCACTTAGGCACATACTGGCTGATGATCGGATCATACAGCTAAATATGAAAACCCTTATTTAATATAATGATGGCTGGACCGTACATAACAAGCAAGTTCTACTTATTGTGTCCCCCTATTTCCTTACAGATTGTAAGCTTGAGAGCAGCAGGGCCCTCACTCCTCCTGCAACTGTTGAAATGTGTTACATTGTATTGTTTCTATTGTCTGTAAATGTCCCCTCTTAATTGTAAGGTGCTGAGGAATATGTTGGTGCTATATAAATAAAAATTATTATACTTTTATTATATACAGCAGTCCCAGTGTATCCTTTGTGATGTATTTACAGCAGTGCCAGTGTATCCTATGTGATGTATATACAGCAGTCCCAGTGTATTCTATGTGATGTATATACAGCAGTCCCAGTGTATCCTATTTTATGTATATACAGCCGTCCCAGTGTATCCTATGTGATGTTTATTCAGCAGTCCCAGTGTATCCTACGTGATGTACATACTGCAGGCCTCTCACTGCTTGGGTTCTATAAATGTAATGCGAGCAAGGATGACTTTCCCACTATAAGGAGACCTGGGTGTTCTTTACAAAATTTATTGCAAAGAGTCACCTGTGCTCCAGACCGACGCAAAACTGGAAAAGCAGGAATAGCAACATCATCATTACCACCTAACATTTCACCAAAGAGAAGCAGCTCCAGCCATCACATTAATGCATGTTCAAATGTAACAGAATAAATTTCAAGTGGATAATTTTGTACAGCCCCTGAATGATGTTATAAATCTCCAAATGGCTCCTGGCAGGAAAAAGGTTCCCCACTTCTGGTCTACTCAGTTCCTGGTGACTTAGTGGAATTCTGTATGCTCCATAAGAAGCCATGCTTCATAATCCATTAATATAGCCCCAGAAAGTAGGAAAAATGCTATAAATGGTTTTCACCCTGACTTTTATGCGAAAATAAGATTTTATGGATCTAATTGTTTCTAAAACAATAATCTTTTATCTGCAACAGAGGTGATTGGTTTAATTGAGTTGTGCAGTTTTTTATCTGCGGGTGTAAACTGTGTAATTCAATGGGGAGCAATAATGAAGAATATCTCGCTTTTTCTTGTTTTTCTAAATTTTATGCAACGAACATTAATTTTCTTTCTTATTTAATGGCATGTTCAATGTTATGAATCATATGCAGCGAAAACTTGTAAAAATTGACAAAACTGCCACAAATTACTACTATTTGTAGTCAAATTTTAACATTAAAGAGGTTGTCCACTTTCAGGAAAGTGAACCCCAAACTTTAACTAAACTGCCATACTCAGCAGGTACTCACCATCTCTGGGTCCAGCGCTGGCTCCCCGATGCTTATCCAGTCCTGGTGTTTTGACTGCAATGGTGACGTCAAGTCAACAGTGTGCGTCACCGCTCAAGCCAGTCAATGATCTCAGCAGCTGATGTAGCACAGTCGGAGAGCTTGTGCTGGACCAAGGAAGGGTAAGTGCCTGCTGAGTTTGTTATTTTAGGTATTTTAGTTTGGTGACCACTTTCCAGAAAAAGAACAACGCCTTTAACATTACATCTCATTGTGAGGTCACACAGGATTTTGCAATGAACCTTTTCTTAACCCTAGACCACAAGGAATACTTGCCATAACTCCTCTGGTTTATCTGAAATTTTGGTATCAATCTTTCCCTATCCCAGGGACAAAGGCTATTGACAATGACTTGCCAAAGCTTGATTTCTCAGTGATTGCACATCGGATTACTACAAGATAGGGATCATTTTTATTGTTGTACTGCAAGCTACACAATGATACCAGTAGTTTGATTAGTAAACTCGACTTGACAGGTGACCACTTTACTGCCTCAACCATTAGGATTGCAGAAATTAAGTATTTCACTGTCCTAGATGTTTGAGATGTTACCATCAACCCATCACAACCCCTGCTAAGCAAGGCTAATTATTGGCTGCCATTTTGTATTGGGAACAGGACCAAGACCCCTAATGGCCATGAACACTATCTATTTAGAGGTGATATAAATAGGGGGTCCTTTAAGATTACTTTCCATCCCTAATGTCCAACAGGTTATATTAGTGTATGTCATATACATAGTGCGACATAAAAACTCTGATTATTGTTGGTAGTCCCATTGGCTGTATAAAGAATCATCCCAATGAACAATCATTCACAAAATGACAGATTATTCTCTGTGTCTGCAACTAGTTGTAGACTTCATATGTAGTAAAGAAAAAAAAGAGACGTATCCTCTTCCACAAAATAACAAGCGTTCTGTTGTGATCCCTTACCCACTTGGCACTCTCATCTCTGTCCTACAGAAATAAAACAATAAGCCTCCTGTCAGCCAGCAGGTGCGAAGGGTGGTACTCCCGGCAATGGCTTACCTTACTGAAAACAAGGCTAAGGTGGTTTTTTTTGCTATTGACTTGCATGATGTTGGCAGCTTTGAAAGTCATATTGTCTTTGCTCACTAAACACATAGCATGGCCTCTGGTAATGCCATAATTGTCAGACTTCGTGTACTTCCCAATGTACGTGAGCTGCTATTGACAGTTTTTAATGTTAGGGCAGTGTGGAAGGTGCATGAGAGATGGTTCTAAACTTACCTGCTGTCCTTATGTACAATGTACAAATATGTAATCAGGTTTCATATTAAATTGGTTGTCCGGGCTTAAGCTACAAGTCTGCAGTCACTCTAGGCACAAGACTGCAACTATGCGATTTTCATACATGCAGTCACGTGCCAACTAGACGTGTGCGGCCTCAATCTATACAAGTGAATTGAGCATGTCCAAACACGCCTAGTCAGAATGTGACCAGAAGTATGCAAATCACATACTTGCAGTCACATGACCTCTCGCTTCTGTCATTTACACCAGAGAATACTCACAGTATGCAGTTCACACAAAATGAGGATTCACAAATCTTCAGTCACATAGAGTGACTGCAGACTTGTAGCCCAAGGCCGAACTACCCCTTCAATAAATGGATAGAAAGGTGTGGCTTTATTACCAATAAAGAATTGCTACTTTATTAAGTAGAACTTACAGTTCATCGCCTGCAGAGTGCTAGATTTCCGAGTCCAACATTAGTATATGGATCTTTGCATTTCCTGTCCTTAGTTTTCAAGTTATGATCCATTATCTTTTCTATGGAACCCAAAGTGTAAAAAATGATCATGGTACAATGGTTTATCCACTTATGCCCCCTTCACATGTCCGTGGACTATGTCAGATTCCCTGGACTTCGTCAGACCTGCATGGTTTTTTTTTGCGTTAAATTGGTGAATCAGAGAAAGTGATGGGGAGTGTTTATTGAAATAAGGTATTTTTTTGTGTGTTTTTTTATTACTGGGTTAGTAATGGGGGTGTCTGATAGACATTTCTACATTACTAACCCCAGGGCTTCAATGCAATAGATATAGTACTTAACATTAGGTTGTGCAATCTCCACAAGTCATTGGCTTGAGTAGATCATTAAAAGGGTTGTGCCATAAATGCAAGTCTATACACAGGATACACAATAACTTGCTGATCTCTGCACTGGGACCCCCACAATACTAAGAATCAAGCCCTAGAGTACAACATATGAACATATTGGTGGACCTGCAAGACATCCATCATGTGCCCAAACAGTAGAATTAGAACAAATATTTGTGCATTCATAAGAAATTGGGGAACAAATTGTGAAGTTGATTCTCCTTTTGAAAATAAATAATTTGGGGCAAAAGCAAGATTTTAGTGGGATAAAACCTCATTTTTTCATCCTAATATTATAAACTTTGGTGAAGTAACTTTGGCTTCTAAATGGTCTCTTCGCCCATGGATTCTTTGAGTGTGTAGTTTCCAAAGTGGTGTCACTTGGGTGGTGTGGGGGTGGGGAACTTCCGTTGGTTTTACACCTCCAAGGCTTTTGGAAATGAGACATGCATTCCAGCCTAGTTAACGCTCAAAAATAAAATGATGTACCCTCTCTTCCATGCCATGCTGTGGGCCCAAACAATAGATATCGAGCACATATGGAGTATGGCCTTATTTAGGAGACATTGGGTGATTAATTTGGGTGTCCATTTTCCCCAGGGACCTATTGTAAAAATAAATACTTTGGGGTTAATGCCATTTTTGTGTCCCAATATTATAAATTTTTGGACAGCACTTTTGGGTTCAAAATGCTCACTAAACCCACTAGATGAACTTCTTGAGGAGATTATGAAGTTCTCAGGATCATTGGAGGCACCAGTTTAGTATATGCTAACTTGTATTTATAGCACAATCCCTTATAGCTGCAAGTGAAGCCATTAATGTTGGTCAATAATCAGTAACAAGCTTCTCAATTATCAGTCAGGGTGTCGATCACACAACGAATGAGCAAAACACTTGTTTGAGATGGAGAGTACAGTGCTTCACAGGACTCCAGTGCTCCATTTTCTGGATCACAGGCAGCCCTGCAGTGGGACAGACAATAATCACGAGATCAGGGCTATGGATCGCCGTTTTAACATGCAATTATATTCCCAGATACCAATCATTTCTTGATTGTCTATGGGACTGTCAGACATATCCAAGCACAGAGATGCATATGAATCCAGAGATCTGTTCTCAGGATCTTTGGGGGTCCCATTTCATAGATGATAACTTGCATTTATAGCACAATCCGTTTAATAGCAGCAAGTGAAGCTATTAACATTGGTTGATAAGTCATCAGGAACGAGCTTCCCAATAATCAGCAAGGTTGAAGATTGTGCAACGAATAAGCAAAACACTTGTTCGTCAGGTGAAATGATTTTTGCATTATTAGATTTACATAACAAACAGATGGGTTACCTTATCCAAATCAGATTAGGACTGGAAATTGGAAGCTTTTTATTGTAAAAAAAATTAATAGTGTAGCTCAATAGTTAGCACTGTTGCTTGGCAGTGTTGGGGTCCTGGGTTCAAATCCCACCAAGGACAACATCTGCAATGAGTTTGTATGCTCTCCCTGCATTTCTGTGTGTTTCCTCCAAAGACATAGTGATAGGGAATTTATATTATGAGTCCCAATGGGGACTGTGATGATGTCTGTAAAGCTCTGCAGAATATGTTGGTGCTATATAAGTGATCAAAATAAATTAATTGGAATTTTTTTTATTTATCATTGTTTGTATGTGAAATGATGAATGAAGAATATAACATGCAAAAAGAATTCTGACACAAATTCTAGGATCATTTATCAACTATCTGGATCCTGTCAGCACCGGCGCACTACCATGGCTGAACAGGGTGACTCACCCACGCTGCGGAAGGGCCCGGGGTAAGATACTGCAGGGAATGTTCAGGTAGTAAGGAGTACAAGGACCTACGATCATGTGACCACAGTGGGCGGGGCTTAGCGTCCCACTGCTGGGGATGGCTGTAGGATTCTACTACAGGGATTCTGTAGTAGTGGCGAGGGAAACTCAGGTCAGACAAACGGGGGGGTCATACACGGAGAGGGCAGCGCGGTACCAGAGGGTCAAGCAGAGAGTAGTCAGAACATAAGCAATGAGTCATACACAGAGATAGCAGAGCAGTACAAGAGGGACAGGCAGAACACGTAACTGGATCAAAACCAAACAAGCATAAAGTATCACAGTCACAAAGCACACCAGGGTCACACACAATCGGCCAATGGTCTGAGTATAAGCGAAGAGGAATGAGCCCACAATGAGGCTATAAAAAGCCTCCCAGAATCTCAGAGTGAGGCCGTCCAGATTAACCTCCGAACTACCTAATCCCATGAACTAAGCAGATCATGACATCAACATTTAAAGGAGTCACTAAGACATAAATATAAATGACCTACCCAAAAGGGCAGGAAGTGTTGTCATGGGAACATAAGGTCTTCTTATGCAGAGACTGTAACAAGATTATTGATCATTTGATGCGTGAATAAAATATTCACATTTTTTACCTATATTTTAAAACACTAAATGAGTTTTTCTATGTATTTGAGCATTGCCCCTTTAAGATGGAATAACTCCTCTATGTATTCAGAAGGTATTATGTTTCCAAACACAATTAGCCTGGAAGCCTGTTACAAAGGACATAGAGGGCTCTATGAATATAAATGGATTACCAGCTTGGCTTTCAAACCTGGAAGACATAGAGGCAAGAAATTATGTTCACAGGTTAGACAATTATTTATTTCCCCAGTTTCTGCGGCTCATTGCTGATCATCTGTCCATCCCGCTGTAATAAAGTAAGGCTGAGGCTGAAAATAGGGAATAGATGGATGAACACTGTCAGGAAGCCATTAAATATGCATTATTTCATTTCTCCCGACTCTTACAAGTCAATGTACCTTATATGTTATGCATAAGAAATTAATAGAATACATATAATGGTCTCTGTCATCAAAGGGACACTACTGCGAAAACTGCCGAATATCAGTATTTTATGCATAGCATTCACCAAATGCCAAGTCCAGATCTTTCATATTGTATTCAGATTTCACGTGACATATAACATTGTACATGATGCCACCAATTTCTGTTCTGTCAGTTGGGTGTAATTAATTATTTTCTCCTAAATTAGGGTCTCACGCATTGATAAATTTTACTTTTTTCTGCAGTCCAGTAATGTTCATTCTACCAACACCTATACTTTGCTTTTTTAGTATCGAAAACAATCATTGAAATGAATCTCCACGTATTAACATCATGTTGTTTCGTGCATATTTAGATTATGGGCACATGATGTCCTCTTTGGCATCTACTTGTAACGGGTGTGTCAGAGCCTGCAGACAGTCGCACTGCATCTAGCTGCAGAATGTCTCAGCGGTTGGCTTTGCAGACTCCTTCCTAGTCGTTCTGACTTTAGGACCCAGTGGCAACTTCCCCCAGCTCTAGTTAACACACCTGGACCACGGTATTTATAATTCCCAGCTGGCTGCTGAGAGTTGCAGTGATATTTCCATTTTCCCTGTTGAGACTTGGAGCTGTAGTAGTCAGCTGTCTTCCTTCTTGGTGTTTGGAGGATGTCTGTGTTTCTCTCTAAGTCTTCTCAAGCTAAGTGTTCCCCTTGTTTGTATATCCCATCTGTCTTTAGTGGTAGCGGGGATTGACTAGTGCTATCCTGTCCTTCCCTATGCAGGGCTTATCTCCAGGGTCAGGCAAGGGTTAGGTATCCTGCTCGACGATAGGAGCAGAACCTATATAGGGACGCTTAGGGCAGACAGAGTGACGTTAGATCTGCCTAGGGGTCTCCACTCCCTTCTTCACTAGTGTTGGGTTCCCCTTATCCCTTCGTGCTGCACTTAGTCATTCCTACACTGTGCGTGACACTACTTGGATGCTTTCTTGGTGGCTTCGTCTTTTTTTGTCTGTATATATAGAGTTGCTTCCAAAGCTGCCTAAAGAATGGACACTTCAGTTCTTTTAGCCACTAAAAGATGTTCAGAAAGACAGGACATTGTTTATACCCTATCTTATTAGGTCAGCAAAGTCCAGTCTTAAAGGAGTGGAGATCAAACTTGCACACCTTCGTTGTTTATTGGACTGGTATAAGCTGCACTTGGTACAAAAAAGGAGAAATGAGTTAGAGTGATACCGTATATTCCACAAAGATAGAAAGGGCTAAAAATAAACAAAAAGAAGATAAAATAATAGAAGACCAAAGCAAGGGGATGAAAACATTTACCAGTAAGCATGTTGAAAAACATTCAGCAGGGGAACCCAACTTCTCCAATAATAAACCAAATATTATTTTCTATAATCAAGGGTAGGTTTCTTTTCACCCAATCCAAAAATAATCTATGACTATGGAGGTAACACAAAAAGTACAAGCTGTAAGCTGTGGACTCACCTTGACTGACCCTTCTAATAACCTGAGCCAGGTTTTTCGTAGAGAAGGTTATTGAATACTGTCTTTAAGGTTTACCAAGATCCTGAATGGGCTGTTAACACAATAGCACAATAGGGCACAATAGGAGTATTATACTTCAGTGATTTTAGTTCATCTTTTTATGCCGTGTACCTGTGTGTGGATTATTTCTTGACAAGTCACTGTAATCATAACTGAGCGAAGGCGAAAAAGAGCAATATGGCCAAAAGAATAACTAAAACTGACAGTGGAGGTTAGCTATCGATCGAAAAAAGCAAAAGTAATAATCCACGTAAGAGCTGATGATTGTTCCCAGTCCTGAGTCATACCCTTCTAAGTTATATAAAACTGTCCAAAAGGCGTCTTTCTCGTGTTAAGAAGTGTGACCTTGTTAAACATCAACAAACTAGTATCACCAAGGGGACAAATTAATCTACTGAGAACGGCGTTGAAGATGAAGAGTACAGTAATTACTGCCACTCAGGACGTTATTGATAGCCCTTCAACGATGCAGTCTGTTTTGTTTTTTGGGGGGATATAGTGATTTTAGTTTTTAGTCATTTATTTAAACTTATTTTAAAAGCATATGTTTCTTTGCCAAATACTTTGTATTTTTTTTATCGATATTAAGTACACATCAATATTTAAATTGGTGTTCTTGAATTTGGAAGATTTCCTGTAATGACTGGATAGGGGCTAACTTCCCAATCGCTGGGAACCCAACAATTCTGAAAACTGAAGAGCCCCGACTAAATGGAGCAGTGATCGATCATGCGCATGATTGCCTTCCGCTCCATCAGCTGGAACTTTTCAGCACTCTGCTTCTCTGGATCGTGGGGGTCCTAGCGATCAGACCTCCAGCATTCGCCAAGTTTGCAGAAATGCATTATTGCATTATTGAGTTGCCGATTCAGCCGAAACTCTTCAGAGCCCAGGTTCTTGGGATCTTAAGGGTCCCAGCAGTCAGATCTCCCCAGCGAATGGGAAGTTTGTCAGAAACACATTATTAGAGTTGCCGATATCTATACTGTGTACTAATGATTGGATAGGGGATAAATTCCAAATCATTGGGACCCCAACAATCCTGAAAACTGAAGAGCCTTTAGTGAATGGAGCTGTGATCGATCATGCGCATGATTGACCTCTACTTCATTCAGCCGGAACTCTTCAGAGCCCTGATTCTTGGGATCGGTGGGAGGTCCCAGCAATTGTATCCCCAGCAACCGGGAAGTTTATCAGAAACACATTATTGGAGTTGCCGATATCAATACCACTGTACTGCTTTTTTAAGGATGTTCTAATAAACGCTGGATTTTACAACAATTCTGTCACGGTCACGCGTGTCTGGACGCAGCGAGTACCGCAAGGCGAACCCATATGACACAAGTGACCCTGGATACACCGTCTCCAGTGAGGCAAATTTAAATAATAAACACGTGCAGCTGGATACACCGCCTCCAACTGGCGAATTTAGACATTACACGTATATACAAGTCTGGAAACCCCGCCTCCAGTAAGGCGAATTTAAACAATAAGGGAAACCTGGGAAACATTAACAATGGTGAGCCCTGGGATAGGGAATAGGGAAGTGGAGACCTCCTGAGCTCCCCTGAGCCAGTGTCCCTGCACTCCTAACGTTCCCTATGCCGGTTCCACACCGGGCGCGCAACAGGAACCTAAAAAACCCTAGCTTGTCCTGACCCAAACCCTCACTAGGGAATTGGTCGGTGCGGAAACTAATCCCACCACTGCACTAAAACACACATGAGGAAAGATGACAAAACAGGGGAAACACCACTTAGCTTTGCTCTGTTGTGTATGCTCCTAGCAACAGAGCCCACCACCTGCGTGCATCTTCTCCTCCACCCGATCCATCACCATAACTGGATCCTTCACCATAGTGCAGTCTTGGAGCAGAGTCCACCACCAGTTGCAGAAGTCCAGTAACAGAGTCCCAAAGATGAGTTCAGCTCCTGCCCAAAAAGTCAAGCATGCTTGAGTCCAGCTCTCAGCAACCAAGTCCCGCATGCTGAGTGCAACTCTCTCCATAGTCGTCACTCCACCAAGCCATGCAAGCACTTCCTGCCAACACCATAAACTGTGACTCCACTACATCATGCCAGCCCTTCTTGCAGACCACCTAGCTGCCACTCGTCCCCTCTGGCTGGGCTGCACAGGACTCATGTTCAGCCCCTTCCTCACCCAGGCTTGCTTCCCAACTGAACACATAATATCGCCAACAGTGATTGAACCCACCTGGCTCCCTTTTATAGAGCCTAACACCTGATTTGTAATTGCGTGCACATTAACCCTAAAACTAAGGTGCGATACCACTCTCCACCACCGGGCAACTTAGAATGAAACACCACGTGTAATAATTCTAATGGCCACCGGGGGCAATCAACCCACTTTGGCACCTAGCCAAAGGAAAAAAAAGTTCACTTATCCATTTAATCTGTCAGATCCATGCTGGATCATGACAAATTCCTTGTGCTGAACCGTTCCTCCTGCTTCATATGATGCATGGACAGTAGCATTTTTTTTTTTCCAAAGTAATCATGTCCTCTTGATTACTAGTGAGATGGCTTTTAAGCTTTGCTTTGTCATGGAAATCAATAATCTATTGAAGGTCCCCATTGCCACCATATTTACTACTAGGAAACCTAGTCTGTGAGGGCGAGGCTTCATAGGAGATTGCCATTTTTGCTATAAACTGTATTGCTGTGTTATTGCAGCATATAGTAGAAGCAATCAAATGACCGTCAGTTCAATTCCTCTTAAGGACTAGAAAAAAATAAGTGAAAAAAAAGTTTATAAAAATAATAAAATATTAAAAATAAAAAAATTTAGACACCTTCCTTTTTCTCAGTCCAAAAAATAAATAAGTAAATAAATATATATACATTATATTTTTGGTGTCACAGCATCCATGAAACATGAAAAAGAAAATATTAAATTGATTAGCTGATAAGGTAAATGTCGTAAAGAAAAAAAAAACTGTATTATATTTTTTGTTATTTTGCATCCCCCCCCAATATGGAATAAAAATGCAATACAAATAAATCAAAACATCTTGTGTACCCCAAATTAGTCTCAATAATAACTAAAGCACCCTATGCAAAAAAAATTTAAAAAATACATAGCGCTATTAACCCTTTTTTCACCCGAGGGTGGTTTGCACGTTAATGACCGGGCCAATTTTTACATTTCTGACCACTGTCCCTTTATGAGGTAATAACTCTGGAACGCTTCAACGGATCATGCTGATTCTGAGAATGTTTTTTCGTGACGTATTGTACTTCACGTCAGTGGTAAAATCTCTTCGATATAACTATTTTTGTGTACAAAATGGAAATTTGGCAAAAATTTGGAAAATTTGCAATTTCAAAACTTTGAATTTATATGTCCTTAAAACAGAGAAATATGTCACACAAAATAGTTAATAAATAACATTTCCCACGTGTCTAATTTACATCAGCACACTTTTGGAAGCAAATTTTTTTTTTTAGGACGTTATAAGGGCTAAAATTTGACCAGCGATTTCTCATTTTTCAACAAAACTTACAAAACCATTTTTTAGGGAACACCTCACATTTGAAGTCACTTTGAGGGGTTTATATAGCAGAAAATACCCAAAAGTGACACCATTCTAAAAACTGCACCTCTCAAGCTGATCAAAACTACGTTCAAGAAGTTTATTAACCCTTCAGGTGTTTCACAGGAGCAGAAACAACATGGAAGGAAAAAATGAATATTTAACTTTTTAGTCACAAAAATGATCTTTTAGCAACAATTTATCTTATTTTCACAAGGTTAAAAGGAGAAAATGGTTAGATAAAGTTTTCGTACAATTTCTCCTGAGTACGTCAATACCCCATATGTGGAGGAAAACCACTGTTTGGGTGCAAGGCAGGGCTCAGCAGGGAAGGAATGCCATTTGACTTTTTCAAATCAAAATTGGCTGGAATTGAGATTGGAAGCCATATTGCGTTTAGAGAGCCCCTGATGTGCTTAAACAGTGGAATCCCCCGCAAGTGACCTGATTTTGGAAACTAGACCCCCCAAGGAACTTATCTAGATGTGTGGTGAGCACTTTGACCCCCCAAGTGTTTCACTAAAGTTTATAACGCCCGGTTGTGGAAAAAAAAAATCATTTTTTCCACAAACATGATCTTTTAGTCCCCAATTTTTTATTTTCCCAAGGGTAACAGGAAAAATTGGACCCCAAAAGTTGTTGTCCAATTTGTCTTGAGTACGCTGATACCCCATATGTGGGGGAACCATTGTTTAGGAACACAGCAGAGTTCGGTAGGGAAGGAGCGCCGTTTGACTTTTTCAAACCAAAATTGGCTGGAATTGACAACGGACGCCATGTCGCGTGTCGAGAGCCCCTGATGTGCCTAAACAATGGAAACCCCCACAAATGACCCAATTTTGGAGAGTAGACCCCCAAGGAACTTCGGACCCCCAAGTGTTTCACTAAAGTTTATAACACCCAGCCGTGAAAATAAAAAATCATATTTTTTTCCCACAAAAAATGATATTCTGGTCCCCAATTTTTAACTTTCCCAAGGGTAACAAGAGAAATTGGACCCCAAAAGTTGTCCAATTTGTCCTGAGTACGCTGATACCCCAAATGTGGGGAAAAAATACTGTTTAGGCACACGTCAGGGCTCGGAAGGGAAGTAGTGACGTTTTGGAATGCAGACTTTGATGGAATGGTCTGCGGACGTCATGTTGTGCATGCACAGCCCCTGATGTGCCTAAACATTAAAAATAACCCACAAGTGACATCAGTTTGGAAACTAGACCCCCAAGGAACTTATCTAGATGTGCCTAAACAGTGGCAATGCTCAATAAGTGCCCCCTTTTTGGAAACTAGACCCCCAAGGAACTTATCTAAATGTGCCTAAACAGTGGTAATGCCCAACAAGTGCCCCCTTTTTGGAAACTAGACCACCAAGGAACTTATATAGATGTGCCTAAACAGTGGCAATGCCCAAAAAGTGCCCCCTTTTTGGAAACTAGACCCCAAGAAACTTATCTAGATGTGCCTAAACAGTGGCAATGCCTAACAAGTGCCCCCTTTTTGGAAACTAGACACCCAAGGAACTAACAAGTGCCCGCTTTTTGTAGCTAATATACTGTTTCCTGTTATGTAAATTTAAGTAAATTAGTAGTGCATGGAGGTGTGGTACAGTTTGAAGCAATCTTTCATACACAGGCCAGGTTTTTCGGGGCAGGTGTCGCATTGATAAATCGTGTCATTGCGTATTCCCCTTTTGTAACACACGTAACACCTTTTCTGCAACTAAGGTTTTTTACAATTTTGAGGGACCTCCCCCGGGAAATGCTGACCTGGTACGATACAGCACCTTTAGTTCCAGAAGTACTGGGGCCTTCCTGATTTCCAAAGATTAAGGCCATAACCACTACCTCCTGGAACTGAAGGTACGATGTATCGGTGTGGCCTGAACATCGTGACAGCAGGAAAGCGTTGATCATTGCCATTGGTACAATGTGCATGGCCAGCTTTTTGTACCACCCCTTGACCCTTCTCAAAGCACTGTACGGTTGGAGGAGTTGATCAGAGAGATCAACACCCCCATGTTTTATTGCACCCCAGTACACAATCCGGTTTGCAGACCTGTGTAGAGGTACATCATACAGTGCTGATGGTGCTGCCATCACCGTGCATGGTGGTCAAAAGAAAGACATCCCTCTTGTCCTTGTTCTTGACCAACAGCAGGTGGTCACTACATTGGGCTCTGCTGTCACCCCTTCTGAGCATCTGCCCAAGTAGCGTTTTCGTGAGACCTCTCTGATTTTTGCAGACAGTACAGCAGGTTGCGGTACCCCGCGCAGAGAGGGATTTGAAGAGTGGGATGCTGGTATAAAAGTTATCGGTGTAGAGGTGATAACCTTTATCCAGCAGTGGGTGCACCAAATCTCACAAAATTTTCCCACTCACTCCCAGGACAGGGGGACATTCAGGGGGTTCAATCCTGGTGTCCTTCCCTTCGTAAACTCTAAACCTGAGGTTGTACCCTAAGGTACTCTCACACAGCTTATAGAGTTTGATTCCGTATCTGGCCCTCTTGCTGGGCAGGTACTGAAGGAATCTGAGCCTTCCCTTAAAAAGAACTAAGTACTCATCCACACAGATGTCCCTTTGGGGCATGTACACTTCACCAAACATTTTGTTGAAGTGTTCGATGACTGGCTGAACTTTGAACAGATGGTCAAAGTTGGGGTCATCTCGTGGGGGATACTGTGCATTATCAGTGTAATGCCGGATTTTGTGGATTGCCTCAAAACGCGTCCGGGCCATGACCATTCGGAACACTGGAGTGTTGCATAAAATATCAACACTCCAATATTGCCGAAGTTCTGGCTTCTTCAGGATCCCCATGTGAAGGACCAGGCCCCAAAATTGCATCTTCAACTGTGTCTACAGGAGACCGGTTAGAAAATGAAGAACCGGGGTTTTGTGTCAAAAATTGACGAGAATATAAATTAGTTTGGCCCACCATGAGGTTAACAAAGTTTCAGAGAAAAAGACTTTGAAAAAGTCTATTTCTGTGAGGCCGGTGGTGTCAAACTTGATTCTCGATTCTGCCACAAAATCAGGAATCAGTGGCTTGTAATTTTTGGGGGGCGACGTCCATACGGGGTCTGTAATGGGGTACGCTGGTTCATCTTCTGGAATGGTGGGCGCTGCCTCATCTTCTGTCCTGGGATGTCTGCGTGGCAGATCCGCAGGACCCAAGGAGGAAGATGAGGAGGAGGAAAAGGATGAGGATGAAGAATCTGAGAAATAAAGAAATGTGGGATCCTCTCCCTCGCTATCAGTGTTGGAGGCAAGGAAAGCATATGCCTACTTAACTGAAGAGCGCAGTTGGGAAGAACGTGACGGGCGGGACATTTTTTATGACTATCGTGCTTGTGTCAAGTACTTTATTTTTAACTGTTTGTGTGTATGGGGGATAGTGTTTGGTGTAAACTTTTGTCTAAAAAGAAAAAGCTAAAAGAAAAAAGCACAACCAGGGAGGAAAAAAAATGTCTGTGAAAAGACACTTATCACAGTTCGACGGTTGCTGTATGTGCGCACAGGGGTGGCAAAAATAAAAGTGTCTAAAACAGCAGGCACAAGCTCTGATAAGTGAACTGCGTCACTTATCAAAGTTCGGCGGCTGCTAGATGTGTGCACAGAGGTGGCGCAAAGGGGGTGATAAAGAAAAGCGAGCACTAGTGTTGATCGGTGAAATGCGTCACCAATCAACGCTCGGTGGCTGCTAAATGTGCTCACAGAGGTGGCACAAAGGTGGGGTGGAGGGGGGTAAAAAGAGGGGAAAAATGAAGAGGAAGGGAGATGGGGGATTGGGGTGAATGAAGAAAGATTGGGCAGGGATCAGGGATCAAAACACTTACGGTTGTAGTCTCTATTCTTTCTTTTGTCTTTTCCTCTTTCTTCTTTTTTTCAGCAGGGATTGTTGTGTCACAGGCTTCTGTGGCATCACAAGGCCCAGCACAGCAGGAGATCCTGTAGCGTGGTGACCGCACTGCAGGAATCCTCAACCAGTGTGAGGACCTGCAGTGCGGTCACAGACAGGTGACATACAGGTCACAGAGCAGTCATACCGCTGCTCTGACCTGTCATTGGTGTGATTGATGATGATATTGATCACACCAATCAGAGCTGGCCTAGTGATGCCGGTGTTGCTAGGCACTGGCCTAGGATCGGAGCTCAGAGCTCTGATCCTAGGGTAGGTGACCGACAGGGCACAGTGTGGTCACACCGCTGCTGTGCCCTGTGATTGGCGCGATCGATGTAACAGCACCTATCCTAGGAAGGTCACCGGCAGGGTACAGCGCGGTAACACCGCGGCTGTGCCATGCGATTGGCACAATCAATGTGATCGGTCAATCGTGTCAATCTTCGGGGACCTGCAGGTAGGTGGCTTCCTCAGTGCCTGCAGAGAGAAGGAGCCAAGAAAGCCTGCTGCAGTGCCTGTGTCAGATCGCTGATCTGACACTGCACTGCAAAGTACAGTGTTCATTTTGGACACTGTAGCAAAGTGTCAGATCAGCGATCTGACACTTCACAGTGATGACCCCCACTGGGACAAAATAATAAACTAAAAAAAAAAAAAAAAAACCTGTGTAAAAATAATTTATAAAAAATCCCTAAATAAATTTAAAAATATATATATATTCCCTAAAAAATTCATTTTTTGGGAGTAAAAAAAACAAACAATAAAAGTACACATATTTAGTATCGCCGCATCCGTAACGACCCGCCCTATAAAACTGTCCCACTAGTTAACCCCTTTAGTGAACCCCCTTAAAAAATAAAAATAAAAAGCAAAGCAAAAAACAATGCTTTATCATCATACCGCCAAACAAAAAGTGCAATAACGCGCAATCAAAAAAAGTATATAAATAAACATGGTACCACTGAAAACTTCATCTTGTCAAATACAGTGTCATCAGCAAAAAAATAAAAAAGTTATAGCTTGCAGAATAAAGCAATGCAAAAAAAATTATTTTTTATATAAAATTGTTTTTATTGCATAAAAGCACCAAAACATAAAAAAAGACATAAACTGCTTTATCAATTTTACCACACACGGAATGGTGTAAACGCACCCCCCAAAAGAAATTCATGAAATGCTGTTTTTTTGTTCATTCTGCATCCCAAATATCAGAATAAAAAGCGATCAAAAAATGGCACGTGCCCGAAAATGGTACCAATTAAAACGTCAACTCGTCTCACAAAAAATAAGATTTTACATGACTCGGTGGGTCAAAATATGGAAAAATTATAGCTCTCAAAATGTGGTGATGCAAAATCTATTTTTACAATAAAAAGCGTCTTTTAGCGTATTGCAGCTGCCAAACATAAAAAACCCGCTAAAAATAGTAACTCAAACCCCCCTTTATCACCCCCTTAGTTACGGAAAAATAAAATAAAAAAATATATTTATTTACATTTTCCCATTAGGTCTAGGGTAAGGGCTAGGGTTAGGGCTGAGATTAGGGTTATGGGTGTGTTGGGGTTAGGGTTGGAGTTAGAATTGGGGAGTTTTCACTGTTTAGGTCGATCAGGGGCTCTCCAAACGCAACATGGCATCTGATCTCAATTCCAGCCAATTCTGCGTTGAAAAAGTCAAACGGTTCCCTTCCAAGCTCTGCCATGCGCCCAAACAGTGGTTTACGCCCACATATGGGGTATCAGCCTACTCAGGACAAATTGTACAACGACTTTTTGGGTCCAATTTCTCCTGTTACCCTTGAAAAAATAAAAAATTGGGGGCACAAATATCATTTTTGTGGAAAAAAAATATGATTTTTTTTTATTTTTATGGCTCTACGTTATAAACTTCTGTGAAGCACTTGGGGGTTCAAAGTGCTCACCACACATCTAGATAAGTTCCTTGGGGGGCCTAGTTTCCAAAATGGGTCACTTGTGGGGGGTTTCCACAATTTAGGTACATCAGGGGCTCTCCAAAGGCAACATGACACCTGCAGACCATTCCATCAAAGTCTGCATTCCAAAACGTTCCTACTTCCCTTCTGAGCCCCGACGTGTGCCCATACAGTAGTTTTCTCCCACATATGGGATATCAGCATACTCAGGACAAATTGGACAACAACTTTTGGGGTCTAATTTCTCCTATTACTCTTGGGAAAATAAAAAAATTGGGGACTAAAAGATCATGTTTGTGGAAAAAATATGATTTTTTTATTTTTACGCCCGGGCGTTATAAACTTTTGTGAAGCACTTGGGGGTTCAAAGTGGTCACCACACATCTAGATAAGTTCCTTGGGGAGTCTAGTTTCCAAAATGGTGTCATTTGTGGGGGGTTTCCACTGTTTTGGCACATCAGGGACTTTCCAAAAACGATATGGCGTCCGATCTCAATTCCAACCAAAAAAGTCAAATAGCGCTGCTTCCCTTCCGAGCTCTGCCATTCACCCAAATCGTCATTTACCCCCACATATGGAGTATCAGCATACTCAGGACAAATTTCACAATAACTTTTGGGGTCCTGATACCCTTGGGAAATAAAAATTGGGGGTGAAAAGATCATTTTTTTGAAAAAATATGATTTTCTAATTGTACGGCTGTAGGTTATAAACTTCTGTGAAGCCCTTGGGGGTTCAAAGCTCTCACCACTAGAGTTGAGGGACTTTAGTCGGATCGGGTTTCATGAAACAAAATTTGATTCAGATGAAACTGGTCCGACTAGGGCAAAAAAAATTGGAGTTTCGTCCGAAACCTGACCCCAATGCAGGTCAATGGGGAATAAAAGTTGGCATTGAGTGGATGAATGTCATCCACTCAATGCCGACTTTTATTTCCCATTGACTTGCATTGGGGTCGGGTTTCGGACGAAACTCCAACTTTTTTTGCCCTAGTCGGACCAGTTTCATCTGAAACAAATTTTGTTTAATGAAACCCGATCCGACTAAAGTCACTCAACTCTACTCACCACATATCTAGATAAGTTTCTTGGGGGGGGGTCTAGTTTCCAAAATGGTGTCAGTTGTGGGGGGTTTCCACTGTTTGGCCACATCAGAGGCTCTCCAAATGCAATATGGCATCAAGCCAATTCTTCGTTGAAAAAGTCAAACGGCGCTCATTCCCTTCCGAGTTCTGCAATTCCGCCCAAACAGTGGTTTACCCCCACATATGGGGTATCAGCGTACTCAGGACAAATTGCACAATAACTTTTGGCTTCCTGTTTTCCTTGGGAAAATAAAAATTGGGGGTGAAAAGATCATTTTTGTGGAAAAAATATGATTTTTTATTTGTACGGCTGTACGTTATAAACTTCTGTGAAGCCCTTGGGGGTTCAAAGTTCTCACCACATATCTAGAAAAGTTCCTTTGGGGGATCTAGTTTCCAAAATGGGGTCACTGTTTAGGCACATCAGGGGCTCTCCAAACGTGACATGGCGTCCGATCTGAATTCCAGCCAATTTTGCATTGAAAAAGTCAAACGGCGCTTCTTCCCTTCTGAGCTCTGCCATGCGCCGAAACAGTAGTTCCCCCCACATATCAGGTATCAGCGTACTCAGGACAAATTGCACAATAACTTTTGCAGTCCAATATTTCCTTTTACCCTTGGTAATATAAAAAAATTGGACCTGAAGTAATTTTTTTGTGAAAAAAAGTTAAATGTTCATTTTTTTAAAAAACATTCAAAAAATTCCTGTGAAGCACCTGAAGGGTTAATAAACTTCTTGAATGTGGTTATGAGCACCTTGAGGGGTTCAGTTTTTAGAATGGTGTCATTTTTTGGTATTTTCTGTCATATAGACCACTCAAAGTGACTTCAAATGTGATGTGGTCCGTAAACGAAAATGGTGTTGTAAAAATGAAAAATCGCTGGTCACCTTTTAACCCTTATAACTTCCTAACAAAAAAAATTTTGGCTCCAAAATTGTGCTGGTGTAAAGTAAACATGTGGGAAATGTTACTTATTAAGTTTTTTGTGTGCCATATCTCTGTGATTTAAGGGCATAAAAATTCAAAGTTGGAAAATTGCAACATTTTCAAAATTTTTGCCAAATTTCAATTTTTTCCACAAATAAACGCAAGTTATATGAATGAAATTTTACCACTAACATGAAGTACAATATGTCACGAGAAAACATTGTCAGAATCACCAGGATCCATGAAAATGTTCCAGAGTTATGACCTCATAAAGGGACAGTGGTCAGAATTGTAGAAATTGGCCCGGTCATGAACGTGCAAACCACCCTTGGGGGTAAAGGGGTTAAAGAAATGACGTACCATTCCGTGCATTGTCAGACAGGCCCAGGTCACATGGATGGAATAGTGCATCAGATGTCAGAAAGGGGTTAATCAAAAAATAAAAAGTTATAGATTTCAGAGAATGGCACATCAATTTTTTTTGTAAAGTTCATATTTTTTTTTAAACCACTAATTAAAGGAAAAGAAAAATCTTACAAGTTTCTGAGACCTTGTAACTAATGGGGCTCACGGTCTACTTTAGATGCGCACACACCAGGATTAGTTTCATAAGAATCTAATTGACCAAGCAAACATAGAAAGTGTTAGGGCTGGCGGAATGCACCAAATTCTAAAATAATAGTAGGTGCGTTCGCAGCCCGGGGTCCACCGTGCAGAGGTGGTACACTGCTGCTAAGTAATGGCGGAAGAATTAAGCGGTGTGAAACCAGTCACACGTGGGTTACGTCACCCAATGTGAACATGGGCGAACTCTGTTAATGCACATAGCCGCACAACCGCTGAACGTAAATGCCGGAGCCTGTTAAGCTCACAGAGCCCAGCCAAAAGAGCGCATAGTGTACGGCCACAGAACTCTACCCAAAGGACACGGGGTTAGAGTCCTTCTAGGCTCACTGAATGCGCAGCGTCGCTGTCGCGAATGCCGCTATAGACGCTGGCTATGGAGCACGTGCACTGAGGCGTGCCGAGTCCCTGGTGAGGACTGATGCCTGACTCAACCTCTGTCCTACCTACGCCTAAGCCTGGGCGCTAGCAGGCTAGGCTGCACAACACATGCGTACCAAGGGTAGGGGTTTCTTAATGAGTCATTCACCAGAGACATACATGCGTGCATACATCACTCACTCCACATAGTCTGTAAATACAGTTTTATCCTAGCGCATGGCCGAGCGGCCATGCAAACCTTTTATAGCCGCTAGCGTCCGGGACCTTCCTGGCTTCTCAGATGGGCCAATCCAAACAGGAGCAGGACCTGAGCACATGACCTTCGATCTCCAATGGGAGATCACTCCACGGGCATGCTCAGTGGCCCGACATGGGGACTTAGTCCCTGGAGAATCTCGCTGCTGAGCAGCATGTATTGTCATAGCTGCGCCAGAGGTGGTAGCAGCAAGCAAACTCACGGGACTGGTCTGGGCAGACCGCCTGGACTGACGAGTTTGCTGCACAACCTCCTCTGTGGCTGGAGAGGAAGGGGAGACTGCTGGAAGTAAGGCTCCGGATTCCCGCTGTGCAGCGACAGAAATCCGCCTCCTAACAGAAAGAACATATAAAGTGATTACATCTTTATATAGACCACTAAGCCAGCCTGCTGCCTGCCATATGTGGATCCCATGAGCTTGCTCTTTACACAATAGTGGTTTTCTGTCTCCAGCAATTCAAGTAATTGCTATGTGGTCAACCACTTGATATTTTAATTAAAGCTTATTATATTGTTTCTTATGGAGGTAAAATGCCATGATATTGCAGTCGATTTCTTCTTATTGTGGACATGCTAGATCATTTCTCCAATGTACAGGAAGCCTCACTTGAATTTCAAGAGGACCAATCACTTGTTATAAATATATAATTTTGTAACTTGTGTAAATGCCGCTGGTCTCTTTAATTTGTTTTTTGTTTTTTTCCATTGCTCCTGCATCTTTTCATTCTTGAGCTATGACCCCCTTTTTTATGTCTATAAATATGCTTTTTTAAGCCAAGTGGATGTCCTCAATAAAAGATACCCAAAGATAAAAAATTACAAACATGCCCATTTGGTAACAAGACTTGATTTGCATACAGGGAAGATGGGGTCATATGGATGGAAAAGGCACAGGTACAGAAGAAAAACAATGCCAGGTTCAGGAGAATGGTGGAATTTACACGAGGTTGAAAAAAAAGTACGTATTTATGGCAAGTGACAGGTCCTCTTTAAGGAGATAAATAATGTAGTGGCACCACGAAAAATAACCATTTACATAATGTTCTCAATTTTAGGGTGAATAACGTTATCCCTTTTAACCACAATTGATATTTTACAGACCAAAGTTCATTACTTTGAGACAATAATTTTTTGCTCGTCAGTTATTCTAAGAAAAGGTCTATATCTGCCTTGTCTGAATCATCTTTTAATACTAACGAGTCCAAAATGCTGATTTTAATCAGCGCAATCATAGTAAATGTAATCATTCTTCAGATTTCATTAATCTATAGATATATTGTCTTGAGAGGTCCCTCCTATATGCAAAATATATCATCAATCAATCTCCACCAAATTTTGGCATGTGTTGTGAATAAAATGTTGCGAATAACATTTGTGGATATAAAAGGTTTCTACGAGGTCAGCCACATAAGCAATTTGCATGTGCGCTGCTATATTTAAGTACATCGCCGAGCCCCATATCTGCAAAAAAAATAATCTTGGAACATGAAATAATTTTCATACAGAACCAACTATTCTAAAAACAACCATTTTTGGGCATCATTATAGCTCATTTATGCAAGAAATTTCATCCACTGCTTTAAATGGTCACTTCTGCCTCAAAAAACTTTGCTTAAATGGAAATGCAAGAAACGTTGTAATATATGTTCAAAGAGAAATTTGCTTCCTTCTCCAGTTATAAGTCATTTCTGATTTCTCCGCCTCTCCCCTTCCTCTGGAATCCACCATCCACTCTGGAAAACAAGAAGTTCAATGCTGACTGGGTCAAAGCAAGTTAGACTACAAGCATATTGAGGTGTCAGGTTACACAGGCTATAAAAAAGGACCTTTCACCAATTTGAGCATGTTAAATCGGCTACATCATGATAAAGGGGTTGAAGAACTGATTAAAATGTTTGTTTTACCTTTTAATTTCTCCTCTCCGTTGCCGACACATTAGCTTGTGTAATAGCTTGTAATATTCCCTCCTATGTCTGGCCCTCCTCTCACTCAGGGCCGACATTGGGGGGAGCCAGCCTGGGCGATTGCCCTGGGTCCCCCACTAACTTGGGGGTCCCTAGCATCCACACAGCAGGAGCTTCACTGATAATAGTATTATTAGTGAAGCTTCCGATGTGGAGACTGCATCAGGACCAGAGGCGTAGCTAGGGGTTCTGCTCGGGGGGGGCCCTAATAGGAGGACATATCATTGGTGCAACCGGCGCAGCAGCACATGGGCGCAAGAAGTAAGGGGGGCCCATATCGACCTCCAAAAAAGGTGCAATTTTGCATTTTTAGGAGCTATTGGGCTGCAAAGGGATCATATATTGTTCTTGTACAGGGGCATTTTCTGTCTGTGTCCGCCTGTGGCCTCTAACTAAGTAATCATGATTATAACTATGGTGGTATAGGGGAACCTTAGGAGATGACCACACTGTTATTAAAAATAAAAATCTATACAAAGACCAGCACTGATATTACCGCCTTATGGTGACTTATAGTGGTAGATACCAGTCGTGCAGGACATGTAGAGATTATTGCACAATTATAGATGGTGACTTACAGAGGACGTTCTTTCTGGTGGAGCCATTCACTTTTCTCGTCTTTTCCATCTGGCCCAGACTGACATGTCGACTTCTCCAGCCAGGACTCATCTGCAGAGATTACAACAAAGACACATCTGACTTCTCACATTTCCAGCATCATTCACATGTAGAATCATAGAATCCTAGAATGTTCGAGTTGGAAGGGACCTCCAGGGTCATCGTGTCCAACCCCCTGCTCAATGCAGAAATGCAGGATTCACTAAACTACCTCAGACAGATGTCTGTCCAGCCTCTGTGCGAACTATTCCATTGAAGGAGAACTCACCACCTCTCGTGGCAGCCTGTTCCACTCATTGTTCCACTCATTGCTCGCTGTCAAAAAGTGCCCTTTCAGTTTCATCCCATTGCTTCTCGTGTTTCCATGTGTAAATGTATTCCCAACCTGCACAAACTCCTCACCCTGCCGATACCCCAATACTGAGCCGCTGCTCGCGTATGTGTCCCTGTTACTGCACCTGCTGTGTGGTACAAAAACTCCTCTTACTACCTCACATAGTAATGCCACCACTGTTCCCCTTACATCGTAATAATGCCTCACTTGTGCTCTCTACATGGTAAAATTGTCCCCTAGAGAATATTAATTTCCTGTGCTTGTGCCCTCCAAATTTTGACCCTAGAAAGTAATAACACTCCATGTGCAACTTTGATGGTCACAAAACTGAGAGCCCCTATAACAATAATGTTTAAGTGCCCACTTAACATTTAATAATGTCCCCTGAGTTCCCCGTGTTTAATTCCCCTATATGCAGTATGCTCGGCCCACAGCTCCCCTATGCACAGTATGATGATCCCACAGCTCCCCTATACACAGTATGATGATCCCACAGCTCCCCTATACACAGTATGATGATCCCACAGCTCCCCTATACACAGTATGGTAGGCCCACAGCTCCCTTATATACAGTATGATGGGCCTGCAGCTCCGTACATACAGTATGATGTCCCCCAGAGTTCCCCTATACATATAATGATGTCCCCACTGCTCCTCCAATACACAGTATAATAGTTAAAAGTATTCTGACACAGTGCAGCGTCATCACTGAGAGCCCCTCTGCAGGGAGCAAAGTAACATTATTCCTCCAGGCAGCCTTGCTTTTTCAGTCATAAGGGTTGCGCTGGCACGGTTTCAGTCACCACTCTGTGTATAGAGAGTGGCAGCTGTAACCTCACCCTGGCACTAACTGACAGCCACCTCAGCACCATCTTCCACGCGGTAGTTACCCTACTGGTGGCCCTATAAATAATAATGCTTCTTAAGTGCCCACTTAATAGTTAACTGAGTCCCCCTATGTACATTAGTAATGGCCCCAGCATCGCTGATGTGAGCGTGGGTGGTGTGATGATTCTTTCGGCTTCTCCCAATTATCTTCTATAGAGTGAAGTCAAACAAATCTAGTTGAAATGTGCAAACAGCAAACGTGGTCGAATGACCGCCTGATCACACCAGTGGTCTTGGGGTCTCATGACAGCAGGCGCACCCCATCATGATTTTCCGGTCTGTAGTCTCAGAGTGACTGCAGACAATTATCCCAAGCCATTAATAACCTTATAATAATAATACATTGCTTATTATTAAATTATTAAATAGAATGCAGCTCGTGGTTACTGTATGGTTATACTTGTTAGGGGGCCGACAGACGGACGTATTTTCATGTGAGGATCGCATCGCAATCCTTAAGCCCCCGTTACACACTGCGATATCGCTAGCAATATCGCTGTAAAGTCACCGATTTTGTGACGTTGCAGCGATATTGCTAGCGATATCGCTGCATGTGAAACTTACCTCCGACCGGCTCCCCCGCTGGTTATCGCTGATGGCGCGAGAAGCTCCTGGACCATTCCTCGTCGGTCACTTCCTGCGGCGCTTCCTGCTGTGACGATGAGCGACGTGTGGAGCCAGGCGGGAGGACGCAGGATCGCCGCATCTGACAGGTAAGTAGCGATCCCCGTCCCCAGCGATGTCGCTAGTGAGATCTGCCTGTGTGGCAGCTCACTAGCGACCACCTAGCGGTGCACCAGCGATCCTGACCGCGTCATATCGCTGGTCGGGATCGCTGGTGAGTCGCTAGGTGTAACGGTACCCTTAGACTGACCGTCAGCTCTCCACACCTGAGTGTGACAGCTGCATAGTAATCCATCACGCTCATGTCAGGAGCGGTACCGGCCAGTCCAAAGATTGCGGTGCAATCCTCGCATGAGTTATACGTCCGCCTGTCTATGCCCTTGTTATACCTTGCTATACTAATACTGAAATATTAATCTATTATTAAAGTATTAACGAGCTCACAAGTAAAAAAAAGCCCCCTACCTCCCCCTGTCCCCCTCTCACACCCCAACAGCCTATCATCTCACATGCACCCCTCAGTGCTCTGTCCCCCTGACCCCAATACACCCATCCTCTCACATTCACCCCCATTACTCTGTCCCCCTCCCCCACAATACCCCCATTCTCTCACATTCACCCTTGTGCCTTGTCCCCCCTGCCTCACAATACCCCATCCTCTCACATTCAACCCCTGTGCCCTGTCTCCCCTGCCTTATAATACCCTCATCCTCTCACATTCACCCCCTGTGCCCTGTCTCCCCTCACAATAGCCCCATCATCTCACATTCACCCCCTGTGCCCTGTCCCCGCTGCCACACAAAATTTTGCATTTCCGTGTGGTCGCCACACATGTCAAATCGCCGCATACGGATGCATCCGCAAGCAACTCATGTCCCTGCGTACACAATGTTAAAGATAGGTATGCAAAGAAACGCTGGATGCATGCAGCGGTAGGCGGAACTTCACAGAGGAACAAAGGAGCAAGTGGCTGCCATTCACAGCCCTCCGGAACGCTAGTGTGGAACTAACCTTAATCAACCATCATGTGCCTCTAACAGCTGCAGATGGCATGGAGCTCCGCTTGAGGCTGATAACCTGTTAAATGCCACTGTCGATCTCTGATAACCGCATTTAACACACGCCACAGGGTGGTGCATCATTCCATCCATGCATCAGCACGTCCATGACGTGATCGCGGAGCGCAAATGAGTGTCATGACAGTCGGGGGTCTGCTAATGACCCTTGTGCCTGACATTACAATCCTCCTGTGAACACTGGCCAGTAGCTGTCGCTCATAGGAGATCATAGTTTCTGCTATACAGTGGGGAAAAAAGTATTTAGTCAGCCACCAATTTTGCAAGTTTTCCCACTTAAAAAGATGAGGGAGGCTGTGGGGAAGGTGACTTGATGGACAGACTTGACTGGAGGAAGAGGGGATGGTTTGTGCACTATAGACGGGGATTGACAATGACAGAAGGGTAACAACTGGGGAAGATAGAAAAGAGAGTGCAATACCTGGATTTGACCACAAGATAGCAGGGGGGAGCGTAGTTTAGGACTTGAGAGCAGCTTAAGGCTATAGAAACCGCTTAGTCATGGGGGGCGGGGAGATTGGAACCCAGGAGGGGATTTCCCAAGGAGGGAGATAAATAGAACAGGAGTGGGTTCCAGAGGGTTCTAGTCCCGGGAGGAGCTCAGGAGCAGAAGACTGACAACGGTGGAGAGCTCGACCAGGGGACTGATGGGAAGAGACAGTCAGGGGGGTGGCCCTGACATCAAGAACCGCAGGACAGACGAGGCCCCGGGGGTACCGATTGGACGACGACCTCGGGCAGGTGAAGTGCTGGCGGTACATAGTTCTAGGACAGCCCAAGCGAAAGATCCGCGAGGAACGTCACTACGACTGAAGGAAGGTGAAGGTACCCGGGCCAGAGTATGGAGGGCTATAAAGGAACTGCGGTGTATGGCTACGGTTGTCAGGAGGACGGCCAATAAAACCCGGACCTGTTGCAACTGAAATCTGCCTCCGTCTCGTCTCTGTGTCGGCTGTGCGCGGTAAGCAGTGGACCACCCCCAATCCAGGCCCCTACCACATTTGGCGTAGTCGGCAGGATCGCCGCCGCTAATACTACAGCCTCAGTGGCAAGCCTGCGATGGAAGTACCCCGAAGAACCTGAAAGGACTTGAATTGCTCACCTGTGGATTACAAATTTGAGACCTTGTTCCGGATCATTGGCTGTCATCAGAGGAGCGACGACGGGCCCCGCTGGAACAGCCACCGAAGGAATCTTCAGGGAGTCTCCCCGCGGAATCATCGGGCCCGGAGGCTGGCCCTGCCGGATGGCGGAGTGAAGATCCACAGCTGTTGAAGGACCACGGCCTGCCCGGCAGCACCCGTGGCCGCTTCTGGCGCCATGTTGATCCCGCTCCAGGTCACCGCTGCAACTGGGCCGGCGGCCACCGCGGCTGACTCACCGGCCTCAGCGGTTGCCACTGTTCCATCTGTGGCCTTGGCTGCAGTCGACTCGCCGGTGCCCGCCGCCGCCTTGGTTCCGGTTGTGGCCTCCCCCACGGCTACTACACGGTAGCCATGATCGCTGAGCCCGAAGGCCCTGAGCCCCGTGGAAGGACTCACAGAGACACTTCAAGCACCCCGGGGACCTCACGGCTGCGAGGTTCTACCTGCTGGATTGGCGCAAAATCAGCCGTCAGGAGATGGCCAGGACTACAGGGATTTTGGTGCACCGTTGTGCAGCCTAAAGGACAGGTTCACGTTCAAGTTATGAAAAATGTTTTTTTGTTGTTTATTGTTTTCTCTTGACTCAGCGGGGATACATGGGAGGAAGTGGTAATGTAAAAGGAAGGGGGAGCACTTACACTTTGTTTTGAAATGTTGTGTTGGAAAGAAAAAAGGAAAAAAAAGACAAAAAAAAACAAAAAAGAGGGGGGTTACCCCTGCTGGGTAACTCACACTGTTATTAAAGTAGAGGTAACTATATATATGGTAGACTAAAAGTTGAATTAATGTGTAGTATGTATAAAAATGTGCGACAGGTCCCGGGTACGAGGTAGAAGTGACAAAGACACTGACCATGACTCTTTTAAAATTGAAGGAATAATAAGACGGAAGAGAGTGAACCAGACAGTAGTCCGTCAGCCAGGTCCCCGACACCACGCATACCCAAAAGGATGGGCGGGCGCTAACGATGACCTGGTAGGCGAAAGGCGTCGGTCATGGCGTTCAGGACAGTAGATGGTAACAGAAGGGGAGAGTAGTGGGATGTACACGCCGTAGAGTAGTCCGGGTGGACCTCGCCAACCTGAAAAAAGTTCTCACGTGGCGTGCGCGCAGGCGGGTAGCAATAGGCTGCTCGGAGCATGGTGCTCCCGGTTTGGTTCGGCCCCCCGCGTGTGGCAGGTTTGGCCCAACAACCGGTCCGACAACAGACGGTGGACAAGCTTTAGGACGACGTAGGTAGGGAGTAAGATTGTCGGGGATGACAATAGACAAAGGAAGGGGGAGTGTGGGGAAGATGACATGACGGACAGATTTGACTGGAGGGAGAGGGGATGGTTTGTGCACTATATATGGGGATTGGCAATGACAGAAGGGTAACAACTGCGGAAGATAGAAAAGGGAGTGCAATACCTGGATTTGACCACAAGATGGCAGGGGGGAGCGTAGTTTAGGACTTGACAGCAGCTTAAGGCTATAGAAACCGCTTAGTCATGGAGGGCGGGGAGATAGGAACCCAGGAGGGGATTTCCCAAGGAGGGAGATAAATAGAACAGGAGTGGGTTCCAGAGGGTTCTAGTCCCGGGAGGAGCTCATGAGCAGAAGACTGACAACGGTGGAGAGCTTGACCAGGGGACTGATGGGAAGAGACAGTCAGGGGGGTGGCCCTGACATCAAGAACCGCAGGACAGACGAGGCCCCGGGGGTACCGATTGGACGACGACCTCGGGCAGGTGAAGCGCTGGCGGTACATAGGTCTAGGACAGCCCCAGCGAAAGATCTGCAAGGAACGTCACTACGACTGAAGGAAGGTGAAGGTACCTCGGCCTGAGTACGGAGGGCTATAAAGGAACTGTGGTGTATGGCTTCTGTTGTCAGGAGGCCAGCAGAGGGAGCTCTGAACTAAAACTGGGGAAGGAGCTGCTCTCTGGGGGTCAGGAAGGGGAAATTTAGTTAGTTCGTGTGAGGAGGGTGAAGTGTGTGGACGGGAGAAGAAGAGCTGGAGGATTGAGCAGAGTTCAGGCTCACTTCTAGCATAGCGCATGGTCCGGAGTCCGGTCTCCGAGGTTGTATGGATACTGATGTTCCTGCAGCAGAAACCGGAGGAATAGAAAGTTGTAAATGCTCTGTTCCCAAATAAGACTCGGAAGCACAACAGCAACGTTTGAGCCAGAAGAAGGAGGCTACAGCTGTCTGCCATACGAGGGGGTTCTAAAAGAGAGCAAGCAAGAGGAACTTCAGTGTAACTCAGTACTGCATGTACCTCAGATAAGCGCTAGAAAGGAGACTACACAACCCATCTGCATAAAGAGATTCCTAAGTTGCTTCCAGGCTGGCCAACTCCTGTTCCATCTGTAATCTGGATCCTGGACTGCACTTGCAAAGCAAAGTAAAGGTAAAAGAAACTGCACCCTGTTGTGTCATTGCCTTCTTCCTGCAATCCCTTCAGCACTGCTACATCTCTGTACCTGACACTGCACTCTCTTCCTCAACACCTATTACTACTGCCCTGGGACTACAGCTCTACCTGTGGGGAGCTATTTCATCTTGCTGCCTTATACCATCTGTCACAGAGGATCTGCCTGCAGTGTCGGCTTAACCCCTTCATTGCCGAGCACCACAGGTGGCGTCACGTATCATCCACTTATAAACTCTAGTCAGCCATGCTTAACCCCCTTTACATGGATGCCCAGGGCCACGGACCGGGTCACCGCTACTGTGACACTTCCCTCTGAGATACCGGCCCAGTACCGAGTACCCCACTGCCCTGGCGGGCGATCCATTTTGCCGTCACGAACAGGATTTAGGAAGCCCGGTGTCCCCGGGTCCTGTGTGCCAGAGACTGTGTTGTGTGCCATAGGCCTATTGCGCTATTGCCGCCATTACACCGCCACTTGGCGCGCGCGGGAAGCCAAAAGGGCTGAGCCCTCGTGGGCGGAGCCTGCTGGAAAGCGCGAAAAGTGAAGTGCTGCGCGGGAGGAGACCAGCGTGCGGGAAGTGAGAAGCAGAGGCCGGCAGTCCCGGCGTCCCCCAATCATCCAGCCTGCGGAGCGGCAACCGGTAAGCCAGCGCAACCCAGGGCCTGGCCAATGTTAACTGGGGGGGAGGAGAATGTCTGAGGCAAGAGAAGATGCAGCGGTGAACGCCACCGCACTCCCCCACAGCGCCGCAAGATGCAGGGGCCAGCGCAGCTGCGGCCCCAATGGCACCGCAGAATCCAGCGGCCAGCGCCGCTTCCAGAGCGCAGCAGGAACAAGTGCTCATCATAGCAGTCCCCATAATGCTGCTGTCCATGCCCTATATACTGGGAGCAGCCTGGTTACCGCAGTACTCAGGGGAGTCACATACCCTGAGTGAAATTAAAGAGAGACTGTGCAGTTTGTTTGAGGTATATCCTCTGTCTGAAAGCCAGAAAGTGAACATCCTTATTGGGCAGCTAACTGGTGCAGCGCAAAGGGAAGTAAAAGCCTGACAGGACACTGATAAAGAGACTGTTAAAGAAATTCTGGCTAAGCTAAGAAGCACCTTTGACACCCGCACTGCAGCTGAAATAAAAATGAGATTCTTTGGGTGTAAGCAGAGAGCGCAGGACAGTATACGGGACTATGCTCTTAACCTGCAGTAGGCGCTGCGAGCCATAAAGCAGATTGACCCAGACAGTGTGAAAGATGGAGAAAGACTGTTAAAGGAGCAATTTATTGAGGGACTCCTATCCAGTACCCACAGAGCACAGCTGCGCATCATAGCACTACAAAACCCTGACCTAGACTTTGCAGACTTCAAAGACAGGGCTATCCGGGTGCTGCATGAACCAAATGTCAGCTGTCCAGCGCCCCCTAGGCGCCTAGCGATCACATACCACCAAGAAGCAGCATCTTTCCCTCCCAGCCCTGTCGGGGCTGATACACAGACTCTGGATAATGATCCATCTACAGAACTGCGCCTTCAGGTCCAAGAGCTGACCAAAAGTATGGCTGCACTTGCCAAAACTGTGCAGTCCCTGCAGGTGTCATCAAAGGAGAAGATCCAGCTGGCCTCCAGTCCAGAGGATGTCCCGTGGCTACGGAAGAAGAGGATCTCGCCACTCCGAGGGAGAAACAACGATCGCTATGACCAGGATGGACGTCCCATCTGTCGTCGCTGCCACAAGGCAGGCAACATCGCAAGATTCTGTTATTTAAATGAGCAACCCCTGGGGCAGAGGGCCAACCCCCAGGAGTAGGACCAAAGGCCCAAAGAACTGGCGAGCCAAGTATGTTGGAGGGTGACCGGTCCTCCCATGGGTGATTGATGGCATCCCCATGAACGCTTTGCTGGACACTGGCTCTCAGGTGACAACTATGCCATATATCCTTTACAAGCGGTATTGGGCTGACTCTGAACTTACCCGTGGCCCAAGTGATGAACTGGCAGTAGTTGCCAGCAATGGTCAGTCTTTGCCGCAAGTAGGATGTAAAGATATTACCATTAAAGTGGGCGAGTAGAGTTAAAATCTCAAGGTCTGATAATTGTAGACATTGATCGACGAGAATGTAACCCAATGATGACCCTAGGTACTAATGTGATTGAAAATTGTCTTGCCGAGGTTATTGTTTTGTTGCAACAGGTAGCCGAGACTGCTGGTTCCAGGGAACAACGAGTCCTGCAGAAGGAGATCAAGGCCCTGATGCAAAGACAGCAGGTGGAACTGTCTGGCGGAGAAATTGGCAGCATCAGAGTGAGTGATTCTTTCCCCATTGCGATACCCCCCAGATGTGAAATGTTATTTTGGTGTCGGGCAGCCATCGGCCTCAAAGGAAAAGATTACCAAGCATTGGTAGAGCCAGTGTACTCTGATAGCCGGCCCACTGTCCTGACCCTGACAGCCAGAGGGGTAGTTGATGTCCGCAAAGGGAGAGTACCTGTACGCCTCTTGAATTGTGGGGAAGAGGAGGCCACAATACCTCGGAATGCCACAGTTGCTAAGCTGCTTACTGTCAGTAACAACGCAATACAGGCAGCAGAGCCCTTGGTCTCGTCCAACCAGGCAGGGGACAATGGCTCTGTAAAGCAGCTGGAGGAGTGGTGTCAGCAGCTGCAGGTGGGAACTGACTCCACCCCTTCATACCAAAAGAGTGGGGTTTACCGAGTGACTCAGTAGTATGAGCGGATATTCAGTAAACACCCTCTAGACTTTGGGAAGGCAAAAGGGGTTCACCACCATATCCCCACTGGAGATCATCCACCCATTAAAGAAAGGTACTGGCCTATACCCCCAACACAATATCAATGTGCCAAAAGTATGTTGCGGGAAATGAAGGAGGCTGGGGTGATCAGAGACAGTTGTAGCCCCTGGGCAGCCCCAATAGCCTTTGTGAAAAAGAAAGATGGTACCATGAGAATGTGTGTTGATTACCGAAAAATTAACAGCATTACACATAAGGATGCCTACCCATTACCCAGAATTGAGGAGTCATTAGCCGCACTTAAAACTGCTAACTATTTTTCCACCTTAGATCACACTAGTGGGTATTGGCAGGTTCTCGTGGCAGAGGCAGACAAGGAGAAAATAGTGTTTATGTGACGGAGTCAGCATACGCTGAGTCGATTTCTTTAGAGTGGACCCTCTGGGTCGTGGCACCCACCCACCTAGGGCGAGCTGACCTTGTGAGGAACTACCCCCTATACATGGAGTGTCAGGGGCAAGACCAAGGGGGTGAGCCACCACGACTGCTGGAACCAGACAGCCGGCTCAAGTAGACACTAGGTACGAGTGTCTGACAACAAAGGATGTGCAGGAAACAAGACAATACGTGAATACAAGGTATCTTCATTAAGGCAAATTCAGGATAACATTAAGTGCAAAATGTGATAACAGGCAAACACAGCAAGGTGCGTGCGTGGCACGCCAAGGTCCATGGCATGGTACATGCCAGAAGGTAAGCCCGGTTACCAGCAAGGACACGATGGCATCGGATTCCGGACAGCTGGCAAGGATCAGGGCATCAGGCTGCGGACACCAGCTCCGGACATCAGGCCGTAGTCTTCATGCTTACGATCTCTGGCAGTGATGGCAGGTTCCGGGAATCCAGCTGGCAAACCAGGGTACAGGCAAGGAGGCACGACAGATCTCCAGACATGGTGCGTGTTAGGGAACACGCCGAGGTCCAAGGCAAGATTCCAGGCAGCGTGCATGCTAGGGGCACACCAGGGTCCAGGGCAATGTGCAAGGCAAGGTGCGTGTGTAGGGGACACGCCAGGTTCACAGTACAAAACATGGTGCATATGTAGGGGACACGCCAGGGTTCAAAGTTCAAAGTACAAGACATGGTGTGTGTGTAGGGAAACGCAAGGGTTCAAGGTCCAAGGCAAGGTCCTGCGCGTGCCGAGGGACACGCCAGGGTCAGGGTACAAGGCAAGGTCCTGCGCGTGCCAAGGGACATGCCAGGGTCAGGGTTCAAGGCAAGGTCCTGCGCGTGCCAAGGGACATGCCAGGGTCAGGGTACAAGGCAAGGTCCTGCGCGTGCCAAGGGACACGCCAGGATCAGGGTTCATGGCAAGGTCCTGCGCGTGCCGAAGGACACGCCAGGGTCAGGATCAAGTCAGGGTGCGTGCTAAGAGACACGCCTGGGTTCAGGCTAGGGCCTGTGCGTGCAAGAGGGCACGACAAGGTACAAGCTAGGGCCTGTGCATGCAAGAGGGCATGACAGGGTATAGGCTAGGGCCTGTGTGTGCAAGAGGGCACGATAGGGTACATGGCAAGATCTGCGCATACTTTTACAGAAGCACGGGGAGGTATGCCAAGGAACAGGCTAGGGCCTGCGCGTGCTATTAGAGAAGCATGCAAAGCACAGTGCAGAGACAGCGTGGGTGCAAGGAAGCACAGAGGGCATGGCTGGGGCACTGGCTAGCTGGTCGGGCTGAGGCACAGACAGACGGGCAAGACTCTGGCGAATCCGGCTGGGGCATAACAGGCGACACATCTGTCACTGGCCGATGAGCACGGCTGAGGCACAAGCAGGCGTGCACGGCTGAGGCACAAACAGGAGGCTAGGAAGGCCAGGCATATGCAAAGGGCACGCGAAGAAACAAGGCGAGGCAAGGCAAGAAACAAGGCAAAGCTAGACAAGGTACAGAACAAGGAGCGGAACGTAGGCAGAAGCACAGAGCGGGGTTAGAGTAAAGGACTAGCAGCGGAGCGTAGGCCAAAGCCCAGAGCCGGGTCAAAGGAGAATCTTGAGACTAGCCATGAAATGTGCTAGAGAACACGCTAGGACAGAGTCTAGCAGCGGAGCATAGGCCGAAGCTCAGAGCCGGGTCAAGGCAGAACCTTGAGACTAGACATGGAATGTGCAAGCCAGCACCATAAGACAGAGTACGGAAAACCAGGCAGAGATAGAGAACGTTGAAGAATTACAAGGCTCAGAATAGCAAAGGCCAGACAAGGCGAAACAGGCAAGGCAGAGAACAAAGTAAGTACTACAAGTCCAAGGATAGCAGAGACAAAATATGGCACAAAAGACAACACAAGACATGGCACGAGACAAGAGGCAAAATACAAGCACAGAGCGTGTGCAGAGAAGCACTACAGGGCACAGTGCAGGGGCACAGAATGCAGGGAGCGACCGAGCAGATCAAGCAGCCAAGCAGGAAAGCAACACGATACTCAGGCCCCGACCATAGGAAGGGGTGGTCTGATATAGCACCATAGCGCCTGCACTTCCAGGTCAGGACCAGGGAAGGACTTCCAGTTCAGATCCTCCAGGATCATAGAGAGGGTCACATTGGCGAGTCCTCCAAGACCATAGAGAGCATTGCTGGATCAAGCTGTGCTGGAGCATAGGAAAGGTCACATGATCAGGGAGGAAAAGTCACATGATCAGGGGCTCCAGGATCACAGAGAATAGCAGGATCAGACAGTGCTGGAACATAGGAAAGGTCACATGATCAGGGGCTCCAGGAACACAGAGAGGATTGCTGCAGGCAGAGCAGAGACGGCTGGTCACACAGCAACGGCGTATAGCCATGAGGTAAAACACACATGTGCACTGGCAATGGCAGGCATGAGATGAAGCGCGCATGCACACTGCTCCAGGCATCTTGCAGCACAACAGTCACGAGGTGCGTGTGCACACTGCTTCCAGGGATCTTGCAGCATAAGACATAACGGGCATGATAGTTCAGTGCACGTGCACACTGCTCCAGGGTTCATGCGACATAACAGACATGGCGGGCATGACAGTTTACTACACCAATGGGTCTCTGCGAGTTCAACTACATGCCTTTCGGGCTCTGCACCGCCCCAGGGACATTTCAACGGCTAATGGAGTGCTGTCTTTGACACAAGAACTTCGAGACAGTCCTGTTGTACCTTGATGATGTCATTGCTTTCTCCAAAACTTATGACCATCTGGAGCACCTGGCTGAGGTGTTTGAAGCCTTGTCCAACTTTGGCCTGAAAATGAAGCGAACCGAATGCCACCTCCTGAAGCCCAAGGTACAGTACCTCGGTCATGTAGTTCGTGCAGAAGGTGTGGCACCAGATCCTGACAGTCACTGTCATCCGGGACTGGCAGAAACCCAGCAACCTCCATGAGGTACGTCAATTCCTCGGGTTGGTAAGCTACTACCGAAGGTTCATCAAAGGCTTCACTGAGATAGCCACGCCTATGCAAAATCTTCTGGTGGGCCAGCCCAAGAAAGCCAGGAAGAAGAGTCCTACATTTGAATGGAATGAGGAACTGGAGAGGTCCTTCACTCGACTGAAGATGGCTCTCACAGGAGATGAAGTTCTGGCCTACCCAGATTATGACCAACCATTTGTTTTGTATACTGATGCCAGGAACGTGGGACTGGGAGCAGTACTGTCACACGTACAGAATGGCAAAAAAAGAGTGATCTCCTACGCCAGCAGGAAGCTTCGTCCCACTGAAAGGAACCCTGACAACTACAGTTCCTTCAAACTGGAGTTCCTCGCCATAGTCTGGGCTGTGACTAAACGATTCAAGCATTACCTAGCTTCAGCCAAGTTTACCATCTTCACGGACAACAACCCATTGACTCACTTGGAAACTGCCAAACTAGGTGCACTAGAGCAGCGATGGATGGCCCAGCTGTCTAACTATGAATTCACCATCAAGTACCGAGCGGGGCACAAGAATGCCAATGCTGATGCGCTGTCCAGAATGTCCAATCTGCCAGATGCAGGAGAAGACTCTGAGGCACTCGAAAAAATAGAGTTACCTGCCTTCCACCGGCCCATTGCGGCCCAACGTGCTCATGGAGTGAGAAACAGACGGTCTATCGTGAAAGAGGCCAACCTAAATCCATTGCCTCATCATGATTGGGTAGAAATGCAGGCTATCGACCCAGCAGTCCACCTGGTAAAAGAGCCACTGTCACAAGCTGACTCACGCCCAGGTCCTGATGCTCCTGAAGAAACCCAGCAGTTGTGGAAGGAAAGAGGCAGGCTGTTCCTCTATGAGGGAAAGCTGTGCCGGAGGAGTATGAATTCCCGCACTCATGAGTTGGTCTGGCAAGTGGTAGTCCCAAAGAGGGAGGCATCAATGGTCTTGGAAGCATATCACAATGGAGCTGGGCACTTCAGATGGAAGAAGTTGAAGGCCTTGCTCCGGGAGAGATTCTATTGGGCTGGTATGAGGAAGGCCATTGGGAATTGGTGCCGGAAGTGTGGACAATGCAACCTGCACAGGAAAGACCGTAACAGCCAGTGAGCTCCTTTGCAGCCAATAATAACCAAACAACCACTTGAGTTGGTAGCCCTGGACCATGTGAAGCTGGTTCCAAGCCATTCAGGCTACGTTTATGCTCTTACCATCGTTGACCACTACTCGAGATTCCTGGTAGTCGTGCCTGTCAAGGATCAAACAGCCAGGACAGAAGCCAGAGCATTCCAACAGCACTTTTGTCGACCACACGGATATCACGAGCGAATGCTTACAGATCAAGGTCCAGCCTTTGAGGCAGAAGTGTTCCAGGAATTCTGTAACTTGTACGGTTGCAAGAAGATCAGGACAACACCATACCATCCACAGACCAATGGCTTGTGTGAAAAGATGAATGAGGTGGTGATCGATCTACTGAAGACCTTGCCTTTGGAAGAAATGAATCTGTGGCCAGAGAGGTTGCCAGATCTGGTAGACCTCTACAATCACATTCCTGTGAATTCCACCAACTGCACTCCAGCCTACCTAATGAGAGCGAGGCCTGGCAAGTTGCCTATTGATTTGGATATGGGAGTCCTTACACCTGAGGTGACATCACCAGATGCTGACTGGGATACAGAGTGGCAGCAGCAATACCGAAGAGTACAAGAGTGTGTAGAAAAGAGTGTAGCTCAGGCGAGACAAAAGCAGAAGAACTGCAATCAACATGCACCTGCAGTTCCCTTGTCACCAGGAGAACAAGTCCTAAAGAGGAAAAGGAGGATGCATAAATTGGATGACCAATGGGAAGCTGAACCCTACACCGTCCTACCATCAAACTTTGACAACACCAATGTGTGCCTTATCAGTAAGGATGGAGGAGAAACCTCATCAGCAGTGTCGAGGGATCATCTGAAACTGTGCCCTGACCAACTAAAGTCACGAAACAATCACTGACCTCAGGGAGACCAGTCAAAGAAAACACTGCGGCAGCCGGCAAAGGCGCTCAATCAGTGAAATCCTAGGTGCAATGCTCCCTGGGAAATACGAATAGGCAAATAAAGTCTGTGGAGCCTCATTTAAGAGTCTCAAACACGGGACTAGCCAGATCTTCCTCCAGGGGAGGACCCAGCCAAGGGGTGGCTCCATTCGGAAACCACCATTGCCACCATATTAAGTGTCCCTTTAAGTCAATATCCAGCTCTTTACGAGTTTACAGATATGACAAGGGAAATACCAAGGCCAGGAATCCATCCACAGACAGCTGTTTCGGGGTGTTGCCCCTCATCAGTGTGGAGTAGGATTCTGGCTAGGTGGGAGCAATGCCTAGTAGACCAACATCACAAAACAATCACTGACCTCAGGGAGACCAGTCAAAGAAAACACTGCAGCAGCCGGCAAAGGCGCTCAATTAGTGAAATCCTAGGTGCAATGCTCCCTGGGAAATACGAATATGCAAATAAAGTCCATGGAGCCTCATTTAAGAGGCTCAAACACGGGACTAGCCAGATTTTCCTCCAGGGAAGGACCCAGCCAAGGGGTGGCTCCTTTCGGAAACCACCATTGCCACCATATTAAGTGGCCCTTTAAGTCAAGTTGACTTAAAGGGCCACTTAATATGGTGGCAATGGTGGTTTCCGAAAGGAGCCACCCCTTGGCTGGGTCCTTCCCTGGAGGAAGATCTGGCTAGTCCCGTGTTTGAGATTCTTAAATGAGGCTCCACGGACTTTATTTGCATATTCGTACTGACCAACTAAAGGACAGAATGGAAGAGCAAAACAACCTTCAGCCCATAGAGGAAGAAAAAAAAAAAAAGGTCAGCACTAGACTCGGAGAATTCCCTGCAAATTGGACTAGAGCGAATCAAGCCATAGTGGTGCCAGTTTTGACCTTTCCCCAACTGGTAGTGCAAGAAGAAGTGACTCAAGACCACCCTGAAAACCAGCAAGTACAGGCATCGAATGCCACACCAGCAGTGGAACAAGAGAATTCTCACCCTGCCAGTGGTGAATCTGTCATGCCCACAGTGAGTAGAAGTGGTCCTAGGAAATATAGAATTCCTGTGCTACGCAGAACCAACAGTTATGTAGCCAGTACAACACACCCTACACCAGTAGTTAACACAAGGCATCCAGTAAGGTCCCCAACAACAGTGCTAGGTAGGTCTGTCCGTAGTACCCAAGGTATAACACCTCTAAGGTTTCGTATATAAATAAGTTATGTAAGTGGTAAACTGTAAATATGCAACCTTTTCAAGCGTATGTGCCTACAGAGACTGTAAGAATCTTTTAAGCAATCTCAGTTTGTTTTTGATGGACAATTGGGCCACAGGACTAAGTGTGGCCAAAACTATCTTGTACATAGTTACCAACTGCTCAGGAAATGGACCATGGACATTGATGCATGGACTAATCGTCATCAGGACTATTTTTGATCTTTGGGTTTTTGTAATTTTTCATTTTTGAAATCTTGTTACATTTACAATTGTTCAATTGTTAACATGTTTTGCATGTTTTCTTCAGTCCAGGAGTACTGAATTGCACTAGGGGGGAATGTGGCGCCCCCAGGAGTATGGTCACAACAGTCGCATTATCTTCCACCTAGGAAGTGTGATGTCATGCTTGGAAGCAATAAAGGGTCTCTCTGTCAGGTAAATTCAACACACAGCACGGTTCCCACTCCAGGCCAGCAGAGGGAGCTCTGAACCAAAACTGGGGGAGGAGCTGCTCTCTGGGGGCCAGGAAGGGGAAGTTTAGTTAGTTCGTGTGAGGAGGGCGAAGTGTGTGGACGGGAGAAGAAGAGCTGAAGGATTGAGCAGAGTTCAGGCTCACTTCTAGCGTAGCGCATGGTCCAGAGTCTGGTCTCCGAGGTTGTATGGATACTGATGTTCCTCCAGCAGAAACCGGAGGAATAGAAAGCTGTAAATGCTCTGTTCCCCCTTAAGACTCGGAGGCACAACAGCAACATGTGAGCCAGAAGAAGGAGGCTACAGCTGTCTGCCATACGAGGGGGTTCTAAAAGAGAGCAAGCAAGAGGAACTTCAGTGTAACTCAGTACTGCATGTACCTCAGATAAGTGCTAGAAAGACTACACAACCCATCTGCATATAGAGATTCCTAAGTTGCTTCCAGGCTGGCCAACTCCTGTTCCATCTGTAATCTGGATCCTGGACTGCACTTGCAAAGCAAAGTAAAGGTAAAAGAAACTGCACCCTGTTGTGTCATTGCCTTCTTCCTGCAACCCCTTCAGCACTGCTACATTTCTGTGCCTGACACTGCACCCTCTTCCTCAACTCCTATTACTACTGCCCTGGGACTACAGCTGTACCTGTGGGGAGCTATTACATCTTGCTGCCTTATACCATCTGTCTCAGAGGATCTGCCTGCAGCGTCGGCTTAACCCCTTCATTGCCAAGCACCACAGGTGGCATCACGTATCATCCACTTATAAACTCTAATCAGCCACTCTTAACCCCCTTTACATGGATGCACAGGGCCACTGACCAGGTCACCGCTACTATGACACTTCCCTCTGAGATACCGGCCCGGTACCGAGTACTCCACTGCCCTGGCGGGCGATCCAGGTACCATGCATACCACGAAAGGGGGGTGAGGGGACCATGCATACCATGAAAGGGGGGTGAGGGGTACCATGCATACCACGAAAGGGGGTGAGGGGACCATGCATACCACGAAAGGGGGGGTGAGGGGACCATGCATACCACGAAGGGGGGTGAGAGGACCATGCATACCAGGAAATAGGGGGGGTGAGGGGGACCATGCATACCAGAAAAGGGGGGGTGACGGTACCATGCATGCCAGGAAAGGGGGGTGAAGGGTACCATGCATACCACGAAAGGGGGGTGAGAGGACCATGCATACCACGAAAGGGGGGTGAGAGGACCATGCATACCAGGAAATTGGGGGGAAGAGGGGGTCCATGCATACCAGGAAATGGGGGTGAGAGGACCATACATACCAGGATAGGGGAGGTGAGGGGGACCATGCATGCCAGGAAAGGGGGGTGAGGGGACCATGCATACCAGGAAAGGGGGGTGATGGGACCATGCATACCAGGAAAGGGGGGTGAGGGGGACCATGCATAACAGGAAAGGGGGGTGAGAGGAACATGCATACCAGGAAAGGGAGGTGAGGGGACCATGCATACCAGGATAAGGGGGGTGAGGGGACCATGCATTTCAGGAAAGGGGGGTGAGGGTGACCATGCATACCAGGAAAGGGGGGTGAGGGGGACCATGCATACCAGGAAAGGGGGGGTGACAGGACCATGCATACCAGCAAAGGGGGGGTGAGAGGACCATGCATACCAGGATTGGGGGTGAGGGGTAGCATGCATATCAGGATTGGGGGTGACAGGACCATGCATACCAGGATTGGGGGGTGCATTATTGCATTATTATTAAATCTTCATAAAGAAACTACATACATATTCTAGAATACCCGATGCGTTAGAATCGGGCCACCATCTAGTATATATATATACACTCACTGGCCACTTTATTAGGTACACCATGCTAGTAACGGGTTGGACCCCCTTTTGCCTTCAGAACTGCCTCAATTCTTCGTGGCAGAGATTCAACAAGGTGCTGGAAGCATTCCTCAGAGATTTTGGACCATATTGACATGATGGCATCACACAGTTGGCGCAGATTTGTCGGCTGCACATCCCTGATGCGAATCTCCCGTTCCACCACATCCCAAAGATGCTCTATTGGATTGAGATCTGGTGACTGAGGAGGCCATTTGAGTACAGTGAACTCATTGTCATGTTCAAGAAACCAATCTGAGATGATTCGAGCTTTATGACATGGCGCATTATCCTGCTGAAAGTAGCCATCAGATGCCTGTTCTTAGCTGAGAGGAGTGGTACCCAGTGTGGTCTTCTGCTGCTGTAGCCCATCTGCCTCAAAGTTCGACGCACTGTGCGTTCAGAGATGCTCTTCTGCCTACCTTGGTTGTAACGGGTGGCAATTTGAGTCACTGTTGCCTTTCTATCAGCTCGAACCAGTATGCCCATTCTCCTCTGACCTCTGGCATCAACAAGGCATTTCCGGCCACAGAACTGCCGCTCACTGGATTTTTTTTCTTTTTCGGACCATTCTCTGTAAACCCTAGAGATGGTTGTGCGTGAAAATCCCAGTAGATCAGCAGTTTCTGAAATACTCAGACCAGCCCTTCTGGCACCAACAATCATGCCACGTTCAAAGGCACTCAAATCACCTTTCTTCCCCATACTGATGCTCGGTTTGAACTGCAGGAGATTGTCTTGACCATGTCTACATGCCTAAATGCACTGAGTTGCCGCCATGTGATTGGCTGATTAGAAATTAAGTCTTAACACACAGTTGGACAGGTGTACCTAATAAAGTGGCCAGTGAGTGTATATATATATGTATATATACATGTGGTCATGTGTAATCCAATATTCATGTGCAGGGATTTATTTTTGATGAGCCTAACCTGGTCAGACTGGCAGAGGACACAATCATGAGTCTCTTTCAGGGTTAGCGCTTGGCCGAATGGTATTACTCCGAGTTCTCTCGATAGACCACTGAGGTGTCCTGGAAATGACTCAGCGCTGAGATGTCAGTTGGGGACACCAACCTCAAGTAGAAGGAGAGGAGACGTCGACGTGAAGGAAAGCTGTACCTTTACTGTGGAGATCCCGGACACTGGAAAAAGAATTGACCCTCCTGCCCACCGACTAACAAGCGGCTGAGTCTGGGTTATTGCCGAGGAGGTCACCCAGACTCTCAAGTATCTTTTTCCTCATTTTCAAAAGTATTTTTGGAAGTGGAACTTAGTTGTGGGAGTTGCTTCACGCCCACTTCTGCTTTTGTGGACTGTGGGTCGTCCTTGAACTTTATTGACTCTAACTTGGTGACCAAGTGTAAGTTAGGGACAGTTAGGCCGGAAACTCCTATTCATATTGTTGCCATTGACAAAACACCGCTGGCTAAGAATGTCTTTAAGTTTGTCTCAGAGGAGTTTCTCCTTAAAGTGGGGTCCTTGCACCAGGAACGTATTTCATGTTTTGTTCTGGACAATCTTCCACTGGTGTTGGGGTTCCCCTGGTTACAGTTACATAATGCTGTGATAGACTGGGAATCTCGGGACATTGTTAAATGGGTTCCTAATTGTGTTAGAAGTAGCCTTACTACTGTACTTGTGTCATCTGTTAATCTGGAAGGTATTCCGGAGTACCTGAAGAATTTTGAGGATGTTTTTTCCAAAAAGGAGGCCAAGGTCTTACCACTACACCGCCCTTTTGATTGTACTATCAATCTGATAAATTGCCAAAGGCTTGTCTGTACAACCTCTCTGACCCGGAGTGAATCGCTATGAAAGAGTATATTTCTGAAAGCCTACATAAAGGTCATATCAGTCCCTCTGTCTCTCCTGTGGCGGCTGGATTATTTTTTGTAAAGAAAAAAAGATGGTGGTTTGCGCCCATGCCTCGATTTTTGGGAATTTAATAAGATCACTGTGAGAAATACCTACCCCCTCCCGCTCATCCCTGATTTGTACAACCAATTGTTGGGGGTCAAATGATTTTCTAAATTGGACCTCAGGGGAGCATGTAATCTAATCTATGTTCGGAGGGGGATGAGTGGAAAACGGCATTTCTTACTTCTGAAGCTTTATTTGAGAATTTGGTTATGCCCTTTGGTCTCACTAATGCGCCAGCTGTTTTTCAGAATTTTATTAACCATGTATTTTCTGATTTTATTGGGCACTTGGTGGTGTATTTAGATGATATCCTTGTGTTTTCATCTAACAAACAAGGTCACATGGATCATCAACGTGCGCTTCTCCAGAGGTTACGCTTTTTTCGAAACCTGAAAAATGCACATTTTTTGTCGAAGAATTGTCCTTTCTGGGGTTCTTTCTGTCTGACAAGAGGTTTCCTATGGATCCTGGGAAGGTACGGGCCATTGTGGATTGGGTGCAACCCAGAGACTTAAAGGGTCTTCAATGTTTTTTGGGGTTTGCAAACTATTATGGGAAATTCATTAAGGGGCTTTCACAGGTGGTCAAGCCCCTCACTGATCTGACTCGTATGGGGGCTGATCTCAAACACTGGTCAGTTCCAGCTGTGGAGGCATTTGCTTTATCAAATAAATGCTTTATGTCAGCTCCTGTTTTGGTCCAGCCTGATCCGTCTGAACCGTTCATCGTTGAGGTGGACGCGTCGGAGGTGGAGGTGGTGGTGGTGTTGTCCAAAGGACCCGCCACTTTGACTAACCTGAGGCCCTGTGCCTTCTTCTCGAAAAAATTATCTCCTGCTGAGAGAAATTACGATATTGGGAATCAGGAGCTTTTAGCTATCAAGTTGGCCTTTCAAGAATGTAGGCACTTTTTGGAGGGGTCTGTTATTTGGATCACGGTGATTATGGACCACAAGATTCTGTCTTATATTGAGTCGGCCAAACGTTTGACTCCCAGACAGGCGAGGTGGTCGCTTTTTTCACACTTTAATTTTTCTATCACTTTTCGGCCTGGTTCTAAGAATGTCAAGGTGGATGCATTATCTCGCAGCTTAGATCCGATATCACCTCCCGAACCTCCTTCCTCCATTATTCAGCACGTGGTGGTGTCCTCACAATTGGAGCTCCTTCGTCATTGCCTGATAACAAGCTCTTTGTCCCGGTTCAGTACCGGTTGAGGTTGCTCCAGGAGTTCCACGATTCTGCTCTTATTGGGCATCCTGGCATCTCGGCCACTTGTAGAGCTATTGCTAGGCTGTTTGGTGGTCCTCTATGGCTTCTGATATCACCTTGTTTGTGTCTTCCTGTGATACTTGTGCCCGTGCTAAAAGCTCTCATAACCGTCCGGCCGGGGAATTGGTGCCATTACCAATTCCGTATAGACCTTGGACTCATTTGTTCATGGACTTCATCTTCCTCCTTTCAATGACAAAACTGTGGTCTGGGTGGTGATGGATAGATTCAGTAAACAGGCGCACTTTGTACCTTTGGCGGGACTGCCTAATGCTTAAACACTTTCTAGGTTGTTTGTTGAGCACATGGTGTGATTGCATGGTGTGCCTTTGAGTGTGGTTTCAGATGGGGGGTACAATTTGTGTCCAAATTCTGGAGGGCTTTTTGTAAAAGGTTAGGGATTAGTTTGGCCTCCTCGGCCTATCGTCCCAAAACCAACAGTCAGACGGAGAGGGCCAATCAGTCTCTGGAACAAATTTTGTGGTGTTTTGCAACGTCCCAGCAAGATGATTGTTGTTCTTTGTTACCAGTGGCTGAGTTTGCCTTTAATAATCGTATTAATAAGTCTACGGGTACCTCTCTGTTAGTTTGTAATTAAGACTTTCACTCCCATTTTGGTGAGTTTTCCATAATGGATTTGAGGGGTCCAGGGGTGGATTCGGCCATTCAGCGGTTGAGGTCCAGAGGAACATTGGGGAAGCTCAGGGCAAACATAAACTGTTTGCGGATAAGCAACTATCTGTCATGTGCCCCGTCCTGTGTGACACGGCCAGCAGGCCAGTAACTAATACAACAGGACACGGCACGTGTAATTGTCCAGTGTGATGCGGCCCGCAGGCCGGTAACTAATACAACAAGACAAAGGGGGATAGGGAAACATTTACAACGGAGGGCCCTGCAATAGGGAACGGGGAACGTGGAGACCTCCTGCACTCCCCTGAGTCAGTGTCCCTAATGCTCCTAACTTTCCCTATGCCGGTTCCGCACCGGGCGCCGCTCAGGAACCTGTAGCCCTGGGACACCATACATCTATCCCTTGCTAGGGAGCTGGGTGGCGCAGGCACTGACCTCACCGCTGCACTAAAACCAACATGAGGAAAAGTGACAAACAGGGAAACACTTAGCTTTGCTCTGATGCACTTGCTCCTGGCAACAGAGACCAACACCTGAGTGCATCTTCCTCCACCGTGTCCAACACCTGAGTGCAGCTTTACAGCAACAGCGTCCAGCACTGAGTGCCACCTTGGAGCAACAGAGTCCAGCACCTGAGTGCAGCTGTCCAGCAACCGAGTCCAGCAAACTGAGTGCAGCTCTACACCATAGCTGCCACTCCACCAAGCTTTGCAGGAATTCTTCACTGACACCATAGCTGCCACTCCACCATGCTTTACACGAACTCCTCGCTGACACTGTGGCGCCCCTGAGGGTTCAGTCGCCACAGAGGTACTGCACCTCCTCCTGAGGTGTGGTGCCCCACCATTCAGGTAAGGTGGAGACACCTGACCACACTCCAACACCTGCATCCCACACAACATAATAGTGTAGCAAAGCACCCTTTGGTGGCTCCCTGCTTGGAACACGAAGAGTGCTGGGAGGTGGGTGGAGCTTAGTCTGCACAAAAAGATTGGGAAGAGTTTAGGATTTAGTCAGTGAGTCTGACTCAGGGAGTCAGTGAGAGAAGTTCCCCGGAGAGGGATGGACGAGGGAAGTGCTGCAGTGGACCTCAGTGACCTGGGTCTGCTGGCACAGGAAAGAGACATTGATGGAAAGCCTGACTCTTCATAAGAAAGATAGATTTGAATGGAACGTAAGGAGAAAAGAATGACTGAGGATTAGGGTTAGAACAGAACCCTTCCCAAGTTCACAGCGCAAGGCCGGGGTCCGGTCCCAGAGGTTGTATGGATACTAATGGTCCTGCAGCAGACACCGGAGGAATAGAAGTTGTCACCACTTTATTCCCACACAAGACTTGGGGGCACAATAGCAACGTGAGTGAGCTATGACTTGGCAGCAAGGAGTCCCCGAAGCAGGCTACAGCTGTCTGCCGTATAAGTAGAGTTCATAGGAACATCTGACTGGACGAACTCCAGTGTAACTCAGTACTGAGAGTGCTTCACTATAGGCGCAAAAGGGAGACGTTCAGAAAAGGCACATATGTTGGCGCAGTGTTGGAACGGAGTATTTCATCTTGCCTGGAAGTTGGCTGAGCTCTTGACCCGGAGGACACGGCACGGATGCGGGCACCTGTATGCTCAACAGACTGTGAGTAAAGCCTTGGAACTACATACCCTGATGTCCTCCGCTGATTCATGCGCCAACACCCTCAGCACTGCTACATCTCTGTGCCTGACACTGCACCATCTACGCCTCTCCCCTATCTCCTCACCTACACTGCCCTGGGACTACTGCCCTACCTGTGGAGGGCCACAACATCATTGCTGCACTACACCACCTGTCCCAGAGGATCTGTCTGCAGCGTCGGCTTAACACCTTTCTTGCCGAACACCACAGGTGGTGTCACGAATCATTCAATGAACATTTCTGATATTTACAATGGGCGCCCAGTTCCACGGACCGGGTCATAGCTGCCGTGACAACAACCCCACTCATGGAGATCTGCGGGCCCAGTACCGAGTACCCCGCCACCCTGGGTGTGGGGGCGACCCAACACCATGGCTGCCACTCCAGGTCTCTGAATGAGCCGCCCTGGACTCTCCTCCAGCTCCCCATCCAGCTCCTTCCTTCACCCAGGATGGTTGGACAGCCCAACAATAATAATATCATCAATGTGAGTGAGCACTACTGACACACCTTTATAGAGCAAACACACCTGTTAGTGATTCCCGTGCAATTATTCTAACCACCACCGGGGGCAAACTATCTCTAAAAACACCAGTGCAATGACCATACTGGCCACCGGGGTAAAACTATCCCTGAGCAAAACAGCTCACAGGAAAAAAAAGGTTACTTGTGCATTTAATCTGTCAGATCCACCCTGGATCATGACACTATCTACAGGACCTATATTCCTGGTGGGAGATAAAGTATGGTTATCTACAAAGAACATTCGGCTGAAAGTTCCTTCCGCTAAGCTAGGTCCCAGGTTTATTGGTCCTTATGAGATCATTGAGGTTGTCAATCCAGTTGCCCTTTGTTTACGTCTACCTCTGTCGCTTCGGATCCCCAATATGTTCTATAAGTCTCTCCTGAAGTTATTTGTACCTCCCTCTGATGGGTCTCCATCCCTTCCACCTCCGGTGTCTGTGGACGGGCAGATGGAGTATGAGGTGGAACGGATTGTGGATTCGTGCATGGTCAGCAGTTCTCTGCAGTATTTGGTCCATTGGAGGGGTTACGGTCCTGAAGATCGATCCTGGGTCCCGGCGCGATCTGCTCATGCCAATCAATTGGTTTAGGCATTTCATGTGCGGTATCCTGGGAAACCTGGGGGTCCCATGCCCCCCCCTTGAGAGGAGGGTACTCTCATTATCCAGACCAGGTTTTTAGTCCTGTTTTCCCTTTTTCCCAGTCTGGTCATGTCAAGAGTTAACCTTTACCAGCCTCAGTCTGAGTTCAGGCTTGCTATTTATCACCACTCTTTCCTGAAGGTGATGTCAGTTATAGTTTTTGCCTAAGGCTGTTGTAGCTGACTCTGATTTTTCCTGCTACATTTGTTGTCTGGACCCGTGTCTCTGTTTTCCCCTATTCACATCTTGACTCAGTGTTTCCCTTTAGTGTGCTAACTCCCTGGTTCTGACTTGGCTTGTATCCTGACCTGCTTCTGTCTTTTGTCTTTTGGCTTATCCGCTCCTGACCATTACTGTTTCCCTGGCTTGTCTCTGACCGTGAGTTTGCTTATTCCTTTGGCACTGCGCTACAGTCTAGGATTTGACCTGGCTTGTTTGACTATTCTGCTGCCACCTGTGGTAGCCTCACTGCTGCACTGCAGGCCAGCTCTGTTTAGCTGCAGTCCTGCTTCCACTCTACTGCCATCTAGTGGAGCCTGCGCCTATCTACATTGCAGCAGCATGATATTATGCCTCCGATGAGGAACACATCCTAGCTGATCTGCCTCAGTACTATGGGGATCTGAAGATTATAATTTTTTTATTACTATTCTACGATATTTTAAGTCATTTTCCTAACCACATTTGTTTTCAGGGCAGTTGTCCTTCTCTTGTTCCCACTATGTTTCCTTTTTCGGCTCCCTAGCCCTTACTATGACCATTTTATAGCCATTTTACGGCACCAAAGATCATGTCCACATTGATTTATATTGTTTTCGGGTCTAGGGTCAAATACTGGTACCTCATTCGAACAAAAGTTCGGCCAAAGCTGACGAACCCGAAGTTCTACGGATCTGCTCATCTGTACTCTTGGTGGTACATATAAGTGAGGACATATGTGTATGTATGTGCTCTGTATACATGTGCTTGGTGTATACATGTGTGTCTGTTATATGTGTGTGTAACAAACAATGTATGTGCCACATATGGTGTATGTATGTATACACAAAGAAAGAGGGGAGTACAAAAACCTGTTTAAAATATCAAAAAAAATTTATTCACTAAATATCACAAAGTAATTAAATAAATCAAAACATTTATATAAAAGTGAAAGTCACGAACAGTACAAGGTCTAAAGCACATAGAAATCATTTATGGACCGAGAAATTAAAACCCCTAATGGACACCCATAAGTATTACAATATTCAAGTCCCATTATAAAGTGGCAACAGCACAAAAAAACATCAAATGAATAAATATATAATAGAAGCTGCCACTAATAAAACTCTTGTATTGGGACACCAAAAGTAACTATAGATCCATAAAGTGTCATAGTGCCATCAGAGTTGATCTTACCCATATAAGTCTTTAGGTGCAAAGAGACCGCGCAGCCCCAACACGCGTTTGCGTGGGCTTCCTCAGGGGGCTGTCTATGTATAGCATCCACATTTATAAACACCGGCAGCACAGACAAGCGTTCATAGGTGTAAACATGTCAGCAATCGCCCAAGTAACTACCAAAATGCTGCTTATTCATCAGGCAATTGAATTGTTTATGGCAGAACAAAAATCATTGTTCTCAGCAGCACATCGCCTGGTGTAAACTGCAGATATGCTGCTGATAACATGATACTGTATCGGGACAGATTGATCTATTAGTAATTAATCTGTCCCCATCATTCATCAACCTGTGTAAAGAGGCCGGTAAACAAACGCTGAACGATTTCAACGTTGTCGCTCATTCAACAGTCTGAACTCAGCGCATGTAAATGCAACCTAAATGTTTGAGTGAGATGGTGCAATAAGTGAGCATTTAGGGCCCCACTTTAAATTTTTTTTCCCAGGGATCCACATTGTCTAAAATCGACCCTGCCCACACTGACTGCTGTGATCTGAAAACTGAAAGTGTTAGTAATCTGTGCTCTACTTCTAGCACTTTGCAATCTACTTCTGCAGTGAAACCAGTAAGTAGAACAGACTGTCTACCATTACATGTCTCACACTGTGAAATATGCTATAAGCTATTGTGAGAATGTGTTTTTTTCCCCTGTATGTTGCTTTTTGCTTATGGATGGTCAACTTCATGCAGGAGAAGAAGTGCACTCCCCCACTGAAAAATCTTTGCTGATGCTTCTTGGACTTAAGATAAATTACAACTTAAACTTTGCAATGTAATATCTCTGCAACAGAGAGGAGAAATGAAAAAATATAAGCTAAGTTTTGTTCAGCTCAGCAGCCTCTATTCCATTATGTGGCCAGTTTAACATGTTCACACTGGTGAAGGTCCTCTTTCAATTGGTTGGAGAAAGGAGGGGAGAAGAGGAGTGAGGAGCGGTCAGCTGTGTAGTGCCTCTGTCCCTGGTCACCTGGCAGATCTAAATAGGATTTCACAAACAGACTTGCACTAGCTACTATGATTATTAGAGATAAGCAAACTTGATTGGAAAACATTCACCAATCGCAACTTTGGCAAGAACTTTGCACATTCAGCTTCATGATCGGATTCCCCAGCTGTCATGATCCAGCATGAATCTGACAGTTTAAATGGATAAGTGAACTTTTTTTCCTTTGGCTAGGTGCCAAAGTGATGTGATTGCCCCTGGTGGCCATTAGAATTATTACACGTGGTGTCGTTCTTTCTAAGTTGCCCCGGTGGTGGTGAGTGGTAGTGTACTTTAATTTCTTTGGTTTAGTGCACGTAATTATAAATCAGGTGTGAGGCTCTATAAAAGAGAGCCAGGTGTGTTCAATCACTGTTGGTGATATTGTGAGTTCGTTATTTGGGAAGGAAGCCTGGGTGATGAAGGAGCTGAACATGAGTCCTGCGCAGCCCAGCCAGAGGGGACGAGTGGCAGCTAGGTGGTCTGCAAGAAGGGCTGGCATGGCGTGGTGGAGTCACAGTTTATGGTGTCGGCAGGAAGTGCTTGCATGGCTTGGTGGAGTGACGACTATGGAGAGAGTTGCACTCAGCATGCGGGACTTGGTTGTTGAGAGCTGGACTCAAGCATGCTTGACTTTTTGGGCAGGATCTGAACTCATCTTTGGGACTCTGTTACTGGACAGCTGCAACTGGTGGTGGACTCTGCTCCAAGGCTGCACTATGGTGAAGGATTCAGTTAAGGTGAGGGATCCGGGTATAGGAGAAGATGCACACAGGTGGTGGGCTCTGTTGCTAGGAGCGTATGCAACAGAGCAAAGTTAAGTGGTGTTTCCCCTGTATTGTCATTTTTCCTCATGTGTGTTTAGTGCAGTGGTGGGATTAGTTTCCGCACCGACCAATTCCCTAGTGAGGGTTTAGGTTCAGGGCGAGCTAGGGTTTTTAGGTTCCTGTGCGTCGCCCGGAGCGGAACCGGCATAGGGAACGTTAGGAGTGCAGGGACACTGGCTCAGGGGAGTACAGGAGGTCTCCACTTCCCTATTAACTATTGCAGGGCCCACCATTGTTAATGTTACCAGGTTCCCCTTTATTATTTAAATTCACCTTACTGGAGGAGGGGTTTCCAGATTACTTTATATATACGTGTAATATCTAAATTCGCCAGTTGGAGGTGGTGTATGCAGCTGCACGTCCTATTATTTAAATTCGCCCAACTGGAGGTGGTGTATCCAGGGTCGCTGCGTCCAGACACACGTGACCGTGAGACAAGCGTTTTCTTCAAAGTCCGGCAAAATTCAACCAAAGTTTGGTAAATGATTGAGTTTCCAATAATGCTTTTGTTAGGACTTTAACTAGGATTGTGGTGCTGTATGATGAGTGAAGGGACATGTTTGATGGGGGGAGGGAATGGGGAGAAGTCAGAGGAGCGTCAGACTGTTATTCTTTTTTATTTTTATTTGAATTAACTTAATGTATGGAGGTTCCAGCAGCCAATCAGGGCACAGAAACCATCCACAAAATCAAGAGACAAGGGCTTGTATCATTGGCTGCCGAAGTCACATGTCCCTCTCCATAATAAAAGTGGACATGTGGCTTCGGTGCCATTTTGTAAGTCTAACAGTGTAGCGAGGCTGCTGCTGCAAGTAGTCAGGTAGTTAGCTAGGCGGTTTATACGCAGCTAGTTCAGATAGATAGGATCCTGTGTCAAATCGATCTTCCAGTATATAAATCTGGAGTGCTGATGCTATGGTACAGCGATCAGTCGTCACTTCAGCATATAAATACTTTGTGCTAATTGTGTGGTCCTGCCACCGGTCCACATTTCAGCATGCCAATTCTTTTTGCTAATTCTGTGGTCCAGACACACTATCTCAGCAAATAAATACTGATTGTTAATTTAGCTACAGGTGACTGACAGGTCTGGGCCTAGGGTTGTGAAACAGCCAGCTGGTTAAAAGACGGGAAGGGTACATCCAACATGAGTGGGAAAAAGCGAGGTCATGGTGGAAGGGGGAATAGGCATGGTGTTGTACATGGGGTAGGTGGTTATATTACTGAAAGCTCTACTGAACAAACACTGTCTCATCCTATCCAAAGACTTTAGTGGTATGTACCAATAATTTTTGAAATGTGGAGACTCCAAGTTGGGTCTCCTTCATGTGTGCTGCCTGAATTTGGCAGGGCTCCCAGCACAGCAGGCCTACACCAGTTCCTCACCCAATTCTTAATTTCAACTTAGTTTCCAAACTGTAAATGCTGGCCCAGACCCTGTCTCATGCATGGCCCATGACTTACTGCTGCGCCATTATAAAATTTCTACTGTGGGTCAATTTATGCTACTTTTACTGGTGTCTGCCCCTTATTTTTGCAAATGTTTGGACTCGAAATTGGGCCTCCTGCATGTGTTGCCTGAATTTGGCAGACCTCTCAGAGCATCAGGCCTATACCTGTCACTCATCCACCTGTTACTGATCAATGTTTAAGCTAGAAGTGCTGGTCCAAGCACTGTCCCAGACCCTGTCCCATATATCCATGCGCAATTAGGGTATGTGCACACTTTGCGTTTTCTGCTGCGTTTCCGCAGCGTTTTTGGCTCTGCAGAAACGCAGCAGATTCTGCTGCGTTGTACAGTACCTTTAGTTCCTATGGAAATAAAAAAAAGCTGTGCACATGCAGCGTTTTTTTCCGCAGTTTTCAAAACGCAGCATGTCAATTGTTTGGTGCAGAAATGCTGCAGTTTTACACCTCATCTATTATGAGGTGAAAACCGCAGGGCAAAACCGCAGAAAAAACGCAGATAAACCGCAGAAAAACTGCAGCACTTTGTCCTGCGGATTTCCTGCGGTTTTCTCTACAAAATCCGCAGAGACAAAAAACTATGTGTGCACATACCCTCATACTATTTGTACTCTGGATCAATTGATGCCACTTTTCCTGGTGTCTGCCCCTAATTTGAGCTGTTTTGGCAGGTGTTGTCTATGCATTTGGTTTTACCTCCCATTGAATTCAATGGGGTTCGTATAAGTTTGGCGAACATCGGGAAATTCACCTAGTCAAACCTTAAAAGGTTCGCTCATCTCTACTGATTATAAGGTCCACGAGGAGACTTGGACTTCACCCTTTAACCCCTGTACAGGGATGTGACCAGGACGGAAGACAAGGGTCAAAATCATAAATCAGGATAATTATCAGTAAATGGACTGAGACCACAATGAGAATTAAACAGGCTGAACAAAAGATGTGAACAAATGAGCAAAACTATAAGTGGCCAATCCCAGCAGTAAGCTGGGAGTTTTAGTACGGAAAGTGAACCAGACTGAGTAAAACTATTTAATGGCAAATCCCAGCAGTAAGCCTAGAGTCTTAGTCCCAGCCTGGAGTGTGCTGTCCCATTGTATACAGCAGAGCATTAATCACTCCTGCTTGACAGCACACACACACCCAGGCCGGATGGCGATACAAGTCTCAGCCACACTAACCTTTGTGGCTGGACATGACCACAGCTCTTAGTGCCAAGCATAGAATAAATACAGTGGTGCCTAATGACAGAAGCAGACATTGCAGGAACAGGTCCAGATGTAGATGTAAACATCAGCACAAAGAAAAACCAGACTGATACAGGCAGATTGTGCTTCCGTGCTGGAATCACAGCCACACAGCTCAATACTACAGTATAATGTCTTCCATGTTGCTGTTGCTTCTGTCTGTGTGCTATTGCAAAAGAAGAGCAAGAATTGTTCTCATTATGTGTGCTGTCATCATAGTCTTTACACATTCTATGAAAATCTTAGAAACAAGTCATGTAATGCTCAGAAATAAAGTACACGCATGACGGCCTATCCTGAAAAGCCAACTGAAATGACATACCTGCTTTGAGGCCATACTTATGTTTTGTTGAGGGCTACAGACTAACTACATCTACTGTGACCAACTAACTCTCATCAGAACTTGATTCCAGGAATTTCAAGTGGTCAGTGTTTTCTCAAGAGCTAGGAAAACAAAACTGAATCAGTTGATGAAACTACGGCCCATCTAGTAGGCTGATGGAATGTTTTGTGTATTTTAGGAAGTTTCTAAAGCAAGTGTAGCGGAGCTGTTATTTGTTACAAACGCTGCCATTTTCCTATTGTTTAATTATCGAAATAGTCACCTGCCACTTTCTCTTTCACTGAAAGCAGTCACTTTCTTCATTTTACACACTCTCACCTGTCTATTAATTGACAGATCATTTCTCCGGAACACTAATACCCATATCAGCTATTATCGGCAGGCTCCATTTTATGCCTGAGTTAGACGATCATCTTTTGCTGCCAATTGTTCGTGCTTGTTTATCAGTCACCCCCAAATCTACCGGCATAATTCAGGAGATTTCTCACATCCTACTTCAAATGTTTTGACTTTATAATACATTTGAGAAGAGTAAAAACCATCCCCATTTATTTCATGGTCTGTATGCGGATCGCAATGCTCAAAGCAGCCGTAGGTCTCCTGAAAGCAAACCTAGGCTATGTTCACACGTTGCGTTTTTTGCTGCATTTTTTTCATGCAAATTCTATGCTGCGTTTTACAGCACCAGCGCAGTCTTTAAGAAATCTCTTGCACACATTGTTTTTTTTTTTCCTGACTCATTTGGATAACTGCTGGGTTTTTACAAACTGCAGAATGTCACTTCTTTCAGTGTTTTTGCAGCATTTTTTCACCCACAGGAAACAACGGCCAAGTGCAAAACTGCAGCAAAAAGCGCAGGTATCAGTTTGTGCTGCCTTTTTGGGGCAAAACCTAAGGAAGTTGCATCATGGTTTTTTTTGCTGGGGGGCATTAAACTTTATCAGCATGCACAAGAGGCAACAAAAGCGCAGCAATAAAAACGCAGCAAAAATAAAGCAAAAACCTGCGTTTTGCGAGCAGCTTCTTTACTACCTGCTGAAAAAAAACGCAGCAAAAATGCAACGTGTGAACACAGCCTTACAGTCTTATCTGTGTCTATGAGGCTGGAAGATTGCACTCCCTTTGTGAGCCATGAAATGTGCGATTTCAAGTGTATTGGAAAGTTGAGGAACTTTTCCTGTTAAAATGACTAAAACTTATTGTTATGTGAGGGTCGTGCTTTTCCCTGCTGCAGATTAGGGACCATTGCTGTGGGGGGTGGGTGACGTGAGGACACGGTGACACAGCGTACGCCAAGGATGAGACAACAATTGTATATATTGTTCCTTTTTGATGGAAAGGAAACGCCACAATCTGTTACCAGGGTCATTCTTCACTGCGCGGCACGTGCCACCTGCAGCTTTTTCCATGAACTAGCGAATTTGCTTGCACTAATTGCACCGTGTCACCTTTTATTGTGCTGGCGGATTGATTGTGCGGATCTAGTGTAGGTTTTAGCTATGTTGCTATGGCAGCAGCCAGCCTGAGCTCCAGAATACGACACAGCTCCCAAAGGCCATTAGGTGCTCTGTTTTGCAGAACGTACCAAGTCGCTGCAGCAGAGGGAGACAGGAAATGGCTTAGGACAACTACGTTACGGATTTCGCAGCAGAAAATTACATTTTTTTTCGAATCTCCCCGCGGTTTCGCTTTAACCCTTTCGAAAGCGGATATCGTTAGCCCCCCCACTTTAGCGACTGCGTTTAACCCCCTGCTTTCCCTGGACTGTGAGATTTTTTTCTCTCTCTGCCTGCTTGACATTTTCCACCCCACAGCTGCATAGTTCCATCCCAGATGCACGTCCCAGCAATGAAGTTATGTACGCGGGGCGTGCTTTAATTTCGTTATGCCTAGTGATTTTCGAGAGCCAGGCTTTAAAATGGCGGCATTCATTATACACCCATGCTAAAGCCTCACCCCAGCACTCTGTCTCTCTCGCTTAGTGCTGCTTCTGCTTTTTTCCCATATGGCATTCTGCAGCTGAGGATTGGGTCTTCTGGGGTTGCTGGATCAGCATATAAGCCTAAGGTAAGCCAGGCTGTCATTCTGCACCGCAGGCGGGGGCATCAGATCTGACGTGCCAGTGGTGGGCACGGTGGCAATTTTTACCCCAGGGTGTGAGGGCAGCATGTGGCAGCGAGGTCTACAGTCTGACCGGCAGAGTCATCTGCTGATGGCCACCAGGATGGATTTCACCCTCATCCTCTCTGCATAATTTGGAAAGTGGCTTATCTTGTCTCTCACTCCTAACCCACAGGTTAACTGCAGTAATACTGTTTGCCTGTAAACTACGGATTCGGCGTCTACGCTCCATATGGTTCGCATTAACAATAATCATATGGAATTAAATAAAAGTATACGACGTTCATCTTACTACTTATGTACTTGTTATTTAGTATTACTCATAGTTTATGTTTTATTATCCTTCTTTATGACCTTTGAATCTTCTACCAGTCTGTTCGCACCGTCACGTCTCGTTTTTCTAGTATTTTCCGGATTCTCCACACACTGCGCGCAGAAGTGTGAATATTATTGATGCCTATTTACTAACATTGATACATTCTTATTTATCTGCACAGAGTTTCTCCTTATTGCAACATTGAAAAGTTACTCACCGCCTCCTGTAACAAATCATTTCCTGGGCGATAATATGGCTTTCACCTTGACTCTGCAGAAACTACATTATTGTTATTATTTATAAAGCGCCATTAATTCCATGGTGCTGTACATGAGACGGGGGTTGCATACAAAGTTATAGATATCGTTACCAGTAAACAAATTTACAATGACAGACTGGTACAGAGGGGAGGAGACCCTGTCCTTGCGGACTTACATTCTAGATAACTGATTACTTTGGAGGGGGGGGATTTTTTTATTTCTTTTCTTTCTTTTTTTTTCTCTCCTGTGAATGTTATGCCTAGGTTCAGCGTGCATGCGCAGTGTGGCCGGCAGTTCTCACATCTGCACTGTATTCTGCCTGGAAACAAAGAATGGGATCCTGACTAAGGTGAAGCTTTTGCATTGATTTTTAACCCTTGCACTTGCTTGACTGTGTATATTGCAAGAGCAGTTGTGCCGACGCAGACCTCAGCAGGTGTGGAGGATGCCCGTCAGTGTCCCATTAGATTTGGGTTTATGAAAAACGTGCCCAAGTGACCCTTCGTTAAGTCTTAGAATCTGTCTCGGAATAACTACGCTCTGCCAAAGATGTTCATGCTTGGCGATATGGTCTTCGTCATTGCACGGTATTATAGGATCGCAGCGGCATTACGGACGTTTACTAGAAAGTTTTACTTATGAGAAAATTAAAATGTTTGTGGGAATAAAGAATGATTTGCTTTGCAAAAATAAAATGTTAATTTGCCAAGTCGCATGTAGGGGCGCAAACGCTTCCATGCAACTTGTAGTTCACAAGGAGATGACAGCGTCCTCCAAGACCTCTTCAGCACTTCTATTGGTGATTGTGCAAATACATATATATATATATATACTGCTCAAAAAAAATAAAGGGAACACTAAAAGCTAAAAGTTGGATTAGCAGTGTCTATATATATATATACAGTATTTATATATTTATATATTTCTTTGGCTACACTTGCAAAGCATGGGCAGAGAGTTGAACTTGACAGTGCATTATACAGAATAGAACAGCTTTCTCTTTGTTCTACATTTTAATTTTGTAATTATTGTTCTTTTTAAAAGAAAAAAAAAATGCTATGATTTGGTGTTTCCTAACCATTGCTGAATCATTGTGAGCTTGTGCTGGTGTCCAGTTATCCTGATGATCTCTCTATAATCTGTGTATCTGGTCTGTCGCAGCACAGCGGTCACGCTGCAGACGATGATTTCTCTCTCTTCTTGTTCTATCGTTTTTTTCTTCTCTCCAATATCTAATGGTTTTATAAAGAAAACATATATGTTTATCTCAGTGTAAAATGTTTTCTCAAGATCTCCATGTATCGAGAATGAAAGCAGATGGCATCCTATTACTCCTGGGACTGAGCTATATAAGTGCCGTCACTACACTATATTCTGCAGCCGCTCATCATATATTATATACTGTGCATTTAGTATTGGACATTTACAGTTCTTTTTAGGCAAAGATACAGGAGAAACTCTATACAATCCAAGATTGCAGGCACGCCACTCCTCTTTCTGGCAGCTTGTTCAACAATGGATCAGTAAAGTGTGTGCAGATGTAGCAGAGCTGAGTTTGTCATTGGTAATAACTATAAGGACACGTTCAGTATCTGGTCAGTATTTTACCTCAGTATTTGTAAAACCAGGAGTGTGTGATAAATCCAGAAGTGGTGACGGGTTTCTATTATACTTTCCCTCTGATTGTTCCAATCTCGGCTTACAGATACTGATGTCAAATACTGACCGTGTAAAACATGGCCTAAGATTATGCTAGCACTAGGGTATAAAAAAATCGGTCCCATTCTCATCAAGGAGAGCGAGATGATTTTTTCTCACTGGTCATCCATGTGCTGTCCGTATAAAATCTTTTTTTTTTTATTCAGCAGCTATTAACCATTTACAGTTTCCAATGGTACAGAATTGTAATGTATCCATAAAAATCAGATGATAGACTGATGGTCCGTATGTAGTGCGATTATTTTTTTTCGCATGTCGAATCCAGCTGAGAAAAAAATACACAGATCAGTACATTGGTCTGTGTGTAATCCATCTTCTTATCAGACTGCACTCGTCCAATTTATACACTAGTGTGAGCGAGTCCTGATAGCAGTAAGCACTTCCCTGAGGCACGTGTAGTCGATGCAACACCGCATCTCAAGATGCACTGACGAGGGAGGTGCGCCCGAGCAAGGAAGCTACCGAAATGGACGGTTATCTACCTCCCATACTTGCGGAAATATGATGAAAACAAACTCACTCGGGGTCCAATGCATTGATTAAAAGTTACAAACTTTGCACCATTTGCCTTCTATAGCCTCTATGATGCAATGTCTATTACTGGCTGCTGAAGGAGCTAACTGAGAATCTATCAGTGAGCTCCTTCTGACAGCCCAGTGGGAGTCTTCTAAACTCTTTTAGGGCAGTTTCACACGTCAGTGTCTCCGGTACGTGTAGTGACAGTTTTCTCACGTACCGGAGACACTGACACACGTAGACACATTCAAATGAATGTGTCTATGCAGATGTCAGCGTGTTTTCACGGACCGTGTGTCTGTGTGCAAAACACTCTGACATGTCCATTTTTGTGCAACAGCACGGATCACACGGACCCATACAAGTCAATGGGTCCGTGTAAACACGTAACGCACACGGATGGTATCTGTGTGCTGTCCATGTGCTGTCCGTGTGCGATCCTTTAAAAGTCAAAGGGTTAACAATGAAACATTGAAAATAATTTTTCAAAAACACGGACACACGGACAGCATAGGACAGCACACGGATGGTACACACGGACATACGGATAGCAAACGGATGTCATACGGATGGCATACATATGCACACAGACACGGATAGCTCCGGTACCGGTTTTTCCGGTACCGGAATTATCTGGACATGTGAAACTGCCCTTAATCTGTCTTTTTCTGAGCGCCTCCTCTCAGCTGACTTATGACCACAGACCACATCAAGGTTGAATGTGCAGGAAAAAAGAAAGATAAAAGAAAAAAAAAGTGCAATATTTTTAAAGAATTTTTAAAAATTATTTTTATCTTCAAATACATGCGTTTAAGTAAAAAAAATATATATGTATATATATATATAAAATTTGTCATTTATTTATTTTTTTGTCATTTATTTCTTTTCTGAGGCCTGATATGGTGAGATATATTTACATCATTTTCTATAAGAAGCAGTAGCGCAGCGACTTCATTCTCCGACAGCAGCTGTGAGTGTATGTATGGCCGCACAATGTGGCGTCACTCGCTCAAGGCGAGACCTTCGCTCTCCCCCAGATCACAGTCCTGGCTCGCTGAAGGTTATGCTGTTTGCTCTCTCCAGCGCTACGCTATATGCATGCATCATTAAATACTCATGACCATTCATTAGTTAAGATCTTTTCCCATGTAACTAAACTTCTCCCAGGATAGACGGTTTTCTCTTTGGAAGTAGACATCAAGTCTCAGCTTGAACGTTAGCATTTTATGTCTGTGACTCCTCCTAAAAATGCTACTGCAGTGTATGGGACTTCAGAGGACAGACGCTTCGTATGGAACCGGGGGGGCTCAAATAGGGGCCGCACAAACTTCACTAGATAACATATGATTATCTCATTGCCTTCCTTTTGTGTTATATTGTCCATTTATTGTGCTATTATTACAGATGTAGCAGAGCTGAATTTGTCAGTCAACTGATTTTTTTTTTTTTTTTTCTCGTTCTACTTCTGGGCGAACTACCAGAATACAGACTGAGCTCTTCTGCAGTGGCAAACACAGCTCTGCTATATGTGCAGTTTTGCTGCACTAGCTATACATGAATCATCATCTCTAATTTTGAGCCATAGATTAGCATGAACGTGACAAAATTTACATCTAGAACAGTTACTTAGCAAAAAAAACGCATATTTCATGATTTATTACAGCAGCATTGTCACAATGAAAGGACATATTAAACTTCAAGGACATGTTTCCAAATCGGGCACCGTCCCTGACAATCCATTCATTTAGCTTTTGTGAATCCAACGTTTGTTGCCAATCGCTACTTTATACAAAATATGCCACAGGGATATACACAGGGAATATATGTATATATGTATATGTGTATACACATATACACACACACACATATATATATATATATATATAATGTGTGTATATATACAAGTCTGTCACTTTATATACTTTAAAACACAGTAGGCTGTGTTCACATGATCCTTTTTTGGCCCAATTTTCCAAAATCAAGCCACAGAAAAACAGTAAAAGAGGATCTGTCAACAGGCTAAAAATTAACACTTTTTGATCTTAGTTGATTTTTTGAGTAATACGGTTTTTATTTTTTTCAGTTCTGCCATACGGCTCCAGAGATATGGGTTTATTTATTTAGTGATAATTTTTATGATCTTTAATACGCAGCCTAAACACATGCCCCCGAGGATCAAGTGAGCCGCGCCCCTGAGAATCACATGAGCTACTCCCCCTTGTAAAGACTATAAAAATTAGCGCTAAATAGAAACACCCATATCTCTGGGAAGCAGAAAAAATAGAATATGAGCAAAATCTGGCCACCTAGTGACAGGTCCAGTTTATCGCTGACAACTTGCGACCGGCGGCAGAAAATCACATTTGGAAACATTTGCACTGTCACAGTGACAACAGCGCAACACAACTGGTGACAATGCACCAGCATAGGAAGTATGTACACCCCATATTGCAATGTTGCGTGAAACATGTTGCTGTGTATAGCTTAGGCCACATTCAGACAATCAGTATTTGGTCAGTATTTTCCATCAGTATTTGTAAGGCAAAACCAGGAGTGGAACAATCAGAGGAAAAGTATAATAGAAACATTTGCACCACTTCTAGATTTATCACCGACTCCTGGTTATGGCTTACAAATAATGATGGGAAATACTGACCGAATACTGACAGTGTGAACGTGGCCTAGTCTTACAACAAGCCATTAATATCAGATCAGTGGAATTCCAACTTCTCACTCCCTCACCAATGGCTGCTTCCCTTCCCTCCATTCAGGGGTGGACATACCATTGGTATGCAAAAGGACCCATTTCACCTCCAAAACTGATGGAACTGGGCATTATGATGAGCTATGACCTATTGGATGGCACAGCGCCAACCATTTTTCAGTGGCTATGCCTGGTATTGCAACTCATTGCTGCTCAGGCTTATTCATGAGAATGGGGGCAGCTGCGACACCAGGTACCGCCACTACAAAAAGTATGGCAAGGGTTGTCTGTATAGGGCCGGGATCACACATGAGAGGAATACGGCCAAGTCTAGCATGTTAATACCTGGCACTGCCGTCCCAGCACTCTGGAGCGGAGAGTTCAGCTCCATGTATTGCTATGCGGCCCCACGCTCCACTCCTGAGTGCCGGCGCCGGCGGCAGTGCCAGGTATTAACATGCGAGACTCGGCCGTATTCCTCGCATGTGTGATCCCAGCCTAATTGTTCACTCTGGTGGATTTTTTAGGCAGAAGCTGGGAACAATTTTTCTATGTGAAATACTTCGGTAAGAAAGCACAAATTTGTGACACCCAGAGGTAAAGCATGGACCCATATGTTTCTAGGAATTTCTCGGATCTTTGTTAGCCTAGATATTGGCCATATTTCTACAATTTCTGGTGTGTTGCATTCAAATTAGTACCAATGGCAATTCATTCTATTTTTTTTCTCATCACTGAAATGCGCCATGTCATCTAAACTGCATTCTGAATCATTCGTGATTGTATCCACACATGGTGCTCTGCACATACTGCGCCTCGATTTCATAAGGAGGCATAAAGAAGATCATGATTATGATCATAATTCATTCACGATCAGCAAGGATATTAATGGTAAGATCTTTGAAGATAAAAGTGGCTGTTCAGAATTCTGATATTGATGACTTATCTTTAGGGTATGCCATTAACTTCAATGGCCACTGAGCTGCAGTACCCAACAACTACCACTATAGTGTATGGCACTATGGTGCTCCAGACACCGTGTACTTGCAGCAGCTATGGGCACAGCTAACAGCAGACCAGTGTGTGCCTAGGGTGTTGGACCCCCACTGATTTGAAACTAATGACTTATTCTAAAGTTAGGTCCTCAATAACCTAGTCATGGACAACCCCCTTTGGGAAAAAGAGTTTATTGATTTTACATTTTTTTGGTCCATCTTTAAACTGCATCTAGCATCACTAATCATTTATTATGGAATTCAGTAAGGAACCAAACTCTTCTGACATATCATTGCTGTACTGCTGTATTACAGAAAACATTGCTGTACTGCTGTATTACAGAAAATATTGCTGTACTGCTGTATTACAGAAAACATGGCTGTACTGCAGTATTACAGAAAACAGTGCTGTACTGCTGTATTACAGAAAATATTGCTGTACTGCTGTATTATAGAAAAAATTTCTGAACTGCTGTATTATAGAAAACAGTGTTGTACTGCTGTATTACAGAAAACATTGCTGTACTGCTGTATTACAGAAAACATTGCTGTACTGCTGTATTATAGAAAACAGTGCTATACTGCTGTATTACAGAAAGCATTGCTGTACTGCTGTATTACAGAAAACATTGCTGTACTGCTGTATTACAGAAAACAGTGCTGTACTGCTGTATTACAGAAAACATTGCTGTACTGCTGTTTTACAGAAAACAGTGTTACACTGCAGTTTTTCAGAAAACATTGCTGTACTTCAGTATTACAGAAAACATTGCTGTACAGCAGTATTACAGAAAACAAACAGTGCTGTAGTGCAGTATTACGGAAAACTGCTGGCTAAGAATGAAGTGATTAAACAGAGTCAGCATGGGTTTGTAACTAATAAGTCATGTCAGACTAGCTTAATTTCCTTCTATGACAGAATCACTGACTGGTTGGATCAGGGAAATGCTGTAGATATAGTATATCTTGACTTCAGCAAAGCATTTGACAAAGTATCTCACACAATCCTTATTAAAAAAATGACTAAGTATGAAATGGACAAGGCAACTGTTAGGTGGATTCATAACTGGCTGTTAGGCTGGTTTCACATTTGCATTTTTTAGCACAGCGCATCGTGCGCATCCATGCACATGCGCCATGCGCCCCTATGTTTAACATGGCGGGCGCATGGTCTAGCGTTTGCAGAGTTCGAATGCGTTTTCGTGTGCATGCATTTTTTGTAGTGTGTGCCTAAGCACGCCAGACGCAACCTGTTGCATTTTTTATCCATCCAACCTGTGTCAAAAAAACGCATGCGCACACTTGCACATGGAATGCGACAAAATAACACATTACAGTGTATGGGAATGCAGACGTGCACATGGGCATGTGCACGCCTGCGTTTAAAGTTGCATGTGTTTTAAGAGTTAACATGGCTAGAAACTGGTTAAAACGCATGCGCCTATACAAAGCAAACGCATGCAAAACGCATGATGCGTTTTTTGCATGCGTTTCTATTGCGCAGGAAGCACAGCGCTAAAAAACGCTAATGTGAAAGTAGCGTTAGTGATCGGACCCAAAGAGTGGTCATAAATGGCTGCACATCCAGTTGGAAGAATGTCTCAAGTGAGGTACCACAGTGCTCTGTCATGGGCCCTGTATTGTTCAACATCTTTATCAATGATTTAGATGAAGGAATTGAGGGTAAACTGATTAAATTTGCTGACGACACAAAGCTAGGAGGGATAGCTAATACTAGAGAAGAGAAAGAGAGAGGATTCAAAAAGATATCAATAAACTGGAGCAGTGGGCAGCAACTAACACAATGGTTTTTAACAGAAAAAAATGCAAAGTACTACATCAGGGCAGTAAAAATGACAAAAGCATGTCCAGAATGGAAGGAATAGGGCTAAGCAACAGCACATGTGAAAAAGACTTGGATATACTAATAGATCACAGACTGAACATGAGTCAACAGTGTGATGCAGCAGCAAAAAAGCAAATACAATTCTAGGATGTATTAAAAGAAGCGTACAGTCTAGATCACGTGAAGTCATTATTGCCCTCTACTCCTCTTTGGTCAGACCTTATCTGGAATACTGTGTCCAGTTTTGGGTACCACATTTTAAAAAAATACATCAACAAACTGGAGCTAGTTCAGCGAAGAGCGACCAGAATGAAGAATGGTTGCAGGATTTGGGAGTGTTTAGCTTGCAAAAGAGAAGATTGAGAGGAGACTTAATAGCTGTCTACAAATATCTCAAGGACTGTCACATTGTAGAAGGATCATCTTTATTCTCATTTGCACAAGGAAAGACTAGAAGTATTACAGAAAACATTGCTGTACTGCTGTATTACAGAAAACATGGCTGTATTGCTGTATTACCGAAAACATTGCCGTACTGCTGTATTACAGAAAAAAGTACTGTACTGCTGTATTACAGAAAGCATTGCTGTACTGCTTGTGAGAAGCATGGGGGAATAGTGGATGAGGGCAGGTATATCTCGCCCAGATACCTCTCCTATGTGGCCTAGTCTGGTCAGTATCTCACCTGGTGACTAATGAGTAATGGGAGGCGGATATAAAAGGATGCCAGGTGGTGTGTTAGTTGCTCAGTCTGGGGAACACAGAGAGCATGTCTGTGTGAGCGACACTTGTGAGTGAAAGCTGTGCTTATGGTAATGCTGGTTTGGTTGGCTGGGAGAAGCCCTCCAGTTGGTAGTTAGTATGGACCCTGTTTAGTTAGTGCCAGAGAGGCAAGGATTTGTTTTATGTTTTATTTCCTATATGTTTTGCTTTCACCTAAAATAAACCTGACCCAGCGTCAGTTATGTCCGAATCCCGGCTGTGCACCTGAGTCTCATGCTAAACCCACGTGACCTTTGACCCCAGCAAAGGTGATCCCGGAGAGTTTTATCACAAATTGGTGGAGAATGCGGGCACCACATTGAAAGCATGAACATGGAGGATGTGGTGAAAGCGCTGGTACAGTCCACCGCTGTCCAGCCAGAAGCTAATCGGGTGATGATGGCCCAGCTGAAGGAGTTGGTGAACATGACAGCTACAGATCGTTCGCTTCTCCAGCAGGTGGCGCAGCGCCTGGCGACCTTATCTGAGGTTAACCAGGAGGCCGATTCGAGAGTGATTCACATGAGTCGGTACTGGCAGAAGATGACGACAGAAGATGACGTCGAGGCATACCTGACCACGTTTGAATGGACTGCGGTGCGTGAAAAATGGCCGAAGGCTTGCTGGGCCGGTCTGATTGCCCCGTTTCTTTCCGGTGAGGCCCAAAAAGCCTATTATGACTTAGAACCTGAAGTCACGCAGGACTTTGACAAACTGAAAGCCGAGATCTTGGCCCGGCTGGGAGTGACGACCGCTGTCCGTGCACAAAGAGTGCATCGATGGACTTATCAGCCGGATAAACCACCGCGGTCACAGATATTCGACCTGATCCACCTGACGAAGAAGTGGCTACAACCCGAGGTGCTGACGGCGCCAGAGATCATCCAGAGAGTCATCCTGGACAAGTACCTGAGAGCTCTACCGCCGGCCCTGAGGAAGTAGGTAAGCCATGGAAATCCAACGACGGCAGATCAACTGGTGGATAAGGTTGAGCGTTACTCCATGGCGGAAGGACTCAGAGACGACGCTACCCCACCTCCGTCTTCATCATCTCCACGTGGAACCGGTAAGACTGTTCCCGGAAGTAGTGGAGAAGTAAAAATCCCTAAGACAGTGGGGGAGGAAAACGGGACTGCTTGCACGGTGACGCCAAGAGTAACAAACTTTGGTCTAGGCAAGGGGCCTGTTAGGTGTTTTCGTTGCCAAGAGATGGGCCACATCGCTGTGAACTGTCCGTTCACTACTAAACCCATGCAGTGCGACGTCACAGACTCTAAAAAATGCATGTCTATGGTTGCCCAGATAGTGAGTGTGAATGCCGGTCAAAGTAAGGTGGAGAAACACCTGTGTGATGTATCGGTGGATGGGAAGAAGGTGGTGGCATTGGTAGACTCGGGAAGTGTTGTGACTCTGGTGAAGGCCAGTCTGGTGTCAGCCCCGACTGGACCATTAGACAGATTTTCTATAACATGTGTGCATGGAGACACCTGTTCATACCTCACCGAGGTCGTATGCATTTCTACTTCCTCTGGGACGGTGCAACATAAAGTGGGACTCGTCCCCGCGTTGTTGCATGATGTGATCTTGGCCCGGGATTTCCCCCTCTTCTGGTAATTGTGGGAGAATAAATTGATACCCCAGGGTAACAGTGTACGTGATTCCTCTCCCAGGGCGCAGGTGGGTCCCGAACCCCTGGAGGAGGTTCCCCAGGAAGACTCTAGTGATGAGTCTACTGGAAATGACCTTCAGTTCCCGTTTTCGGTCATGGCGGGGGATACTGAGGAGACCAGGGAGGAGGAGGGAGCAGGCAGCCGTCCACCTCCCCGTTTGCCAGATTTGGAAGTCCAGAAAGATGACTTCCAAAGCGAGCAAATAAAGGATCCTACCCTTTCTCAGGCTAGGACAAATGTAAAAGAGATAAATGGGGTACCCGTAGAACCTGGTACTAGGCTGGCATATCCTTACATGGTCCTGGAGAATGATTTATTATATCAGATAGAGAAAAAGGGGAAAGACACGGTGCAACGATTAGTCGTGCCAAAACCCTACCGGCGGAAAGTGCTTGACCTGGCCCACGGACATGTGATGGGAGGTCACTTGGGAGTCCAGAAAACCATGGAAAGAATATTACACTGTTTTGTTTGGCCAGGCATGCATCATGATGTTCGTGTATATTGTGAGTCTTGTCAAGACTACCAAGCCTCTGCGCCTAAACCCCGGTTCTGTAGCCCTTTGGTACCCCTGCCTATTATTGAAGTCCCGTTTGAGAGGATTGGGATGGATTTAGTGGGGCCCCTTCCACGGTCTGCACATGGACACCAACATATCCTGGTCATTGTGGATTATGCCACTTGTTACCCGGAGGCCATCCTTTTACGTAACACGGCCACCAAAACGATTGCCAAGGAACTGGTGCATGTGTTTAGTCGGGTCGGTATTCCAAAACAGATACTTACCAACCAGGGGACTCCCTATATGTCAAGGGTAATGAAGGAGCTATGCAGGTTGCTACAAATCGAACTATTACGCATGTCCGTGTATCACCCTCAAACAGACGGGCTGGTCGAACGGTTCAATAAAACTTTGAAGCAGATGCTGAGAAAGGCGATAGACAAGGATGGGAAAAACTGGGACTATGTACTTCTGTATTTGCTTTTTGCCATTAGGGAAGTGCCCCAGTCTTCCACTGGGTTCTTGCCTTTCGAGTTATTGTACGCCCGATGTCCCCGCGGACTGTTAAACGTCGCAAAAGAAACCTGGGAGGGTCAGGTCACTCCTTTTAAAACAGTGATAGATCATGTAACACAAATGCAGGACCGTATTGCGGCCATTATGCCCATCGTCAAAGAGCACATGATGCAGGCTCAGGGAGCACAGAAAAGAATCTATGACGGGGCGCCAAGATCCGTATGTTTGCACCCTGAGATAGGGTGTTGATCCTGGTCCGCACGGCCGACAGTAAATTCCTCGCAAAGTGGCAGGGCCCCTTTGAGATTAAGGAAAGAGTTGGTGAGGTAAACTACAAAGTGTATCAGGCAGGTAAAAGGAAACCTGAACAGATTTATCACGTAAATCTGATAAAACCCTGGAAGGATCGGTCTGCCTTATCAGCGGATCTGGCCCGGCCCGTCTGCTCGCATACCGTACCGGAGGTACGGATTGCAGAGACTCTCTCGGAGCGGCAAAAGACTGAGGTCAGGCAGTTTCTACTTCACAACCAAAAGTTTCTCTCTGAAAAACCCGGGCAGACTACTCTAATGAAATATGGCATCATAACGGAACCTGGGGTCACCGTCCATGTGAAACCCTACAGAATCCCGGAAGCACGCCGTGAAGCCATTTCCCAAGAAGTCAAGGCAATGTTAGAGTTAGGGGTCATTGAAGAGTCGCACAGTGCTTGGTCCAGCCCGATTGTGTTAATTCCCAAACCGGACGGCACCATCCGGTTCTGCAATGACTTCAGGAAACTGAATGCGGTCTCTAAATTTGATGCTTACCCTATGCCTCGGGTCGACGAGTTAATAGATCGCTTAGTGAAGGCCCGGTATATTACGACCCTAGATCTAACAAAGGGATATTGGCAGATCCCTCTGGCAGAGGCTGCCAGAGAGAAGACGGCTTTTGCTACACCGGAAGGTTTATTCCAGTATGTGTATATGCCATTTGGACTGCACGGAGCGCCGGCGACATTCCAGAGACTGATGGATCGAGTCCTGAGGCCACATAGGCAGTACGCTTCTGCCTATTTGGATGACATTATCATTTACAGCTTGGACTGGGAGACTCACCTCCGGAAAGTGCAAGCTGTGATTGAGGAATTGTGGGGGGCAGATCTAACCGTGAACCCAAAGAAATGTCACATCAGGCTAGAAGAAGCCCGGTATTTGGGTTACGTTATAGGGAGGGGTATTGTTAAACCCCAGGTTGATAAAATTCAAGCGGTTCAGGACTGGCCACAACCAGCAGGTGCAAGCCTTTCTGGGGATCGCCGGCTATTGTCGCCGGTTCAGCCTCAATTTTTCAGCCATCGCTGCACCCCTGACGGATCTTACCAAAGGGAAATGTGGTGCACCTGAGGCTCAGTCGCCATAGAGGTACTGCACCTCCTCCTTTGGTGTGGTGCCCCACCATTCAGGTAAGGTGGAGACTCCTGACCACACTCCAACACCTGCACCCCACACCACAAAGTAGTGTAGCAAAGCACCTTCGGCGGCTCCCTGCTTGGAGTATAGCAAAGCACCCATTGGTGGCTCCCTGCTTGGAACACGAAACGTGCTGGGAGGTGGGTGGAGTTAGTTTACATTACAAAGAGCGGGAAGAGTTTAGGATTTTAGAGTGAGTTGAGTTAGTGAGTGAGAAGAAGATCCCCGTAAAGAGGGATAGATGGATGGAAGTGCTGCAGCAGATCCCAGTGACCTGGGTCTGCTGGCACAGGAAAGGAAGAGAGAGAGAACAACATAGACTGAAGCCTGATTTTCCATAGAAAGCAATATTAGTATGGAACGTGAGGAGTAAAAGAGAACAGAGGACGTGGGTTAGAAGAGAACCCTTCCTAGAAGTTCTAAGCGCAAGACCGGGGCCCGGTCACCAAGGTTGTATGGATACTAATGGTCCTGCAGCAGACACCGGAGGAATAGAAGTAGTGACCGCTTTATTCCCACACAAGACTTGGGGGCACAACAGCAACTGGATAGTGAGCCGGGACTTAGTAGCAAGGAGTCCCCGAAGAAGGCTACAGCTGTCTGCCGTACAAGTAGAGTTCAAAAGAACATCGGACAGGAGGATCTCCAGTGTAACTCAGTACTAGGAGTGCTTCATTTAAAGGCGCTATAAGAGGAGACGTTCAGAAAGGCACATGTTGGCGGAGTGTTGGAAAGGAGTATTCCATCTGGCCTGGAGGTTGACTGAGTCCCTGACCCGGAGGACACGGCACGGAGGCAGGCACCTGTTTGTACAACAGACTGTGAGTAAAGCTTTTGCATCAATGGTGCTATATAAATAAATAATAATAACTACATGCCCTGGTGTCCTCCACTCATTCCTGCGCCAACCCGCCCAGCACTGCTACATCCCTTGCGCCTGACACTACACCATCCAAGTGTCACTTCACCTACACTGCCCTGGGACTACAGCCCTGCCTGTGGAGGGCTATAACATCATTGCTGCACCACACCATCTGTTCCAGAGGATCTGTCTGCAGCGTCGGCTTACATCTCCATTGCCGAACACCACAGGTGGCGTCACAAAACACTTATAAACTTTCATCACCATAAGCACACTGAAACAACTCCCTTTTACAATGGGCGCCCAGGGCCACGGGCCGGGTCCCAGCTGCCGTGACATCTCCCATTGAAGCTCATCGGGCCCGGTACCGAGTACCCCACAGCCCTGGCATGGGGCGTCCCAGAAAGATTCTGTCATCGGTAAATGGAATTTAGCAGCTGAAGAAGCCTTCCATAGCCAAAGATGGGCCCTTTGCTCTCAACCTGTACTGGTGACTCCAGATTTCCGCAGCGAGTTTGTGGTACAAACTGATGCCTCTGAGACCGGTATCAGAGCCGTACAGTCACAAGCGAGGGATGGAGTGGAGTGGATTCAGCAGGAAGCTGAATAAACATGAGCAAAAGTATGTGGTAGTGGAAAAAGAGTGCCTAGCCATTAAGTGGCCTATAGAGTCCCTCAAATATTACCTAGTGGGTTAGAAAGTTCAGGCTGATCACGGACCATGCCCCTCTCAAGTGGATGCACTTGCACAAGGAACGGAATAGTCGGGTGACCCGGTGGTTCCTTGCCCTGCAGGCCTACACTTTTACAGTGGAGCACTGCCCAGGGGTACAGATGGGGAATGCAGATGCCCTGTCCCGAGTGCACTGTTTGGCGGGTGTCATTGCTCGACCGGAGTGGTCTGAGCAGAGGGGGGATATGTGAGAAGCATGGGGGAATAGTGGATGAGGGCAGGTATATCTCTCCCAGATACCTTTCCTATGTGGCCTAGTCTGGTCAGTATCTCACCTAGTGACTAATGAGTAATGGGAGGCGGATATAAAAGGATGCCATGTGGTGTGTTAGTTTCTCAGCCTGGGGAACACAGAGAGCCTGTCTGTGTGAGCGACACTTGTGAGCGAAAGCTGTGCTTACGGTAACGCTGGTTTGGCTGGCTGGGAGAAGCCCTCCAGTTGATAGTTAGTACGGACCCTGTTTAGTTAGTGCCGGACAAGCAAGGATTTGTTTTATGTTTTATTTCCTATATGTTTTGCTTTCACCTGAAATAAACCTGACCCAGCGTCAGTTATGTCCGAATCCTGGCTGTGCACCTGAGTCTCATGCGAAACCCACGTGACCTTTGACCCCAGCAAAGGTGATTCCGAAGTGTTTTATCACATGCTGTATTACAGAAAAAAGTACTGTACTGCTGTATTACAGAAAAAAGTACTGTACTGCTGTATTACAGAAAAAAGTACTGTACTGCTGTATTACAGAAAAATGTACTGTACTGCTGTATTACAGAATACATTTCTGTACTGAAGTATTACAGAAAACATTGCTGTACTGAAGTATTACAGAAAACATTGCTGTACTGCTGTATTACAGAAAACATTGCTGTACTGCTGTATTACAGAAAACATTGCTGTACTGCTGTATTACAGAAAACATTGCTGTACTGCTGTATTACAGAAAACATCGCTGTACTGCTTTATTACAGAAAAAAGTACTTACTGCTGTATTACAGAAAACATTGCTGTACTGCTGTATTACAGAAAACATTGCTGTACTGCTGTATTACAGAAAACATTGCTGTACTGCTGTATTACAGAAAACATCGCTGTACTGCTTTATTACAGAAAAAAGTACTTACTGCTGTACTATGGAAAACATTGCTGTTCTGCTGTATTACAGAAAACATTGCTGTACTGCTGTATTACAGAAAATATTGCTGTACTGCTGTATTACAGAAAACATCGCTGTACTGCTTTATTACAGAAAAAAGTACTGTACTACTGTACTACGGAAAACATTGCTGTTCTGCTGTATTACAGAAAACATTGCTGTACTGAAGTATTACAGAAAACAATGCTGTATTGCAGAAAACATTGCTGTACTGCTGTATTAAAGAAAAGTAGGCCGACTGTATAAAACCCATTCCTGGCACGTCCTTCCACTTTTCTCATCTTGCTTCTTTGTAATTGTTTCATTTTCACTTCTTTATTTTAGACCATTGTAATCTTGGGAGTTTCTTCCACTTTTTTTCTGGCCAGTAGTTTTTGCAAAGACAAAAATTAGCAAAAAAAAGTTTCCTTTCCTGGAGCCATTGATTTCCTTTGGCCTTTCTACTTGCGTTTATTATGGTAGACGCATGCTTTCATCCACTAACTAAGAACCTGATCTTCATGTTGTCACAAGCAGCACATATTAGAGGCAGAATTATGGATACAGCCATAATATGGGCAGCACATGTTGTCTCATACTGCCCCATAAGGACTTCATGTGCCGCTATATCCCCTGAGAATGACACCTTAGAACGCTCATCTCCAGTTTTAGGTTATATTCGCAGTATTCCATTTTCCGGTAAAAATTTGCTATATTTTTTGCTGGTCTTCTTCCTCTGATTCACTGTATGGCTCATCTCTTTGCCCAGGAAAACCCGCTAGCACGTCAATACATGACAAGTGTTTGACACCTGCAACACTTGACTTCTAACATGGGCTTATTGTCTCTGGTCTAATCCATTTGATACACAGTGATTTTCTCCCAGCATTCTGAGAAATCCCTCAGTGTTTAGCAGCATGTTCACAGCCCATCTAATGCTGACCCTTGTCCATGGCAGAGCTACGCTGTGCTGAGGACGGATAATGTTGTCAGTCCCTAACTACACCAGATATCTAGTTATATAGCAATTTTTTTCTTTTCTTTTCTTTACAAGAACATTATCGAAATGTGATTATGTACAAAGTTTGAAACAATAAAAAGTACTGATATAATATATAGACAATGTAGAGTCAGTAATCCTATAAAACTACAGCACAAATTGCCAACTTATTGCTCCATTCACTGACATTATACAAGTGGATGTGATGGACACCCCCCCGCGTGCCGACACTACAGAGCCAGACACAACTTATGGACTGTCACTTTGACTAGTATTTATCATCAGATCTGTAGTGGAGGATCCAATCAATTGGGAACTGTGCTTTAGGCTATTTTTTTAATTTTTTCTTCTAAACAAATCCACTTCAAAATCCTCATCAAAAAATGCTTCGGGAAAACTTGACAACAGAAATTGACATGCTCCGGTCTCGAAAGATGCGCCGCATGTCAGTCTCCGTGGGCATCTCTGGTACATACTGGACATGGGATTTTTTGAAATTACTATGCTGTCACAGCTGGACGTTGCAGGTTGGACACTGCATAAATACGCAACATCAAAACTGAAGCATTTACTGATCGTGGGAACGTTCCCTAAGGGCTCAGTCATGCACCTGCAGATTTTCTCACTGACCAATTTTTATCAATGGTTGGCCAGACTTATCAGTTTTTAACGTGTGGAAGAATAGAGGAGGTTTCTCAAGATTCTATCAAACAGACAGTATAAAAAGTGGATGGCACACAGATGGCATCCAACCGCTGTCCTTGCCCCCCTCCATAGACTTGCATTGGAAAGTTTGATTCAATACATGGATCAAAATCCATATGTCTCCAAGATTTTGTGCGGACCACTAGTGATGAGCGTACATGCTCAGATAAGACACCCCAGCATTCTTGTGTGTTTACCGAGTGACTTTGACATGCTCGAAAAATATGTGCGAGTCCCCACGACTGTTCAACAGCTGCAACACAGGCAGGGGTTGCTTAACAAACAGGTAATCCCTGCATGTGTTGCGGCTGTCGAACAGCCGCGGGGACTCAAACATATTTTTCGAGCACGCCGAAGATACTCTAGTAACACAAAAGCATGGCCGGATAATGCACAGAAATACAGATGTGCTCAAAAGTTTATATACCCCCGGCAGAATTTTTGCTTTCTTGGCCTTTTTTTGCGTGACAATAACCATGAGTGGAGAAAAAGTTTTGGTATTATCATTCATATTCTCAGAAAAAAGGCCAAGAAAGCAAAAATTCTGCCGGGGTATGTATACTTTTGAGCACAACTGTACATAAATGTGTGAACAGACCCATACAATTTCTACTTATTTTAAGGCCCCGCCACACACAGCGAGATCGCCAGCAAAATCGCTGATTTTGTGACGCCACAGCGATCTCGCCAGCGACATCGCTGTGCGTGATATGGATCAGCGACCGGCCCCCCTGCCAGGTATCGCTGATCGCGCTTGAACGTCCTGGGCTGTTTTTTGATCGTTGGTCTCCCACTGGTCAGCACACATCACTGCGTGTGACAGCGATAGACCAACGATCAGCGACATTGGAAGCTGGTTTCCAAGGTAAACAGCGGGTATCTAAGAGCCGCGCGGCTCTTAGTTACCCACTGTTTACCTTGGAAACCAGCGTGCACTGGTCCTGATCGCTGGTGGGTCTGCCTATGTGACAGCTCACCAGCGATCAGCTAACTATGTCCCAGCGATCCCATCCACGTCGGGATCGTTGGTGGGATCCCTGGGACAATGAAGAGTGTAACGGGGCCTGTAGTCTATCAGTGAAAGCCTGACATCTGAATGGGGGCTTAGAGAGCAGCCTTGGGGAATCTGTATTCCCTGCAGCAGACGTTCTCTATTCCCTGAAGTGCTCTCACCCCTAAGTATGCTGCTGATAATAGAGCATCACTTAGATAAAGTCAATGTATGGATTAAGCAATTCATGGTCTGATCCTTGAATCTGTCTGTAATGACCTTCACATGATGTTTGCTTCCTCTTACATTGATTGGGCTCCACTGTAGAATTTTGCCTTATTTTACTATATTGGCTGTGCGCTCTACTTGATTTTCTTTTATTAATCCTCCTCCTCCTCTTCCTCCTCCTCCTCCGATGATGATGATGTTTAAGTAGTTGAGTAATGGTTAAGGATTAGCTTACATATGTAGCAGGAGTCAATTACACGACATGTTGAACCTGTTATTTGATCCTGTAATTAGAGGGAACCCGTCACCGAGTCGTATTCACACTACTGAATGTCTTCCAGAGCTTGGCAGAGTTTGCTTAGACAGGTCTGATACGCACAACAAGAGGACATTAATATGGCTGCAGAGTTTCACTACTACCCTCAGTCATTATATCCTATTACTTTCATATATTATTTTTAGAATAGCTACCTAAAGACCTTTATCTCCCCATCTCTGCTTCTTCCTGCCCCTTATTATCTCTTTAGACAGACTGGTTCCTGTCTCATGTGCTTGTCTACAGCTAAGAGGTTTTGGATCGGTTATGGCAAGATCTATGGCGGTACATCACGTCACCTTGTCCACTGTCGCAATGTCTGACAGAGCTGAAACATGAGTGATTTTCCACCTGGATTATGAAACACATTTCATTCAATGATATGTCTAGAATTTGGAATTTTTATAACAGCATCTGAGCTTCAGACATGGGTGCAACTACCAGGGTAGCGGGGACAGCAGCTGGAAAGATGGCCCATTAGGGTACTTTCCCACGGTCAGTAAACACTGCGGGTTGGATGCTGCGTATATCCGTTCAAGAAATCCCATGCCCACTATGCGTGCAAAGACACCCACGGATCACCTGTGGAGACGGACATGTGGCGTGTCCTCCCAGACCACAGCATGTCTATTTATCTTGCAGAGATGCAATATCTGGGACCTCTTTTGGCAAGGTGCACATTGTATTTGAGCACTTAATCTTCATTATCTACCAGGAGCTTTCCCCGATACAGAGTATAACATTGTCATCGCCGGATGGCGCTTTCTTAGAGGGCTACTACTAAGGAATATTTACCATGCGTTATACATGCCTTTACCATGGGCACCTGTGCTGTCCCAATGCCTCACCATCTATCCTGACTGTGACCACTGTTGGGCGCATACCTCCTGAGCGTATGAGCCCGACAACAGCCACAAACATGATGTGCACCTAGACTTATCTGGGCAATTGTCTGATTTACTGATCTTACTACTATCGCTGGCTTTTCTCCACTGTAATTGTAGGATCATTCACGTGTTTCTTGGAAGGCTTTGTGTAAAAAATATTCTTAGATTATTTGCATATATATTTGTATTTTGCGCAAATGAATCAAAGCACCGGAGTTGATGCCGTTTTCATTTAAATTACATGGATATAGATATCTGCCACGCCACAGGTCTGGGGTGGTAATAAATGATGATTCCACACGGGTCAGTGGCTGAATATGAGCTATTCAAAGATAAAGCTAGGCTTTTCATTCGGTGTCGGACTGGGTTGGCAAACACCCACCAGCGAGATTGATTCTTAGTGACTACTGTTCAGCTACATGTAAAAATAAGCTGACCCTAGTACACACATTTTCTTTTGCTTCTATGTAATATTAATTTGTTTAATGATGTTTATTGATTAGATGAAATCATATTCTGCAATTTGTGAATCAAGCGTAAGATCACTGCTCATCAGCACTCCTTTGAAGGGGCCTACCGGAGGATTCCCCTGTTCCCCTGTGGGCCAGTCCTAGCCTGCTTTGATTGATAAGTGGCAAAGAATTAGTCCGGTGCCCATCTTTCACAAAGTGATACATAAAAGCCATGTACTGTATAGTGTGTCTTGATGTAGATTTAAAGTTCAGTGATGCAGTCATTGGCTCCTGTTGTGGCTTCATGACCTGTGTTGTGGGCAAGATGGTTGTGTGACCTCATTTAGATACCTGAGCTTGAAGTATGTGTTTTATCTGTCATTTTCACAGATCATAATGGTTATATGTCCTATGGAGCTGGTCACATGTCAAGTGTTTTTTTAGTTGTTTTTTTACCAGATTTTTTTAAAAAATCCAGACAAATCCCATGAAAAAAACACGGATGATTTTTAAAAAAAATTCTATTGACAGTAAATGTATGTTGCATGCATGGTAAAAGCAGATGCGTGAATGGAAATTGGATCCTGTTTTTTTTTTATACATAAAAAAAACACCAAAACCTATGAATAAGACCTAATCTTCATGTGTCAGTAATTTTCTTTATGCCGGTAAAATTAGGTGGGAAAATGACGGTGCTGAGGTCACAGGAGTTCATGCCGGCAGCGAACACAGACTCAGTTATGTCACCGCTCGTCACTGTGCCTGTGCGTGCTGCTTCCCATTCATTCCCCAGTAGTTTACAGCCCAAGAGGTCGCATTAGCACCACTCCGGTTGTAAACTGATTATCCCCAGATATGGATTGTGCCGTGGGACTTGACTGAGCGATGAACATGGATAGCTATATTGTTGGGTTTTTTTTTTAGTTTTTTTTACAGGAGATCAAGGGATTCGAGAAGAAATTATCAGTGTAATAAAGATGGAAAAAATGTGTGGTGTATTATTTAATTAAAAGACTTTATTCTTGCTGTGCATGTGTGTTTATTTAACCTTTTTCTTACTATAGGATTAGTAATGGAAAGGTGTCTTACTGACACCTCTCCATTACTAAGCAAGGCTTAATATCACCTTACACCTTAAGGTGACATTAACCCCTTATTACCCCCACTTGCCAGCGCTACAGGGCAAGTGGGAAGAGCTGGGCAAAGCTCCAGAATAGTCGCATCTAATAGATGCGCCTTTTCTGGGCAGCTGCGGGATGCTGTTTTTAGGCTGGGGGACCAGCCTGAGAATAGCAGCCCGCACCTGTTAGTTTTGCAGGGTTGGTTCAAAATATAAGGGGGACCCACGTCATTTTTTTTTTACATTCATTCTTCCCTGCTCGTGCTGTTGCCGGCAGAGCAGGGGAGAATTAGGCTGGAGTCACACACAACGTAGAAAAATACAGACCGTATTTTACGGCCATAATACGCATAAATGGTCCCTAAATAGTGCTCCGTATGTCATCCGTTGTCAGGGTGTGGCCGCATATTTTTCTCATGAAAGCATCCGTATGTAATCCGTATGGCATCCGTATACTGTTTTCTTCTCGCAGGCTTGCAAAACGGACATATAATGGAGCCCAATGACAGGTTTTCAAATCCAAACGAAAGAATAGATCTAGACACATAGAATACATATATACTGTATATGTATACATGTCACTGAGACAAACACATATATATATTTATATTTCACAGAGTTCTTCACAGCAGAATAGCCGCTAATTCAATTGCCGGCTTCTGTCAAATCATTCCCCAACCTGACATGAAATGACACATGGTTACATACAGTAAACCATTTCATTTCATGTTTCTTTTATATGTCCCTGACTAATAATTAGATGAGGGTTTGTGTGCACAATTTGGGAGGTGTAGGATGAAGGACGTAGATCTGGGGATTTATTCTGACAGAATGTTATAGGCTGAACTGGATGGACTAATGTCTTTTTTCGGCCTTACTAAATATGTTTCTATGTTAGGCGTTAATTTAAGGGGTTAATTCGTTGTAAAAAAAAGCGTGGGCTCCCACTGTAATTTGTCAACCAGAGAGGGAAAGCAGGTGAGTGAGGGCAGATTTTAATAGCCATGAGAGGGACCATTGTTTTTAGCCCCCCCTGGCTACAAAAATCTGCCCCCAGACAACCCAGATAAGGCGCATCTACAAGATGTGCCAATTCTGGCACTTATCCTCTTTATTCCCATTGCCCTGTAGCAGTGGCGAATGGGTTAATATAACAAAGGGTTAATGTCACCATTCGATTGTAAGGTGACATTAAGCCGATTAATAATGGAGAGGTGTCAATAAGACACTGATCCATTATTAACCCTATACTAAGAAAGAGTTAAAAACCACACACAGACATTAATTAAAAAGTCTTTTAATGAAATAAAGACACCAAGTTTTTGACAAATTTTTATTAGTCTGGTAATCCAAAATAAAACCATGACCTGCAACAAAAATAACATAAAAAATCACCAATATCCTTACCTCGCCGCTGTTCAGTCATGTCCCACGCTGCAATCCATCAGAAGGGGTTAAATAGTTTACAATGAGGACCGGTGCTAATGCGACCAGCCTCACTATAATCTACTACAAAATGAATTGATTCAGCTCTGCGCAGCCTCAATGGCTGCCTGTAGATGAACTAATTACCGTGGGAAAGTCTCTGACTTTTTTCCCACGGTCATTAGTTCATTCACAGATCAGCCGGGGACTCCTGCTGATGTCACTGAGGCTTTTGTGTTTTTGTGTTTTGCTTTTGCGGGGAGTCCCCGGCTGATCTGTGAATGAACTAATGACCGTGGGAAAAAAGTCAGAAATTTTCCAACGGTAATTAGTTCATCTACAGGCAGCCATTGAGGCTGCGCAGAGCTGAATCAATTCATTTTGTAGTAGATTACAGTGAGGCTGGTCGCATTAGCCCCGGTCCTCATTGTAAACTATTTAACCCCTTCTGATGGATTGCAGCGTGGGACATGACTGTATGCCGGTAAGGATAGCGCAATAGAGACAGTAAATAGAGAGCAGCATTTCAATTTGAGGTCCAGTATCCAGTCTGCAAAACAGAAGCCGCGGAGACACCATCACATGTTTCTCAACGCAAGCAATGACTAGCCAGGTCTTTCCCCGGGAAGGAACAACCACGGGAAGGGCAGTCTCCAATGAAGAAAACCACCTATGCCAAAACATGGTATCCATCCACAGACAGCTGTTTCGGGGTATTTGCCCCTCATCAGTGTGGAGTAGGAAACTGGCTAGTAGGAGCAATGCCTAGTAGAAGACTGTGTAAAATGAGGATGATTGACCTCATGGAGATCAACATCCAACACTGCGGAGACACCATCACGTGTTTCTCAACGCAGTGATTCTAGAACACTGGCCCCATCCCTTATGGGAAATATGCAAAATATGCAAAACAGAAGCCGAGGAGACACCATCACATGTTTCTCAACGCAAGCAATGACTAGCCAGGTCTTTCCCCGGGAAGGAACAACCACGGGAAGGGCAGTCTCCAATGAAGGAAACCACCTATGCCATGAGGTCAATCATCCTCATTTTACACAGTATCCAGTCTGGTCCTCCATGGCAGCTGGCCTTGTGCCTCTGGCGTTTACTAGGCCTTGGGATGACCTGCTGTCTCATGAGTCTTAGTCACTAGGCCTCACTCGTAATGATGAGCAAGCAAGCTTGGATAAGGACTTATCCAAGCATGCTCGGACGCTGAGTGTCTTTGGCGTGCTTGAAAAATTTGTTCAGACAGACGCAACACATGCAAGGATTGCCTAACACACACAAGACATGCAGCCACAGGGTCTCGAACATATTGTTTGAGCACGCCGAAGACACTCAGTTAACACCCGAACACGCTCAGATAACGCCTTATCAGAGCACATTTGCTCATTACTACTCACTCGCCATCATGACGTTGCAAGGCCTAGTGTCAGAGCCAGGCTGAGGATCCCAGGCATAGAAGTGGGAATCAGACACCACAGAGGACTGGACACCGGACCAGGGTGACATAAATCAATTTGTCCATCTGTGTCCAATTTATGGATCATACTCACCCATTCAAGTCAATGGGTCTGTGATAAAAAAAAATGACAGCACACGTGCTATCCATGTTGCATTCTGGTGCTTTCCATTTTTCACTGACTAAAGCTTGGAAAACCTCCCTTTCCTTTTTTCATATGAGAAAAACAGGGGATAGCATGGTAGAAATCAGAGGAATTACTGATTGAACAAACTGATGGAAAAACAGTTTTTTTATTTTTTGCGGACATGACAGATCGCTGCCAGGTGAGTAAGCCCGTACACTCTTAGTGATTTTTTTGCTATGCAGATGCTGAATATTTCAGCTACAAGAAGTAATGTTCACCACTGGATCTTTCATGTCGTGCGAGCTGAAACTCTGCAAATTATCCTCAGATCTCTTTTTTTTGTAACGCTGACATATCTTTGCATAGTAGATGGGGATTCGTTTTGTAGTCATTTAGTAAGTGTGCCGAGCAGTACGAGGATTTCTGCGATTTGGCTTTGATCAGAGCTGCCTGTGCCCATACATATTTCAGTGCGAAAATGAGGATGAGTGACCTCATGGAGATCAATATCCAACACTGCGGAGACACCATCACATGTTTCTCAATGCAGTGATTCTAGAGCAATGCCCCCATCCCTTATGGGAAATATGCAAAAACATGTAAATCAACAGCCGCGGAGACACCATCACATGTTTCTCAACGCAAGCAATGACTAGCCAGGTCTTTCACCGGGAAGGAACAACCACGGGAAGGGCAGTCTCCAATGAAGGAAACCACCTATGCCAAAACATGGTATCCATCCACATACAGCTGTTTCGGGGTATTGCCCCTCATCAGTGTGGAGTAGGAAACTGGCTGGTAGGAGCAATGCCTAGTAAAAAAGACTGCGAAAATGAGGATGAGTGACCTCATGGAGATCAACATCCAACACTGCGGAGACACCATCACATGTTTCTCAACGCAGTGATTCTAGAGCAATGCCCCCATCCCTTATGGGAAATATGCAAAATATGCAAAACAGAAGCCGCGGAGACACCATCACATGTTTCTCAACGCAGTGATTCTAGAGCAATGCCCCCATCCCTTATGGGAAATATGCAAAAACATGTAAATCAACAGCCGCGGAGACACCATCACATGTTTCTCAACGCAAGCAATGACTAGCCATACATATTTCAGTGACTTCTCATGGATGAGTCTAGAAAACAGGCCAAAAAATTAGCAGCTTTCTCACTGCTGTTGAACGGCGATTGCTGCTTGGTAGGCCGGGCAAAAATCAAAGCCCCGTCGTCTATGAATCTGGCTATGAAGCATCATGTTCCTATTTTTGCCTTAGTATTACAGTAGCGTGTACATGTCTGACACACTTTCTAGTACTCAACATGGTTGCCATGACTACAGTTGCTACTTATCAAAGCGGATACCTCTGCGGACCCCGCGTAATAAAGAATTTCTCTGTTTGTCGTCAAGTATGTCATTTGATCAGTGATGTCATGCGCTGGAGAAAGACGCTTTGTTTGCCTATCAGTTTTAGGAAGGAGAAATTACTCTTGAACCTGAAGAATGCCAGGTCTCCATACAGTGTCACGTTAGTATCGCTGACCCAAGATGTCACATAAAAATGGGATTACAATACTTTGTAGGTTATGTCCAAAATCTAAGCCTCCAAATGATCTATAAATCAAGATTTATCAAGCGCAGCGATGTTGAATTACAGGTCAACGGACAAATCTACTGCGATATGTTCATTAAATGGTGAAACATCAAATTCAGGATATATATATGATTATTTTTTCTTTGCCAAGCAAAGTCATCTTTATTGCAGAAGCATTTTTTATTCTGATTGTGTTACCCAGGGCTGGAGCCCCTCAATGGCCAGATAGTCAGTGTAACTTTTGGCGACTCATTGTTTAGGTTATTCGCTGTTGGTGCCAATAGAATTTCTTACTGCTAGGCCAAAAACAAAATGAAACCTGTCTTCTGTAATGGTTAAATTTCCTAAGGGTCTGTTAACACAGAGTTTTATTTTGAAGAGGTGAGTAATAAGGCAAGTTTACTAGTTTAAAACACTTCAGGAAACGCTCCATCTTTTGGGGAGTTTTCATTTCCTGAAGCAGTTTCAAAAAGTTTCAGGAAACGTCTTATTTTATTTTACTCCCGCTGAATCAGCGGCTGCAACCGTGGCCCTGACTGACACTGGCTCTGCATTGGGGCTGGTTGTCAGTAAGGGCCGAAGGTTCGGCTACTGCCGCCGCTCTGACGGAACCAGCGCCGACGTTGCCCTCTTGACTGAAACCTGAACGCTGCTGGAGGAATAAAGTTAATTTTCTCCCCACAGCATTCGGGTAAGTGCCGGCGCCGGGAAGGTTAATAACGCTATTAATCTGTAGAATAAGCCCATTTCTGCATGGTAAAAGCGGTTTTTCTGTTGTCAGGTTCCCTTTAAGCATTTTTGGGCTTTCTCTTTTTACAGTCATTTAATAATGAAGAAACCGCTAGTAGTTTTTCAATCAAAAAGACCCACGGACGTTTTCCTGGCGTCTTTTGAGCTTTCCCATTGTATTATATGTAATATAAAGTATGGAGCATCTTAGAGCGAAAAACTTCAGACGAATGGTCAGTTCACTTCTTTTACCCTCTTGATGTCTTTGGAAGCTTGAAGAGATGCTCAAAAGCGTAAAAGACGCTCAAACAAAAAACTGAATATATGAACAGCAAGTGCTTTTTACATAGATATCTTTATTCTTTTGCATCTTTAGTTAACTCTTTTCAAGAAGGTTTTGGAGCAGACCCACCTGGAAAAGATTCGGTGTGCATACCCTTCATGTTCATATTCCGCGGCATATCTTGCTGTTTTCGGAATCAGCCTTTATCACCTATCCATGGAGCAACTCCGCTTATTTCAAGATAAGACATTGCACAGCCTCAATCTCCAGATCCCAGCAGTCAGACCCCAGTGGTCAGAAGACAGGGATTTATCTTTGATCGATCCTTAGGATCATCAGTATGTACTTGCTTGTCCCTCCCAAAGGACCACAACTGATCAGCAGAAAGAAAGACCTTAACATCCAATAGAGTGCTACAGCTAACTCCTTGATATTCCCAAATTTCTTCATCTGCAACACTACTACATTCAGGTGATTGAGGATTTATTATGCATCGCTTATATAGCACCATCATATTCTGTTGCACTTTAGTTATATAATCATCACTGTCCCCATTGGAGCTCACATCTAAATTCCCTACTGTTATGTCTTTGGAGTGTGGGAGGAAACCAAAGAACCTGGAGGAAACCCAAACAAACACGGGTAGAACATAAAAACTGCAAAGCAACAGTGCTAACCAATGAACCACTGAGCCACTATGGGGATAAACTGTAGTACCAAACATAACCTCACATACTAGTGATGTGGCCTCAGGGTACTTGAACTGATCAAGCATTGATGACCTACTCCAAGAATAGATACTGCTGGTGGAAAAAATTAAAACAAAGCGCTTCCTTGAGTAGCATTGGTTGACAGTATTAACCCTTTCTGGAAGTTCTCACCATATTGAATTGTGTGGAGACACAACAACTCATGCGGTATTTAATTTGGGGGGTGCTACCTACAATGGAACAATCATTGCGGATCTTTCTGGACCGTAGCGAATAGGCACTTGGGAGAATGGAATATACAAGGAAAACTACCAGGCTGCTGGTAGATTACTGATAACATTTTGCAAGACTAAATAGTTCCTTTTGATCCTTTGTGATGTACCCTCACCTCGCCACCCCGCCTGACGTCACTATTCCATCAGACGGATCACGTAATGCAATCTCCCCACTTTCACCAATGTTACGTTCCGCACCCTCTAAGGTCAGATTGGTACAGCTTTACACAGACACCCTCTGTTCACTCGGGCCCAGGGAGGCATGGGGAGAGAAAGGTTGTTGCCCACTGATGTGGCACCACACTCGTTCACATCCCTAAGGGTATATGCACACGTTGCGGATTCTGCTGTGGATCTGCAGCGGTACAGTACCATTTTAACCAATGGAAAATGGAAAACGCTGTGCACATGCTGCGGATTTTTCCGCGCAGATTTGCTGCGGATTTGAATCCTCAGCATGTCAATTGTTTGAGCGGATTTTGCTGCGGTTTACACCTCTTCCATTATAGGAATCCGCAGGTGTAAAAATGCAGGGCAAATCTGCACAAAAACTGAAGAAAATCCACAGTAAATCTGCAATAAATCCGCAGGTAAAACGCAGCAGAATCCACAGCGTGTGCACATACCCTAACAGGCTGAGAGGCTACTTTCATTAGCTCCAGTGAAACAGTCATCCCAGTAGGACTGGCTGCCATCGGTTCCTCGCTAGATATAAGCCCGGTCCATTAACGGAATAATATCGGACCAGAAACCCAGCCCCGGTAGCATGGTAAGTTAAGCTGAGAAACAAACGTGGATTTGTGGATTGAGATAAAAGATAAGGCGATTAAATATGTAATTTAACCTTGGGCTGAAGGGCACACTGGAAAATACACTATATACACAATGATTATACATACAGTATACAATGGTCAGATATGCAAATATGGGTGAAGTACAAAAAATATAAGCATATGGATCATGTCAATTACCGGGTTGATGTTCGACGATGTGTGTGCTAGTAAATATAAGGCTGGAGTCACACTAACCTGCGCAAAATACGGTCAGTATTTTACATGCGTAATACGGATCAATGACCACTAAATAGTGGTCCGTAGGTCATCCGTAAGCAAGGTGAGGTCGCGTATTTTGCGCATGTGTGTCTCCGTATGTAATCCGTATGCAATCCGTATGGCGAGATTTTCTCGCAGCCTTGCAAAATGGACATTTAACGGTTTTGAGGCCTGCAAACAATTTAAATCATTAGCCTGCACCCTATTTAGACACTCAGAAACAGGTGGCTGCCTACATTCTGTACATTTGTCACCTTGCTTTCACGAGGTGTGTTGGTGTTCTTTGTGCAGCATGGCAGAGGGTCTGACATTCAATACAACCGAGCAGGTTCTCTTTACCTGGCTTTTGTCACGGCGCTTTGGGCAACCATATCCTGTGATAGTGGATCCGCGGAGGAGGAGACGCATGTGGGTACATCCACTTTTGAGGCAACGACTCACAAGAGGGCATTTTCACCGCCTCTATTCGTCTCTGCGGGAGCATCCGGACAAATTTTACCAGTACTGTCGAATGAGCATTTCCACATTTGATTGCCTCTTGGAGACAGTGCGCCCTGGGATCACCTTTCAGGACACTAGGATGCGCAAAGCCATATCTGCAGAGGAGCGACTTCTACTCACAATACGGTATGTACTCCACAACCACATTCTCTATGTTCATAATGTGTGTGTTAATTTATGTTTTTTGGCCTTCTTGGACAATGTTTAATACCCTCATCTTACTCAAAATATGTTTCACCTGACACAGCACAATGTTACATCTAATATGTCCTGCATATGACTTAGTCATTGTGCCACCACATATGTGTGTGTTGTTATCTCTCATTTCCTACCAAGTTTGGTCGGCATGTAACTGATTTTTTTTTACTTTAGCCATTCTAACCTGTACTATTTCTGTTGTTCTACATCTTCCTGTCCACTGGCCTGTCTTATGCCGCCCTCCACCATGAGTTTCTCATTGGAAAGTCCACCATTTCAGGCATAGTGAGGTCTACATGTGCAGAAATCTGGACAAGACTCCATCAGGTGGTCCTACCCGAGCCCAGGATGGAAGACTGGTTAAGGATTTCAAGGGACTTTGAGGAGGACTGCCAGTTTCCAAATTGTATTGGGGCCCTGGATGGCAAACATATCAGGGTGCGTAAGCCGCCGAACTCAGGGTCCCAATTCTTCAATTATAAGCAATACTTTTCTGTTGTATTGTTGGCTCTGGTAGACCCTCAATACAAGTTTATAATTGTTGACATTGGGGCCTATGGAAGGACGGGAGACTCTAGAGTCTTCAATACTTCCATAATGGGTCGGCGGCTACGCACCAACCAGTTGGATCTACCACCACCACGCCAGCTACCAGGCTCCCCCGAACAATCAGTCCCTTATGTCCTTGTGGCAGATGAGGCCTTTCAGTTATCACGTAATGTCATGAGGCCATATCCCCGGCGCAACCTTGACCACAGGCGCAGAATTTTTAACTTGCGCCTATCACGTGCTAGGCGACTGGTGGAGTGTTCCTTTGGGATTCTTTGTGCCAAATGGCGGGTACTCCAGTCTGCCATTCAGTTGAGTGAGCAAAATGTGAATGAAGTTGTCAAAGCCTGTGTTGTTCTGCATAACTTCACCAGGATCCATGATTGTTCCTCCTCTGATGGTGTTGTGCGTAGGCCGGACAATGTGCGCAGGGTGAGACCACCTATCATCCCTCAACGTAGACCGCTCTCTGGCCTCAAAGTGAGTGATATATTCACGAATTACTTTATCTCACCTGAGGGGGCAACGTCTTGGCAAGAGAATGCTGTGTCTATGTTATAATTTCTTTTTTTCAAAGTGTGTCTAAATATATATTACTCAAGCCTTTTTATGATTCTATGAGTGTTTCTTTGCATTGGTTGGTGTCTGTAAGTATGATGTGATGGATAGTGAGTGAGAAATCACACAGAGACGTTAAGTAGAGTAGACAAATTTTTAGTTTTGCCTTTTTTTTGTTTGTTTTGCTTAAAGGCAAACATAATTTTGCCAGAACACAAATTTGGCAATGGCCAAAAAGACCTTTTGGGCCTTCTTTAACTTGGTGTAACATTAACATTACGGAAAAAAAATGCACCAAACATTATGCAATTACAACATTGCTGCATGCCTACATTAACCTTGATTAGGCAACAAAGGGTGAGCTCCATCACCTAAATAAAGTGAATAAGATAACACTCACATTTCCTCATAATGTTTTCCAATCATAGAAAGATTCCACCATGACAGGCAAGGCTACCTCACATCTTTCACACAGATATTACCTGTCTGTAGAACAGACAATATTTAAGCATGCTATACTGGAAAGGATGAAAATACAAAAATCACTTGTTAAGACATTGAGAGAGCGTGATATTGTGAATGCTGGTCGCCTCAAATTGGTTTACTAGAGAATGCTAATAACAAAGTTGACTACTTAACTAAAGGCAAGCACGCCTTTCCTATGCATTAGCAAGTGATTAGTGTATTTTCATCTTTTCAGGTAAAACAGTATAGCGCATTTAAATATTCTCTTTTATACACACATGTAATATCTGTGTGAAAGGCGTGAGGTAGCGTTGCCTGTTATGATGGATTGTTTCATATGTTTGGAAAACATTGTTTAAAAATGTGAGTGTTAAATTATGTTCTAAATGTTGGTGAAGGAGAACACCTGTTTTTTTGTCTAGATTAGAAGCACCAGTTACATGTCACTGGACATCTCCAAATTTTTGAGTCATAAATCCTCATATGTAGGGGAAGGGGAACGGGGAGGAACAGCCTGTGGGTGCTGCTGGACATTGTGGCCAACATCGCCCTGTGTGGGGCCATACTGTTGCCCATGATGCTGTTGTTGTCCAGCCTCCTGGGCCTGTTGGTGATACTGCCCAGAGTAATAATGATGATGGTGAGGGGCTTCTTGTTGGCTCTGGTAGGCCCGTGGCTCATACCCACCAAGATAGCCAGAACGTCCCCAACCAGGTTGGGACCAGCCTCCAACACTGGGTGGGTACAAGTGGCCATATTGGTGGGGTTGGCTTGATGAAGACATTTGGGGCTGCGGAAAAGAAGGATGGGTAGGGGGAGGAAGGGGTTGAGGTGTTGGCCCACGTATTAGGGGCTGTTCAGACCCTGCTTGAGCAAGCATCTGTGTGGATGGTCTCATGTGCATTAAATTTCTTGGTGAGAGCTGCCACCTCTCCAGAAATTCAAACACCTCATATGGGGTATTGGGGGGGGTGCTTGCTTCAAGCAGGATCTGAATACACCCCCTAATACGGAGCCTGACCTCACGGGTAAGGGCACGGAGATAAAGGGTGAGGCTACGTGCATAGGCCTCCTCACCATCATCTGTAGTGACTCTGGACAAGTAATTCAGCACCCCAGTGTCCACATGGGTCCGGCTCTCTTGAATGGCGACCTGGCACCTTCTTCTTATTCGCCGTGATGCAAGAGCAGCCTGTGGGGAGGGCCTGATCTGGGCAGTTGGGCTGCTGCTCAAGTTGCCCATCTCTTCCAGGATGGGTGAGGTTGCAGCTGCAGACCGTCCTGGTGGTGTGTTGTGTCGGGCACCCATTGGGTGGTCTTGTGATGCCTCCTCTTCAGACATCCTTCTTGTAGGGGGAGAAGATGGGCCAGCCACCTCATCCCCTACAGGATCAATAATGGGCTCTGCCTCTGAGGCCGTTCCTCGATCCGTAAGGTTGGATTGAGTTCTGTTATGAAATAGAACAGAGGCAAAAATACATCAATATTTTTGTCCCTGTAAAGTATTTGTGTAATGTTTTTGTGTCATGTGGTGTGAGGTATGTACTTACGGTCTCAGAGCCAGAATTGGGGCTAGGAAGTTCAGCCGGTCATAATATATATATTTCCGCTTTACATGGCCAGCATCCCCACTCCTGGACCGCTGCTGGCGTTCCCGGCGGTACTGGTCCCGGATGCTTCTCCACCGTTTCATCACATCTTCCACTGCAATGTGACAGGAAAGATTGTCAAAATCACATATTTGAGAGGTCACATTTTCAAACAGTAGTCTAGGCATGGGGCCTTATGGGGTGTGCGTTCTACCCATGGTGGCATATGTAATTGGGCCGATACCCAGGGTCTCATTAGCTCCCCTGAAACTAATTTTAGTGGCTAGGAGGATGAGGAGCTTGTGGCCTAACCCCTAATTATGGCTGTGTGAAGCCACGTGTCACATCCTAATGTAACGGCCTCATGAGGCTAAAATTACATGCCCAGGAAGGGGGGGGTGTGCTGATTTTAGAGTCATTTTATAGCGCGCGCTAACGTTAATTATATTTTTATGGTTGCACTTACGAATTTTCTGCTGCTCATCACGTGGTCTGTCACCGAAGTCATGGTACATCTGGCGACAGATGCGCCTCCATGACGCCTCCTTTCTTGTGCGGTTCGCATAGTTTGCATCGCGTGGGTCCCATATTTCTGGACGCTCCTGCACCAGCACAATTAGCATCTCCACATTTATGTAAGTGGACACCATGCTGCTGCTGTACTCCGTGGAGGCATACTTCCTGGATGTCTGGAGCGCTTTTTGAGCTCATTTGCATGTCTACGCTTCCTGATGATGGATTGGCCCATTTCCTGTTCACCAGCCAAAAGACCTGCGTATTGCTCGCAGGTCACACGTGTGTTCAGTGTGTAATCCGTATTTTTGGCGCACCCATAGACTTGCATTGGCGTACTACGGGCGTAGTACGCTGACAATCGCAGCATGCTGCGAGTGGCACGGAGCGGAGGATACGGAGGAGAAATATACGCCTGGTGCGAGTGACCCCATAGAGAATCAATGGTCCGTGTCTAATGCGTGCTTTTTGCGCCTCTCACGCACCCGTATTCCTCGCCAGTGTGACTCCGGCCTTACGGTCTTTTTCAGCTCACCTGTCCACTTTGTGCATGGGTGCCATCCCAGGAAAATCTAATCAGTAGTAAAAAATCCAGCACCAAAAGGTTACACTCCAACAAACTTTATTCCAAAATCTTCATATAAAAACATGGACAACCGACAACAAAAAAAATGGCAGAGATAGCAGAAGTCTCAGACACCAGTTTACGCGTTTCAGGGCTAAATATGCCCCTTAGTCATAACCTAGTGTTATACCAGTGAGTCAGGGCTTTAAATTAACCAAGGATTCAAAAAACCCTGCCCCCATCACATGGCTCAAATTTTCCACACCCACAAACATCAAAAAATGTTTTACCAGTACAAACATGCAAACTTAAAACAAACAATATGATACTGTCATTATATACAGTCAAAAGGACAGTGGGCATTATTAATAAAACAATATTACATCTATGCGCTTATTTAAACCCGTGGGATGGGCAGTCTCCATCATCAGGATCCAATGGGTTTCTCGGCTAAGAAGTTTTTGTCGCCAAGCTCCGCCCCTTTTAGGCTTACTCACCATTTCTATTTCGAAAAACTGAAATCCCAGAGGTGTTCACTTATGCGCTGTCTAAGTTTTCGTGTTGTACAACCTATATAGGACAGATCACAAATATTACAGGTAACCACATATATGACATATGTACTACTACAATTCATGAAGTCACGAATAACAATTCTTTCAGACCTCACTTTCTTAATAAATTGCTTGGTACAGTATTTACTGCATATTTGCATGCTCCACATTTGTCACCACCACAGCTAAAAAAAAACCTTTAGAAGACAGCCAGGACGTTTTAGCAGGACTATCCATTACCATACTAGGTGTTAGCAAATTAGAAAGGATAGGAGCTTTCCTTCTGGAAAATAAACACCCTTACTGGAGAATACTTTCCAAAATAGAATTGCTTTTGAGCATTGGCAAGTATTTTTTGATAATGATTAGTGATGACTGAGTATACTCGTTACTCGGGTTTTCCCGAGCATGCTCGGGTGTCCTCTGAGTATTTTGGCGTGCTCGGAGATTTAGTTTTCGTCACCCCAGCTGCATGATTTGCGACTGATAGAAATCCTGAATACATGTGGGGGTTGCCTGTTTGTTAGGGAATCTCCACATGTATTCAGCCTGTCTAGCAGCCGTAAATCATGCAGCTGAGGCGACGAAAACTAAATCTCCGACCACGCCAAAATATTCGGAGACCACCCGAGCATGCTCGGGCAAACCCGAGCAACGAGTATACTCGCTCATCACTAATAATCATCTTTATCTGGTTGTATTCTTTGCTATAGGTGGTGTGGTACAGTAAAGGGTGTTTGACAGGATAAGAGATACATTTCTCCCAGCAGATTAATGTTTGGCCGGGTTTTTCCCTAAAGACAGGACCTGCGATGATGTCATGGTCACGTGGTCAGCCCATGTTGTAATGTCTACCTCACTTGTGGGAGGGGTTATGAGCTATGTAATGGAGGTTGGTGTTGCCTCGTTACTGCAGCCCTGCCATTACCTACCAGAGCGAATCCCTACAGTTGGTGGACTGAATGTGGGCAAATGCAGTGAGGCCAGGCTGTTTTTTCTTATTTTTGATTTGTACCCCAGCCTATGTCCTGGGTGAAACGAGTGGCACAGACCCAGGCGGGGAACTTTCCAGAAATGGAGGCCATGGTAAAAACGCTCATAGAAGCCATGCAACAGCAGCAGTAGGCTATGCAGCAGGCTACACAGCAACAGCAGGCTATGCAGCAGTAGCAGGCTACACAGCAGCAGCAGGAGGCCATGCGACAGCAGCAACAGGCTATGCAGCAGCAGGCTACACAGCAACAGCAGGCTATGCAGCAGCAGCAGGAGGCCATGCGACAGAAGGCTATGCTGCAGCAGGCTATGCAGCCGCAGCACGAAACCAATCAGCTGTTGATACAGCATATCACGGCAGCGCAGACAAAAGGAACTAACTGGGGAATCCATGATGTCCGTAAAGCAGATCGTACAGCGGTTCCCAAAATGGAGAAGTCGGACGATGTGGAGGGGTACCTGGAGATGTTTGAAGGAGTCGCTGAGAGAGAGAAGCTACCCCGGGACCAGTGGGCAGAAATCATCGCTCCGTTTCTGGCCCCAGGACCTTTGAAAGCACATCAGGACCTACCCACGGAGCAAAGAGTGGACTACACGGTCGTCAAGGGTGAGATACTGGCACATCTTGGGGTAAATGTGTTAGTTCGGGCCCAGTGGGTACATGAGTGGCAGTTTACCCCCTCCAAGCCGGCTCGGTCCCAGTATTATGACCTGATGCACCTCTTATAAAAGTGGTTGCAGCCTGAGGTGTTGTGCCCCACGGCCATGAAGGACCGCATAGTGACTGTTAAGTTTTGGAGGGCTTTGCCCCACTCCCTCCAGACCTGGGTCGGACAGGCATCCCCTACTAATGCCATGCAGATGATAGACCTCATAGAAAGGTATGGGGCTACCAAAGAGCCACAAGAGGGGACTCCCCGGAAGGTAATAGGAAGGTTCACTAAGTCTCCACCCCTGGTTCGGCGAGCGGAGCCCAGGATGGCCGCTCAGGACTTATCTGGGGAAGTAAGGGACCCCATAATCTGCTGGCGGTGCCAGGAATCAGATCATATGAGAGCTGATTGCCCCACCTGGCTGAGTCCATGGACACAAACTTTGGGTACCGCCAGTCTCACTATGCCGAATCGATGTGTGCAATGGACACCCTGAAAGGTCCCAATATGGAACATTTGTGTCGGGTTGAAGTGAAAGGCACCCCGACTGTAGCCCTATTGGACTCAGGGAGTCTTGTAACCCTTGTACGAGCCAACTGGATACAAACCAGCGAGTATACGGTCGGAAAATAGGGGTGTTGTGTATACATGGGGACTTAAAAGACTATCCCATCGCACTAGTGGTGATAAACACGCCAGCGGGAAGGTAATGCCACGAGGTGGGGGTTGTAACTAATCAGCACTATGAAGTGATAATTGGAAGACACATTCCTTTATTTTCTGTGCTGTGGCCATCTGTTGTCCCACCCATGGAGCAACTGCCGGCACCAGAGGCATCCAGGTTACATTCTCCAGAAGTAGGGCATGAACCTGGTGACCCGGAGGAAGAAGTGCTGGCGGTAGGGGTAACCTTCCCTTCGGTGGAGGAGGGGAAGAATTCTCCCATAGAAGTATTGGCTGGAGAGGTGGAAGACTTGCCGCCGGGACCCGAGTTGTCAGACTTGATTGTAGCAAGTGACAATTTTGGTACGGCGCAACTTCGAGACCCTACTTTGGCTCAGGCCAGAGAAAATGTACTGTTTGTTAATGGGGAACCCAAACAACCTGGGGCAGCTACAGTGCTGCCACGCTTTGAGCTGAACCAAGATTTGTTGTACCAAGTGGAGAAAATACGTGGGGAAATGGTAGAACAGTTACTGGTACCTCAGGCATATCGTAGGCTTGTAATGGACTTAGCGCATGCGCATGTACTTGAGGGGCATTTGGGCCAAAAGAAAACCCTAGACTGAATTCTGCAGCGGTTCTACTGGCTAGGGGTCCATGAAGAAGCTAAACGGTACTGTAATTCCTGTCCAGTGTGCCGGGTAACCAGTCCCCAGCCTCACTTTCGGAGTCCCTTGGTGCCTTTACCAATAATAGAGGTACCTTTCGAGAGAGTGGCAATGGATCTGGTCGGGCCTCTCCATAAGTCGGCAAGGGGACACCAACACATCTTGGTAGTTCTAGATTATGCTACCCGATATCCTGAGGCCATTCCTCTGCGCCACACATCAGCTAAGCTTATAGCATAGGAACTCATGGGTATGTTTTTGCGGGTGGGAATTCCTCAAGAAATTTTAACAGACCAGGGAACCCCTTTATGTCAAAAATTATGAAGGAACTCTGCCATTTGCTAAATGTTAAACAGTTGCGCACATCGGTCTATCATCCCCAAACAGATGGTCTGGTAGAAAGATTCAATAAGACGCTGAAGAACATGTTAAAAAAGGCAGTTTCCAAAGATGGGAAGGACTGGGATCTCTTATTGCCATATTTGTTGTTTGCAATGCTGGAGGTACCTCAGGCATCTACGGGGTTCTCGCCCTTTGAACTAGTGTACGGCAGACATCCACGGGGCTTACTCGATATAGCCAAAGAGGCCTTGGAGAACCAACCTACCCCCTACAAAAGTGTGATAGAACTTGTTGCAAAAATGCAAGAAAGAATGGAGACAGTCCTAACCTTAGTCCAGGAACATATGGAAGCAGCACAACAGTCACAGAGTCGGGTCTACAACCGGGGGGGGGGGCTCGGATAAGAACCTTTAGCCCTGGGGATCGGGTGTTGGTACTTGTGCCTACCACAGATAGCAAATTTCTTGCAAGGTGGCAGGGACCCTACGAGATCATGGAAAAGGTGGTGCCAGTAGACTACAAGGTACACCAGCCAGGAAGGAGAAAGCCAGAACAGGTTTACTATGTTAATTTGCTTAAACCATGGAAAGATAGAGAAAACCTTGGTGGGGATAGTCTGCTGCCTGCATTTCAGATGGAGAAGGCTCCATCACCTCTGGGCGAGGCAGGAGAAGCCCAACCCGCAGTCAAACTTGCAGACACTTTGTCTCCTAGACAGGTTCAGGAGGTCCAGGAGTTCATTAGCCGAAATACAAATGTTTTTTCGGAGCTCCCCGGATGCACCTCCCTAATCCAACATGACATTATCACGGAGCCACAGGCCAAAGTCCGACTAAAGCCATATCGGGTGCCTGAGGCCCGGCGACAAGTCATCTCGGAAGAGGTAAAAACTATGCTACAGTTAGGGGTCATAGAAGAGTCCCAAAGTGAGTGGGCCAGCCCAATAGTCCTAATACCCAAGCCTAATGGGTCTCTAAGATTCTGTAATGATTTTTGGTTATGTCCCCCCCAAAAATTGAGAAAAGTATTCAAGGTGTGATACCTTTATTGGCTAACCAGAGAAATTATATTTGCAAGCAAGCTTTCAGGGCTCAAAAGGCCCCTTCATCAGGCTAGACTCAGCCTGATGAAGGGGCCTTTTGAGCCCTGAAAGCTTGCTTGCAAATATAATTTCTCTGGTTAGCCAATAAAGGTATCACACCTTGAATACTTTTCTCAATTTTTTGGGGGGGCATAAGTATTTACATCTATTTTTCTGGCTAAGGCCTCTTTCACACATCAGTTTTTTGCCTTCAGGCGCGATCCGGCTTTTTTTGGAAAAAACGGATCCGGCAAAATGCAATGCCGGATCCAGTTTTTCCCCATTGACTTGCATTAGCGCCGGATCGCGCCGGATGGCATTGCGTTTCATCCGTTTTTTGCCGGATCCGGCAACTTGTCTCATTCCGGCGTCTTGAAAAAACGTCTACTGTAACGTTTTTTGTCTCCGGCGAAAAAGCCGGAAGCGCCGGATCCGGCGCTTCCAGCTTTTTGCTACAATGAAAGTCTATGGGCGCCGGAATGCGCCGGTCCAGAAAAAGACGGATCCAGCAACCGGATCCGGTTTTTTTAAGTCTGCGCATGCTCAGATCCAATTGGCCAGCCGCCAGGAACAGAGACGGATCCAGCAAAAAAACGGATCCGTTTCTACAGTTCTCCAAAATTTATGCCGGATCCGTTTTTTCTAAAAAAAGCCGGATCCTGCCTGACGGCAAAAAACTGATGTGTGAAAGTAGCCTAACACGGTACCACAATTTTATTTTGTATTGTACATCGTAATGATTTTTGGAAACTTAATGACATTTCAAAGTTTGACGCCTACCCTATGCCTCGGGTTGACGAGTTGATTTGGGCAGGCACGGTATTTTACAACTCTGGAACTCACAAAAGGTTATTCGCAGGTACCCCTAACAGAGGCGGCGAAGGAAAAAACGGCTTTTGTGACACCCGAAGGGCTGTTCCAGTATAAGGTGTTGCCCTTTGGGTTGCATGGCGCACCAGCAACGTTCCAGCGATTAATGGATATTGTTCTCCGTCCCTATCACCGCTATGCCTCAGCCTATCTAGACGATATTATTGTATACAGCACCGACTGGGCAAGCCACTTAGCAAAAGTACAGGCAGTGATAGAGTCTCTGCAACAAGCAGGGCTAACTGCCAACACAAAGAAGTGTTCCAAAGGGTTGGAAGAAGCTCGGTACTTGGGTTACGTCATTGGGAGAGGAGTTCTCGAGCCTCAAGTAAACAAAGTGGAGGCAATTCAGAACTGGCCCAGTCCCCTCACAACAAAACAGGTAAAAGCCTCTTTAGGTTTGGTGGGATATTACAGGCAGTTCATTCCCAACTTTGCAACCCTGTCCGCACCTTTAACAGACTGCTTAAAAGGGAGGAAATCTGTGATGATCCACTGGAATGATCAGTTAGAAGAGGCCTTTACAAAGTTAAAAGAGGTACTGTGAGGTACACCAGTCCTGATCACTCCAAATTTCAAAAAAGAGTTCGTTGTGCAGACAGATGCCTCTTAGATAGGGCTCAGGGCCGTGCTGTCTCAGGTTAACGGGGAAGTGCATCCTGTTAGCTTCCTAAGCCGGAAGCTTAACCCAGCTGAAACCAGGTACAGTATTGTGGAGAGAGAGTGCCTGGCCATCAAGTGGGCACTGGAGTCATTGCACTACTATTTGCTGGGGAGAACATTTCGGTTGGTGACAGATCATTCCCCTCTTACGTGGATGAGTCAGGATAAGGAGAGGAATGCCCGAGTCACCAGGTGGTTCCTGTCCCTGCAAAATTTTAAATTTTCAGTAGAACATCGGGCAGGCAGACTACAGGGGAATGCAGATGCCCTGTCCAGAGTTCACTTTATGTCATGTGTCCACCCCATTAGGGTTGAACATAGGAGGGAGGTTTTCCACAGTTTTTTTTTTTTGCTTTTTCCAAACACCAATTCTGATAACCTCTTTCCCTTAAATGTGCACAGATTTCTCCTCTCTCTTTAATATAGGATTCATGGTCACTTCAGTTTCTTTTGCATGTATATAATTCTCCCCTAGGAATATTAACCTGCTCTCAAAATAGTGTTGCCCATAGTTTCCTTGCAGAAAGAAGTAGTTTTAGCCTTAGGCTGGAGTCACACATAAGGTAGAAAAATACGGACCGTATTTTACGTCCGTAATACGCATAAATGGTCCCTAAATAGTGCTCCGTATGTCATCCGTTGTGGCCGCGTATTTTTCTCATGTAAGCATCCGTATGTAATCCGTATGGCATCCGTATACCATTTTTTTCTCGCAGGCTTGCAAAACGGACATTTAACGGTTTAGAGGCCTGCACATAATTTAAATCATCAGCACCAACCCTATTTATTGCTTCAACATCAGGTGGCGCCTCTAATCTGCCCATTTTGGTGCTCTGCTTGTGAGGGGGTTTTGCTGACCGTGTTCTCTTCAACTGGGTTCTGTACAGGCGCTTTGGCCAGCCATACCCAGTGATTGTGGATCCGAGGAGGAGGAAACGCATATGGGTCCATCCACTTTTGAGGCAACGACTCACAAGAGGTCATTTTCAACCCCTCTATTCTTCTCTGCGGGATCATCCGGAAAAATTTTACAAATACAGTTGCATGAGCCTTGCAACATTTGTTCTACTCTTGGAGACAGTGCGCCCTGGGATCCTGGGATAACCTTTCAGGACAAAAGGATGCGCCAAGCTAGATCTGCAGAGGAGCGACTTCTACTCACATTACGGTATGTACTACACAACCACATTCTCTATGTTCATGTGTTGCCCAAACTCTGTTTTTTATTTGGTCCAAAGTTTAATGCCCTCATCTTATTCCAGATATATATAAACTTACAGACCAGAATATTATGTGTAATATGTACTGAATATCACGCAGTGATTGTGCGACCTAATATATGTGTGTTAGTAGATATGAATCACTAACAAGCTTGGTATGTATGTACCTGGTGTTTTGTTAATTTTTGCATTCTAACATGTTCCATTTCTGTTGTTCTTCAGCTTCCTGTCCACTGGCCAGTCTTCTGCCACCCTCCACCATGATTTTCTCATTGGAAGATCTACCATTTCTGGCATAGTCAGGTCGACATGTAGTCAAATATGGTCAACACTACATCAACTCGTCATGCCCCAGCCCAGGATGGAAGACTGGTTGAGGATATCAAGGGACTTTGAGGAGGAATGCCAGTTTCCTAATTGGATTGGGGCCCTTGATGGCAAACATATCCGGGTGCGTAAGCTGGCGAACTCTGGCTCACAATTCTTCAATTAGAAACAATAGTTTCTGTTGTATTGTTGGCTCTGGCCGACCCTCAATACAAGTTTATAATTGTTGACATTGGGGCCTATGGAAGGACGAGAGACTCTAGAGTCTTCAATACTTCCATTATGGGTCGGTGGCTACGCAACAACCAGTTGGATCTACCACCACCACGCCAGCTACCAGGATTCACTCAAGAATCAGTCCCTTATGTCCTTGTGGCAGATGAGGCTTTTCAGTTAACGCACAATGTCATGAGGCCATATCCCCGGCGCAGCCTGGACCACCGGCACTGAATTTGTAACTTGCGCCTATCACGTGCTTGGCGACTGGTGGAGTGTTCCTTTGGCATTCATTGGCCAAAATGGTGGGTCCTCCAGTCTGCCATTCAGCTGAGTGAACAAAATGTAAATTAAGTAATTAAAGCATGTGGCGTTGCCCATAACTTCACCAGGATACATGATTGTTCCTCCTCTGCTGGTGTTGTGCGTGGGTCAGACAATGTACGTAGGGCGAGACCACCTATCAACCCTCAATGTAGAATGCTCTCTGGGCTCAAAGTGCCTGATATTTTCACAAATTACTTTGTCACCTGAGGGGGAAACTTCTAGGCCAGAGCATCCTGTGTCTATGTTGTAAATGTGTATTTTTGGCCTTTGGGAAACTATATATATTACAACCCCTTATGTCTTTTCTCTGTTTAGAAATCAATGCGTAAGCATATGGCAGCATGTCGTGATGTAAGTGCATCATTGATAAAGACAACAACAATTGAAAGTGAAAACTTTTTATGTATCCTTTTTTTAAAGGCCTTGTGAAGCCTTATGTTATTTAGCAAAATGGCCAGAATTGGCCTTAGAACACAAACAAATTTTTTGAATGTTAAAATACAGCATTTAACCACAAAAACACACACAAAGTTATAAATTGTAGTATGTAGGGGTGGAGAAGGCGGCAGGCCAGCCTGTGTTGCCTGATGGCTAGTGTGGCCACCTTGGCCCTCGGCCTGTGTGGGGGCATACTCTTGCCAATGATGGAGGTAGTGGGCCGACTTATGGGCTTGAGGTGGATACTGGGCACTATATTGGAGATGACTCTCCTGTTGAGGCTGTAGGGCCGTGAGTCTAAACCACCAAAAGGCCATGTCGTCCCCAACCAGATTGGGACCAGCCTCCAACATTGGCTGGGAACAAGTGGCCATATTGGTGTGCTGGGTTATACCCTGACATTTGGGAACGATGTTGCCAATGTTGGGAAGGGGGGGGAAGGGGGTGAGGTGTAGGCCCACGTGTAGGAGGATCCTCAGACCCTGATTGAGCAAGCACTTGGGGGTGTGGGTTAAGACGCATGAGATTCCTGGGTGACAGCTGCCACCTCTCCAGAAACTCAAACACCTCATAAGGGGTATTGGGGGGTGTGCTTGCGTCAATTAGGATCTGAATGGATGTTTGCACAGGTAGCCGCACCTCACGGGGAAGGGAATGTAGATAATGGGCAAGGCTGCGTGAGTGCTCCTCCTCCCCATCATCAGTGGCAACTCTGTTACGGGAATTTTGGGCCCCTGTATCCACATTGGTCATGGTATCAGTGGCAGGGATATGGCGCCATCGTCTACGCCGCCTGGATGGTATAGCAGGCTGGGGGAAGCCCTCTAGGCAAACTGTTGGGCTGCTGCTGTTGCCCTGTTCATCATGGATGTTGGGTGGTGATGCAGCTGACGGTCCTTGTTGTGGCTCTGTTCCTGGTGGTGGTGTTTCTGGTGGCGGCCCAGGTTCTAGGGCAGGATCAGGTCGAGCCGGAGAAGTGACTTGGGCCTGGCTCCTTGGAAGCTCACAAGATGGTCCAGACAGCTCAACCCCTCCACCTACAGGATCGATGGCCTCTGATTCAGACCCTGTCTCCCTTTCAGTGATATTAGAGTGAGTTCTGTGATTAAATATAAAATGTAGAAAAAGGAAATTTTTGATCGGGCCCTATAAAGCATTTGTGTCATGTGGTGTTTTTGTTATACTTACGGTCTGAGATCCATAATTGGAGTGAGGAACGAGAGGCGGTCGAAATAAACATATTTCCGCTTTGTGTGGGCCCCTGAACCACTTCTTGCCCGCTGCTGGCGCTCACGTCGATACTGGTCACGGATGCTGCGCCAGCGTCTCATCACATCTTCGACTGCAATGTGACATAAAAGAATGAAAACTTACAATTTGCCTAAAACAAGTTTTTGAACTAGTATCAAAGTCATGTGGCCTACTAGGGTGTGAGTTCTACCCAGGGTGGCATATAGCATTGGTGCAACCAGGCCAGATGCACAGGGTCACAGTAGCTCATGTGGCAATTAGCAACTCTTTAAACTGTTTTTGCTAGGCATTATGAGAAGCTTGGGGACAGGGTAACATTCTCTCAGGGTCAAACAGTGTGTACAAAAATAATTTACAAGACACAAGAGCCCAATATCAGAAGCACAGGATGTGGAGGGTCTACTTATAACATTTTTTTGGGATGGCAGGTAATTTGACATACATAATTTATGTGCACGTACTTATGTGCTGCTGCTCCTCACGTAGCCGATCACCAAAATCAGGGAACATTTTGCGACATATGCAGACTCCTTTCTTGCCCAGTCGGCATAATGTGCATCCCGTTGGTCCCATAATTCCGGGCGATCATGCACAAGAGCAATTAGCAGCTCCACATTGAGATTCTGGTAGGGTGCCATGATGCTGTACTCCGTGGAGGCGTACTTCCAGTATGTCTGGAGCGCTTTTTGAGCTAATTTGCATGTCTAAGCTTCCTGATGATGGATTGGCCCATTTCCTGTCACCAGGAAAAGTCTTGCGTATTTCTCACAAGTCACACGGGTGGTTCGTGTGTAATGCGATGTTTTTGCGCACCCATAGACTTGCATTGGCGTACTACGGTCGTAATATGCTGACAATCGCAGCATGCTGCGATTGGCATGGACCATAGAAAATACGAGAGAAAAATACGGCTGATGGGAGCTACCCCATAGAGAATCATTGGTCCGTGTGCAATGCGTTGTTTTATCGCCTCTCACTCGTCCGTATTCCTCTCTAGTGCGACGCCAGCCTTATTCCTGTCATCCACAGAGATCAATAAATCAAAAAAACTGATATTGGTTTTGTTATAAGTGTGGGTAAAAAAAAGGTTACAATTGCTGTTATTCAGATAACTCATGAATTTGGGGATATCAGAAACATCAGCACACCCAATAATAATCAGATCATCCATATATCTAGCGTAACTATATATACTGGACTGGAATGGGTTATTTTCAGAGAAAGTGTTTGCATCCTCCCACCAAGACACAAATAAATTAGTGAAAGATGGGGTGAATTTCGCTCCCATTGAAGCACCTTTACATTGCAAAAAAAAATTTTTATTGTACAAAAAATAATTGTGTTTGAGTAGGAAATCAAGGGCAAGGCAAACAAAAGAAATCAAATCAGAGCTGTAGGTTGAATATTTAAACAGCATTTCGGAAACAGCCGATATGCCCATATTGTGTGGGATACACAAATAGAAAGATTCTATATCACAAGTAAACCACATAAACTTGTCATCCCACACAATATGGTCCAAAACTGTCATCAAATGACATGTGTCTTTGATGTAACCTGGACAAATTTGGAACACAGGCTGTAGGAAGGAGTCCACCCATTCAGATAATTTTTCACTAAAGGATCCCATCCCAGAGACAAATGGTCTCATGGGTGGGGTAAACCTTTCTTTATGAAGCTTGGGTACAGAATGAAAAATTGGGACCACTGGATCACTTACGTACATGTACTCTACCTCTTTCTCAAGCAACACCCCCGTAGAACGACCCATGTCAAGAAGTTTCTTAAGTCCTCATTAAATCTCAAAGTTGGATTACCTTGCAAAACAGAATACGCATTAGTATCCTCCAGAATTTGGCAATTTAGGATATTATATAGGGTTTTGTTCAACATGACAACTGCCCCCCCCCATCTGCTTTTCTTATTAGCAATTCAGGATTATCCTGTAAAGACTGTGCCACTCTATTATTCTGCTTGCTATATGAGGAATTCAAATACAAATTTTTCAATCATTCTACATTAATTCCTGAAAATGGTCTAATACCAGCACCCTTGATTGAACCGGATAAAGAGAGGGATTTTTTGTCCGAAAATGTTCAGCAACTGAGGTAGTAGATTGTTCCCTCCTAGACTCAAAGTCCAGCTGTATCAAAGTCTTATGTACAAATTTGGTCATCCCATTTCATGGAAACAAGCATATCATCACCAGGTGTTGTTGCTGAGGCCGCAGGGGGCATGAGCTGCCAGCTGACTCTCTTGTCCTTCACAGCAAGTTACCCAACGTGGGCCCCACTTTCAAAGTAAACCGCAAGCATAACAGACAGAGGGACCACAAGGACTGACCCTAGCCTTTATCCCCTTTTGGTCACTGCCCTCTTGGCTGAACCTAAATCCCCTCCACTTACCTCTAGCAGCTAAAAACTAACGAACCTTAAGATGCATCATAACTCCTTAATGGATGGTCGTAGGGAGGCAGTTTTGGCGCCATCAGATCCGGCCAGACCCCTGCTACCAATGAGACTAAACACATCTTTGCTATCTGATTTCTACTAGCCAGTCTACGTAACTTCCCTCTCTGGGGGTGCTAGAATGGATTGAGACCCTGGAAGGCGTTCGGTTCATTCCAGAGATCTTGAAAATATAACCGGTGAGTAGCCAGGACGTACGATAAGTCCATATTTTCCTTATGAAATTATAGCTGTCTGAATAAAGCAGTTAGACCGCATTATATGTATTCACAGGGTGTCTTCCTCAACCATTTAGTTTAGATGTCCACATTTTATAGCTGCACATCAGATCTCACTGTTTAAAAAGAGAGACCCATTGGTACCTGGATATCTAAAAACTGTCCAACTAGGTTTGCGAGCACAAAGTCAGAGATCATGCTGCTTTTGTTTCATAATGAACATCAGATTGACTTGGCCTTTGGCTTTAGTCCAATCCGGAATTGTTTGCTCACATCACATAATGACCATTTACGATGAGCATTTACCAATAAATAATTCCAAAGCCAGTAATGCCATTATGCTTACAATGCTATTGTTAAAGGATTTGTCTGGCCCTGACAGCTGTATTAGGTCATGTCAATCCAACAGAGGGAGTCCCACAATCCACAACCGCTAGGTCTGAGAACATCCTCCATTCTGACTCTCAATTATGGAGTGTCATAGTCGATTCCACAAGTGAATCTCCCAGAGATACAGCCGAATGGATGGATTGTGATAAGTGGGGCTGCCCATTGTAGCTCTTCTGAAATCACGTTTGCGATTTTATGATATTGTTTGCAGATTGTCTTGGCGAGCTTCCGATTATTAGGCTAAATGTATTCATAGTTGACAAATAAATGCATTTCAGATGTAGCCAAGATTAATGGAAAAGAGAAGCCGTATACAAGAGACCTGCTAAGGAGAATGAGTCAGACAGGAATTCTAGTTAATTGTTTCATTATTTCACAAAACAAAAGGTTTTATTTTCAATTGTTAAGTTTCTTATAGGACACTTACACAGCACTGGAATTTTAGGAATGTTTTTAATGGTGGTACTATCAAGACGGTACTGCCTCATATTCTCAGGATCATGGGGTTCCTTAACGATAAGAAAGTGGTTGCATATCCTAGTTGTTTTTCCTGTTTTAGCTAGAAATCCCCTTTACCTTGTATTGTTATTATTATTATTATTATTATTATTATTATTATTATTATTTATTGTTATAGCGCCATTTATTCCATTGTGCATATTTGAGGAGCTTCCTCACTTCAGTTATTTAGGGCAAATCTTTATTGATAATCTCTGGATGGTGCTGGCCAGAACTAACATAAAAATGCCAAAAATTTGTAATAAAAAAATTTTGCATAAACTTTTTTGGCACATATCAGTTTTACCCCAGAATTCTGACTGTTTAAAGAATTGAAGCCATTGTCTTGTATGTTGGGCCACTGAAGTTTGTTAATCATTAGAAAAATATTACATTGCCAAGATGTGAGATCTGAAATAACTTGGTGATTGCTGCAACCCCATCCAGGCATGAAAATAGAGCTCCCTGGTCCCCTTTTTCAATAGATAGATCAAGTCTGTGTGATCTCCGCTGTACTGGTCTATCTCCGTCAATCCAACTGACTTTAAATGATCTCCAATACCTATAGGAAAGTCCATATAAAAAATGTTCATATATAATAATGTGGTAAATATAAGGTTACAAAGTGACTAGTTAATTTCCATTCTGGCACTGTATTGCCTTCCTGATCTATAGATAAGGCAGGATTATTTTTCGTTTGCTTGTACTGATAATTGTCAAGGTCATTTATGAACAGCGGCACCAATAGAACAAATGTTTTCACTCCCCATCAATCATGCTTAAGGCCATAGAAGATTATAGAACAGGTGAAAGCTTTACCATAAACGATGAGCCTCAATAGCTTTTGCCCTGCAACCTTTGATGTTTTGTTGTCATAGTCGTATTATCGCTACCTTATCTATAAGAGTCTTGGAAGACGTTGATTATCTGCTGCCTGTATACTTGTGTGTGTACATATCTTAACCACACACATATTCCTGTGTTATATTGGTCATTCCTTGCATTTAATACTAGAAATGTAGTTGCACCGATATTGGCAATTTCTAAGGTTACTTCTTTTTGCAGGTGTGTCTCACCTGGCGAGTGCTGAGCCATATCCTGCTCACTTATTGGAATGTAATTTGGCCATTGTACAATGAATTATACTCTTGTAGAGGGGTCAGCGCCTTTACATGGGTCCCATGTTGAAGTGAATGTTTTGTTTTGATTTTTTAAAATTTGAGATTAACACACAAAATCTAATCGGATAAGACTTCTAATTTATTATTTCCAAATCATTACGTGCTCGAGTTATCAGGAAATTATGCTAGCCTGTGATAGTCAATGGTCTCTCTATGTGCAGGGAGCTCATGATTGGCTGCAGCGCTAACAGCACACAAGATTGGAGCAGCTGTGGAGCACCAGAGCGGGTAAGGCTTGACTTTCATGGTCCAAGATACAAGGAATGGCCATGGGACACCCAAACTCGGCAGCAATCACATACAGCTATGGCAAAAATTAATAGACCACCACATCATATCCCTGTCATGGCCAGCCCAATCTCCAGACCTGAGCCCCATTGAAAACCTCTGGAATGTATTCAAGAGGATGATGGATAGTCAGAAGTAGAGTTGAGCGACTTTGGTCGGATCGGGTTTCGTGAAACCCAACTGAAACAAAATGAATGTTGAATGTCATCCGCTCAATGCCGACTTTTATTTCCCATTGACTTGCATTGGGGTCGGGTTTCGGACGAAACTCCGACTTTTTTTTGCCCTAGTCGGACCAGTTTCATCCGACTCAAATTTTGTTTCATTCGGGTTTCACGAAACCCGATCTGACCAAAGTCGCTCAACTCTAGTCACAAGCCATCAAACAAAGAAGAACTGCTTAAATTTTTGCACCAGAAGCAGTGTGAAAGACTGGTGGAAAGCATGCCAAGACGCATGAAAGCTGTGATTAAAAATCATGGTTATTCCACAAAATATTGATTTCTGAACTCTTCCTGAGTTAAAACATTAGTATTGTTTTTTAGAATGATTATTGCATTATTTGAGGTCTAAAAGCACTGTTTTTTTTTTACTGTAATTTTGACCATTTCTCCTTTTCAGAATAAAAAATCAAAATTTATTGCTTAGAAATTCAGAGACATGTCAGAAGTTTATAGACTGAAAGAACAATTTACATTTTTTTCAAAAATATACCTATAAAGAGAAAAATCAGACAAACTGAACATTTGGAGATGGTCTCTTAATTTTTGCCAGAGCTGTATGTCTATGAGGATGCTGAGTTGGAGCCACAGTAGACCCGTGATCCCTCCGTGCATCGCAGGTTGTACATGGACTGTGACAAACAGATGTGTGAATCCAATCCTATGTGATACCTGGCTTGGTTTTTTTTTCTTTAATTTTTTGTTTTAAAACTACCGCAGCCTATGGAGGAGAGTTTTTGTACATTTTTGCAGCCGATGGTAAATTTGGTGGGATGCACTTTCTGAAAGCAACCATGTTTGTCTAATTCTGGATAAGCCCTTATATGAGTCGTCCACTACTTTTTCACATTTCCCAAGAACAGATCCAAAAGACTGAGCAGAGATAATCCAGTTATGAGATGTCTCCATTGTAACATTTGGAGGAGGTGGGTCTTGGCTCTTCTTAAGGACACCAACTGTGTATCGTCTTTTGCACCATGGGAAAATGTATACAAATTGGTTCTTTTCCAGAATGAAAGAAAACTAACTCACTAGTGCCACCCATTTGGCAAGCTACATAATTTACGCATGACTTCCTATAATTCAGAAATAAAAAAAATCAGATTATTATATTTTGGATTATTGGACTGCGATTGAAAAATATTCAGAATTAAGAGTCTTCAGTGGTTGATACCTTTTAATAGCTAACTGAAAAGATGGTAACACATTGCAAGCTTTCCAGACTGCTCAGGTCTCTTCATCAGGCATAGACTAATACAAAATCTGAAGAATCACATATTTATGCACAATACAGTACAGAAAAAATGCAATAGATGAGACAAGTAACGTGAAGCAGAATTATAATTATGGGAGAGGGAGAAACATAAATATTGGACCAGTTCATAGATAAGGAGTCCGGATGTTTTATTGTCCTATTGATGCCCCCACAAGGTCTTAGGAGCAAATTCCTTAATTGATGTAAAAAGACATAAATCCATGCGACACATTCATTCCAGTATTGAGTGTCAAAGGTCGTCATAAATTTATACTCACAGACTCTTCTCTCTCTCTGAGATGTGAAGTTACCTTTCAATACCAGTAATTTCATATCCCTGGTGTTGTGGTCCATCATACAAAAATGTTTTGCCACAGGTAGATCTATTCTTTTTTCTCTTATTGTGTGACGATGAGCATTCATCCTTGTTCTAAGCTTTTGCCCTGTCTCCCCCACATACAGACCCCCAGTTGGACATTTAGTACAAATGGACTGCGATAGTAAGAGATACTACTCATTTAAAAATTAATATTCAATTTACCTAACTTATGAAGGTAAAAAATGCTGAAAAAGTAAATAACACCTGCAACAAATAATAATAAACTCTATTTCTATAGTGCCGACATATTCCGCAGCACTTTACATTTCAGAGGGGACTTGTACAGACGATAGACATTACAGCATAACAATAATCACATAGATTATAACAGATACTAAGAGGAATGAGGGCCCTGCTCGCAAGCTTACAGTCTATGAGGAAAGAGGGAGACACGAAAGGTGGGTGGTAAAATAGGCTATTACCGGTTGTCGCTTCTGGTCCTGGTAAACTTGAATTCTGTGTCGGGTTACCAGAATTTCTGGATTATCTAATGCCGAATAAAAAGAATTTAATAATAGTTTTGTAAAGATGTATCATTAATTCGAACAGAGGCCTACCCCAAATGAAAGAGTTATCCGCGCGCCCTACGCCGGCAAGTGAAGTTTAATGACCCTGTTCTTCGTTCTTACTTATTCGCACTTCTCTCTTGTCGTCTCCTACACGTTGCTGTTTTCTAGGGGGTCTGTGAGCACCGTACAAACATTGCTCACTTGTTGAGTCTTATTTCGTGGCCGCCTTAAAAAAAAAAACGTATTCTGGGAAAGATTGTATTTTATGGCCGCCCCTAAAATGCAGAAAGGGAGAGACTGTGTAACTTGAGCTGTTCTTGAAAGCTTTGCTGAGGGTAGCATGCTGCAGACATAAGCTGTGTCAATAGGAACTCTATTCAGTCTGAGCAAACAGCCTCGTGACCTGCATTTGATTGGCAGCCTGTCTAAGGGAGGGCCTTTCTTTAGAAAGAGCTCACATTTTGGCGGCACTTCTGACTGATTTCCTGACTGCTTACTTATTTTCGCCTTCTCGGACCGGGAGACTTTGTGCACGCTTGTATCCCTCGCTTTAGTGGGCGATCGCTGGGAATACGGCACGTTTGGAGTTTGCAGAAGATGGTGGTTGCTTTCTGTTCTTGCTAATCCCCCCCTCCACAGGAAAATGCTGCTTTGGCTAATGAGAGGTTTCCAGTCAGAGAAGAGAATGAGGTACGGGCTCACTTTACGCGTCCAGTTGCCCGGATTGTGTGGGCGCCAAGAGGGGCGAAGGGTTCGAAGTGTGTGTGGGGAAGTATATTAGTGACGGAGAGATTAGATCTGTGTCTGTGGGTGTGAGCGCCTTGTACTGCACCCTTATGTTCATAAGTGAGCAAGGATTGGAACAATCAGAGGAAAAGTATAATAGAAACCAGTCACCACTTCTGGATTTATCACCCACTCCTGGTTCTGATCAGTAACTATATCAGACCTAGAAGTTTTTATGCTTTGCTTATATAGCACCAACATAGTCTGTAGCGCTGTACAGACATTATCATCATCACTGTCCCCATTGGGGCTCACAATCTAGGTTCTCTATCGTTATGTCTTTATAGTATGCGAGAAACCCAAGCAAACACGGGGAGAACATATAAACTCCTTGCAGATGTTGTCCTTGGTGGGATTTGAACCCAGGACCCCAGCACTGTGCTAACCACTGAGCCAGCCGGTTAGTAACACAAACCAAAGTAATATAAAACCTATATGTGTTGAATGTTGTTCTATTAGAATATTTGGGTAGCAAATGAGAGCTTGTAATTAAGCACAATTGTGCACAAGTGTAGCTTGTCCCATATCATGTCATATACAATAACACTAGATCATCAGTACTGCTACTACTACTAAATTAGAACGTCACTCTAATTGTGCACGCTTTTTTTGTAATTCTTACAATATGGCACTTCTCTTTAACATATGCTACAATGCTTGGGCTACAACTAACAACAAAAAAATAAGTAATGGAAATTGGCACAAATACATCTCACGTCATTTTTGGTGAAAGATGTGTTGAAATATGTGCAGCAAAGTGCTTGTCTTAGTTTTAAGAATATTTAGAATTGAGAGACCTCAGTGGTTGATACCTTTTAATGGCTAACTGAAGAGATGGTAACACATTGCAAGCTTTCCAGACTACTCAGGTCTCTTCATCAGGCATAGACTAATACAAAATCTGAAGAATCACATATTTATACACAGCACAGAAATAACGCTATTACTTTTAGTAACTAGTAATGTGAGCGCTGCTGTAGCATTGTGCGCGCCTTGCGCAGGGTGTTCGGTGCAGCTGTGCAAACGTGTGTGCGCTGCACCTAGGTATGGTTAACCTGTTCGCTGCATGAAGAATGAGGGTATTGTGTGCACGCAGGGCAACATGGGGTTAATCAGACTGCCGCTGGGTACAAGGGAGAGGTGCTGGAAGTGTAGAAGAGAGGTCTGCAGGAGGAAGTGCTGGGGTCCAGCTTGAGCGGAAGCACTGGTGTGTGAGTCCTCTCTGGTAACTTGTCTGGGAGGCCTGAGCTGGGAGGTTGTTTCTTGCTCTTTTTTTTTTCTCTCTCTCTCTCTCTTTGTGCTAGAAGTATGGGTATAATAAAAAAAATAGGTAGTATACCTGTAATAAATAAAAGTATGATCGATTATACTCGAGCATATGATATATAGTTGCAAAATGGAAGAGTTACATTGTATCTTTTCATGAACTCTCTATAATTATTGTAAACACATGTAACGAGCAGTTCATCCCACAATCCTACACACTAAAACGCAATATTAAGAAGGGAGCTATAGAGACTAGGGTATGTTCACACATGACATTTTTGCTGCACACTTTAACCTGCGTATTTGACGCGTAAAATAGACTTTCATGAAATTTCATGCCCAAATTATATATTTTTGTTTTTCCTCCCGTGCATATTTTCAGTCCTGCTGCCGCCGAGATCTTTCAGCGTTTTCGCAACATTTTATACCCATTAAAGTAGATGGGTTAAAAGAAAAAAAAATGCAATTATTGTATTGCAGATAATGTCCTGCTCACACTAGCATTATTTGGTCTAGAACAGAAAAAGCAACAATGTATCTTATCTAATCTGTTATACAAGAGTCCCCTTCCGGCCGTGGTAACATTAATCGGCATGCTCTTTGTCAACAGTTAAAGGGGATATCTGGGACCTTGTGAAAAAGAAAAAATGTGCCTAAGCATTAACAGGCAGGTAGTTGTTACCTACCTGCCTGTTGTGTCCGGCGCCGTTGTCACGGACCGCTCCTGCCGGGGATTCAGCTGCCTTTGCTGACGCCACATCGACAGAGCAGAGGCTTCTTTTCTGCTCCGCTCTGTTGACAGGGCAGGACTTCCAACATCATTCTGATTGACAGCCAGATTCCCGGTGCCTCTGCCCCACATCTAGTATTAGTATTAAGACTGATGGCATACTAGTAGTGTATAAACCATCATTGCATGACCACTTCCAAGTGCTGAAACGCCCCATCCAGATATGGACTGGCCCACAGGACAGGAAAATCCTCCAATGGGCCCCTTGTGCAGGAATGGACCACCAACCTCTTATATGAGCAATACTTGGCCCAAAACTCTTGAATCAGGATTTACAGACAAAGGAAACATCTTATTAATTTAACAATCTACCCAATTTATTGTTATGCAATTTTTTGAATGAGGATAAAGTCTTATTTGCATGTAGCTGGAATTGATGCAACTGATGGGCCCTTGGCAATCCAGTCTGATATTGCTCCCATCTATAAAATGTTGGTTGCAGAGATGGATGACGCCATTAGCATTTTCATGAAATTATGCCACAATCAATCTTGACCAGGCGTTGTGTAGGAATTACAACCTGACCTCAAAGGACTGTATTACAATTTTTGCATTTTTCTAGATGGGAGAAAAGAAGGACCTCCTTTTTGGGATCACACTTTGATGGCCCAGGACTGCAGGGACCTTGGGCACCTCGGTGCAGATGTAGTTTTCCCTATATATTACTTACACTACAATTTGGCTGTAGCCTTGTTAAATCATGGTGATAGACTAGGTATACCTACAGTTCTCATAGCTTGAGGACCTGCATTTGGCAAAGATGGTTCAACATACGCAATCGACCACCACCCAATTGAAATATACAATTTTTAAGCCTCCAGTTATTACCAGTATTCTTATAGCGTTGTGCCCATTTTTCCAAAATTTCTCCTGTTGTATTTCATTGAGCTCCTGTAAAACGTTCCAGCTAGACTGGACAAGACCAAATATCGTGACCACTCCTCTGGGTGAGACCGTGAGTCATCCGGTGATTCATGCACATTTATATGCTTTTATAGACCTTAGTGGATTCAACATCTTACTTTTGGATGACAGTTTTGTAGATTGTTGCTGACTAAGTTCTGCTACTGGAATGAAAAGGTCTAATAGAGTATATTCTGTGTGACCCATAGTAACAATAATGTATCCTGTGTTTCAAATACATTGAAAATCGGATCCCTATGAAGCCACAGGGCAAAGTACTGTAAACGGGTAAATAATACACGGGCACAAATCCATGCCCTGGGTAGGTGATTTCTGATACTTACCGGTTACACATGGTATTATTGCTCATTATACCATGTAAAAGCTTAAGAACTGATACAAGAATCATGGGCGCATATTTGCATTCACACGTGGACTTTGAGGTGACCTAAAACTGTGTACCAGATTCCCAAATACTAACCTAATTTCATTTTATTGAGGATGGAATCATTGTATGTCTCAACATGAATTCTGATTAAATGGTTATTCCGATCCCATAATGTGATGAGTGCTTCCCGTATATGTCAAGACCTTGATTCCTTCACTGAGAATGGGCTGCAACACCTTTTCGTTGTTCTTCCTTGCACAGTGGCCTCCTAGACACCTGCTGCACAGAGTACCTGCACCTCAGCCCCATAAAACTGATTATGGCCATCTGTAGGTCTTTGTACACTTGGCATATATACATATACTGTAGAAACATCAGTAGGATCCCTGTAGAGAAAGTCATGGTTGGCCATTTATGCAACTGGATTTTAATTACCAGTGACATTTTTATTTTTAAGTAAATTTTACAGTGCTAAGGTCCCCATATACATAACACAAATGTTGGCTGAACCCACCAATATTGACGGATTTCGCCTACGGTCTAATGTGTATGGGGATGTTGGCCAACAGATGGTCGGGAGAGATGTCGATTGCGTATGTACAATCTCAGACTTATAATTGCATTGTCCTCCATGAGAGAAATCGCTGGCCGACGTGTCAATCAGCAACTTACAGAGAACCCAGGAGCGTTTGGCCATATGAGCACTCCTTGTGTATGGGAGAGTCGGCTAAAATGGCTGTTGGACGAACTATCGATTGGCTGCAGCATCGTTTGGCCAAGAGCCATCAAATATGTATGGCCAGCCTTAGACTAAGTGCACACTGCGTCTTTGCAGTGTATCGACAGATTCTGTAACATTCCCATAGGCCACCATTGATTACAGCAAGTCCAAAAGTGCATTTTTCTTCTTCCGTCTGGCCGGTATGTGTCTGCCTACCTTTTTACTATATAGCAAAGGGCACCAGAGTACTCTTTCCTATACAAGAAGGGACAATGCAAAAAAATGTATACTATGTAGTAATTTTTTTTTATTATACTATACATTAGGTCCCTATGGTGGACAAGTATCCATGCTGACTGTGGCCATTATGGTGATTCATACCTCCTGAGTGTCTGTGCCCAGCTGTGGGCACAGACACTGTGTTATCACACGAGAGAGCAGCACCAGTATCATGGAAAGGGCAAACAAAGGCAAAGGAAAGTTTATACTGTCAGTAGAGGCCTGCAGTCTGCTTGATTTGACAGAAAAAGCATTATCTTCTGGTGAATTCATTAGCAGCTTTGTGGTGCATATTACATAGTGTTACAAGATCTCCCCCATATTGTGAACAGGCTTGTCTACTGCTCACATTGATAACGTGGGAGACCTACACGTGTACCTGCGCGATGGCCGATTCTGCTGGGGAATGTAATTCCAGACAGGTTGTGAAGGGTAAATCCATGTTTTCCTGGGAAAGGTCAGGCAAGAGGTAATCGTACATTGCAGAAAATAACATCATTTTATGTCTAGATTTCTGATCTCCATGTGTAGCCAGAAAGATTTGATTATGATGATTTTCTTATTCTGAGATTGAGCAGACACAGATTATAGTCCAGCCCGTGCCAGGTGTCTATATTACTATGGTGCCCTTGAGGTAGAGACTTTGAGCGATCATGTTTAGATCAAGGTATAGACGGCTGATTGCAGCCGGCTATGTTTCCTCTGCAGTAATATAACAATTGTGGCATCTTGTATCGCGGCTGTAATGAGTCTGACATGTGTGGGTCAAATCTTATTAACCTTCCTCATCCAATTTCCTCTTTGCAAAGGAAATTATGGCAAAAAGCTGTCTGGTGAGACTCACAGTAGTTATTTGTGAGAATTCCCCATTCTAACACTAAAAATTGACTTTTTTGGAGGGTGGGGGTAAAATGGATTTCTGAAATTTTTAATTGTCTCTTACAGAGATTGGCCCATGTTATTTGTTCAGGAGCACACCTCTCCTCATCCTCATGGCTCTCTGTTTGCCAGGGGTGGGAGGCAGTGTGCTCCTGATTGACAGTGTTGACCAGCGGCATGGCTGTGCCAATGACCTGAACTGTGCTTTCTTCCACAATGCAAAACCTCTTACAGTAGTTATAAGGGCTCATCAAGTGAGGTGGATCTGCTAAGCCCCTTGTCCAGAACGGTACCCCAGTTGTTGGCGCAGCTTCCAGAGGACATGTGGAATCGTGAGGACTAGCAATAACTGAAAACTCTGGAACAATCTGAGAGATGGAGTGGAACCCAGCAGGGACAGATGCAAGTTAAAACACAGTAGTACAGATAATTGTGTATACCAAACAACGAACATTAAAGGCTCAATCCCAAGACACAGGTGTGTGTGTGTAAAGGGGCCTTAAACAGGTCTAGGAAGATGATGTCATTTGTTCCACGCCAGTCGACCTGCAAAACCCAATGAGGAGTACAACAGAGGGACCCAGGTGAATTAAGTTGAACCCGGGATACCCGAGACAGGTGTGTAACAGTAATCTAGACATTTTGCATTGTTGGCTGATTCAATTTGTTATGATGATTATAGCTATATAAGTTAAAGGGGTTGTACCTGTTAAGACACATGAGCATCATAAATGGGGATCCCTTCCTAGGTTAATCTCTAAGAGCCAAACCAAAGATCCATTAACTAGATCCATTCTCAGGTCACCCAAGTGTTAGTTGGACAGTAATTCATCACAATGATGTAAAGCTAGTCATTACTTGTGGACATGCCGTGAGGTGGGTCAGTCAGGGAGTACAAGATCAAAAGCTAGGAGGGTACGACATAAACAGAGAGGTGAGGCAAAGGCCTACTCAGGTCACAGTCCGGGGTCAGAATTCCAAGAAGGTAGCTGATCAAGACTAAGGGTCTAGGCAACCAGATGGCCAAAGGCAAATCCAAGGTCGGTCAGCAAAGATGAAAATAAAGGAACTCAAAGCACAGAGGAAACACATACCAAATTGAGCAGAGCTACAGCTGGCAGAGATAAGAGGCAGATAGCCAGCTAAATATCCTGGGAATCATTCTGAACAGGAGAAACCTGTGGGAAATCTAGCACGTCACAGCCCTGATTAGGAACTGGACCTTCACTCACCACACTGACAGATGAGCTGTCTATCACGATACTGACAGCTCAGTGTTGTGAATTCGCTTTCTGGCCTACTTCTGGTTACTAGTGAAGGTAGTGGAGCTGGTTATATTGACAGAGGGGTCGCGAGTTCTCTTCCCGGGCTCCCTCTGGTGGTTACTGGAGGTAATGGAGCTGATCTAATTAACAGAGGCCTGCCACCTGATAATGAGGTGGATGATTTGAGATCTGAAGTTTCTGACTGGATTTAAGACAGCCGACTCCCTCTATCCCTGCTGGTGATTTTTCCCTGCCTCCCGAGGTCTTAGTTTCCAGCTTAGTCCCTTAGCATGCTCAGCTAAGTGTTCCTTTGCTATTGTTCACATTTGATCTGGTTTTGTCTATTTCAGTTTTGTGTGGTCAGCCAGCTCCGGCTGGGGCTGTGCTGATTTTCCATCCTTATGTTACTGCTTGTGCCAGTTTGTTTTTGTCCCTTATTAGATTGGCCTCTTTTTGCTCTGCTTTCAGAATATGCCAGAGTGCTGATATAGTGGGCGAAGTCTAGTGACTTCAGTATTTTTCTATCTGACGTGTTGGGCATTTTTTGCAGGGTTTTTTGCGTGATTGCAGACAGAGTCTTTCCTTTCCTATCTAGTTAGTGTGGGCCTCATCATTTGCTCAGTCTATTTTCCTACCTGCATTTGTGTTTTCATCTTGTCACACCGACAGTATATGTTTGGGGGCTATCTATTCCTTTGAGGTCTGCTCTGGGGCAGTTTAGATTTCCCCTTTTAGGCTTTAGGCTTATTAAGTTCTCCGGCTGTGTTGAGGCGTCTAGAATCATCGTAGGTACGCTCCACGGCTATTGCTAGTTGTGTGGATAGGATCAGAGGTCTGCAGTCCGCTTAGTTACCAACCTCTCTGGTTTTCTGTGGCTTAGCTTGGTCATGCTTTCCTCCTCGGTGACCCAATCATAACAGCTAAGCATGCCCATGAGCCAGATTTGACAGCTGAACTGACACTCACCACACTGAGAGGAGGAATTGTGACAGTGCCCCCTCTTCTAGGGGGGGGTTAAAGGTCCACAAGGTGTCTCAGGAAACCTATAAAAGAAGGCTCTGACTAGGCGATCAGCCTGTACATCTTGGGCTGGAACCAAGGATTTCTCCTCTGGTCTGTGTCCCTTCCAATGAACACTGGATGCTGGAGGGAATTACGGACCTTCCGAGGAACCACAATTTTTTTGTACCTCGAACTCTAAACAGTCATTAACAGAAACTGGAGGAGGTGGGGATGAGGGAGACAACATCAAAGGGGAAAAATTGTAATAACAGGGATTTATGAAAGATGTTAGAGATGCGAAGGGATGGAGGAAGCTTCAACCTAAAAGCCACTTGATTGACCACTTCCAGAATCTCATAGGGACCGATGACTTTTGGACCCAACTTAGCCAACTACTTAAAATATAATATTTTTAGATAACAAAGAAATCTTATCACTTACTTTAAAGAAATAAAATGTTCCGCGGGTTCTATCAGCCTTCCGTTTTTGGCAATTCGAAGCAGCCCCAGTATCTAGTACCTCCCTCTAGACATCCCCAAGCTACTGTATGGTGGCCTCCACCCAGGACATTCAGAACTTATCATAGAAAACTCATCAAAATGGGGATGAAAACCATAATTATAAGAAAAAAAAACAACGACAAGGTCCCACTGGACTGATTGACCCGATTGTTAAAAGTAAACTCAACAATATGTAAAAATGAAGACCAGTCCTCCTGCTGAGCAGCAACAAACCACCTTAAAATTTGCTCCAAAGATTGATTTGTCCTTTATGTCTGACTGTTAGTTTCAAGGTGGTAGGCAGAGGAAAATGATAAGTCAATCCCCAGTTTCATACAAATAGCTCTCCAGAATTCGGAGACAAATTACACTCCCTTATCGATCACAATGTTAAGAGGAATCCATGTAATCTTAAAATATGGCAGATAAATAACTTGGTGAGTGTCTCAGCATTAAGTAACCCTGAATCGGTCAACCACCACCCAAATAGCAGTTTTCTCACCAAAGGCAAATCCTTGATAAAACCCATGGACAGATGAGTCCACAGTTTCTCTGAAAGTGGCAATGGAACTAATTCCCTGGCCAGCCAGTTGTGACAGACTTTAGTGCATGCACAAACTTTGCAAGTGGAGAAAAAAATCTTTAATATCATTAATATGGGTCGCCCTCGCAGGCTTCACCCAAGGCAGCGGGGGTACTCAGTACCGGGCCGGTGTCGAGGCGGGAAAGTGTCACAGCAGCGGTGACCCGGTCCGTGGCCCTGGGCGCCCAATATCAAAGGCGGTGATGTTAATAGAGTTAGGGTACCGTTACACCTAGCGATGCACCAGCGATCCCGACTAGCGATATGACGCAGTCAGGATCGCTGGTGCATCGCTAGGTGGTCGCTAGTGAGCTGCCACTCAGGCAGATCTCACCAGCGACATCGCAGGGGACGGGGATCGCTACTTACTTGTCAGACGCGGCGATCCTGCGTCCTCCCGCCCGGCTCCACGCGTCGCTCGTCGTCACAGCAGGAAGCGCCGCAGGAAGTGACCGACGAGGAATGGTCCAGCAGCTTCTCGCGCGATCAGCGATAACCAGCAGGGGAGCGGGTCGTAGGTAAGTATCACATGCAGCGATATCGCTAGCAATATCGCTATAACGTCACAAAATCGGTGACTTTACAGCGATATTGCTAGCGATATCGCAGTGTGTAACGGGGGCTTTAGAGTGTATATGAATAGTTCTTGACGCCACCCGTGGTGTTTGGCAAGTAAGGTGGTGAGCCAACGCTGCATGCAGATCCGCTGGGACTGATGGTGTGGTGCAGCAGAGATGGTATAGCTCCCCACAGGTGGAGCTGTAGTCCCATGGCAGTGTAGGTGCAATGGATGAGGAGAGGTGCAGAATGGTATGGAGGCTGGTACCCAGGTGTAGTGGTGCTGGAATAACTGGATGACACCAGAGTATGCGGTTCCAAAGCTTTACTCACTGTTTGCAGTTCACACAACCGCCTGCCTCCGTACTGTGTTCTCCAGGTCAGGGCTCCAGCCAACCTCCAGGCAGGATAGGATTCTCCCTTCCACACTCCGCCAACATGTACCTTACTGAACGACTCCTCCAATGCGCCTTTAGGTGCGAAGCACTCCAGTACTTAGTTACCCTGGAATGCCTCTCTCTAGGTGTTCCTGGTCTTTACTTGTATGACAGACAGCTGTAGCCTGCTCGGGGACTCCTCACTGCGTCCCGGCTCTCTATTCAGTTGCTGTTGTGTCCCAAGTCTATGATGGGAGCAAGGCGTTAGTGGCTCACTACTCCTCCGGTGTCTGTTGCCGGACATAAAGTTCCAATCAACCTCGGGGACCAGGCCCCGGCCTTTGCGCTTTCTGGACTGGAAGGGTTCTCTCTCTTTCTCAACCTGCTTCCCACCGTCCTTCTATTCTCCTTCGTTCCGATCTGTTCTCTCTCTCTTTTGGAACCTGTAGTCTTCAGTCTACGTCTCTTTCTCCTTCTCTTCCTTCCCTGAGGAGCTCGTTCCACTAAGACCAGTCCTCAGCCTCTCCTGACTGACTGCCTTCCTCCGCCTTGAGCTCCTCTCAGGCTGACCTGCTGTCAGCCTGCTCTCTCTCTGGGACTCACCCCAGACTGACCTTCTGTCAGACTGACTTGAAATCCTACACTTTCCCTCTCTTTCTTTTATATCTAACTCCACCCGCCTCCCCAGCACCTCTCGTGTTACGAAGCCAGGGACCACAAAAGGCACCCAATAATCTTTCCAGCATAAAGCATGGATGGGTCCCTGCTGAACTATCCTGTGTGTGGGGTGCAGGTGTTGGAATGCGGAAAGGAGTTCCCAGCCTACCTGGATGGTGGGGCACCACACCTTAGGAGAAGGTGTAGTACCTCTGTGGCGACTGAAGCCTCAGGGGCGCCACAAATACATGGTCACCAGAAAAACCTAGTGATAGCTTTCTGCGTTGCTGTGACCTAAGGATGACCAAGCAAGATGTAATCATGAAACTCCTGCAACAGACGCAATTTTAGGTACACAGACACAAATAATCTGGACCCTGGAGAAACAGAAGGGACCAACGACTGGACTTTATGGATCTCAGCTTCCAACTACGAGGATACTACAGAAGCCCAGCATGCCTCGGCCCTGATTGGGTGATTGGACTGTCACACACCACACTGACAGCTCTGCGCACCCAAGTCTCAGATTGGACGGCTGAGCTGCCACTCACCACACTGAGAGGAGGAATCGTGACAAATGACAAATGTAATAATAGATTTTCCATCTAGTGCACACTATAAGGAAATCAAGCAGTCAATGGCAACTTCCCCTGGCAAAATCAACAAATGGATTGTCTACCATGGCCATAGAAACCAGGGTTGGAATGGATATCTTAACATTGCACCGCCCACAATAATATGATTTCTCCTGTAGCTATGACTAAATCTTCATCTCCTCCATTTCAGGATGGTTTGGTGGCATTTGGGAGACTCAATAACTCCTTTAGGAGTCCAAGAGACTTCCCACCGCCTTCTTTTTTTTTTTTTTACTCCCTGTAGATTACCGTAATAGATGTCACGGCCAAAATTGCCAAATGCCTTTAATGTCAGTTTAGGAAATATGGCTGCCCCCATAAACAATAATAGAATATAGAATTTAAAAAAATAGTTAACATAATGAAGAAAAAAAAACTTCTAAAAGGAATATGTTAAGTATGTGGTTTTATGTAGTAAATGATACATACATAAAATGAAAGATGGTGCTGGTCAATCCAGCAGGTCACTGTGAGGTTGTGGACATCTGGGGCCTAACATTCCTGTAAACCTCAATATAATGCTCTTGTGTGTGGTAAAAAAACACCCTAGTAATATGGATCACATTGCTGGATCATGGGGGTGTGTGATATGTAAAATTGATGCCTGTGGTAACAAAAGTCAATATTAACTTGTGTTGAACCAGAAAATATTTTTAGCATTCCTAAAAGCATCAGCTAGCTGGCCTACAGGTAAAAGAATAGATCAATCTTATGATATTGGGTTGTGTGTCTGACTCCTTTCCTCATTTACCTCCTGCACACGAACCCGTGACATTTTTAGGACCTCCGGTCACTCACTTATATGATAACTAGGATAGCTGCCAATAATAATTAATCAATGAAAAGTGAATAGAGAAGAAGGGGAACAGATATGTATAATGTGAAATCAATTCATTATAATCCTAGGTGAATTTGCCCTAAAATTATAACTTCTTTTAAGGGTAAGTTCACACTAGGCATTTTTTTTCTGCAGCAAAACCTGATCTCTTGGTAGGAGAGCATCTGCAGGAAAAAAAAAAGCACGTTTTCCTTGTTTTTTCTTGCGTTTTTTGTGACGTTTTTGGCATACTAGATTTGTCTCTTGTGCATGCTAATAAAGTTGGAAAAAAAAAGTCCTATTCCATAGAATCAGGTTCTGGCACAATGCAGCAAAACCTGATTCCTGCGTCTTTTCACCACCATTCAAGTCAATGGGTGAAAAATGCTGAAAAAAATGCTGAAAGAAGTGACATGCTCTATGTCTAAAAAACCGTGCAAAGCACAAAATCCTGATAACAAAAAAACAATGTGCGTGCAAGAGATTTCTGAAATCTTAAGCCCCCGTCACACATAGCGATCTCGCTATAGAGATCACTGCTGAGTCACAAGTTTTGTGACGCAACAGCGATCTCACCAGTGAGATCGCTGTGTGTGACACTTCTCAGCGACCGGCCCCCCTGCCGGGTATCTCTGATCGTCCTGGAATGGCCAGGACATTTTTTTGATCGCTGGTCTCCCGCTGGCCAGCATGCATCGCTGCGTGTGGCAGGCGGGAGACCAGCGATCAGCGAGCTGCCGCTGGTAACTAAGGTAAACATCGGGCTTCTAAGTGGCGCGCAGCGCTTAGGAACTCGATGTGTACCTTAGTTACCAGCGTGCTGGTGCAGGGAGCTGGTATCCAAGGTACACATCGGGTTTCTAAGTGCCGCGCGCCGCTTAGAAACCCGATGTGTACCTTGGTTACCAGCTCCCTGCATCAGTGCGCTGGTAACTAAGGTACACAGTGGGTAACTAAGCGACGTGCATCACTTGTTACCCGCATGTCCTTGGTGCTGATCGCTGGTGAAGCTGCCTGTTTGGCAGCTCACCAGCGATCATGTAGCGACACACCAGCGATCCTGACAAGGTCATATCGTTGTCGGGATTGCTGGTGCTTCGCTATGTGTGACGGGGCCCTTATAGTATTTGCTGATACTGTGAAATGCAGCTGAAAATTAGCATAAAAAAATGCAGCAAAAATTCCCAGTGTGAACGTAGCCTTACTGTTTTTTCTTTCCTTAAAAAATATTATAGAGTGTCTGTGTGTGATGGGGGTGCCATAAAAATGTCCTTTGGGTGCTAATCTTAAAGAAAATCAGACTTTTTGAGTGCAATTACAACGTAAATTAAAGAAGTCTTGTCACTAATTATGGTTTCTACTGCTAGTATGGGAAGTACCTAAAGTGGCATGTTGAAATTTGTACTTGCAAAATGCTATACAAGTGTCAGCAAGTGGGAAACAATTACAATATAAAGCATGAAAGAGGCACACAGTATAACAAAAGTGCTGAGTGAGAACATCAGCTAATGAACGCCCTCCGACCAGTACGCCCGGAACAGTCGTTTTAATTTTTTTCTTCATAAATCAATAGTACTTGTGAAAATAAGAAACTTTTTAACGTGTCTTATCTGAGAAATCTGCTTCTTTCTCCTCCTGGACTGATCAGATATTCTCACAATTCACAGGAAAAATCTGTATTCAGTGATGAAGGATTTTTACATTACTGAGACAGATGACAATTGGTTTTTATAAGATTCTATGTAGAAGAAAGGAGGAGCTCTGCTTCCAGCAAATCCTTTCTACATAGAATCTTATCAGCACCAACTGTCATCTCCAATTTCAGCAAATTCTTCACTGAATATAGATTTTACCTGTGAATTGTGAGAAGAAATGATGAGTCCAGGAGGAGAAAGAAGCAGATTTCTCGAATACGACATATTACGTATATTATTTTCGCAAGTTTTATTCTTTTCTTAAACTGAAAATGAAAACAGCTACTCTTTAATGAAATTTTTTTGTGTGTGTATAGTCCTGTGTAACTGGGGCCAAACACACCTCTCAAAGACTTACAGATGAGATCCTGTTTCTGACCACAACACAGGGAATAAGTCAAGTGTTATGGACAAGACTCTCATTATAAAGCGGAAGCTGTATTTGGTTTGTGAGACAAGTGACCAGAGAAACTGGAGATACAAAAAAAACATCGTTTCCTAAGGACAAACTCAAATGTTAAATTTGCCGATGACATTGAAATATATTAGTAATTACAGAAAATGAGGCAAGCCATTGTAAATATTCTGTGTATAGATCCGTAATAGCTGTGGTTGTGTATGAAGGAATGCAAGGCATGCACAGAAGGAATGCAGTCGGAATTGTGACAATTGAACACGGAATCCGGCAGTGCAAGTAGGGCCGTATCTCGGCACTTCCTAATCCTTTATGGGAGTTCCTCTACAATCAACACAGACCCTCACATACAATCTCCTAGTCTTTTACTATATTAAATAGTTGTTAAGTCTAATTACTAAGTTTAGTTAGGTTAGTGATGAGAGCGCGTGCTCGGATACGGTGTTATCTAAGCATGCTCGAGTGCTAATTGAGCATTTCGGAATGCTCGAAAAACATGCTCGAGTTGCCACGGCTGCGTTTCTCGCGTTTGTTTGACAGCCACAACACATGCAGGTATTGCCTAATAAACAGGCAATCCCTGCATGTGTTGTGGCTGTCGAACAAACGCGAGAAACCGTGGCAGCTCGAGCCTGCTTAGATAACACCTTATCCGAGCACACTCGCTAATCACTATTAGACATATGAAAAAAAGCTGTATTTTCTGTATCCATATGTCCAACTTTCATGCCCATATATCAACTTTGTTTGTTTTGCTGTATGACCTTTTTTTTAATGGGGGCGGAAAAATGGTCAATTCAGTTTATGCAATCTTTGCCGCTATAATCCATTGATTATCGGTGTAGCTTCCTTATATTTTACATATCTATTGAGTTGTATGGGTGAATCTTGAAATCCTGGACAATACATTTAATACTTTATGCCTTTTATTTGGCTTTATCAGCTGTCACCTGAACTTTTTCTAGAATTTATCGATTATGAGTATGAAGAAATCGTTCAAGTTGCTGAATGCCATAACTTTGGTTTACGACTAGTGTGATCTTGTAGGATCACCGGTCAGTACTGATTTATATAAAAGTTGTATAAGAATAGAAATATGAAGATTCATAGTCTACAGTAGACATAGTTTGCAGTTAGACAATGCAGTTGGACAGGGCAGGAGACAGGTAAGGTGCTTAAGTTTTTCATGCACGCTTGCTTCTTGGTCGGTCGTACTACGTATGCATTGATCATATTAACCTGCTGCTTATTTGTCTTCACTTCTGCTTTTTAACAACTCGCCTGCCCTTTTACACATTCTGTGCACTCTCTGCATATCCACCCCTCCCTTTTCCCCTCTCCCATGTTTAACTCTGAGGCTCTATTGACATTTCTTACCCACACCAAACCATCCAAAACCTCCATGCAGCACTCAAAACGTTCATACAAATCATCCCACCACCTGCTTTTTCTGTTTTTTCTCCTTTTAATAGTTGCAGGTGACATCTCCCCCAACCCTGGGCCTCCCTCCACCAGCATACGTTACTCTCCTCCAGCTGCATATAGAAACCCTGCTAATCTTATTAACATTCAGTGCATGCCTTCTCCTCTCACTTTCCAATGTGCTCTCTGGAATGCACGGTCTGTGTGTAACAAACTGACTTACATTCACGATCTTTTTCTCTCTAATTCCCTTAACCTTCTGGCTATTACAGAAACCTGGATCCAGCATTCAGACACCACCGCTGCTGCCTCTCTCTCGTTTGGTGGGCTGAAATTTTCACATACCCCCAGACCTGAGAACAGACAGGGTGGAGGTGTTGGTTTGCTCCTTTCATCACAATGTGCTTTCCAGGTCATCCCCCCGGTTCCATCACTTACATTTCCTTCCTTTGAAGTCCACGCCATCAGACTCTTTAAGCCCTTCTCCTTACGAGTGGCGGTCGTTTATCGCCCTCCAGGCTCCTCCCGCCAGTTTCTAGACCACTTCACCACCTGGCTTACTCACTTTCTGTCCTGTGACATCCCCACCCTCATCATGGGAGACTTTAACATCCCCATCAATGATCCGCTCTCCCAGTCTGCCTCTCATCTTCTTTCTCTAACTTCTTCATTCGGCCTCTCACAGTTTACTTATTCTCCTACACATGAGGACGGGAATACTCTGGACCTGGTTTTCTCCCGCCCCGGCTCGCTGCACGACTTTACAAATTCACCTCTCCCGCTCTCGGACCACAACCTTCTTTCCTTCTCTGTCAAGAATTGTCTCCTCACCCGGGACACCCCCACTTACCACACTTATCGGAATACACGTACCATTAATACCCAACAGCTTAGGGACAATCTCCACACATCTTTAGCCCCCATCTCCACCCTCTCCTGTCCAGACATAGCATTGTCACACTTCAATAATACACTGAAGAATGCCCTAGATGAAGCAGCACCTTCTATACGCAGAAAGACCCGACACAGACAAAGGCAGCCCTGGCACACAACGCAAACACGCTCTCTTCAGCGCTGCTCGAGGTGTGCAGAGCGGCAGTGGAGAAAATCTCTCTTAGCAGAAGACTTCATCCACTATAAGTTCATGCTCAAAACCTATAACTCTGCCCTTCATCTGGCCAAACAATCCTACTTCACCACCCTCATCACCTCACTATCCAACAACCCAAGACGACTTTTTGAAACCTTAAACTCCCTCCTGAAACCTAAAGTACAGGCCCCCATCACCAACCTCAGCGGTGAGGATCTGGCCACTTATTTCCTAGAAAAAATCAACCACATCCATCAGGATATCTCATCCCTATCTCCTCAGTGCCTGGATCCCCTTCTCTGCCGCACCTCAAGCTCACTAGACATCTTTGAGCCTGTTTCAGAAGAAGAAGTTTCCAAGCTCCTCGCTTCTGCTCGGCCTACAACCTGCAACAGTGACCCTATTCCTTCACAGCTCCTGCAGTCTCTCTCACCAGTGGTCACCACTCACCTGACTAAAATATTTAACCTCTCTCTTTCTTCAGGTATATTTCCCTCCTCATTTAAACATGCCATCATAACCCCTTTACTTAAAAAGCCATCCCTGGACCAGAACTGCACTGCTAACTACAGACCTGTCTCTAACCTTCCCTTCATCTCTAAACTCCTGGAACGCCTGGTCCACTCCCGTCTAATCCGCTATCTCTCAGATAACTCTCTTCTCGACCCCTTACAATCTGGTTTCCGCTCTTTACACTCTACTGAAACTGCCCTCACTAAAGTCTCTAATGATTTAATAACAGCTAAATCGAAAGGTCATTGCTCCCTGCTGATTCTCCTGGATCTCTCTGCCGCATTTGACACTGTGGATCACCAGCTCCTCCTCACTATGCTCCGCTCTATAGGCCTCAAGGACACAGCCCTCTCATGGTTCTCCTCCTACCTCTCTGACCGCTCCTTCACTGTATCTTTTTCCGGCTCCTCTTCCTCTTCTCGTCCCCTTACTATCGGGGTCCCACAGGGCTCAGTCCTAGGCCCTCTCCTCTTCTCTTTATACACTGCCCCTATTGGACAAACAATCAGCAGATTTGGGTTCCAGTATCATCTCTATGCTGATGACACCCAATTATACACTTCTTCCCCTGACATCACCCCTACCCTAATTCAAAATACCAAGGATTGTCTGTCTGCTGTCTCTAGCATCATGTCCTCCCTCTATCTGAAACTAAATCTCTCTAAAACTGAACTTCTTGTGTTTCTCCCCTCTACTAACCTCACTCTACCTAACATCGAAATAACCCTGGAGGGTTCAACCATAACTCCCAAGCAGCATGCCCGCTGTCTTGGGGTCATATTCGACACTGAACTTTCCTTTACTCCGTACATCCGATCACTCAGTCGCTCTTGTCACCTGCATCTTAAAAACATCTCCAGAATCCGACCTTTTCTCACCTTTGAAACTGCTAAGACTCTTACTGTCGCTCTTATTCATTCTCGTCTGGACTACTGCAACTCTCTTCTGATCGGTCTCCCTCTTACCAAACTTTCTCCTCTCCAATCCATCTTGAATGCGGCAGCCAGGGTCATATTTCTGTCCAGCCGCTTCACCGATGCCTCCATCTTATGCCAGTCATTACACTGGCTACCTATTCGCTACAGGGTCCAGTATAAACTCATCTCTCTCACCCATAAAGCTCTCCACTGTTCTGCACCGCCTTATATCTCCTCTCTCATCTCTGTCTATCGCCCTACACGTGCCCTCCGTTCTACAAATGACCTAAGACTAACATCCCCCGTAATCCGAACCTCGCACCTCCGTCTCCAAGACTTCTCTCGTGCTGCTCCAGCTCTCTGGAATGCACTTCCCCAGACGATCAGACTGATACCTAGCCCTGACCTATTCAAGCGCGCTTTGAAAACCCATCTCTTCAAAGAAGCCTATCACATCAACTACTCAGCAAGCTAACTTTGCCCTGTTCCCTCCTTCCAAATATTATTCTGAATCTGCACCCTACTATTCATCTGTCTCCACACCCTTCATGCACATAACTGCACTTGATACTTGTCTATTGCACTTAAACACACGGGCTGATGACCGGATCATGCAGCTTTATATGAAAATCCCTATTATAATTGCCAGACCTGAATTAACAAGCACTTCTCACCTACTGTGTCCCCCCATTTCCTTGTAGATTGTAAGCTTGCGAGCAGGGACCTCACTCCTAATGTCATTGTTTGAATTGTCTTAACTTGTATTGAATTTATTGTCTGTACATGTCCCCGCTTAATTGTAAAGTGCTGCGGAATATGTTGGCGCTATATAAATAAAAATTATTATTATTAATTATTATTACAGTATAAGAACCCAAGACATGTAGCCAATGAAGTGCTTAGTTGTGGCCTGATGAAGGACTCCACATACGTAATAATCACCCTAAACATCACAGTAATACATAATCTGGTGGCATTAAAAGTTGGCATATTCCTTGGAGTGCTGTATATATATTACAGGACGTATCCCAATATCTCCGCTATATACTGATCACACACATACATCAGGTATTTGACATTTTTCTGTCTGGATACATTGAAATATTGATAAAATCCTCCTCCATATAATCATTACTAATAGATTTGCCCTTGGCGTAAATGATGAAGATAAAAGACTCTGGTCTAGAATATCATTTAAAAGAAATCTAGTAAGTCAAGAAACTCCTTGCATCATACCCCGAGGTGTGGGAGGAATTGGCTTTCTTACCTGTTGTACAAGACTAATTTGTGCTTTTATTTCAATACATGGTTAAAATGCATTTAAGAATTATATAGACACCAGCCTGCATAGTCACGTTACGTCAAAATACAATATTTTCATAGGCAAACCAGGGAGATCAAGAAGTTTGACTAAATTCTTACTTTTAGCTTCTGCTGCAAGTTAATGTGACAGTGATACTAAGTGTGAAATGATGATACATTATCTTTGCGCTGCATGAAAGACTTTAGTTTCTGAGTTTCGAAGGGCACCAAGGTCCTATATTCAGTAGATGCTGATGGTAAAAAAAAACTCTGAGGTTCTTCTTTTTTGAGAAATAGAGTTTATAAATGATTTATACAGAATATGCTGTGTATATATGAAGCAATCATCATGATTAAGAGCTAGTGTAGCTCGAAACGCGTTGACTGTTGTGCTAGCATGCTTTTTACATTTTACTTTTTCATGTTTTAATTTACAAATAATTGTGATGTTTTAATGAATTTTTCATTGCAGGATTTTCCACTTTATTTCTGTGTGTGTATATACAGTATGTATATATATAATATCTACTGTGAATGATGCAGTTCTGTGCCTTTTTTTAGTTTTTTGTGCCTGCTCTTTCCTTGGTCTCTGTTTCTCTGTATACAAATCTATGGATTATTGCATGTGGAATTTGTTTAATTTTTGGTGTTTTTCATCTGTTTTTCATTTGTTCCATATACTTCTTTTAATTTGCATTTTTTTGTATGTTTGTTTTTCTCCCTTCCCTGAACTTTTTTCTGCAATTGTTTTTACTGTGAAAAGTCACAAGAAAGCTTAAAAGGCAAAAATAAAGAGAGTTTTTGAGCAAAATGAATGACCAACGTGCACCATTTTTAAGGATTTAAAAAGTTAATGAATGCTGCACGACAATGAAAGTGACTTTAAAAAAAAAAAGCAACTGATGAATCATGGGGACCCAAGACATTTTATCAAATTTCGCAATGCCCTCAAGACCCCCACTTATGAGTTGAAAACACCACTCTCACTTGGTACAAATACTACATTTACATATAGGTGTCATGATCCAGCGTGGATCTGACAGATTAAATGGATAAGTGAACTTTTTTTCCTTTGGCTACGTGCCAAAGTGATGTGATTGCCCCCGGTGGCCATTAGAATTATTACATATGGTGTCATTCATTCTAAGTTGCCCCGGTGGTGGTGAGCAGTAGTGCACTTTAGTTTCTTTGGTTTAATGTGCACTTAAATTACAAATCAGGTGTTAGGCTCTATAAAAGGGAGCCAGGTGGGTTCAATCACTGTTTGGTGATATTGTGTTCGTCATTTGGGAAGCAAGCCTGGGTGAGGAAGGAGCTGAACATGAGTCCTGCGCAGCCCAGCCAGAGGGGACGAGTGGCAGCTAGGTGGTCTGCAAGAAGGGCTGGCATGACGTGGTGGAGTGACAGTTTATGGTGTCGGCAGGAAGTGCTTGCATGGCTAGGTGGAGTGAGGACAATGGAAAGAGTTGCACTCAGCGTGCAGGACTTGGTTGCTGAGAGCTGAACTCATCTTTGGGACTCTGTTACTGGACTTCTGCAACTGGTGGTGGACTCTGCTCCAAGGCTGCACTATGGTGAAGGATCCAGTTATGGTGATGGATCTGGGTGGAGGAGAAGATGCACACAGGTGGTGGGCTCTGTTGCTAGGAGCGTACGCAACAGAGCAAAGCAAAGTGGTGTTTCCCCTGTTTTGTCATCTTTCCTCGTGTGTTTTAGTGCAGTGGTGGGATTAGTTTCCGCACCGACCAATTCCCTAGTGAGGGTTTAGGTGCAGGGCGAGTCAGGGTTTTTAGGTTCCTGTTGGGCGCCCGGTGCGGAACCGGCATAGGGAACGTTAGGAGTGCAGGGACACTGGCTCAGGGGAGCTCAGGAGGTCTCCACTTTCCTATTCCCTATCGCAGGGCCCACCATTGTTAATGTTTCTCAAGTTTCCCTTATTGTTTAAATACGCCTTACTGGAGGCGGGGTTTCCAGACTTGTATATATGTGTAATGTCTAAATTCGCCAGTTGGAGGCGGTGTATCCAGCTGCACGTGTTTATTATTTATATTCGCCCCACTGGAGGCGGTGTATCCAGGGTCACGTGTGTCATATGGGTCCGCCTTGCGGTACTCGCTGCATCCAGACACACGTGACCGTGACAATAGGTAAGAGAAGGCACCATATCTTAGGAATAAGAATAAGCAAAAAGAAAGAAAACACCAGATTTAGGAGAACAGCGACATTTACACTAAGTAAAAAAGTGACATATTAATGGCCAGCGATAGATCCTCTTTACATATATTACATGACGTATTATGCACAGATCCTGGATTACAGTATGTATTATACTCAAAAGCTGCATTCACAATTCTGCTGATTATTACTGGAAATGGCTGCCAAATTTGTCAGACTTGTCGCAGCTGAACTTCTATAAATTGTGGGATTGTTGTAGCCAGTTGGGCAGATATACTTTTTAGGTTGGGGTCACACTTGCGAGTGCAGTGCGAGAAACTCACACGAGTCTCTCACCTCAATTCCCAGCACTCGGGATCGGAGTGTGCGGCTGCGTGTATTTCTATGCAGCTGAACGCTCCGGTCCGAACCGCCGGCGGCAGTGCCGGGTATTGAGGAGAGAGACTCGCGTGAGTTTCTCTCATTGCATTCGCAAGTGTGACCCCGGCCTTACAGAGAGGATATTGCTTATGTAAGGTCGACACAGAGATTTCTGCTCTAAGCCTACAGCATTTGAATACTATAATTTGTAATTCAGGATAAGTGCAACAAAATACATTATTTATTTAAAGCCATGTCCTCCTTTTTATTTCTTCAGTGCAGGAAAATATCAGGTTGATCTCCAAGTAAACCATTGCTGTATATTCTGTGCTGTGTCTATGCTGGAGCACGCCGAATTGTGTGTGACAGCTTGGATAGGAAGCGGTATAATGAATGCTAGCTTGTGACTGCAGTAGACCTGAGGGGAGTTGGCGTGGCTCATGTGTTTAGTCTCTAGTTTGTCATAATGCATCTGATTCAAGTTTTATTTGAATAAGCAAACACAAACCATAATTCAGATTTATAGGTGAGTGATAGGAATTGCAATTTTTGGAAAAAGTGCTGTGATTTCCAGAGGTGTAAAAGTTGCATTAATGTCTAAAACCTCTGTTTTCAGATGGGCCAGACAACCATCTAATGTGTAGTGGGTTGTCCCAACTCTTGAAGGCAGATGTAGAGGGAAGAAGGATTGAGCAGTTGGACTTCAACATGCTTGATCCATTTGTATATGTAGGAGGAAAACCACCACTCGAGGTGTCTCTCAATTTTACTCCCCTGTACCATTGTGACCTAACATGATCGGCCATTGTCCATGTATTTAATGGTGCCAGACCAAGCAAGATGTATCACAACCTTAGGGCTCATGCAGACATCTCTGAAACTCAGTCCATGTATGGACCCCAATGCTCAGACTCTCCACGGGTCTCCCTACCTGAACTCAACGGCCTCATGCATATGAATCTGTAGCGTTCTGGTCTGAAGACAGGTAGACAACCCTTGTATTGTGATCCGTCTTCAAAGTGAGTGTCACTTATATCTGCATGAACCCATAATGCTTTTCAAAGGATCGTGCAGATGGCTGTTTTCTCAAAATCCAAGAAAATCGGGCCGCTTACATTGATCACACTCTTCTGATTTTCTCGCTTGTAAAAAAAAAAAAATGTCTCCACCCTCTCTATAAAATGGGCGAGTGCCACATGATTCTCGGAGGCAAATCTTGCATAGGGACGAGTGCTATCAGTCAAAACCACGGGTTGAACTTGTCCAAGTTATATGGTCGTTTGCATGAGCCCTAACGAAGGATGATGAGCTTCTTGAACAAGGTGACCATTTTAATGCTTTTCACAAAGGATGATGAGTATTTTCTATTTGAGAGAGTTCAGTACCTTCCAATAAGATTCAGATGCGCCATCATCTGCTCTTGAGCTTCGTTTTTATCTGTTGCCAAACCTTTGATTTCTGAGATATTTTGGCCTTTCTTTTAAAGTAAGGAAATTCGCTCATACACAGCGCTAAATCCATATGGATTATTTTCAGTTTCTTCATTAGGAAAGTTTTTTTTTTTTTTTCTTAAAAGCCAAAACTTGGGAGGAGGATGGAGCAGATAAAAGTGAATGCTCTGCGGGAAATATTGTGCAAGGATTGGGATCACTGATCGTGATGGCTGTATCTGTAGACTAAGGCCTGTATTCATACCGTGGGCAGATTTATTCTTTAATTATTCAGTGATTTACTCTGGCGTGAGACAAATTTTACAGGTTCTAGGATGTATGTCTAAATATCCACAATATGGCCACATCTTAACACTGCACCCCACACATTTTTTACAGAACCGAATGAAGATTTTTTTTTCCTGCTAGAAAACGCTGAGCACATTTTACTTATAATGTCAAGAGGTTGTTCAATTACCCATTATTTTATCAGTCTTCAACATCTAAGTAAGGACAGCAGAAACTGATTGTCCTTTTTCAGGCCTGGCTTCAGCACAAGTCACAGTAGATATCAGATATGTCCATTTTGGAGACATTCATGGTGATGCCACAATGTTATCACTATCTAATCTTATGTTACTGTTCTCAGATCGCACCATTTAGCTTTCAGTTCTTTTTTACTGAGCTTTTAGTGCTTTTTGTCTTGTTTTGTCCGAGTACCAGCGTATTTAACGTTGCCAATGTCCACATCTATGGCTGAGATCGATTGCAGTTGATATGTACCAAGGTGTCACATATTTTGTGCAAAAATGAGGAGAAAAAAATCACCACTGTATAAAAGCGCACACTGAACCCATATAGTGATACTAGAAAATGTTTATTGATACAAAAGAGTTATACATAAAATCATGATAAAAACATGACAGGCATCCCACAATACATGGCAATAGAATATAACGCACAAAAATGCATGTAATATAATTGCCTATAACAATCTAATCCAACTAAAGCAATATATCCATAACCTCCCTGTTATTGGGCTCATGAGGCGCATGTGTGGCGGCCATGTTTTTTGTCATGTGACCGGGACGCCGGTCTCTATGTTGTTACCACGGTTTCTGAATGGAGGTGATTTTCACCGATGCGCGCGTACTCTCACCTGGACTCCAGCAAGGTATTTAAAGCACCCCGGACCGCGGTCAGTTCACTTCCCCTGACAAAGCCGAACGGGTTGCGGCGATACGTGTGGGGTATGGTCCTGGGCTGGGCGTCCACTTGTCTGCTCCTTACTACAGCTCTTAACCTTTTGGGGTGATGTATACATTGTCTGGTTTGGTTATTTTTGGGTATTACCCTATTATAGGGTGTTCTATCTATTCTGGGGATTTGTCCCGGTGGCTTATTATGGCCTATGTACTCTCACCAGTCAGCAGGGATGGATGTACGTTCCATTTAATTATTGAATAGCGTTAGGGCCCTTTGGTTCTCATGGAGAAAGAAGATGGGTGTCTGAAGGACGTGCTGCAGCAGGTCCCAGTGATCTGGGCTGCTGGCACGAGAAAGACCAGAGAAAGAGACTGATAAGATTGATAACCTAACCTTCCATAAGAGAGAGAGAACAGATCGGAACGAGAATAGAAGGACGGTGGGAAGCTGGTTGAAGAAAGAGAGAGAACCCTTCCAGTCCAGAGAGCGCAAAGGCCAGTGCCCGGTCCCCGATGTTGATTAGATCTTTATGTCCGGCAATAGACACCGGAGGAGTAGTGAGCCACTAACGCCTTGCTCCCATCATAGACTTAGGACATAACAGCAACTGAATAGAGAGCCGGGACGCAGTGAGGAGTCCCCGAAGCAGGCTACAGCTGTCTGTCATGCAAGTAAAGACTAGGAACACCTAGAGAGAGGCATTACAGGGTAAATAAGTACTGGAGTGCTTCGCACCTAAAGGTGCATTGGAGGAGTCGTTCAGTAAGGTACATGTTGGCGGAGTGTGGAAGGGAGAATCCTATCCTGCCTGGAGGTTGGCTGGAGCCCTGACCTGGAGAACACGGTACGGAGGCAGGCAGTTGAGTGAACTGCAAACAGTGAGTAAAGCTTTGGAACCGCATACTCGGGTGTCCTCCAGTTATTCCCTCACCACTACACCTGGGTACCAGCCTCCATACCATTCTGCGCCTCTCCTGATCCATTGCACCTACACTGCCCTGGGACTACAGCTCCACCTGTGGGGAGCTACACCATCTTTGCTGCACCACACCATCAGTCCCAGCGGATCTGCATGCAGCGTTGGCTCAACATCTTACTTGCCAAACACCACGGGTGGCATCACGAACTATTCTAATAAACTTTAACACCATTAACATCACCGCCATTGATATTGGGCGCCCATGGCCACGGACCGGGTCACCGCCGCTGTGACACATTCCCACCTTGACACCGGCCCGGTACCGAGTACCCCGCTGCCCTGGGTGTGCAAGGGCGACCCATAACAACCACCGCCATAATACTACCTCCTAGAACTTTTGACCCCACCAAGGTTCCCCAACTACGTGCAGATTAATTAACCTCTTATCAGCCCTACAAAGTGGAGTCATGGGTTACTGTGTCAATAGCTTTACTGCAACTGGACTGAATCTACGCAAGTCTAAAGCCTCCTTCACACATAGCGAGATCGCTAGGGATATCGCTAAAGCGTCACCGATATCGGTAGCGATCTTGCTACATGTGACACTTACCTCCGACCCGGCTCCCTGCTGGATATTGCTGATCGCGCGAGAACGGGATTGTCCATTTCTCGTCGTCGGCTTCCTGCTGGCGCCGACGAGCGACTCCATGGAAGCGGGTGGAAGACGTCACCCTCACTGCGTGACAGGTAAGTATCGACCGCTGCTGCATCGCTAATGAGATCTGCCTGTTTGGCAGCTCCCTAGCGACCATTTAGCGATGCACAAGCAATCCTGACCAGGTCGTATCATTGTCGGGATCGCTGGTGCATCGCTAAATGTAACGGGACCTTAACTAAATTCACCACTTTTACTAGTTACTTGTCAGTCGCCAGAATAATTTTTGGGGATTTGCCTAGAGGTCACTGTGCCGTTACAGTATATTTATGAAAAAGCCTCAAGTAATTAATACTTTAAACTCCTAAGTTGTCTTTTTATTTCAATGCAAATAACTTTAACTGAATAATAAAAAGTTTGACTAGCTCAAAAACTCAATTTCCAGTTACCCTAATAGAAAATTCTGCCTAAATCAGGCTCTTTATCCATGAGTTGGAGCAGAGAAACTCTACAAAGCCATTCTCTGCAGCTGAAGGCTTGACATGTATCACACATACAGTTCAAAGATGATTTAAAAAAGTGGGTAATACCAGTGTCGGAAGCAGAGTTTGATGGGCCCCAGGACATCCTCATCCTAAAAGTAACATCCTCATCTATGATCTGTTTGCTTGTAATCAGTATGCGTCCATAAAAGCTGAATGAGTTTCTGAGGTCCAGCACAACTGTATATTTTGCACCCCCATGAAAAAAGAAGAAAGAAAATGGTCAAATAACCCTCTGTATATTGCTACTGAACACAGTGGTAAATCAGACACTGAAGACAGACCCCCGGCTCTGCATTGCATGTTATATCTGCATTCTGCATTGTATAGGCATCTAACCTCCTATGGGAGCAGGAGGATGAAAGGCGGAAGCTGTGATGTTGTTACTGTGAATTAAATGAGAATAAATTACATGCAGGACTTGTTTCTTAGATAAAGTGCAGCTCAAGCCACAATTACATGTCCTAGATAATTATCAAAACTGATGTGAGAGGAAACATGGTTTCCATATGTCAGCAATGATTTTGCATTTTTTTTTTCTAATTTGATATGTCTGGCCAAAATTGTCAGTGAAGTCTGAATCGTCTATACCGTCTGAAATAATTAATAATGGAAAATGACTCAATAGGTTAAAGTTGTTTCATGGTTTTATCATGTATTGCACCTAGTATTGCATGTTTATCATTTATCTACCAGACCCACACTACTTCCTAAAGCAAAGGTCCCTCGTTCCCTGTGTGAATGGAATGTGGTGCAATGTGAGTTGGCAGGGAGTGGTCAGTAGTGCTTTGTGCTTGTGGGGAAGGTGTGGGTTGGAGCTATGGGGCTTATTGTGCAATGTGAGTTGGCAGGGAGTGGTCAGTAGTGGGATGGATATATAGGGCAGAACTGTGGGGGGATGGTCATTCCTTACCTTGCAGACGTCCGGAATCGTCAGCTCCTCACAACTGGGACTTCAGCTTGAATCTTTGGATCCCGAAGATGGAATACCTCGTGGCACAGATGAAGAGGATGATGGAGCAGCGCGGCCAGCAGTGGATGAAGGAACAGCTGCAGCGATGGTCTGGTGATGGCGACGGCGGAGAAGATGGGACCCCTCTGCCTCCGAAGCGGCAGCGACAATCACGGCCTCCTGAGCACCTCAGCCCGGAGTTAAGTTTGCAGCGGAGGATGAGCCCCATTAGCAGACCTGTTGCAGAAGACATCGCGGGGCCGGATCCAGAAGTCGAGAAGCAGGCAGCAAGGTAACGGGGCGGTGAGTGACGTGGCCGGCCTCCCCTCCATTTCGGATCGCGTCACACAGTGGTGACGCGCACGTCGCGGCCACGTTACCCGGCGTGGTCACCTGACCCGGTGCGGTCATCGGCATCGGTGGACGGCGGTGACGTGACGCGGCAAGGAGCCCGGTGGCGAGGTGGTGTGTGACTTCACCAGCCTCATTTCCTTTCTCGCGGCGCTGGGGGGAAGCGGGCGGTGGCTCGATCATGTGGCCACCCTTCAGCTGCCAGGGGCCACAGGTCATGTGGTCCGGTGTCGCGTTCCCCCGGCGTTGGGTGCCAGATTCAGGAGGTGTTGCCTGCGGCTGGAGCGCCAACCTCCCCCCCCCGTTTGAGGCTCCGAGCCAGTGACTTTTTGCCATGCGTTCCCGGACGGACAGTCGGTCTGGGCGCTGGCGCTGCGGCCCAGGAGGGTTGCAGTCGGCGTAGATCCATGGAGAAGATCGCAGTTGCGGTGCTCGACGCGGAGGACACGTGACGGCTGTTCCGTGGGGTTCCGCGGAGTCAGCCTAGTAAGTAAGGCTCACTTAAACCTTTATTAATGTCTAGATTATATTGGTTGGGAAGGGTGTTGCTACGTATGGTTTCGGGTGTTTGTCTGGGGGTTCGGAAAGATGCGCGGCTGGTCCATGTGGACAGCGTTCGAATCTGTGAGGGAATGGTTGCTTTGTGGTCCAGGAGGCTGTTTTGTGCACTTCATGAGTGTTGGGAGGTATTTTTTAATTTCATGCTAGTTTGCTTTTATGATAGTGGGTATATCTATAGGTGACGACATCATTTTATTTTGGTTAGTATAATTGTGCTTGCATTCTCTGGGTGTTTGTGTATGACTGGTGGTGATTCCATGGCGGTTTGTGAGTAATTCAGGTGGTGATACTGATATTGGCAGAGCGGTGGTGGATAGCCATATCCATGCCAGTTTTATGGTTTATTGTTATAGGCATGGGGTCTTTGGGCTGGAGGATTATCGCCGCGCCAAGTATTTGATATTGGTTGGATGGCAGTTCACTGACGTGGTGATCTGTTTGGGTAGTGCATCGGGCGGCTTAATCTTTCACGTTACAGTGGGGTGTGTTCTATTGCTGGTCAGAGGTGAGGGGGTAGGTGGTCGAGTTTTCATTAGGGTGTGTTTTATTTATATGCCGGGTTCGGTTCTCCAATAGGGGCTTTGAGTGTACTAAGGGTTTTCATGTTCACTAGGGGCATTTTGGTTTGTTGCGGCAGACGTTCTGGTGAGGTCGAGATGCTTGGGACGGCAGATCTTTCGGGAACCTGCTTTTCTGGCAGCAATGGATGACATTTCCCCCGGGGGGCTTGGAGTTGACCTTTTACCGGATTTGTTTTCCTGGTTAATTTCTGGGGATACGTAGATATGGCGTGGAGCTGGGGTTATGGTTGGTCAATGTCCGGTTGTTGAGGTCCGTGGTTTGGTTTCTGTGTGGTAGTCGGGGATTATCTGGTATTAGGGATGGTGCAGTGCTTATTTTCTGTTCATGGTCCAACCTGGAACTACTATCTGGTATTAGGGAAGGTGGTGTGCTTATTTCTGTTCATGGTCCAACCCTTGACTACTTTGGGTTTCTTCATGCTCAGGGCGTTGTTGCGGTTATCATGTGTTTGGATAAGTCAAAGTGTTTGATTCACCTGGGGCCCTATGTCTAAGTCAGGTTAGGTTAACGAGTACATCGTGTCAGGTCGGGGGTCGTTATTAGGTTCCCGTGTATATCGCGCTGCTGTTTTGGGGGGTTGATTTTGGTTATTGAATACGTGGGGCTACGATCCACTGGGGGTTTTTTGCATGATCTGCAGTCATATGGCGTTCTTACGGTAATTTGCTGGTCGTGGCTGCCCTGGGGCAGTTTTAACAACTTTTGTACGTAAGGACTGGTGGGTTCTCACTGCGGTTCTTTAGGGTTGCCGATTGAGCTTTTGGCAGACTGTATCGGGTGGTATTTGTTACAGCCATTGATTGTAGCTACGTAGGAGTTTATTATACAGAGTGGATAGTTTTTCGTTACAATGGGCTAGGAGGTTTATTGTGGGTGCAGCTGGTCCTGCTTTGCCTTCTGGGTATACAGCTCTCCTTAGAGTCTTTTCTTTTTGGGTGCCCCCGGACGGGGGGGCCAGGGTGAAGTGTTGCGCAAGGATGATGCAACATTTGAGTTGGGTAACCCAGCGTGTGCTTTACTGGTCTCGGGGGTCCTGGTTGGTGAACGGTTTGTTTATCCAGCGGGTGTTGTTCCATTTGTCAGGAATTCTGTATAGAGCATGAGGCAGGACATGTTGTTTCGATGGCCGTGTGAATGGTCTCCCACGTGGGTGTAGCCCGTCCGGCAATACATGGCTATGTCATTTATTCCGTTATGCGCACTTGTCAGGACCGGCTGGTATTATGGGGACACGGTTGTGGTGCAGCGCTGCTGCGGGGGAGGTGTACTTTAGGTAGTGGGTTAGCAGGTTGCAGCTATAACATTACTTTCATTAATGTTGGGCTGGTGGTACGCTGTGGCAGGGGAAGCTAGTGCGATGTGCATTGACTTTTAATGATTCTAAGGACCTGGTAATCATCTGGGGCTGTGCTCCGTTTGGGGGTGCTTTTTGCAGGGCTTTAAGGCTGAGTGGTGGACAAGCATCGGGCACCGGTGAGTGCAATGTTTTGACGGATGGCCCGGGTTTATGGTGTCTGGGGTTTTCGGGAGACGTGATGTGTGTCTGAGTTTTCCTGGACTTCAGGTGGTGTGGAGTCGCTTTTCTTTCTTTTGTGAGTAGTGTCGAATCCGCAGTTCAGCGGGGAATGGGTGCGGAGTACATCTCACTTTTGGTAAGAGGGTGGCAACAATAGTGTTGTGATTCTGGGTTCGAAGTGCACGGGTGATGCACACAATTAATTCGTTCCGGGTCGTGGTGATTACGGGGTGGATTGGTTTATGTTTTCTAGTTGGGTGGATATTTTAAGATAGATGCTATCACGCAGGGTTGACGGGACCAACAGCGTTTTGGTACTGCACGTGTGTGGTGGAGACTTGGTCGCTGGGGCGTCAAGGAGTTTGATCTGAGACATCGGGCCTGAATGCTCCTGCCTGGGAGCCATGCTCGTGTTGTTGTTCATGACTATATAGTGGGGCACGTTTTTCAAGAATCTGTCGGAGGTTGGGGAACCAGTGTAGGTTCTGTTGTTACGTCTATAATGGTTGGCTTTGATTATTATCAGGTGGAGTGCAATTTTCTGCCTGGGAGCCGTGCTCATGTTGGTGTCCATAGGGGCTCCTGTTTGGAATGACTACATAGTGGGTTTTACTGGGCACATTTTCAAGAATCTATCGGAGGTTTGGGGAACCAATGTAGGTTCTTTTGTTCACGGCAATAATGGTTGGCTTTGATTAATTATTAGGTGAAGTATAATTTTCGGAGGCGCCTGCAATGTTGCGGTCTCAACGAGGCAGAGGCGGCGGTTCAGGTTGGGGACTGGTCGCGCAGGCGGTGCATAGGATTGGACGATGCGGTTGGCAAGTTGCAGGTCTTGGGTGTGGCTGACCTTGTTGTACTGGTATTTTGGTGTAGGTTGGCATTGTGAGGTCTAATGGGGATCAGTTTTGATTGATTGGTCTTGGTACAGAAACATTGGTTACTCGAGCCGCAGAGTCTGCTCGGGTTGGGTTTTTGGTGGTGGTACTCGCACGTACAAGGTGTCATACGTGCTCGTGGTGGCGGAAAGGAGGGGGGTATTTGAAGTCGGTGGATTGCACAAAGAGCGGGGGGGTGAACCCAGTGCAGGAGCGGGTTACCCCTGGTGGTGCAATGGTATACTTGGTTAAGGTGGGTCCCAGCTGTGCTGGGTCACAGCGGGACATGTTAACGTGGGACCCTGCTGTGCTCGGTCACAGCGGGGCATGTTAACGTGGGTCCCTGCTGGGCTGGGTCCCAGCAGGACATTGGTTGTCCTTGAGCCAGTGTGGTGCGGCTGAGGGCACGTGGTGGAGCTGGTGTTGCAATCATGTACAATGGGTTTTGCAACACTCGGCTGGGTGTCCTCGAGCCGGTGTGGTGCGGCTGAGGGCACGTGGTGGAGCTGGTGTTGCAATCATGTACAATGGACTCTTCATTTACCCCCCCTCCTTTTGCTGGTGGTTATGTTTATGGAATATTTCTACGTTTATGGATAAAATGTTATTGCTTGTTTGGTGTTAATAAACGGGGCTGCTGTGGCCTTTTACATCCAATGTCACGCAGTCGTGTCTTATTTAAGTTAAGAAGGGGTAAGTGTGGGTTTTGGGAGGGGTCATTACAGTGAAGCCGTCAGTCAGACTTTCCTAAGTCATGGAATGTGGTGGGCACATATCAGCACCTATAGAAGTGAACAAGTATGTAGAATGCTACTCTATTCACAAGAGGGTCACAGGATGCCTACTGAGTTTCCACTGTGGGTTTTTTTTTTTTTAATCCACCAAATGATTACAGAGATATGCCGGTCTTGCTGGAGTATACCGCGCCAAATTCATTAAGTAGTGTATGCTGCCTAATGACTTTGACCTATCTTCTCTGTGGCATATGCCACGCCAGAAATGTTATGCCGGTCAGGTAGCATTTTCTTTTAATGTGATGGGCAGATGTGGCTACACCCCTAGACCCACCAATTTCATTGTCGCTAATTCAAACTCGCGTGAAAGAGCAATATGTTGCCCAATTTTTGGCCAACTTCTATTACGAAAAAATTTGGAAACTTTTCAAATCATTTACAACAGTTTTCTGGCGTAAGTGCTTAGAATTGGCCCCATGATCTTTTTATTTAGTGTTCATTTTTCTGGTCTTTACCAAGAAGGCATGGCTCACAGAAGTCTCTGGGGGTGTATTTAGGCTGCTTTGCATACTTATCCCATGAGCCAAACTAGCGCTAAATAGCAATGTTCATATCTCTGGAACCATATGGAACAGCTTCTCAGTCCATGTGACCTTACCCCAGCACAACATTTTTTGGCACTTCCTTGCCGACATGAGACATTAGAAAGTTATTCATTAAAGAATCAGAAGGACACCCTAATTATTTACAGTCAGACCAATAATAACCCTCAAAAATGATCTTCTTGAAGCTTGAGCAGATATATTTTCCCTAGTGCAAAAATGAAAAGAATGATGCCAAAATGGTACTTACACAGGGTAAATATTACTTCAATGTGTTCCTTGGTTTCTTCACTGTTTCTGGACATATAGATACAGTAGCTCTCTGGGAAAAATAAGATAATCTTGTAGCTATGATACCTTTTAATGGCTAACAAAAATAAAATAAATGATGTTACAAAGGAAGCTTTCCTGACGTCTTATAGGACTCTTCCGCAGGCATGGTACCATGATGTTACAAAGCAAGCTTAAAATATATTACCTCACTGCAGACATGTTGTGAAAATTTCTGCAACTGGAAAAACCCAGTCCCTACATCTCAATAGTAATGTTTATTCAGAACAGGCAAACTTCACCACTCTCCTCCTCAACACAGGATCTGTTTTATCCCCTTTTTAGTCTCTTTTGGTTCATAATGAAAGGTCAATGTTGTGATAGTTAGGGGACCTGTTGGAGATTTTGCATTTGCTTCAGGTTATACCACTGCTGTTAACACACTTCTGTTTAGACAAAGATTACATGACTTGTTTTTTGGCTTGAAGACCAATCCCAAGGGCTGAGATGAAACTTACATAGGTGTGAACTGGGTTTTCCCATTTAATACCTATTAACACTATATGCCATGTATAACTGGTAAGTGAGTGGGCTCGATTTCTGGAACTTCCATTTAGGGCTCGCTCACATGACCGTAGGTTCTCTCATCCGATATCAAACTCTGATCAGAAAGAAATTGTTTCCAAGGCACCAGAGAGATAAAGGAATAAAATTATTTATCCAAAATGTATCATCAAGGCGACATTTCGGCCAGCAGATGGCCTTTTTCAAGAATAAAATGGCAGATAAAACTTATTTTTCTATCTGCCCATTTGTCTCTGAATTTGCTGGAAACCTGATGGGAAACTGTCCATAGAAAGCACAAAACTTGTGGAGTGGTGCAAAGGGAATTACCATTACAAAATCTGATCAGAGTTTGTTCTGAGTGTCAGCACCGTGTGGTCTGATTCTTTTGGATGAGGAGAAGATGGAAAACAAAATTTCTCCATCTTCTCCATTCTGTGAGTCTGCGGATGTCATCCAAGTGCAGTCCGATGTTTTCCACGCACCCATAGATTTGAGTGGGTGAGTGGAATTCGATTGTCAAAGTGAAATCGCAGCATGCTGCGCCTTTTTTTCCACTGACAGCGTGCTGCAAAATTTTTTTTCACTGACAGATTCTGTCAGTTAAAAAAATCCAGCATCAACACTGCCCCATTGAATAACATTAACCACAGTACTATCCGATAAAATTGGATAGCTCCTGATTGATGTATATACTCGCGTAAGCAAGTCCTTATCCAAAGAATGGGGTCCCCTGCTCCCCTATTTGGCACTATAGATAAAAGGATTTTCTTCTAAGTTTTATTAATGTGAAACGCCTGGCTATTTTTATGTACAGCCAAATCTTCCTTTCTGTAGTAAAGAATATGTATAGAGGAGTCTCCAGTATGTGGCCCCACTAATGACGGGGAGCCTGCGGTTAATAATTTTGCACAATTTCAATGCAATGGAATAGATGAGAACAGATGCATAGTGAGAGCAGATCACCATCAGTGATTCCCACAGTAATGAAGGGCATCCAGAGACCAATATTGTATGGTGCATGATGTTCGAACTGCTTGGAAATGAAGGATCTGCATTTTAATTTAGTGTTGGTTTCTTACTTTGTACACGAGGCGCGAGGTCCCGGTATTGTTTCAGAAGAAGGCACCCCACCTACTGCAGCTTGCACAGACTTGTTTCAGTAGCTGGGTTCATTTTCGAGTGTGGATATCATGGCGCTTTGTAGCCTAATAGGTGGAACGGCTTGGAAGATTATCACGTTCACACATATAGAAATGACTTGGGATTTGCAGAGAATTTCAATATAGAATCTACTCATCCTTCTGGTAAAATCTTATTTTCTTTCTGTAATGCCATTTTCTGCATTTTACACCTTGAGTTATTCTATAAATATATTTTGAAATAATGTATAATATACTTGTTGGTATCCTGGGATTGAAAAAAAAGGGTAGTTTATTAAATAATATAGTACACAGTCCACTAAACTGTTAAACAAAAGTGAAATTAAAAAGTCACTTATTTGTTAAAGGGATATTCCCATGTTCAAGATTCTATCCCAATATGTAGTCGGTGTAATAATAATAATGTAAGTAAATACCGCTAATGAGAAATGTAGAATAGTTTTTCTGATTCGCTATGTTTCTTTTCTCATGTGCAGGCATTGCAGGACCTTAGGTATCCATGGATACGACCACTGATATAGTTACAGTTAGCTTGTTGCTAGTGGTCAGCATGGATACTTGAGGTCCTGCAATGCCTGCACATGAGGAAAGAGACATAGTGAATCAGAAATACTATTCTACATTTCTACTTGGAGGTATTTGCTAATATTATTATTATTATTATTAAACCTACTAGATATTGAGATAAAATCTTGGAGATGGGAATACCCCTTGAAGTCATTTTTTTTATGGTAAATGTAATTTACATTTTCAACATCACGACATGGATATTACAGTTTTCGCACTGGCTTCTATGTCTTATTAGTGAATCACACTAGTGTTCAGCAGTCTTATCATCACAGACAGGATTACAGTGAAGGATAACACCTCTATACACAGTAGATAAAACAGGATCCACCATTCTCGAAGAGTGATGTCTCTGCTCTCCTCCTCCTCCTGAACCTATGGGAGGCATGGTCAGACTAGAAGCTCGGTAGACTTTTATACAAAAAATGGGGTTTATGTCAGTCTGTTGTTGTCAATGTCCAAATGGCATTTTATGAATAAAATATCTGTAATACTGAAATGGATTCCTTTTATGCTAGGTCTATAAATTTGTGGATCACATTCGCTGGGACTACAAAGCAATACTTGTTTAGCCAAGATGGGATGACAACATTGTTAGTTTTGGACAACCTCTGCTAAAGAAGTTTTCCCGCTAAGAACACTTGACTGATTCAAAAGGTCGATGATAAATATACCACTGATGTTGCGTCACTGCTGGGAATTCAATCAGTTACTAGAACAGGGACTTCTAAGTCCTACATTGAATGCAACAGCAGTACACCTCCACGATCCCTACTCAAAGTCCTTTGGACTGATTATTTTGATGCTCTTGGCAGTTTCCATCAAAGTCCTCATGACTGCAGTCTGGATTAACAGGGGACTTGGGACCCCTGATCTGGTGATTGGTTGGATTCTCAGCAGTGGGGCTGCCAACAATCATATACTTATCACCTACTCTGTGGCTATTACTTGGATTTTTTTTCCTAGCATCACTTCAGCTGTGAATATACCAGTGCATTTATTTGTTTGCTTTCCATTTAGGATCTTGACCAGTGACTCCGGTAGAGCTGTGGCTTTTTTGGATGTACTGGGAGCCATTGTTGAGCTATTTTGACAGTTAAACTTCTGATGTTTATGTCTGCAAAATAAGCAAAGTCTCCGCTCTTTAAAGTCTGCAGAGCAGATGTTTTCTACTAGACGTTCAGAGATGACAACTTTTGATCTTCATCTGGAAACTACTCTCTCTCCCTATATTGTCTTCTATCTGCGAAAAGGCTTTTTGTAATTGAAAAAATAAAATAAAATTGCATGATGGCTCAGTGCCACCATACATTGGCTTATGGAATCATACTTAAAGTACCCGGCCGCCACTATACAGGGTGAGACATTTATATGGATACACCTAAATAAAATGGGAATGGTTGGTGATATCAACTTTCTGTTTGTGGCACATTAGTATATGGGAGGGGGGAAACTTTTCAAGATGGGTGGTGACCATGGCTGCCATTTTGAAGTCAGCGATTTTGGATGCAACTTTATTTTTTCCAATGGGAAGAGGGTCATGTGACACATCAAACTTTTTGAGAATTTCACAAGAAAAAACAATGGTGTGCTTGGTTTTAACGTAATGTTATTCTTTCTTGAGTTATTTACAAGTTTATGACCACTTATAAAAGGTTTTCAAAGTGCTGCCTGTTGTGCTGGATTGTCAATGCAACCCTCTTCTCCCACTCTTGACACACTGATAGCAACACCACAGAGGGGAGCTCTACACTCATTGCCCCTTCTTGCTGATTTATTGGATGTCACAGGCTTTGTTAGGTATTTTCCTAATACACTGCATGCAGAATTATTAGGCAAGTTGTATTTGAGAGGATTCTTTTTATTATTGAACAACAACTATGTTCTCAATCAACCCAAAAGACTCATAGATATCAAAGCTTAATATTTTTGGAAGTTGGAGTGGGATTTTTTTAGATTTGGCTGTCTTAGGAGGATATCTGTTTGTGCAGGTAACTATTACTGTGCAGATTTATTAGGCAACTTCATAAAAAAAAATATATACCCATCTCACTTGTTTATTTTCACCAGGTAAACCAATATAACACAAAATTTAGAAATAAACATTTATTACATTCAAAAACAACCAAAAAAAATCAGTGACCAATATAGCCACCTTTTTTTTACGATGACACTCAAAAGCCTTCCATCCATAGATTCTGTCAGTTGCTTGATCTGTTTACGATCAACATTGCGTGCTGCAGCCACCACAGTATCCCTGACACTGTTCCGAGAGGTGTAATGTTTTCCCTCCCTATAGATCTCACATTTTATGAGGGACCACAGGTTCTCTATGGGGTTCAGATTAGGTGAACAAGGGGGGGGCCATGTCGTTATTTTTTCTTCTTTTAGACCTTTACTGGCCAGTCACGCTGTGGAGTATTTGGATGCATGTGATGGAGCACTGTTGTCCTGCATGAAAATCATGTTTATGTTGAGCGATACCGACTTCTTCCTGGCCCACTGCTTGAAAAAGGTGTCTTCCAGAAACTGACAGTAGGTCTGGGAGTTGAGCTTCACTCTATCCTCAACCCAAAAAGATCCCACAAGTTCATCTTTGATGATACCAGCCCATACCAGTACCCCACCTCCACCTTGCTGGCGTCTGAGTCGGAGTGGAGCTCTCTACCCTTTACTGATCCAGCCTCGGGCCCAACCATCTGGCACATCAAGAGTCACTCTCAAATCATCAGTCCATAAAACCTTAGAAAAATCAAGTCTTAAGATATTTCGTGGCCCAGTCTTGTTTTATCTTATGTTTCTTGTTCAAAGGTGGTCGTTTTTCAGCCTTCCTTACCTTGCAATGTCCCTGAGTATGGCACACCTTGTGCTTTTTGATACTCCAGTAACATTGCAGCTCTGAAATATGGCAAAACTGGTGGCAAATGGCATCTTGGCAGCTTGACGCTTGATTTTCCTCAATTCATGGGCAGTTATTTTGCGCCTTTTTTTATTAACATGCTTCTTGCGACCCTGTTGGATATTTGCCATGAAACGCTTGATTGTTCGGTGATCACGCTTCAAAAGTTTGGCAATTTCAAGACTGCTACATCCCTCTGCAAGACATCTCACAATTTTTGACTTTTCAGAGTCCGTCAAATCTCTCTTCTAACCCATTTTGCCAAAGGAAAGGAAGTTGCCTAATAATTAAGCACACCTTATATAGGGTGTTAGTGTCATTAGACCACACCCCTCCTCTTAACAGAGATGCAAATCACTAGATTTACATAATTGGCAGTTGACTTTCAAGCCTATACAACTTGGAGTTGGACAACATGTATAAAAAGGATAATGTGATCAAAATACTCATTTGCCTCATAATTCTGCACACAGTGTATAAGCTTGGTGGGCTCTCATGTCATGTGCATTTCTCAGTGAGTATCAATACTTGGCATGTGTATTTAGCTACGTGCAGCTTGTCTGATATTATTATTATTATTATGCATTTATATAGTGCCATTTATTCCATGGCGCTTTACGTGTGAAGATGGGAAATATAGACAAGTATAATAAACATGTGTAAGACAAGGGACACACAAGTACATAAGGAGAGGGGACCCTGCCCACGAGGGCTCACAGTCTACAGGAATGGGTGAGGATACAGTAGGAGAGGGTAGAGTAGGTCGTGCGGTGGTTCAGTAGACCGAGGATCATTGCAGGCTGTACGCTTGTCGGAACAGATGGGTCTTCAGATTCTTCTTGAAGGTTTCAGTTAATGGTGAGAGTCTGATGTGTTGCGGCAGAGAGTTCCAGAGTATGGGGGAAGCACGGGAGAAGTCTTGTATGCGGTTGTGGGAGGAAGAGATAAGGGGAGAGTAGAGAAGGAGATCTTGAGATGATCGAAGGTTGCGTGCAGTTAGGTACCTGGAGACCATATCACAGATATATGGAGGAGACAGGTTGTGGATGGCTTTGTATGTCATGGTTAGGGTTTTGAATTGGAGCCTCTGGGCAATAGGAAGCCAGTGAAGGGCCTGGCATAGGGGGGAGGCTGGGGAATAGCGGGGAGACAGGTGGATTAGTCGGACAGCAGAGTGCAGGATGGACTGGAGTGGTGCCAGAGTGCTAGAGGGGAGGCCAGAGAGTAGGAGGTTGCAGTAGTCGAGGTGGGAGATAAGAGCATGCACTAGTGTTTATGTGGTTTCGTGGTTGAGGAATGAGCAGATCCGGGAAATATTTTTGAGTTTGAGGCGGCAGGAGGAGTCGAGGGCTTGGATATGTGGTTTGAAAGAGAGCGCAGAGTCGAGGATCACCCCGAGGCACCAAGCATGCGGGACGGGGGATAGAGAGCAGCCATTGACATTGATGGATAGGTCTTGTGGAGGGGTAGAGTGAGATGGGGGAAAGATGATGAATTCTGTTTTGTCGATGTTCAGTTTGAGAAAGCGAGCAGAGAAGAAGGCTGAGATAGCAGACAGACATTGTGGGATATCAGTCAGTAAGGAGGCGAGGTTGGGTCCAGATAGGTAGATCTGGGTGTCATCAGCGTAGAGGTGATACTGCAAACCGTGGGATTCTTTGAGCTGTCCCAAGCCGAAGGTGTAGATGGAGAATAGTAGGGGTCCTAGGACAGAGCCTTGAAGAACACCGACAGATAGGGGGCGAGGTGAGGAGGTGGTGTGTGAGAGGAAGACACTAAATGATTGGTCTGTTAGGTATGATGAGATCCAGGATAGGGCCAAGTCTGTGATGCCAAGAGATGAGAGTCTGTAGCAGGAGGGAATGGTCTACGGTGTCCAAGGCAGAGGACGGGTCCAGGAGAAGGAGGACAGAGTAGTGTCGCTTGCTCTTGGCGGTTAGTAAGTCGTTAGTGACCTTAGTTAGGGCAGTTTCAGTTGAGTGATGCGGTCGGAAGCCAGATTGTAACCGGTCAAAGAGGGAACAGGAGGAGAGGTGGGAGGACAGTTCAAGATATACATGCTGTTTCAGTGTTTTTGAGGCGTAAGGGAGAAGAGATATCGGGTGATAGTTAGACACAGAGGATGAGTCAAAGGAGGGCTTTTTGAGGATGGGTGTGATTGAGGCATGTTTTGAAGGATGAGGGAAAGACACCATTTGTAAGTGAAAGGTTGAAGAGGTGTTTTAGAGATGGGATGAAGACTGTGGCCAAGCTAGGGATGAGGTGAGACGGAAGTGGGTCGAGGGCACAAGTGGTGAGGTATGATCTTGAAAGAAGTGTGGAGAGCTGATCTTCTGTCATGGTGGAGAAGCTGGCTTTTGCAGAACAGGGCTGAGCGGCTAAGAGGGGCATTGGAGGCTGCGGGCCAAAGTTTTGTCTGATCGTGTCGATCTTCTGCTTAAAGAAGGAGGCAAAGTCTTCAGCAGAAATGAGAGGAGAGGGAGGAGTTGCTGTGGGACAGAGTAGAGAATTGAAAGTGTTGAAGAGCTGTTTAGAGTTGTGAGACAGGGAGGATATGAGAGATGCGAAGTAAGTTTGTTTTGCGGCAGAGAGCGTGGACTTAAAGCTGGCAAGGGACTGCTTGCATGCGCTGAAGTGCACAGTAGAATGGGTTCTCTTCCATCTCTGCTCAGCGGCCCTGGAAACCCGTCTCAGTTCTTTAGTCAGGCTGGTCAGCCAGGGCTGCCTGTTGATTGTTCGAGTTTTGCTCTGCGTGAGGGGGGCAGCCAAATCAAGTGTTGCTGTTATTGTGGTGTTATAAAAAGTGGCAGCAGCATCTGTGTCATGAAGGGAAGCTATGTCTGTTAGAGGGAGAAGGGACTCAGAGAGTGATTGTAAATTGAGGTGTTTGAGATTCCTGCAAGGGTGAGCGAGTTTATGGAGCGGGGGTTGCGCAGTAGGAGAGGAGAGGGAAGAGAATGTCAGTAGGTTGTGATCAGACGGGTGAGGGGTGAGTTATTGAGATTAGTGAGGGAACAGAGACAGATGAAGATAAGGTCCAGCGTGTGACCATCTTTGTGAGTGGCAACAGAGGACATCGAGTGGGGCCGAGGGAAGCCGTGAGCGATAGAAGTTTAGAGGCAACCAGGGTGGAAGTGTCAATGGGGATGTTGAAGTCGCCCATGATGATGGTGGGGATGTCAGCAGAAAGGAAATGGAGAGCCAGGTGGTGAAGTGGTCGAGAAAGGTGGAGATGGCTAGTTCTGGGGGGCGGTAGAAGACAGCTAGCTGGAGGTTGGAGGGGGAGTAGATGCGGACAGAGTGCACCTTGAACGAGGGAAGAGTAGCGGAGGGTGGCAGAGGTATTGGGGTAAAGGAGCAGGTATCAGACAGGAGCAAGCCAACTCCTCCTCCATGTTTGTTGCTTGGGCGAGGGGTGTGAGAGAGATGGAATCTGCCATAGGAAAGCGCAGCTGGAGAAGCTGTGTCAGAGGGAGCGAGCCAGGTTTCAGTGATGGCAAGGAAGGAGAGTTTGTTGGTGATAAAGAGGTCATGGCTAAATGACAGCTTGTTGCAAACAGAGCGTGCGTTCCATAGGGCTCCAGGTAAGGGGGTTGGAGGAGTGGGGGCTGGATGAATGGGTATGATATCATGGTTGCAAAAACTTGTAGAGGACCATGGCAGAGTGTTAGAAATGAGTGTGGAGATTTGTTGAAGAGGGCCAGGATTTGGAGATACGTTGCCAGCAGTGAGGAGTAGTAGACAGAGCATTAGAAGGTGGAAGCAGGATAGGACATGATGTGGCCGTGTGTGTCTGGAGAAAAAGGATTGTATGTGGAGGAACAGTTCTGACGAAGAGTTGAGATGGCTGGGAAGGATGGAGGGGGAAATGACTAGTTATAGTTCCTTACTGGGTGGAAGGATTGCAGGAGTTAGGGAGAAATAGAGTAGTATGGGGGTGATAGTAAAAAGAAGGCGAAACATTGTTGTGGTGTTATAGTCCGTTACAGTCAATTCCAGTCCAATTCTAGTCTAATTCAGGGTATTGTACTTAGGAATCTGTACTTTGAAATATGGATTTTGAAATAGATGGAGCCGACTACATCTGGAGCAGACCCATGGTGCTGAATATATGTGCAGCTAAAGACAATCAGGTGTGAGTGAAAGTGGGGTGTGACTGTCCAGGCCAAATGCACAGAGTTAAGCAAAGGTCATAAAAGGGGGAAGGGGTTATAAAGATCACTTAGATGTGTGGCAAAGATAGCAAGAATGGAGTACAATTATGGATACAAGAAGATGGGTAAGCTATGCATACCATATAAAATACAATGCAGTTCACATGAGGCATTCAGGAGCATGAGAGGTGAAATATTAGATGTTATGGTTATTTTCTGCTGTTATACCAACATTTTCATGTTTAACCTCCCTTTCATCACATGTACCAGGCGCTCTGCTGTTTATATTCTATTATACATAGGTATATAATTTCTTACAGGTTTATGGCTGTAGATCTATTATGAGGTCAATTGTTGTCTTGTGTATGTCACATGTGACTTTTTAATGTTTGTTGTTTTTGTGTTTTTTGTATCCAATAAAAATTATTTTGCTATCTTTATACTGTTTGGTGATCCTCTTCAGTATGGCCTATAACTTTTCCCTTTAGTGCATAAATAATGATGGTCTATCGTTAGGATAAGTTGTCTATATCAGATCAGTGGTGGTATGAGTCTCCGCACTCCTATCCATCATCAGCTGTTTGAAGGGGCCGTTGTGTTTGTTTTTGTGCAGATGCTGCAGCCTCTTTAATGCTTCCATCACTGCATCTACTTTAGCAGTTCAGGCAATAGAGTACAAAAGTCTACAAGAAAAATAAAATTTTATGAATAAAAATAACCGTAATATGTGTGATATATTTTATAAAATGTAGTAACTCATGATACAATGCTGATATTGAATACTGCATATAACCAAATAGAGGAGTAACAGGATTAGGTCACAAGGTACTGGCAAAATCTGGCTTCATGTTGACCTGCAGTCCATGAATAATCCATATACACTGACTTAATGCAATATATATAATACAGTACATTTCCTTCATACATTGAGACCTCTTACATTGCTTGTGCTCAAATTACTGACTTTTATGTTGCATATTGTTCTGTGATTTCTGAGGGAAAACTATGAATTGCTTTTCATCCAGTCAACCAGTCTTTAACGTTGCACTGATGAGGGTCAAGAACCCTGAAACAGCTGTCAGCAAATGGAGTTTTTTCTTTTTGAAAAAATTCTACATTCCAGTGTAATGGTTTCCTTTACAGAGGAATTGGTAAAATAATTATTTTAACAAACTTGGCTCTAGTAGGTTTTTTAGAGTTTATACTATTGGTGGACCAAGAATAAGTGCAGATCAAGACCGAGGAAGGTTCAGACTGGACCACAGGGGAGCAGGTGAATTCCCCAGTAGGCCCCTGTGAAGGAGTGCCAATGAGCAGTGCAAGAAACACTTGATTCAATATTTACAAAAAAAATCATCATCTAGTCATCTAATATATAAAGCTCAAAGTATGTATGTGTGTATGTGTGTATATGTGTATGTGTGTGTGTGTGTGTGTGTGTGTGTGTGTGTATGTCCGGGATAGGCATCCGCACCGTCGCAGCTACAGCCACAAAATTTGGCACAGTCACACGTCTGGACCCCGAGAGCATCCTAAGCTATGTTGTGAGGCGAAATTTTAACCCCGTGTGTTCCAATTCACAAAACAATTTTGCCCCTATCTACATACTGGGGAAAAAGTGAGTGCGCGTCAAGCCCCGCCCCTCATTATAATGTCATAATGCCCCTATCAACATAATGGGGAAACAGTGTGTGCGTATCAAGCCCCGCCCCTCATTATGATGTCACAATGGTTGCCATGGCGACTCTGATGTCATCATAGGTTGCAGACCCGCCGCTCATTATGATGTTATAATGGTTGACTATGGAATGGAGGATGTGTGATGGGTATATGGGCACTGGACTATGGGATGTCGGATATGTAGGACGGTATATTGGCACGGGACTATGGGATGGAGGATGTGTGATGGGTATATGGTCACTGGACTATGGGATGGAGGATATGTATGACGGGTATATGGGCACGGGACTATGGGATGGCGGATATGTATGATGGGTATATGGGCACAGGTCTATGGGATGGCGGATATGTATGATGGGTATATGGGCACGGGACATATGGGCATGGGACTATGGGATGGAGGATGTGTGATGGGTAGAGTTGAGCGATACCATCCGATACTTCAAAGTATCGTATCGGATGGTATCGGCCGATCTTTAAAAAAAGTATCGGTATCGCCGATTCCGATACCGGAAGTCCCATTCAAGTCTATGGGACTTCCGGTATCGGAATAAGAAAAACCCTTTCCTGCCCTTGTACAGCCTCTCTGGGGTCTGTACGGGCCTTTCGGGGGGCTGTGCCGGCCTGCCAGGGGGTCTGTGCAGGCTCCGGTGGTCTGTGCCGGCCTGCCGGTGGTCTGTGCAGGCTCCGGGGGGCTGTGCCGGCCTGCCGGGGGGCTGTGCCGGCCTGCCGGGGGGCTGTGCCGGCCTGCCAGGGGGTCTGTGCAGGCTCCGGGGGGCTGTGCCGGCCTGCCGGGGGGCTGTGCCGGCCTGCCGGTGGTCTGTGCAGGCTCCGGGGGTCTGTGCAGGCATCGTCCGATGGGACTACAAGTCCCATCTGGCGATGCCTGCTACCATGACAGTGATTGACACATTAGCCAATGATGGGACAGTAGTAGTCCCATCATCCGGCTAATGTGTTAAATGTAAAAAAAAAAATAAAAAAAAAAATTACATGCTACATTCATACTACATACTACATACATGCTACATTCATACTACATACTACATACATGCTACATTCATACTACATGCAACATACATACTACATATATACTACATGCATGCTACATATATACTACATGCATGCTACATACATACTACATGATACATACTACATATATACTACATGCATGCTACATACATACTACATATATACTACATGCATGCTACATACATACTACATGCTACATGCATGCTACATACATACTACATGCTACATGCATGCTACATACATACTACATACATGCTACATATATACTACATACATACTACATATATACTACATGCATGCTACATATATACTACATATATACTACATGCATGCTACATACATACTACATATATACTACATGCATGCTACATACATACTACATGCTACATGCATGCTACATACATACTACATACATGCTACATATATACTACATACATACTACATATATACTACATACATACTACATGCATGCTACATATATACTACATGCATGCTACATACATACTACATATATACTACATGCATGCTACATACATACTACATGCTACATGCATGCTACATACATACTACATGCTACATACATACCACATATATACTACATACATACAATACATTCATACAATACATACATAGACATACAGTACATATAACATAGAGTAACATACTTACCAATACTTGTCACATTGTTCCCCGAAGCCATTGTCGTCTACGGAATAAATATTAACATAACAAACCACAAAAATACTCACCCACGATCCGAAGCAGTCCACGAGTGTGTCCCACGACGATCTTGGGTAGAGAACTGCAGCATCAGCTGATGCTGCCGTTCTCTACGGGCTGCAGGAATCCAATGACGGAAGGTAGGTATCCTTCCGCACTGTATTCCTCCGCCACTTAAAAAAAAAAAAAGTCCCTAGTCTCACTTTATGCCATTGCTGCGTGGGAATTTCCCACACAGCAATGGCATAAAGTGAGACTAGGGACTTTTTTTTTTTTAAGTGGCGGAGGAATACAGTGCGGAAGGATACCTACCTTCCGTCATTGGATTCCTGCAGCCCGTAGAGAACGGCAGCATCATCTGATGCTGCAGTTCTCTACCCAAGATCGTCGTGGGACACACTCGTGGACTGCTTCGGATCGTGGGTGAGTATTTTTGTGGTTTGTTATGTTAATATTTATTCCGGAAAGACAATGGCTTCGGGGAACAATGTGACAAGTATTGGTAAGTATGTTACTCTATGTTATATGTACTGTATGTCTATGTATGTATTGTATGAATGTATTGTATGTATGTAGTATATATGTGGTATGTATGTAGCATGTAGTATGTATGTAGTATGTATGTAGCATGCATGTAGCATGTAGTATGTATGTAGCATGCATGTAGTATATATGTAGCATGTATGTAGTATGTATGTGGTATGTATGTAGCATGTAGTATATATGTAGCATGCATGTAGTATATATGTAGTATGTATGTAGTATGTATGTAGTATGTATGTAGTATATATGTAGTATGTATGTAGTATATATGTAGCATGTATGTAGTATATATGTAGTATGTATGTAGTATATATGTAGCATGCATGTAGTATATATGTAGTATGTATGTAGTATATATGTAGCATGCATGTAGTATATATGTAGTATGTATGTAGTATATATGTAGCATGTATGTAGTATGTATGTAGCATGCATGTAGCATGTAGTATGTATGTAGCATGCATGTAGTATATATGTAGTATGTATGTAGCATGCATGTAGTATATATGTAGCATGCATGTAGTATGTATGTGGTATGTATGTAGCATGTAGTATATATGTAGTATGTATGTAGTATGTATGTAGTATGTATGTAGTATGTATGTAGCATGCAGTATGTATGTAGTATGTATGTAGTATATATGTAGTATGTATGTAGCATGCATGTAGTATGTATGTAGTATGTATGTAGTATGTATGTAGTATATATGTAGTATGTATGTAGCATGTAGTATGTATGTAGTGTTTTTTTTTTTTTTTTTTTTTTTTTTTAACATTTAACACATTAGCCGGATGATGGGACTACTACTGTCCCATCATTGGCTAATGTGTCAATCACTGTCATGGTAGCAGGCATCGCCCGATGGGACTTGTAGTCCCATCGGACGATGCTTGCACAGACCCCCGGACATCAGCACAGCCCCCCGGCAGGCCGGCACAGCCCCCCGGCAGGCCGGTACAGACCCCCACAGGGTGCACAGCCCCCCGGCAGGCCGGCACAGCCCCCCGGCAGGCCGGCAGAGACCCCGGGCAGTCCACACAGCCCCCCGGCAGGCCGGCACAGCCCCCCGGCAGGCCGGCAGAGACCCCCGGAAGGCCCGAAATGACGGCGCATCATGATGCGCACACACCGCGCATCATGATGACGTCAGGCCGTCAATCAACTGAACTTCCGATTCCGATGCCGAATTCCGATATTGAAAAAATATCGGAAGTCGGTATCGGAATTCCGATACAGCAAGTATCGGCCGATACCCGATACTTGCGGTATCGGAATGCTCAACACTAGTGATGGGTATATGGGCACTCGACTATGGGATGGAGGATATGTATGATGGGTTTATGGGCACAGGCCTATGGGATGGCGGATATGTATGATGGGTATATGGGCACGGGACATATGGGCATGGGACTATGGGATGGAGGATGTGTGATGGGTATATGGGCACTCGACTATGGGATGGAGGATATGTATGATGGGTTTATGGGCACAGGCCTATGGGATGGAGGATATGTATGATGGGTATATGGGCACTCTACTATGGGATGGAGGATATGTATGATGGGTATATATGGGCACGGGACTATGGGATGGAAGATGTGTATGATGGGTATATGGGCACGGGCCTATGGGATGGAGGATGTGTGATGGGTATATGGGCACTAGACTATGGGATGGAGGATATGTATGATGGGTATATGGGCACGGGACTATGGGATGGCGGATATGTATGATGGGTATATGGGCATGGGACTATGGGATGGAGGATGTGTGATGGGTATATGGGCACTCGACTATGGGATGGAGGATATGTATGATGGGTTTATGAGCACAGGCCTATGGGATGGCAGATATGTATGATGGGTATATGGGCACGGGACATATGGGCATGGGACTATGGGATGGAGGATGTTTGATGGGTATATGGGCACTCGACTATGGGATGGAGGATATGTATGATGGGTTTATGGGCACAGGCCTATGGGATGGCAGATATGTATGATGGGTATATGGGCACGGGACATATGGGCATGGGACTATGGGATGGAGGATGTTTGATGGGTATATGGGCACTCGAATATGGGATGGAGGATATGTATGATGGGTATATGGGCACTCTACTATGGGATGGAGGATATGCATGATGGGTATATATGGGCACGGGACTATGGGATGGAAGATGTGTATGATGGGTATATGGGCACGGGCCTATGGGATGGAGGATATGTATGATGGGAATAGGGGCACGGGCCTATGGGATGGCGGATATGTATGATGGGTATATGGGCACGGCACTATGGGATGGAGGATGTGTGATGGGTATATGGGCACTGGACTATGGGATGGAGGATATGTATGATGGGTATATGGGCACGGGACTATGGGATGGCGGATATGTATGATGGGTATATGGGCACGGGACTATGGGATGGAGGATATGTATGATGGGTATATGGGCATGGGACTATGAGATGAAAGATGTGTGATGGGTATATGGGCACTCAACTATGGGATGGCGAATATGTATGATGGGTATATGGGCATGGGACTATGGGATGGAGGATGTGTGATGAGTATATGGGCACTCGACTATGGGATGGAGGATATGTATGATGGGTATATGGGCACGGGCCTATGGGATCGTGGATATGTATGATGGGTATATGGGCATGGGACTATGGGATGGAGGATAATTATAACTTGCTATAACTAACCACAGTTAGTTACTATGCCCGGGCAGCGCCGGGCTCTTCAGCTAGTTTATTATATAAACCAACCTAGATTAATATTATATTGAAGCAAAAGTAACTTTCTGTACTAAAATTAGGTTATTTTTGCAAGTAAATGGGCCTCTAGATTCAATGTTACTAGTGGGCACTTGCCACCCCAGTCCAATACTGACAGGGGATAACAAGTTTTGGCCCGTTCATGCTTCCAGTGTCATTTTGCACTGCACTAGAATTTTTTGTGTATTTAGCATTTTATGACAAATGCAAGTCAAGTATAGAGAGAATTCATTTATCGTGAAGAATGTAAGTGCTTGTTAGACATGGGTGCATAACGAGGGGTGAGGTGACAGGCCATGTGTCCTGGGCGTGGGGTTCCAACGGAACTAGCAACGAAAGGGGATACATACTATTTTGGATTAAAATAAAATAACTCAAGGAAAGTGCAGTATAAAATTCACCTAAATATCATAGTTATGCACCCATGGAAAATATTAAAAAGACAACTCGGACAAATAAGATAAAACAAACGAAAAAACCGAGGAAAATGTCCAATAATTAAAATTTCTTTATTTTATTATTTAACAAACAAATGTATACATTATATATATAATTAAAATAAATTAATAAGGGGAGGTCAATGCCAAAATGAAGGCACAGCCAGGGGACAGCTGTAAATACTTAGTAAAAATGCACCCACAATAATGTCATACAAAATCAAGTGAAAACAAAAATGTATAATTAATGTATAATATATAAATATAAAAACATATATATCAAGTGCAAAACTACAGATGATAAGTGCAAGCAAGAAAGAACTGTGTAAAAAATATATATATATTAAAAAATGTAATATAAAAATAAAACTAAAATAAATATACAATAAAAAAGATTAATTAATAATAAATAATAAATATGTTACCACAAAAAAAGTGCAATGTGTTGAAAAAAAGTGAATAAAAAAGTGTACAAAAAATCCCTGTATAGATATATATATATACACATATATTTAAGACCAAGTGCTGAAATAATTAATAATAAATAAAAAAAAAAAAAATAAAAATAAAATAAATAAATAAATAAATAAATAAACTAATAAGCTGCCGCACATAAAGTGCGATGTGCTGAAGTGATGAGATGATGCGGTAAATCAGCGCTTATAGGTACGCCGAAACGCGCGTCGGGGCTGGCACATCCTGGGGACAGAAGCAGCAGAAAGGTATCCACACTGTGCTCACTTTTTTTATTATTTATTTTTTACTATAAGCGCTGATTTACCGCATCACCTCATCACTTCAGCACATCGCACTTTATGTGCGGCAGCTTATTAGTTTATTTATTTATTTATTTATTTATTTATTTTTTTTTATTTATTATTAATTATTTCAGCACTTGGTCTTAAATATATGTGTATATATATATATATCTATGCAGGGATTTTTTGTACACTTTTTTATTCACTTTTTTTCAACACATTGCACTTTTTTTGTGGTAACATATTTATTATTTATTATTAATTAATCTTTTTTATTGTATGTTTATTTTAGTTTTATTTTTATATTACATTTTTTAATATATATATATTTTTTACACAGTTCTTTCTTGCTTGCACTTATCATCTGTAGTTTTGCACTTGATATATATGTTTTTATATTTATATATTATACATTAATTATACATTTTTGTTTTCACTTGATTTTGTATGACATTATTGTGGGTGCATTTTTACTAAGTATTTACAGCTGTCCCCTGGCTGTGCCTTCATTTTGGCATTGACCTCCCCTTATTAATTTATTTTAATTATATATATAATGTATACATTTGTTTGTTAAATAATAAAATAAAGAAATTTTAATTATTGGACATTTTCCTCGGTTTTTTCGTTTGTTTTATACTATTTTGGATCCAGACTGACTTGGCTTGCTTGATGTGTCGCTAGTTTAGTTTGACAACACATTCTAATTATCGAATCACAGTATGCATGTCCCCTTATTTCACTGGGATCTGAGAGGGGTGCCAAACAATCTTTGCACCAGCCCCAACTCCCCCCCCCTGCTCCCTTTTTTTTCCTAGTTTTATTTACTGTCCTGATATGGAGACATATCACATTAGGATTCTGATATACAGTACAAGTTGCTCAATTACGTCCCATTTTGGATTTCTCTAACTGATCTGCTGAATGTTAGAGGCCGTCATTGGGATTAGATTAGTTTTGTCTTGTGCTAAAGACTTTATCTATTATAAAATTTTGCAGATAATACAGTCTACTCCGTGTAAATATTTTAGAACGTTTGGAAATAAGAACAAGAAAATAAGAAATGCAGCTCAATCGACAATGAGAGACTAGATAAAGCATTTCCTTATGTGGCATTTAAGAAAAAAATCCTTGCAATGCGTGGGAGCTCCATTCCAAGCATTTCAGCGGAATAACATTATATCGGTCCAGGTGTCTGTGTAATCCTGCCATTAATAAAGTACAGTCAGCTAAAATTGGTAAAAATGGTGTATGGGATTGTAGAACTGTTAACCCAAGGGTAGAGATAAAGCCTGTGCCGCCTGATCAGCTATACAGGGGCCCAAAGGAAGATTGCATGGTATTGTCAAAGTCAATTTAACTATTATTCTAGATCACCAAGACTGTTAAAATTAACTCTCCACTGCCCCAGACGATTGTTACCATCAATCCATTCAATACTCCAGATCACCTGGGATGTTGTCATTAACCCATTTACTACCTTAGACCACCAGGAATGTTATGGCGATCAAACGACGGTATTTTGGAGATAAATTTTGTTCCGCTTTGAATAGGTGAAATGTAGGTAAATTGCTGAACCCTCAGTTGTCTACCTCCACCTTATGAGTTAAAGGGAACCTGTCACCAGGAATACCGCTGCTAACCTGCAGATATGGGGTTATTCTGCAGGTTAACAGCAATATTATGCTGCCCAGCGCCTGCACACAGTGAGAAGAAAATGATCTATATTCTCCCCGCCAGTACTCAGTATTCAGTCACGGGGCCGGCGCCGGTTTAGTCACCACCCTGAGTATACAGAGCGGCCGCTGTAACCGCGCCCCCAAATTTGACTGACACTAGCTCTACATTGTGGCCGGCTGTCAGTCAGGGCCAGCGGTGTGGCCAATCAGGGCTGGGGACACGGTTACAGTCAAAGTATGACTGAACTGGCACCGTCCCCCCATGACTGAATACCGAATGCTGGCAGGGAGGATAAAGATAATCCCCCCCCCCATGCATTCAGCTACGTGCAGGCATCAGGCAGCTTCATAACGCTGTTAACCTGTAGATTAACCCCATATCTGCATGTAAACACCATTATTCCTGGTGACAGTTTCCATTTAAGCACAACAAATATATTTATTTTTTATTTTACTTTTTTTGTGACTTCTTTTTTACTAGATGCCTGCAGTCTTGCACCAACCACCCATAGAGAACTGTCCTGCTTTCCAAGCTTATGTATATATTGTAGGGATCTGTACTCACTGAGCTGCTCTTTAGGTAGGCACAGAAGGTGGTTTTCAAGCACATAGTCCAGGCAAGTTTATTCAATTTCATAAACCACTCCAGGTGGCAAAACAAACAGCGCCTTCTTCGGCAGAAAGGAAAAAAAACTGAAATAAGTAGTCCAAATGGTATTGCGGGTCTGCCCGCTCAGGTCAGTGCCTTTAGCAACACACACTGAAGGTAAACATGAACTGCAAGAAAATAATCCATATAGCCCTGTGGGTCCGCCTGCTCAGGTCAGTGTCTTTAACCACACACACTGGAGGTCTCCACACCTCCAGCCACAGACACCGAATGAGAGACTTGGCCTCCATTTTGTCTGCCAAACCATGCCCCTGTGAGCAGTCATTCCTACCCATCTCTTATGACCGCTCGTAAAACCTGGCCATGGAATGGTCCAAATAACTCTCTCAGCACTATAGGTGCTGGAGCATGCTTCCACGCTCACATCACCTCAGCTAAAGGCCCCGTCACACACAGCGATCCACCCAGAGATCTCGCTAGCGAGATCGCAGATTTTGTGATGCCACAGCGATCTCGCCAGCGAGATCGCTGTGTGTGACGGGGATTAGTGACCGGCCTCCCTGCCGGGTATCGCTGATCGTGCTCGGTCAGCCTGTCTGAGGCTATGTGCACACATTTTTGGCTCTGCGGATTTTGAAGTAAAAACCGCAGATAAATCCACGGTTTTGCCCTGTGGTTTTACACCTCATAATGGATGAGGTGTGAAACTGCAGCGTTTCTGCACTAAAGAATTGACATGCTGCGGATTGTAAACCGCAGCAAAACCGCACGGAAAAATCTGCAGCATGTGCACTGCGTTTTCCAGTTTACCATTGAAAACAATAGTACTGTACAACGCACCTAAATCTGCTGCGGACCCGCAGCTGCAGAAACGCTGCGGATCCGCAGCAGAATCCGCACCGTGTGCACATACCCTAACAGCCACGATGACACATACCTCACCTCAAGGACTTGTCCGGCGGCCATCTTGCAATATAGACAGACAGGTTATTCCAACTCCTTCAATCCGGTTCTCCATTTACTGTGTTCTCAGAAAATTCCTATTCCAAATTTATATTAATAATTCACCCCATGCATCCTGGTTGATAAAAACAGGTGTCCAAAGCCACAATATCGCAATCACATTGAAAAAGGTATAGACATTAGAAGGGCACAAACATAACATTGGATTACAATCCAGATTTTGGAAAATGCACGTGGATCTGTCTTGAGTGTCTTTATGGCATTGGTAGCCTGTTGTGAGTCCATACTGTATATCAGGGTGTTTCTTTTTTTCTTCCTCTGTAACCAGGTGTAACAGGCCAAATTAACCACAGGTTAAGCACAGGCCAGAGTATACCCCGGGGGAATAACTGTCCTAGGCCAAACTACACTCGGTGGTATAAAATAGCCTAGGCCAAACTATAACACTCCAGGCTACAATATACTCCACTTTTTTATGAGCTGTTATCAATGAGATATATTTTTGATGTCATTTTTTAATAACTTAAAACTGACTTCCCCGTAGTGGGAAAGTATTTGTGTTGTTAATCACATGATGCAGATCTTACAATACAATGTGATTGATAGGGGACAAAAGTAATTACATGTGAGATTACACTGCTGTCTAGTAAGATAAGTTCTTTTACCTAAAGGCCCCGTCTCACATAACGAGATAGTTAGCGAGATCACTGAAACATCACCGATTTTGTGAAGCAACAGCGATCTCGCTACTTGTCACACATAGCGGTGACCAGCCCCCCGCTGGATATCGCTGATCGTTCTCGAATTTCCCAGGCCATTTTTTGATCGTTGGCATCCTGCTGGCCAGCACGCATCACTGTGTTTGACGCCGACAAGCAAACTCATTGGCGACACAGAACTCAGGGACGCAGGCATGAGTCGTCAGAATAGCTGCTGTGTAACAAGGTACCAATGATCGCCATATCGTTGCTGTGTCGTTGAAGAAATCTGCCTGTTTGGCAGCTTACTAGCGACCATGTAGCGAGGCACCAGCGATCCCTACCAGGTCGTATCGTTGTTGGGATCACTGGTGCATCGCTATGTGAGACGGGACCCTTAGAATGCAATTGTAACTTGATCTTATCATTCACTGGTTTCCTAACCCTGTCTCTGATTGGTCACAAAGTGTGCAGATGTCTTTCTATCATCCTCAGACACATGGCTGCTCTTTATGTGTAACTACTGAGAAGTGCGGCAGGATTCTTTACCTACATAATATCTTTACGGAATTCAAATATTTTTACTGATTAAAGTTTTTCTGGTTCAAGTAATAAATGTCTATGTGTTTAGAACTTTAAGTTTTAAGTCAGTTATCTTCTCACATAACTTACCTGACAAACCTGAACCCCCAATAACATGGTGAAAAATTAAGTCATTCTTGTGTATATCACTCAACACTGCTGATATCAAGGGGGGTAAAATCTAGCAGGAAGGGGGTAAGAAATGGCCCCTGAGTATAAATTGGCCTAGGACATAATATACCCGGGGTATAATCAAGCCAAGGCACTTAAACCCCGGGTATAGTCTGGATACAGGTTATACTATGGCCTGTTATACCTTTCTTATTCATATGGTGGTGCACACACAGCTCACAGTTACATTCAGGGGCTATAGAAAGCAAAGTTACAGACCCTTTTGGGCGCTTTATTGATTGTTACCTTTTCAAAATCCAGAATCAACTTGTGGTAAATATTTTTTAAAAATCTTCTGTTTTTCAAATGGAAAGTCACTGAAACAGGAAACTTCTACTTATAAAATGAATAATTAATTTTGGCCAAACTTCAATACAATTAAACTTTTATGATCTTTTGGCAAGATGCCACAAACTTAGCACTAATGTTATGAGTAGCAAAATGCTGCTGTGGGACTACAAGTGCCAGTATTCTATGCCAGCTGCCAGGTATATAAAAATGTTCTATTTGGACACAGAGCAAACGATAAATTATATCTGAAAAACGTCAAAGAGGTACATGTTAAAACTCAGGATAATTATGGTCTCAATAGTGGGTCGAGTAGTCTGTTGTGCTGTAGACACTCCCCAACATGGCGTTGTTTACCCTCTCTTCATGGACTTGGGGCTTGTTCCTGTTACTTACAGACCTTGTCAAAGAAGCCAGGACTCATTATACATTTATGATAGTTGTACTTTTTCCCAACGGCGTCTAATCCTAGACACAAGCACATTAGTCAGTGAACCTTTTCTCCAGTGTTCTTAGGACTTGCAGTGTTAACAGAAGTACAGCTTCCCACTGACACATTGGTGCGGCTGGTGCCAAGAACCCATGAATCCACCGCACAGAATTGTGTAACCTTGCATAAAACACATCAGTCTCAAACAACAAGCAAACCACATTCTCTGCCAGGGATCTTCACATAATATTGCCAGCCCACTTGGCACCTGGGAGTCTTGGGGATGTATGAGCTAAGTTGTGACGAGCCCTGGCAACTTCTGCTTTTCCTTATAAGAATATTACTCTGAAATGTAGCTCTGCTAAATGGAATGTGTGAGTGCAGCCAGGGAGATACTTAAAGGTGCCATAGAATGTGTATATATCTACCCTCGCCCAGAGACCTATGTTCATTATCTATACAAATTATACAGGCTACACAATGTATATACCAGTTATTTCAGATTGAGATGGTAATACTTGCCTATCACTCAATGCATTAAGTGACTCCCAGTAACAGGAATGATATATTCAGTATCAAACTCTTTAAGGGGATCTATTACTTTTACGTAATCTGTAATGTATTCACCTGGTGTAAATTCCTCAGTTCTCCTGAATCTGGTGGTGTTTCTTTTTTGTTCCTGTGCCTCTCCATTCCCGAGATATTACCCCCTTTTTCCTGCATGTAAATCTAGTCTTAATAGCAAGGGGGTGTGGTCACAACTCTTCTTTGTGGGAGTCTTATTGAGGAACATGCCTATTTAGCTGAAAATGTTAGATTTACATTCAAAGAATTAGGGTTTATATCTCGGGAACGGAGTCGTGTAGAAACAAAAGAAAAACAATGATGGATTCAGGAGAAGAGGAGCAATTACACCAGATATAAGATGTGAAATGTATATGGGAAGTGATACATCCTCTCTAAACCCCAGAATTAAAACATTAAACTCTTATACCCTAGAATGCCCGCAAAACAGCCATTTTATGTGAAAATGTGCATTATCTTGGCCCACTTGCTGTCCAGAGGACAATCCATGTCAACTAAATGGGGACTTTTATCATGGATTGCACTCGGGTCTTTTAGCAGTTGTTTTATAGGCATCTTTAAATGCAATTAATCGAGCACATGACACTCAGGATGGATATCTTTTAATGGTAGATATCTAAACTTTATTATGAATGTGAAATTTAAAGCAGTTTACCTGATTAGAACAAAATGTTTGTTTTTATTTTGCCTAAAACAGCTCCACTAATGTTTTCACGTTGTACCTGGTATTGCAACTCTGCCCCATTCACTCCAATGGAGCTGGCTTATAATACAAAAAAAAGCGGCTTGTGCAGGTTTTAGTCCTATACCGCCTGTAACATAACTATGAATTTCTCTACTGGATGAAATGGGGTTAATGTCTGTCCAGTGCTGCCGTGCGCTTGTCTGGTTTCTCTATCCTATGGCACTCAGCCACCAGCTGAAAACTAGACTTTGCTCAGGCATCGCTTCTGCATTGTCGTAGCCTTTGCCCGTCTTCCATTTATAGCAGAATATTGTTCCTTTTCCCTAGTCATTTATTCTAATCAATCTGTGAAAAAACAACCCGAGCACATGTCAGACACAAGGCATTCTCGTAATAAAACCGTCCTCCTGCCAAATAAATGATTATGAAATGTACGCTGCTATTGGGTGGAAGCCCAGACCTCGGAGTTAAGCAAAATCTCATTGGATCCTCTCGTTCTCCACCATGCGCAGATTTGGGGAGGAATTTCCCTGTTTCACTCTACAATGGCTGACTGCACTTTGCCGTAGTGTCAGTATCTAGGTTTTCCGAAAGCTAAAACTTTTCTCGTGTTTCATAATATGCTTGTGATAAGAGTGTGCTGCTAAATAGCTTTTCTGATTGTATGTTTTGTTTCCTCTTTTTGCAGGTTGCTGAAACGTGCCTTTTTTTCCGAAGCTAACGCTGCTTGGATTTCTGTCTAGTGCTGCCTCCCTCTTTTTTTTCTTTATTTTTCTTTATTTTTTTTTCCTTTTTTTCTTTTTTCCTGTTATTTGTCGTAACTTGCAGGCCAAACGCATACGGCAATTTTAGCCTTTTAATTTCAGCGCTCAAGAAAAAACAAAGTATATACATCAAAATTTCATCAACCCGTCACGCCTGTGCCCATCTTCATCATTTTATTCATCAGAACGACGAAAAAAAAGGAAACCTTTGCAATTGCTGAAGCCTTTTCACAATCATAACAACCACCATTAAGTTCAGAGCACGAAATTGCTTTTACGGTTTGCATTGGCTACTTACCCCTTTCCCCACCTACAAGTCCAGAAGTGGCGTAAAACCGACACGTTCAGACTTTGACATTTGCACTTTTTAAAGAGCTGGCCTCTGGTTAGATTTTATTTTCAATTTATCTGATAAAACTTCTATTTTATGGTTGGATTTTTATGTTTTATTTGTGTCTCTAAAACAGATATAAATTGACTTTAAAAAAAAAGAAGAAAAAAAACAAGAAAAAAAAAACCTTAAGTGCTGACATTTTTTTTTAACCAAAGTGATTAAAATAGTTCTTTTATTCATTTAAACTTGAAGTCCACTTTCCCCCGTCCCCTTGTGATAAGAAGAAAACGATTGTAGTACGACAAAGGTGTCAGCTTAAGTTGGGCAAATCCTGTCTTTAACATGGCCGTTAACGTCTCCTTGGTGCGTGACACAAAATGGTTGACGCTGGAAGTATGCCGTGAATTCCAGAGAGGCACTTGTTCAAGGTCTGATGCAGAGTGCAAGTTTGCACATCCGTCACGAAGTTGCCACGTGGAAAACGGGAGAGTTATTGCCTGCTTTGATTCACTAAAGGTAGGAGAAACCTTTGATCTTTTGCTGAATTTGAAATGAATCCAATTTATCGTACTGTGCAAGGCATCAAAGTCTACCAATAGCCTACAAAAAATTCTATCTGCCAATTTATAGAAAACATATCTTGAATTATCGGACAGATGTAGAAAATATCTAAAACTCACATGAAAAGATAAAGGACCTATTGGCTTGAAGGTCTGGGGCAAATTCTTAAACTTTTGCATGAGAAAACTGGCATATGAAAGATGCAGTATTTTGCATCCTTCATAGTTGTGCAAAAATGTTGTGACTTTTGTTATTTAAGAATGGCTTTGGTCAATTAAAAAAAAAAAAATGGGCAGGTCTAGCATGAGGGTGATATAGGCAATGGTATCAATTTTAGCAGAAATCTACACTTGCTCATAACTGTAGAAGACTTCTAACTATGACGCTCGTGCAGACCAAACTATGCAACAAATGCATTAGAAAGGAAGAGTTTCATAGGAGAGCAAAGACGGTAGATGCAGAGGCTTTAAGTAGGTCCCCAGCTGCCATGAAAAAAACCATAGACCTCGCCTTGTCCCTAAGCACCTAGATGCAGCAGTCGCTTTTGACTAGAGAATCTAAGAGATTAAGCTGCTGCAATCGAAGCTAGCTCTGATCACCACAATTAGAGGCCAGTTCTGGCTTTGTAAAGAGACACTGTCCATCTATGGAGGTGGATCAGCTCCTCTGCATGCTCGATACATTGGCACAGGATCAGACACATATGGTAAAGGGCCCATGTTCAAGAACTGTTTAGGGCCCCTATCTTATCCCAGATACAACCAACAGTAATTGTTTATTTACTCATGCCCTTGTGAATATTCAAATTGATAGTAGGACACAGATTTTATGAGGACAGTGGGCCCTTAACCTATTAGGCATTGACATATGGCATCTAAGTTACATGTATGTGACAAAAATATTTACACACTATATACAAAAGTAATACATTGTGCTCAGATAACTTTGACCAAGGTTTCTGACCTTAATTAGCCTCTTAGGGCTTTGGTTTGTTTACTATCATCGTTAGGAAAGGTCTGCTGATGCAAATTTCCCAGCTTTATAAAAACACAGCCTCTTCTAACCTTGTGCCAAAAAACAGCAGCCATGGGTTCTTCTAAGCAGCTGCCTAGCACTCTGAAAATGAAAATGGTGGAGGCCCATAAAGGAGAAGGTTATAAGAAGATAGCAAACAGTTTTTATGCTGCCCTTCCTCAGTTCAAAATGTAATTAAGAAATGGCAGTTAACAGGAACAGTGGAGGTCCTGGGTCTATGGGTGGACGACAAACTCACATTTAGTGGCCAGTGTCAGGCAGCTGCTGCAAAGGCAAATAAAATAATGGGATGCATTAAAAGAGGCATAGATGCTCATGAGGAGAACATAATTTTACCTCTATATAAGTCACTAGTGCGACCACACTTAGAATACTGTGTACAGTTCTGGTCTCCGGTGTATAAGAAAGACATAGCTGAACTAGAGCGGGTGCAGAGAAGAGCGACCAAGGTTATTAGGGAACTGGAGGGTCTGCAATACCAAGACAGGTTATTACACCTGGGGTTAATTAGTTTGGAGAATCGAAGGCTTAGGGGTGATCTTATTACAATATATATGCGGGGACAGTACAAAGACCTTTCTAATGATCTTTTTACTCTTAGACCTGTGACGGGGACAAAGGGGCTTCCTCTACGTCTGGAGGAAAGAAGGTTTAATCATAATCACAGACGCGGATTCTTTACTGTAAGAGCAGTGAGACTATGGATCTTGCTGCCATATGATGTTGTAATGAGTGATTCACTACTAAAATTTAAGAAGGGACTGGATGCCTTTCTTGAGAAGTATAATGTTACAGGGTATATACACTAGTTTCCTTGATAGGGCGTTGATCCAGGGAACTTATCTGATTGCGTATGTGGAGTCGGGAAGGAAATTTTTTCCCCATTGTGGAGCATAGTGTTTGCCGCATGTTTTTTTTTTGCTTTCCTCTGGATCAACATGTTAAACTTTGACTTGAACTAGATGGATTTAAAGTCTCCCTTCAACCTTAAATACTATATTACTATGTTAAGATAAGGTCTGGAAGAGCAAGCAAAATTTCAGCAAGAGCTGCTCACAGAATTGGACCATCATTTATTTTTCAACAGGACAATGACCCCAAACACACCTCCAGGCTGTGTAAGGGCTATTTGACCAAGAAGGAGAGTGATGGGGTGCTACACCAGATGACCTGGCCTCCACAGTCACCAGGCCTGAACCCAATTGAGATGGTTTGGGGTGAACTGGACCGCAGAGTGAAGGCAAAAGGGCCAACAAGTGCTAAGCATCTCTGGGAACTCCTTCAAGACTGTTAGAAGACCATTTCCGGTGACTACCTCTTGAAGCTCATCAAGAGAATGCCAAGAGTGTGCAAAGTAGTAATCAAAGCAAAAGGTGGCTACTTTGAAGAACCTAGAATATAAGACATATTTTCAGTTGTTTCACACTTTTTTGTTAATTATGTAATTCCACATGTGTTAATTCATAGTTTTGATGCCTTCAGAGTGAATCTACAATTTTCATAGTCATGAAAATGAAGAAAACTCTTTGAATGAGAAGGTGTGTCCGAACTTTTGGTCTGTACTGTGTGTGTGTGTATATATATATATAAATATACATACATGCATACATTATATATACATATATGTATATTGTGTGTGTATACAGGGTGGGCCATTTATATGGATACACCTAAATAAAATGGGAATGGTTGGTGATAGTTTATGGGAGGGGGGAAACTTTTCAAGATGGGTGGTGACCATGGCGGCCATTTTGAAGTCAGCCATTTTGGATCCAACTTTATTTTTTCCAATGGGAAGAGAGTCATGTGACACATCATACTTATTGAGAATTTCACAAGAAAAACAATGGTGTGCTTGATTTTAGCGTAACTTTATTCTTTCATGAGTTATTTACAAGTTTATGACCACTTCTAAAATGTGTTCAAAGTGTGGCCCATTGTGTTGAGTTGTCAATGCAACCCTCTTCTCCCACTCTTGGGAGAAGCCCGTGCTTCTGTCTGATTCAATAATAATGAGTCTTCCAATCCTTCCTGTCCTTTCAAGCGACTCTTAAGATTTTGTAGGACAACACGTCTCAGCCTGACCTGACTCAAGCAATGGATAATTCTGCAACTTTTTCAGAAGTTGAAGTCAAGCAGGTCCAGCCAGCCTCCGGCTGTCACTGCATGATGGATCCTGCACAAAAGCTGTGCAATACAGATGCCAGACTCATTCTTTTATATGGTGGTCTAGATTAGACGTGTCCTTGTATGGCAGTCTATACCTAGATCAACTTTTCTTTCAACATAAACCAAATTCAATTTGTCAGACTTAAAAAAGGGGTTGTCCAGTTTGGGACCACCTTCAGTTAGAGTAGAGAATGGATCAGAGGGTCTCTTTTTGGAGAGCCCAAGACTTTTTTACATTATAGGATAGCTATTGGATTTCAGTGTGAAGCCTTCATTGACTGATGACCATGCTAATACTTCTTTCAGACTGTAAGAGAGAGGCGCAGGCCAACGGTACAGGAAATCATTGACAGATCGAGAGGAAAAGCCATCAGAGTAGAAAGAAGGGAAGTTCAGAGGAGAAAATTAACAATAGTCAGTATGCATCACAAACATACATTATACCTAGAGCTGCTCTATCTTAGTTTTCATTAAAATTACACACTGTCCTGACACGACTGTCGGGTGACCCAGGATCAGGGGCTCCTTCCTTGTCCCTAACACTATAGGGTGCCCTAGCTCGCCCTGCTCCCTGGGATACTTCAGATGGCGAAGATGCCGGTGCTTCCGCGCTGACCTTATCTCCTAAGTTAGTCCTCTGTCTGTTCTCCCCCCCCAGGGAAGAGGGGTGCTCTTGTACACCGTAGTACACCAAACCGACAAACAAGGCAACATGGACAAGGGTTAACAGAAAACTCCAGGCATATAATATATTCACTCCCATTAAACCCCCCCCCCCCCCCCGGGTAAATATAATAAAACTTATTTTTCATATCTTTCAGGTGGGACCAGGGACTTATCTAGAGCATTATAGAATGCTTTAGATAAGCCCTGAAAGGCAGTGAGCGCATCTTATAGTGGCCAAAACAGGTGACAGGTGGACATTAAAAGAAAAATTTTAAAAAAATATGAAAAAATGTTTAAAAAATTAGCATTCAGATCACACACTTGCCTCCAGTGAAAATAAGGATATTAAAAAGATTTTTAAAAATACACATATTTGGTATCACCGCATTCAGAAAAGTCCGGGCTATCAAATATAAAAACAATTAACCTGATTGGTAAAAGCCGTAAATGGAAAAAATTCAAGAACTCCAAAATTCTGTTTTTTTGGTTGCCACAATTCCACAAAAAATGCTGTAACTAGTGATCAAAAAGTCACATCTATCACAAAATGGTACTAATAAAAATGTTGTCTCACCCCCACAAAAATTAAGCTATTATACAGCTCCTGTGGATGAAAAATAAAAATGTTACAGGTCTCAGAAAATGGGGACACGCCTCCCCAAATTTTTTTTTTTTTGCAAACTTTTTCACCAGTAAAATAATTAAAAAAACTGGACATTTTTGGTATTGAAGCAATTGTACTGATGAGGAGAATCATATTTCATCGTAATTTTTACCACAAAATGTACACCGTAAAAACAATTCACACAACGCAATGTGAGAATTGTGTTTTTTCCGCAATTTCACCACACTTGACATTTTTTTCCCGTTTTCAAGTACACTATGTGGTAAAATGAATGGTGTCATTCAAAAATACAACTCGTCCCACAAAAAAACAAGCCCTCATATGTCTATGTGGACGGAAAAATAAGCGTTATGGTTCTAAGAAGAAGGGGAGAAAAAGACAAAAACGAAAAAATGAAAGGGGTTAATAATATATATGCTGTTTATTGTATTTTTCTTCCTGCACCTCTACATACCTAAGATATAGGATCCTCTTCCCTATAAATAAATCTAGCTTTGTTAGCCAAGGAGGTTTGGTCCTCATCTCTCCCCCTGTAAGTTTCTCAGGATCACACTTACTTGGCTAACAAGACCAGAGTTATAAACAGGTAAGAGTGGGCCATATCTCAAGAATAGTAAGTTGCAGGAGCAAAAATGGAAAAAAATACCTCAATCAGATTCAAAACCACAGCTTTTATACCAGGTACATATTTAATATTGGCAAGTGACTGGTCTTCTTTAAGAGCATCAAAGCCTCAATTGTTCTAGGTACACTTGTACACAGTTTTCAAGAAACTCGGCACGGAGGTTGCTCCAAACATCTTGGAGAACCAACTACAGATCTTCTGTGGATGTAGGCTTGCACCAGTCCTTCTGTCTCTTCATGCAATCCTAGACAGACCTGATATTGAGATTCTCTGATCACTAGACACCATTAATCCTGACTACATTCCCAACTCTATTTGTTAAAATATAGCCCGAATCTTGGAAGAGCCCTTGACTGTGCTTCACAGTTGCCTACCGACACTCATTATTGTACCTCTCTCCAGCCCTTCAGCGATAACACTGCCTTCTTTTACAGTGAAATATTTCAAATTATGATACATCAGTCCAGAACACCTGCGTCCAGTTTTCTGCACCCACAATTCTATGTTTTTGTGCATAGAAGAGTATCTTATAATATTAATAATAATAATCTTTATATAGCGCTAACATATTCTGCAGCGCTTTACAGTTTTCACACATTATCATCGCTCACGATCTAGATTCCCTATCAGTATGTCTTTGGAGTGTGGGAGGAAACCGGAGTACCCAGAGGAACCCATGCAAACACGGGGAAGAACATACAAACTCCTTGCAGATGTTGTCCTTGGTGGGATTTGAACCCAGAACTCAAGCGCTGTAAAGCTGCAGTGCTAACCACTGAGCCACCGTGCTTACACTTGTTGTCATGTCACAGAAGAATGGCAGCAGAAAATCCAAACCTAAAAAGACCACTTCTGTTTGGACTTATTTAAACAGTAGATTTGTGTAGCGTAGTCCCACTGTTCACTGCCAGTTCTGAGCTGATGGCACTGCTGGACATTTGCCTTAGAAAGGAAGTGAGCATGATGTTTCTTTCACATGCTGCACTAAGTTTCTTGTCAACAATTGCATCTACGGTGCTCGCCATTGCCAATTAGCACATCTTGAAACCTTGGTCTGCTTTTAAATCTTTACCTGGGAGAGAACTTGCTGATCTAATATACACTCACTGGCCACTTTATTAGGTACACCTGTCCAACTGTGTGTTAAGACTTAATTTCTAATCAGCCAATCACATGGCGGCAACTCAGTGCATTTAGGCATGTAGACATGGTCAAGACAATCTCCTGCAGTTCAAACCGAGCATCAGTATGGGGAAGAAAGGTGATTTGAGTGCCTTTGAACGTGGCATGATTGTTGGTGCCAGAAGGGCTGGTCTGAGAATTTCAGAAACTGCTGATCTACTGGGATTTTCACGCACAACCATCTCTAGGGTTTACAGAGAATGGTCCGAAAAAGAAAAAAAATCCAGTGAGCGGCAGTTCTGTGGCCGGAAATGCCATGTTGATGCCAGAGGTCAGAGGAGAATGGGCAGACTGGTTCGAGCTGATAGAAAGGCAACAGTGACTCAAATTGCCACCCGTTACAACCAAGGTAGGCAGAAGAGCATCTCTGAACGCACAGTGCGTCGAACTTTGAGGCAGATGGGCTACAGCAGCAGAAGACCACACTGGGTACCACTCCTCTCAGCTAAGAACAGGAAACTGAGGCTAAAATTTGCACAAGCTCATCGAAATTGGACAGTAGAAGATTGGAAAAACGTTGCCTGGTCTGATGAGTCTCGATTTCTGCTGCGACATTCGGATGGTAGGGTCAGAATTTGGCGTAAACAACATGAAAGCATGGATCCATCCTGCCTTGTATCAACGGTTCAGGCTGGTGGTGGTGGTGTCATGGTGTGGGGAATTTTTTCTGGGCACTCTTTGGGCCCCTTGGTACCAATTGAGCATCGTTGCAACGCCACAGCCTACCTGAGTATTGTTGCTGACCATGTCCATCCCTTTATGACCACAATGTACCCAACATCTGATGGCTACTTTCAGCAGGATAATGCGCCATGTCATAAAGCTCGAATCATCTCAGATTGGTTTCTTGAACATGACAATGAGTTTACTGTACTCAAATGGCCTCCTCAGTCACCAGATCTCAATCCAATAGAGCATCTTTGGGATGTGGTGGAACGGGAGATTCGCATCAGGGATGTGCAGCCGACAAATCTGCGCCAACTGTGTGATGCCATCATGTCAATATGGTCCAAAATCTCTGAGGAATGCTTCCAGCACCTTGTTGAATCTCTGCCACGAAGAATTGAGGCAGTTCTGAAGGCAAAAGGGGGTCCAACCCCTTACTAGCATGGTGTACCTAATAAAGTGGCCAGTGAGTGTATTTATTCGATGTCTTGTTGCTGTGCTCAGTCTTACCATGGTGTATGACCTGTGACCTGAAACTATTTTCCATAATCTCACCTTGATGGCAGAGATTGGCTGTTCCTCACCAAGTTTAAAGCTTTTACAAACTTTTTTGTTTAAATTAATGACAGTGTTTCATCCTACATATGAAATGATGGTCATTATCACCTGTTTGGTAAAACTGGTTACTCATACACTTGACTATAATTTTACAAAATGCTTGACTATGTGCAAGTACACCTAGACTAGGTGAAGAGAATGCGACATCAGACTGCGCTGCTCACCTGTCAGGATGATGTACCAGAGGAGTCCAAGTGGGTGTAATAGAAAATAGACTTTATTTCTACGCGTTTCGTGGTGATCACACCACTTCCTCAGGACAATCTATATAGAAATAAAGTCTATTTTTTATTACATCCACTTGGACTCCTCTGGTACATCATCCTGACAGGCGAGCAGTGCAGTCTGATGCCTCATTCTCTTCACCTAACAAAGGATCATCACATCGGGGCTTGCAGCAGCCGCCAATGCTAAGTGCAGTGGTTGTGTCTCACACAACCGTAATAGGTGAGTGAATTTGATTATCCCTCACAAATATTCCTTTTATCTCGGATAAGACCCTATGTGTGCTCTATATTACTTCTAGGTACAAGTATACCTAGAAGAATTGAATCAGTTTTGAAGGCAAAAGGCGGTCACACCTAGGATTGGTTTACTTTAGATTTCTCTTTTGTTCATTCACTTCTGTTTTTTAAAGCATTCTTACTTTTTTCTACACCTGCCTAAAAGTTTTGCATAGAATTGTATATCATTTTAGCTAAGAGGGCATGGCCTTCTTTTAGAAGGCATTCTAATGCCACTATGCAAATAGCCTAGTAAGGTAGGTAGGAGACTTAAACTCTAGTGCCACCTTTTGGATGTAGCAATCCTAAAAGTCAATATTGAGACTTTAACGAGCCTTGACACATGACTTTGGATATTAAGCCAAACCTTGATCACTGCAAAGCAGGAATTCTGATTTGGCTGGGTGAGAGGCATCTGCCAGGGTGTCTAAGGGGGAATGTTTCTCCTTGTGGAGAGTGTCAATCCGGAGTAAGGAGACTTAAAGGCCATGCAATGCTTCTCTGAGAATTTTAAATATGCATATAGCCTCACCAGAGAGGAATAAGACTTGAAATCTAGGGAGACCTATTGAGGTAGAAATCATAAAAGTCAATACCTACTCTTTATCAAGTCTTGCCACATGACTTGGGATTAAGAAGCCAATCCAGACACTCCATTTCCACACTTTAAACCAATACCAAGATATCAACTGGCAAATAATAATTTGACCCTTTGGCAGTACTTCTCATTGCACAAAGTCAGTTTCTTAGAGTACAAATTATCGCACAAATGATCATCTGTGTAAAGTCCTTATGATGGTTGTAACTTGAAGGTAACTAGCCCCAATCAATTTGCAATATTGCCGATCGGGGCTCGTTATGTGCCTGTGTGAAAGGACCCTAGGCTTTTTGATAGACAAGCCTTGGTCCATCTGATTATCATCTGATCATTATCTGATAATTATCGGAATAACCACGAGTAGGTACGGATGGAGTTGAATTTTTAGAGGAAGGGACTTTTACATGCACTGCTAGTTCGATAAAGGCTTGGGGATTAAACTCACCTTGTCTACATGGACCACGTTTGAGCTACCACATGATCAACCAACTTTTTAAAATGCACACAATATAGACTATATTCTTTATGATAAAACTATTTATGTCTTGCCTCACCATCTTATCATCCATGGTACAAACAAGGGAATATGGCACATTCATCACATTGTAAGTAACCATTTTAAGTTAAATTCTCCTTGTCTCTGTCCTACAGAATGAACACAAAAATATACAACCAGGTTGAGTGCAAATCTTTAGATCCTCCTCTTTCTCTTTCATCCCGAGACCTCATTGTTTATGGTGATGTGGATTACAATACAACGCCTACCAAAAATATAATCAAGAAAGAGAATGCCCACCTAACACCTTTCTCCTAAGCCGCTAATAGTACACCATGCTTTTATAGAAGATTAATTCCCTTGTTGTTCGAGCAAACATGGTGTCCTGCCAGCAATTTGATTGCTAAACATTGCTGACGACTGGATGCTCTGCTCTTGAGACTCGGATCTGCACAAACTCCAATATTTCCAGTTAAGGGACCGATGTGTTTACTTAAGACTTTACCAATAACTTATAGACTTGAAAGAAGTAGCGCCCGTGAGATACGTAATCCTAGGGTGAAAATAGCTTGTTTCCAAGGAACATGATAAAAACGGGGGTCATAACATATTGGCTGTGAATTCTGTGAAAACAATGATCTTGGATAACTTTTCTTCGTGTGATGGGAGAATTATTGGTCAAGGAAAAGAGTATGCAAATTAGCTCTCCTCCAGGAGGAAGAAAGTGGCTCTTTAGTGCATCGCATTGTCAACCTATGTGACAGGACATATAGCATTACAGTCTACAATGGGTGACAACGTTCTTTCTTTTAGAAGCTAATTTGCATATTTTGAAAACCATGTGACAGAACTAAGTATTTACAGGGAAAAAAAATATCATATTAAATATTTTAATAAATATCCAAAGCAAATTTAGTTTCCAAGATTGAGTTTACATTGTATAATAAGAAGAAAGATGCGTACTATACATCTCAAGACAACAAAACATAAATTTTAAAAAAAAGTATTTGATTTGTCTGTGCACATGTCCGATTTTATTTATTTATTTTTTTCCATGAGTCGAATGGTCCACGGAAAATATTGGAGACGTGTCAAATTTTGATCCAAGCATTGGATCAAAAACGGCAATGCGAATGTATGGCTATGTGAAAAAATCAGACTGCACCTGGAAGACATCAGACATATGAGAAAATCTGTTGGCACTCAGACCACACTCTGATCAAACTCTCATGAGTGAGAAAATTGGACGTGTGAACGAGCCCTAAGGTTGAGAGGCTGTTACTATGCAGGCAATCCTCTTTAGACCCAAACATCAGCAGCACAATAATCAGTGTGAGTCCAAATGCATGCAATGTGTGTGGCTGTGTTTAGATCAAGTTCAATTGCCAAGAGTGCTGCATAGAATTGTAGCAGTACTAGGTGAGATTGGGTTTTCAGATTCTGAATGTAAAGAAGAATTCTTTGCACACACAGGCTGCAAACACAGTTCTTAATAAATGGCAAAAAACTGAAGTATATTAGAAAGTAGCAAATCTTTGCTTTTAAGTTCACAATTGTACTACAGTAGAAAACATACAAGTCTAGGGCCCAGAAAAGCCCTTTAATAAGTTATGCATAAGGGTAGTGCCCAGAAACCCCTTTAATTGATGTGCATAGGGCTAACACATTGTGCCACTGAACGTTCTCCTATTTTCCAATTGCAAGAGAATATTAGACTTCTATGTAATGCTATTTATATCTTGCATATTTATGGTACTATCCTTAGTGCTAATGTGATTTTAGAAATGCCGTGGTCCTCTTAGATGTTGCATTGTACACTTATATTGTCCTCCCTGGCATAATAGATCTGTATATGTCACTGTACTGTAAGTGCATCCATTAAAAAGTCAATAAAGTTGGTCGATTTTGTTTGTTTTTAGATTGTCGTTACTAGTGGATTACGTGAATTATAAATCTTAGAGTGGACCTGTCCCCAAATTATACGGTTATTACATAGGATGGCATAGTCAAGCGACAGATATGCTCCATAGTTGTTCTCCCATCATATTAGGATCTTTAGTAATGGAGTTAGGCGACGATCACACGGTCAGTATTTGGTCAGTATTTTACATTAGTATTTGTAAGCCAAAACCAAATAGAAACCCGTCACCACTTCTGGATTTATCACCCACTCCTGGTTTTGGCTTACAGATACTGATGTTAAATACTGACCAAATACTGAAGATGGGAACCAGGCCTAAATGTGAATGCCACTTCCCTCAATCATATCTGGTCTCATTTTCAGTTTTCAGTACAGAATTTCCATACTTCCCATACACTTGTTTAGGAGATGAAGAACTAGCTGAGTGTGCAATTCCCCAAAGATTGTAGTGAAGGATATGGGGGGACAAGAGAGCGCAAATCTTGTGATCAGTTTTCATGCCCTATGGACATGTGGGTGCCATAAATGTCATTCGTACGAAAACTCCTTTAAAAAAAAAAAAATTTTCTTTATCTTGGAAGTTAGTGAAAAACACCAGAAAATTACAATATGTTGATATTGGGGGGCAAAGACACCATTACTATTTCTTTTTTATCTGATGGATACAGAGTAATTCCTTCTTGGTGGTGGTATAAAATTCTTTTTTAACGACACTGATAGTAGTAGAACAAAGTTCACGGAAGGCGTGTATGTTTATTGAGGTTTGCAAGGACAGGTAGACACAAGCAGAAAACTCACGGAGCTGTGGTTACCTGGCACTGCTACAGAGCGCTGATCTGGCACAAACAGTAGGAATGGTGCCTGGTTTCTACTTTACGTCCTTTGAGTGAGAAGCTCTATGCACAGGGCAAATCTATAAGGACTGCTCACCTTGGGAGCAGATGCTAGGTGAGGAGGATGAGGAATCCTAGCATGATCAAGCAGGCACAGGGCAATGTCTACAGGGACTGGCAGTAACTTGTCTCCCTGCATTGCACCACCTCCTTTCCTGCTTGGTTGCAAACCTTCTGGGACAAACCTATGCAGCATACATTTACTCCATCCTTCTCTGTCCTTCATGCGAGCAGATCATCAATTACAAGTATTCTGTATTAAAAGAGTACTTGTACTTCATCCCAATAACGTGATTCTGCAGTGCCCCATCCGAATAGATCAGTATAGCCGAGCATGTGTGACAACCACTCAATTCATTGTCTGTGGGACTGCTTGGTGCAATCCCCCAAAAGCCAATTCCCCGCTACTCATTGCTAAAAAAAAATTAAAAAAAAAATACAGTTTTGTTTTGGAGAGGGAAATCTTGCATAGGTTTTTGCCATACAGTTGCAAAAGGGAAGATGGGGGACATTATACCAGGATGGGGGGCAGAATAACAAGAAGGGGCTCATGATGGGAAACATTTTACCAGGAAAGGGCCCATGATTGGGGACATTATTATAAGAAGGTGCTCAAGATGGTGGACATTATTATAGGAAGGTACGCAGGATGGGGAAGACTATACCAGGATGGGGGACATCATTATATGGGGGGCAAACACCTATGTCTTTCATAGGATCTAAAATGCCACAAGGCCTCATACATCTGAAACATGCAGATGGGGGCCTAGGTTAAAATTTTGCACTGGGACCCATCAGACTCTAGTTACACTACTGGCCCCTAGAACAGCCATACTAGCGCTGTACCTGTTACTGGTAGTGTACCTGAGAAAATAAGTTTATTCATATGCAAACAAGGAAGCTTCTATGCACCTTTGGTCTGGCCAAGAGTTTGCTGCACCATTACGCCTCCTTGTGTATTGGTGCCCTCTCTCTGCTTCTGATTGACAGTGATCACTTCCCAGAGCGAGCATAGTCTAAATGCTACCGGTGTGTGCACATTATCCTCCCTGTCTCCTTTCATCTGACGCTGCTTGCTGCATTTTAATGTAGTGGAAAAGGACAGGTAATTCCTACTTGGAGTGCTGAATAGGCTCCAGGTTGGCATATATATATAATATATTATCAGCACAGGTTGCATGCTTCCTTTGGACGTGATTCTACTTGAATGATTCCATACTTCTGCAGTGAGTCACTTAGGCTGGTTTCACATTTGCGTTTTTTTTCGCGGTAATTTAGCGCTAAATAGCGCATGCGTTTTTTTTTCCTATACTTTGCATGGGATGCGCTTATGTGCGCATACACATGCGTTTTTTTGCGGTATGCGCTCGGGCGCACAAAATGCAACTTGTTGCATTTTTTGTGCGTCCGATTTGCCTCAAAAAAACGCATGCGCGCGCAATGCGTTTTTTTACAGCAAGACACCCATTATAAGTCTATGGTGAGCATATGTGCGCATTGGCATGCTTATGTATGCGTTTTTTTGCACATGCGTTTTTTTTTTTACCATTAGTTTAGACAATGGAATTTAGGGGTTTGGGTAATGCTTATGTATGCGTTTTTTTGCACATGCGTTTTTTTTTTTTACCATTAGTTTAGACAATGGAATTTAGGGGTTTGGGTAAAGTTAGGGTTAGTTAAGGGGGTTTAGGGTTAGGGTTAGGGTTAGGGTCAGGGTTAGGGTTAAGTATGGTTTGGTTAAGGGTTAGGGTTAGGGTTAGGGTCAGGGTTAGGGTTAAGTATGGTTTGGTTAAGGGTTAGGGTCAGGGTTAGGGTTAGGGTTAGGGTCAGGGTCAGGGTTAGGGTTAAGTATGGTTTGGTTAAGGGTTAGGGTCAGGGTTAGGGTCAGGGTTAGGGTTAAGTATGGTTAGGGTTAGGGTTAGGGTCAGGGTTATGGTTAGGGTTAAGTATGGTTTGGTTAAGGGTTAGGGTCAGGGTTAGGGTTAAGTATGGTTTGGTTAAGGGTTAGGGTCAGGGTTAGGGTTAGGGTTAGGGTCAGGGTTAGGGTTAGGGTCAGGGTTAGGGTTAAGTATGGTTTGGTTAAGGGTTAGGGTCAGGGTTAGGGTCAGGGTTAGGGTTAAGTATGGTTTGGTTAAGGGTTAGGGTCAGGGTTAGGGTTAGGGTTAGGGTCAGGGTTAGGGTTAAGGTTAGTTAGGGTTTGGGTTAGGGTTAAGTATGGTTTGGTTAAGGGTTAGGGTCAGGGTTAGGGTTAAGTATGGTTTGGTTAAGGGTTAGGGTTAGGGTTAGGGTCAGGGTTAGGGTTAGGGTTAGGGTCAGGGTCAGGGTTAGGGTTAGTAAAGTCATGGTTAGGGTTAGTGTGAGGGGCCACCTAATGTTGGAAAAAAACGCAAACGCGGTAAAAACGCACTAAAAACGCATACAAACGCATAAAAACGCTGCGTTTTTTTCATGCATGCTCATAAAAATGCTTGAAAAAAACGCAGCAGTTGTATGCTTTTGTATGCGTTTTTCAATGCGTTTTTTTGCGGGAAAAACGCGCTGCAAAAAAAAGCAAGTGTGAAACAGGCCTTAGCAGCTGAGAGAGCATTTTCCCTTGTGACAATTTTAAGTGATCTTTCTTCTGGACGTCATTGCGTAAGCAATGAGACTGCAAAATCTCACTTTACAAGGAATAGAAGCTGCTAAATATTTTATTCTTCTTTTACTTTCACCCCTTTTATGTTACATCAAAATCGTAGCTGTAGAAGTTGTCATTTTCCACCCACTGCTGATATAACATGGAATACTTTGACTATATGTGAGACCTCTTGGCCTCATGTGAGAAGATGTTAGACAGGAACGAATGACCTCACTAATGTTAAATAGAGAAGTCCATCAGGCTTAAACTATGATCTTCATAGATTGATCCAGAGGAAGTAAAAAAACAACATATCTTTCAAGTTAATGTCCTCAGTGTTTATATCCTGGTGAAGAAATATTTGCAAATTTATTCCATAATATATCTAAATAACGAAAGTTGTCCCCCAATTTGTATAGCGACCAAAATTGTGGCTTTGTTAGGGGAGCTAAGGAGCTCATTAGTTTAGTGTTAATAATGTGTTCCCAGACTGCAGAGACCCTGAAGCGAAACACCAGGTGCTTCCTTCCCCACCAATACCCTGTAGAACAAATAAAGACACTCACAGGAATTAATGGGTGAAGGTCGATCACAGCTTTACTTATAAATATATATTTAGGACCTCACTAGTTTTGTATTAACAATGTGCTCCTATTAGGGGTGGCTGCAGAAGAATTTTTTCTTCTAGACTCCAAATATGGAAAAATCCTTAAATTTATAGAAATATAATCTAATGCAAATTACAAAATTATCCAAATTCCTCTATCCCCTTCGTGACAGAGCCAATTTGGTACTTAATGACCAGGCCAATTTTTACAATTCTGACCACTGTCACTTTATGAGGTTATGGCTCTGGTACCCTTCGACGCATCCCACTGATTCTGAGATTTTTTTTTCATGACATATTGTACTTCATGTTAGTGGTAAAATTTCTTCTATATAACTTCCGTTTATTTATGAAAAAAATGGAGATATTGCAAAAATTTAGAAAATTTTGCAATTTTCAAACTTTTCATTTTTGTACCCTTAAATCAGAGAGTGGTCTCACACAAAATAGTTCCTAAATAACATTTCCCACGTGTCTACTTTACATCAGCATAATTTTGGAAGCATAATTTTTTTTTGTTAGGACGTTATAAGGGTTAAAAAAAGTTGACCAGCTATTTTTCCAAAAAATTTACAAAACCATTTTTTTAGGGACACCTCACATTTGAAGTGAGTTTGGGGGTTCAATATAACAGAAAATACCCAAAAGAATAACCAAAAGTGACACCATTCTAAATACTGCACCCCTCAAGGTGCACAAAATCACATTCAAGAAGTTTAATAACCCTTTAGATGCTTCGCGAGAACTAAAGCAATGAGGAAGGAAAAAATGAACATTTTACTTTTTTCAAAAAAAATTTACTTTGGAACCAAATTTTTTTATTTTCACAAGAGTATTAGGAGAAAATGGACCACAACTTTTGTTGTGCAATTTCTCCTAAGTACACCAATACCCTGTATGCGGGAGAAAGCCACTGTTTGGGCACATGGCAGGGCTCAAAAGGGAGGGAGCACCATTTGACTTTTTGAATGCAAAATCGGCTGGAATCAATGGCGACGCCATGTTGCATTTGGAGACCCCTGATGTACCTAAACAGTGGAACCCCCCAGTTTTAACCCCAACACATCTCCAACCCTAACCCCAACACATCCCCAACCCTAATACATCCCTAATCCCAACCCTAATCATAACCCTAACACACCCCTAACCTCAACCATAACCACAACCCTAACGTTAGCCCAACCCTAACCCTAGCACCAACCCTAACCCTAGCTTTGGCCCCTACCCTAACCTTAGCCAAACCCTAATTCTAGCTTTGGCCCCAACCCTAACCCTATTATTATTATTTTTACCTAACTAAGAGGGTGATAAAATGGGTTTGATTTACTTTTTTTTTTATTTAATTTGATCACTGTGATAGGGTTTATCGCAGTGATCAAAATGAACCAATAGGAAAATTTTTTTATTGTTGCTGGGTGCGGGCCGGCAGATCTCAGCAGGTGCACTGCGCATGCGCCCGCCATTTTCTTCCAAGAAGAAGACGCCGCCGGCCGGGGAACATCACAGGGAGATGCAGGAGGATCCAGGGACATCGGAGGTATCGGGGGGTGATCTGGGGACCCCATTCCTCTCTCCTCTGATGTGCGATCATATCAGAGGAAAGAGAAATTAAATGGGAAATTGGATTTTTTTTGCATTTGCCGTTAATCCGTTAATAACAGCGATCGTCGCAACACTGGGGTCGGTAAAAATCGACCCAAATCATGTTCTCTGGGGTCAACTACCCCTGGAAGCCGAGAACCCTGGAGACATTCCTACACTGGGGGTGCTATACCCTTATTTCTCGGCGCCATTAGAAAGTGATGAATAAGTACTCTTTACTGCCGCCATTAAAAGGCGTACCTGTGGTCGTTAAGGTGTTAAGAAGCCTTTTGCAAATGGAAACTTACATAGTTTTTGCCGCAAAATATTTTCTACTCCGATTGGGGTAACCTTCCTCTAGAAACAGCTACCATTTCCTGCAGGTTTATCAATAGTAATGTGCCAAATGTGTAGTGACTAAAGATAGTCTTATATCTGTCATTATTTGAAAGAGTATTTATCCTATTCATATTTCCCCTGAAAAATATAATTACCTCGGAAATGAGCCCTAGCATTATTTTCCAGGATTTTTTGAGTATGCTTGAAATATAAGTCCTACTCCAAAATTAAGCCCTAGTTGCAGTCAGGGCTGATGTTAGGGGCGGAGAAACTGATTAATTTATCAGAGTCCCCACTATCTTAGGAGCACTCAGCATTTCTATGAGTTTAAGACTGCTTAAGGACTATTTTGAACGTGTTCGCACTCTCACCAGGGAGAGGCTACACCTACACCCAATTGGTCCATGTACAGACTAGAAAGGCCCTAGCCACACAGCTAAAAAAAAACACCTGGGAACTGGCTCCTTTAACCCCCTTCTGACATCAAGCGCAATAGTATGTCGATATTGGACTCCCTCCCTTTGATGTGGGCTACGGTAGTGAGCCCACATCTTTTCCTGCACAAGTCAGCTGTTTTGAACAGTTGGCATGTGCCTGCAACAGCCGTGGGTGGAATTGCGAACCACCCGCTGCTGTAAACCTGTTAAATGCCGCTGTCTAACTCAGACAGCGGCATTTAACAGGTGTTTCCAGCAAGCAATCGGCGACTGTGTCACATTACCGTGAGTTGCCGATGGGTTGGCATGACAACCAAAGGTGTTCAGCAGATCTCTATAGTTGTTACTGCCGGATTGCTATGAGCACCGTCCGGTGGTTGGCACACATAGCAAGTCAGCAATTCTGCTACATGCAGGTGATCTGATCATTGTCTGTATGTGGCAGAGCAAATCGGGTTATGGCAGCTTCTAGTCTCCCATGGAAACTATTGAAGCATGCCAAAAGTAAAAAAAAGTTTTTTTAAAAATATTAAAATAATAAAAGTTCAAATCACCCCCCTTTTGCCCCATTCAAAATAAAACATTAAAAATACACATATTTGGTATCGCCGCATTCAAGATCGCACAATTTATCAATTAAAAAAAAGAATTAACCTGATTGCTGAACGGCGTAACAAGAAAAAAGTCAAACGCCAGAATTACGTTTTTTTGGTTGCCGCAGCATTGCATTAAAATGCAATAACGGGAGATCAAAAGATCATATCTGCACCAAAATGGTATCATTAAAAATGTCAGCTCGGCATGCAAAAATAAGACCTCACCCAACCCGAGATCACAAAAAATGTACACGCTACGGGAATCGGAAAATGGTGCAATTTGTTTTTTTTTAACAAAGTTTGGAATTTTTTTCACCTCTTACATAAAAAACTTGACATGTTTGGTGTCTATGAACTGTAAAGACCTGGAGAATCATAATGGTAGGTCAGTTTTAGCATTTAGTGAACCTTGTAAAAATGCAAAACAAAAAACAATTGTGGAATTGCGCTTCTTTTGCAATTTCACCGCACTTGGAATTTTTTTCCTGTTTTACAGTACACGATATGGTAAACCTAATGGTGTCGATCAAAAGTACAGCTCGTCCCGCAAAAAACAAGCCCTAAGGCTAGTTTCACACTAGCGTTTTGGAGTGCAGCGACGGCCTGCGCACGGCCGCCGCTAAGCCCCGCCCCCTGTCGCGCCCCCGCCGGTAGCTCCGCCCACCGGCGCATGACGCTGCATGTGCCCTGCGTCCCCTATCTTTATCACAGGGGGCGCAGGCCGTGCGCAGTATGCGTTTGGCGGCGCATGCGTCCTTTTGACGGTGCGCCGACCTGCGCCAAACGCAACCTGCTGCATTTTGGTTGCGTCGGCGCACCGTCAAAAAGGCGCATGCGCCGCCAAATGCATACTGCGCACGGCCTGCGCCCCCTGTGATAAAGATAGGGGACGCAGGGCGCATGCAGCGTCATGCGCCGGTGGGCGGAGCTACCGGCGGGGCGCGGCAGGGGGCGGGGCTTAGCGGCTGCCGTGCGCAGGCCGTCGCTGCGCTCCAAAACGCTAGTGTGAAACTAGCCTTACATGGCCATTTTGACCAAACAATAAAAAAGTTATGGCTCTGTGAAGAAGGGAGAAAAAAATGAAAATGCAAAAATGAAAATACCTCCCCAGGGTTTCAGGGGTTAAAAGTCATTAAGGGGTTTCTCGTACCTCCTGAGTAACCAGAGGGGAGGCCGCAGCACACTAACGAACAAAGGGAAAGGAGAGTATGATGAGAGAAACGCAAACCCAAGGGGAGAAACGAAGACACATTTAAATAAGATGAAGGGGTGAAGGTTAAGGAATGCCAAAAGGTAAAAGGAAGAAGAAACGCCTCCAAAGAACAGTGATAAACAGAAAAGGTGCTGAGAGGGAAAGCAAACCAACTTAGCAGGAAAAACAACTGGAGTTTACTTAGCAAGGTAAACCCCCCAATATAAGATGCTGGAACTCCTAAATATACATCCAGAGGTAGCAAATTGGTATATCATGATCAATAAAACATAACCTTTAATGATTCTTTAAAAACCATACATCAAATCAAAACAAACATGTGCCAAAGTGCAATTGTGCAGTGTTCTAATAAAAACAAACCGATTTGTACTAAATAAGGTACCATATGGCCCTGGACATTAACGTATTTCTTGTCCAGGTGTTTCAAAACCTGGAATCTCCGACCATATGAGCCTTGTATATTTGTAATTGTGTGCCGACCAGGCCTTTATGTCATCAGAATTAATATTACTTAATAGACATATATCCAGCCCGTATATAAATTAGCACAGCATATGTACAGCATCGGTCAAATGCATAAGCATAAAATCACCTCATGAGCAAATTGTATCCATTTATGATACCACTATAGAAACTGAGACCGCTGTACTTATCTTTAAACGCTTCTATAAAGAACGGATGATCAGGTAAGGTCCATCTGAAAACCCAAAGTCGTGACCCGATCTCCAGACTTGTCACCCAACGCGTTTCGTCGATGCTTGACTCATCAGGGGTATTGTGACACCTTCTTCTGGCGCATAGCACGCCCGTTGTGAGATAGCTGCCTTTTATAAATCGCGGCATACCGCGGCTTATTGCCGTTTCCGGTTGCCCCGTACAGTACTTCCGGTTTGCGCATGACGCCGGCATCTGCTCAGGCAACTTGCCCCACTTCCTGGGTTTTCCTAAACAGACGCCGCGCGTCATGTTGAGACAGGAACCGACCATACCCTGCCCCACTTCCTGGGGCTCACATGGTTAGGTACACAGCCGAAAGGCTGTTACAGATGTGGTAGCTGTAAATATTGTACCTCTATTCAACAGAGCAAAGAATTTCAGAGCAATGTCACAGGAAAGATCTACCCTATTGGTCAATTCATTAATTGTAGATCAATAGGAGTGGTATATAAAATCACCTGTAGCTGTGGCCTTGAATACATCGGCAAGACCAAGAGGGAGCTGAGGGTTAGGGTAGGCGAACACCATAGAGATATAATTCATAAACGTGATACACCGGTAGCCACCCATGTCAATCAAAGACATAAGGGTGACGTGAAGGCAGTCAGTTTCATGGGCATAGAAAAGGTCCCCCAAAATCCAAGAGGAGGTGATTGGGATAAACGCATACTCCAAAGAGAAACCTATTGGATTTTCTCATTACAATCTGTATATCCCAAAGGACTGAATGAGACACTTTCCTTTTCTTCCTTCTTGTAGGGAGTTTTAATAGGGCTTTTTAGTTCAGGGAGAGCCGACGAGGAGTGGGGGCGCCATTTGCGCAGGAATTTAGGGTGCCAACCTCCGCGTGAGGTAGGGAACAGCTAGTTAGGGACCTATAGGGCCAGATTTAGCGGGCACCCTTTCTATAATTCCTACAGATATATGGAGGTTGGTGGTATCCCCTTCTTATGCATGCAATAAAATTAAATTAAATGAATAATTTCCACATCACACATATTTTGCAGTTGGTATCCTGACTCTTTTTTCTGCTTCTTTTCCTATGACGGGGTGTAAAGAATTTGTTGTTATTCACAAGATAATCCCTGACAATGTCCATAATATGGGTGTTGGCGTTTTGTACTGATTCATAACGCCTATGCAATCATAAAATGACTTAATAATTCGGGTCCCGTATAAATAATGATAGGGGGACGCATTCAACATTTATGATTGATTAAATGAAGCCGCACTATTAGATTGATGCAATAAAATAAAGTGAGCGGCTCCTATTGATACGTGATGGTCAGGTGACTGCCTAGACCAATCACGCAATATCTTGATATGCAGACTGACATGCCCGGTTACGCCCAGGAAGTGGGGCAGGGTATGGTCGGTTCCTGTCTCAACATGACGCGCGGCGTCTGTTTAGGAAAACCCAGGAAGTGGGGCAAGTTGCCTGAGCAGATGCCGGCATCATGCGCAAACCGGAAGTACTGTACGGGGCAACCGGAAACGGCAATAAGCCGCGGTATGCCGCGATTTATAAAAGGCAGCTATCTCACAACGGGCGTGCTATGCGCCAGAAGAAGGTGTCACAATACCCCTGATGAGTCAAGCATCGACGAAACGCGTTGGGTGACAAGTCTGGAGATCGGGTCACGATTTTGGGTCTTCAGATGGACCTTACCTGATCATCCGTTCTTTATAGAAGCGTTTAAAGATAAGTACAGCGGTCTCAGTTTCTATAGTGGTATCATAGATGGATACAATTTGCTCATGAGGTGATTTTATGCTTATGCATTTGACCGATGCTGTACATATGCTGTGCTAATTTATATACGGGCTGGATATATGTCTATTAAGTAATATTAATTCTGATGACATAAAGGCCTGGTCGGCACACAATTACAAATATACAAGGCTCATATGGTCGGAGATTCCAGGTTTTGAAACACCTGGACAAGAAATACGTTAATGTCCAGGGCCATATGGTACCTTATTTAGTACAAAATGGTTTGTTTTTATTAGAACACTGCACAATTGCACTTTGGCACATGTTTGTTTTGATTTGATGTATGGTTTTTAAAGAATCATTAAAGGTTATGTTTTATTGATCATGATATACCAATTTGCTACCTCTAAATATTTGACATTGGTTTGAGACACCCCCGCTATATAATAAATATACATCCACCAGGAAATATAGCCAGAAAGGAAGTGCAGAGAAGGGTTACTCTATAAAGCCCCAACCAGAACGTGCTAGGTTAGAACCAAAATGGGAAAATGCGAAACACCTGGAAATCAGCAAACCAATAAAGCAGTATAGGGACAAAAGAGCAATCACCATTTGAATAGTCAAGTAAAAGAGCAACAGCTCAACAGCCAGAAGAACCGACCGTGAAACAATAGGTCACCGGACCGGATCCCAAAACCGAGCCATGACAAGGACTTTAGGTGGTTGTCTGCATTCCAAAGACATCCAGAAAGAGAAATTAGATAGTGAACCCCAATGGGGATGGCAACAATAATTCCTGTAAAGCGTTTAATGTAATGGCTCTATATAAGCAAAGCTTAATTTTTTTTGGAAAGGACGAGTTCTTTTGGAATAGAGCTGGCTGTTTAGGGTTGACATACCTTTTTTTCAACTGTATTGTAATGTGTAGTCCAAAACTAGGGCATCCCGTAAGTTTTACACTTCACCTTCCAGCCATGTGACAAAACATTATTTTTAGCTCTGAGCTTGGTTTCATCATATATGAGCCATCGATTTATCAGAGACAAGTGCTAGGACCCTATAGTATGGTATAAAGCGTTCCTATAAGTTCATATTATGGATGTGTGGTGCGATATGGTGCTCCATGTTGGCGTATGTAATACAGTATATTACAGAAAAAAATAAATTCTGTATATTTTTATTTTTTGAGTAAAATGGGTTTACTAAATACATAATTTATAACAAGCCTCTTTAAAGGGAATCTGTCAGTAGGTTTTGCTATGTTATCTGAGAGCAGCATAATGTTGGGGCAGAGACCCTGATTCCAGTAATGTATCACTTTCTGATCTTCCTTGTGTGGTTTTGCTAAAATCCCTTTTTTCTCTGCTGTAGATGTAGCAGTGCTCAGATTGCTAAACTGTGCATAACCCCACCCCTCACTGGCAGCTCCCTGTATACCCTGTGCATTGTCAGCAAGTTGCCAATCAGTGGTGGGGTGGGGTTACACAGAGTGGCCTGACTGGCCTGCACAAGAGACCTTGTCCTGTAGTGATAATCTCCTCCTGATAAAACAGATTGCTTTTAAAGTACAACACACAGCCTAATAAGTAACATATCCCCCCAATCAGGCTCTCTCGCACTATATTATGCTGCACTCAGGTTAAAAAGCAAAAACCTGCTGACAGATTCTCTTTAATACAGGTTGTAAAGAGAGGTTATAAAACTTTCTATAAACCACCATTTATACATTTATAATAATATATAAAATATATCATATTGATATTTATATGATATGTGATATTGTTTCTAGATTGAGATACCTGTTATAATAATGTATTGAGTGGTATGTAGAAAGTTGTATAAACTTTCAGTCCAAAGGTTTTTTCTCTTGCCATTTATCATGCAGAAATATTCCTTGCCCTTATTCCTCAGACAGGAGTGTATATATTAAACTCTGCATGACCTTATTAGAACTAATAGTCTGTCTATTAATAACAAGCAGTGTAAGCAGGACATCTGCTCTAATATCAGGGGAAACTACAGCTGTTTTATTCACATTACTTTTAAACAAGGTAATGGCTGCCCTTTCCTCGGTAGTTAAAGGGAATCTGTCATCAGGTTTTTGCTATCTTTTCAGAGAGCTGCATGATGTAGAGACAGAAACCCTGCCAGCGATATGTAACTTACTGGGCTGTTTCCTGCAGGTTTGATAAAATCCCTGTTTTCCCTGCTGCAGATCTAGCAGTTCTCTGAATGCTGAGCTCTGTATAACTCCACCCACATCACCGATTGGCTACTTTCTGTGTACACTGTGTATAGGCAGTAAGCTACCAATCAGTAGTAGTGGCGTGGTTTACAGAGCTGAAGAATATGAAGGACTAAACGGCAAAAGCTTTACTATGCCTCTAGAGATAATCTCCTGCTGATAAAACTGTGGTTTATATCAAGACTACAGCAAGCAGCCCAGTAAGTGACACATTGCTGGAATAAAGGTCTCTACCTCTACATTATGTTGCTCTCAGATAAGGTAGCAATAACCTGGTAACAGTTTCCCTTTAATTAAGCCTTATTAAAAAAAAGAATTCTAAATGTGTAAATCCAGTCACAGAGGTATACTTGTCAAATATTGGCATTATCTCCAGAATTATTATATAATGAGTAAAACTACCAAAATTCAAGTACCGTATGTTCTGGAGCTTAGTTTATATAAAAAAAAGTGTGTGGGTGTGTGTGTGTGTGTGTGTGTCTATATATATACATATATATATATATATATATATATATATATATATATATATATATATTTATATTGCAGGGATTCGCTGTGGTAGGTAATGGCAGGGCTGTAGTTACGAGGCAACACACAGGCTCAAAGTCTAATTTCAGTGGTTTAATGTCACTTTGCAAACAGCAGGTTAACAGAAAATAAGGAAAAAACATAACAGAACCATATGAACCAGTACATGAATCCAGCTCAGAAAGGCATTGGGACCAACACCAGAGGCTGTAAGCACCAGCTCCTAGAAGATAGAGCAGTGACTCAAGATCCAGATAGACCAATCTCAGCACAGCCTGGATTAACTAGAGGAAAGCCTATGACTCAATGTCACACACATGGATCTGTGAATGCTTTGGTCTTCACATTGTCAACAGGAAACTAAGAACCTTCCTCAGAAACTCAATGGGGCTATGGAGAACAACATTGGAAGTCAATTTAGCCACCTCCTCTACATGGATGACATCAAGCTGTATGTGAAAAACAAACTAGACATCAATTCACTGATCCACCTGACAATGATCTTCAGTGAAGACATCGGGATGTCCTTCGGACTGGAGAAGTGTGGCAGGTTGATAATAAAGAGAGGCAGGATAGTAAAGACTGATGGAGTGGAATTACCAGCATGGTACGTAGTAGATGTACAGACATGCTACAAGTACCTCGGCATCCCAGAGGGATACGATAACCATGATGAGGAGACAAGGAAAGCGGCAACTCCCAAATACTATCAAAGGGTAAGACAGGTCCTGAAGAGCAGCTCAATGGGAAGAATAAAACCCATGCCATCAATACATACAGTTGTGGCCAAAAGTATTGACACCCCTGCAATTCTGTCAGATAATACTCAGTTTCTTCCCGAAATTGATTGCAAACATAAATTCTTTGGTATTATTATCTTCATTTAATTTGTCTTAAATGACAAAACACAGAAAGAATTGTCCTAAAGCCAAATTAGATATAATTCCACACCAAACATAAAGGGGGTGGACAAAAGTATTGGCACTGTTCGAAAAATCATGTGATGCTTCTCTAATTTGTGTAATTAACAGCACCTGTAACTTACCTGTGGCACTTAACAGGTGTTGGCAATAACTAAATCACACTTGCAGCCAGTTGACATGGTATTAAAGTTGACTCAACCTCTGTCCTGTGTCCTTGTGTGTACCACATTGAGCATGGAGAAAAGAAAGAAGACCAAAGAACTGTCTGAGGACTTGAGAAACCAAATTGTGAGGAAGCATGAGCAATCTCAAGGCTACAAGTCCATCTCCAAAGACCTGAATGTTCCTGTGTCTACCGTGCACAGTGTCATCAAAAAGTATAAAAGCCCATGGCACTGTGGCTAACCTCCCTAGATGTGGACGGAAAAAAAAAATTGACAAGAGATTTCAACGCAAGATTGTGCGGATGTTGGATAAAGAACCTCGACTAACATCCAAACAAGTTCAAGCTGTCCTGCAGTCCGAGGGTACAACAGTGTCAACCCGTATTATCCGTCGGCGTCTGAATGAAAAGGGACTGTATGGTAGGAGACCCAGGAAGACCCCACTTCTTACCCCGAGACATAAAAAAGCCAGGCTGGAGTTTGCCAAAACTTACCTGAAAAAGCCTAAAACGTTTTGGAAGAATGTTCTCTGGTCAGATGAGACAGAAGTAGAGCTTTTTGGGCAAAGGCATCAACATAGAGTTTACAGGAGAAAAAAAGGCATTCAAAGAAAAGAACATGGTCCCTACAGTCAAACATGGCGGAGGTTCCCTGATGTTTTGGGGTTGCTTTGCTGCCTCTGACACTGGACTGCTTGACCGTGTGCATGGCATTATGAAGTCTGAAGACTACCAACAAATTTTGCAGCATAATGTAGGGCCCAGTGTGAGAAAGCTGGGTCTCCCTCAGAGGTCATGGGTCTTCCAGCAGGACAATGACCCAAAACACACTTCAAAAAGCACTAGAAAATGGTTTGAGAGAAAGCACTGGAGACTTCTAAGGTGGCCAGCACTGAGTCCAGACCTGAATCCCATAGAACACCTGTGGAGAGATCTAAAAATGGCAGTTTGGAGAAGGCACCCTTCAAATATCAGGGACCTGGAGCAGTTTGCCAAAGAAGAATGGTCTAAAATTCCAGCAGAGCATTGTAAGAAACTCATTGATGGTTACCGGAAGCAGTTGGTCGCAGTTATTTTGGCTAAAGGTTGTGCAACAAAGTATTAGGCTGAGGGTGCCAATACTTTTGTCTGGCCCATTTTTGGAGTTTTGTGTGAAATGATCAATGTTTTGCTTTTTGCGTCATTCGCTTTTGTGTTTTTTCATTTAAGACAAATTAAATGAAGATAATAATACCAAAGAATTTGTGATTGCAATCATTTTCAGGAAGAAACTGAGTATTATCTGACAGAATTGCAGGGGTGTCAATACTTTTGGCCACAACTGTATGCCCTGCCAGTTATCAGATACCCTGCTGGCATAGTGTGCTGGCCAAAAGAAGAGATGAAAGCAGCAGATGTGAAGACACAAAAGCTCTTTACAATGTATGGAGGTCTCCACCCTAAGTCTAGCACCCAAAGATTGTATACCAACAGAAATGAGGGTGGTTGAGGCTTGATAAGCATCCAAGTCACCATCAACAAGGAGTGTCCAGGAATACATCAGAAAAAAGCCACCAAAAGATGAAATGCTGAGAGAAAGCCTAAGGCAGCAACATCAGGTCTGGATGGAAGAACAGGAACATGAAGCACCATGGCAAGACTAGCCGCTGCATGGGATGCACCATCAACAGATAATGGAAGTGACGGACATGGAGAAATCCTACCAATGGCTGGAGAAAGCTGGATTCAGAGACAGCACAGAGGCACTAAAGGCACTAATCATAGCGGCACAAGAGCAAGCACTAAATACCAGATCCATAGAAGTAGGAATTTACCACACAAGACCCACGGTGGAAACTATGCAAATGTAGGGAAGGTGACCTGACGGACGGACGGACGGACGTGTCAGTATAGAGAAAGGTAGGTTTGCACAGTTTAGACAGGTGTCAGTTACTACAGTGGGGAAACAGCTAGGAAAGTGTAGTGGACGTGCAGTACCTTGGGTTGACCATTAGATGGCAGGGAGGAGTGTGAGCAAAGGACTTGACATCAGCTTAGGGCTTTAGAAACCGTTGGTCATGGGGGGCGGAGTTACAGTGACAGGGGACCAGGAGTGCTATAAATACTGAGGGAGGGTTCCAGAAAGTTCCAGTCCCCAGGGGGAGCTCCAGTGACAGGAGCACTGTGACAGTCTGTGCGCTGTGAAGAGAATCCAAACCAGGGGGACTGAGGAGAGAGAACATCAGGGGGTGGTCCTGACAGGAATACCGCAAAACAGACGAGACACAGAGGTTATATCGACGAGGCACAGAGGTTACGGATACCGTGTTAAGAAAGACGTTGTGACCAGTGAAATTACTGTTGGTTTACGGGTCTAAGGCGGCCACAGTGACGGACCTGTCAAAAGCATCAACAAGAGTAAAGGGAGGGTACGTATATATACGTCCCTGGCGAAAGTGCGGTGTTCTGTGGTGTATTGTAACCGGAGAGCCTTGAGGAAAATTGCGGAGTGCTGTGAGGCTGTCAGGCGGACAGCGAGCGAATAAAGCTTGGACCTGTTGCACCCAGAATCTGTCTCCATCTTGTCTCTGTTTCATCTCTGCGCGGTAAGAAGAGGGACCACCCCCCAGCTTGGCCCACCACCTCTACATTTGGCGTAGTCAGCAGGATCGCCGCCGCTATTACCCCATCTTCTGCGGCAGGCCTGCCTCAAGTAATGGAAAGAGATTTGGACTATGCTGCGTAGAGTGAAAACACCTGTGGATTACAACTGGCTTACCTGTGGATTACAAATTGGAAGCGCTGTGGTGACTCAGTGGTGCTGACAGAAGATCCGGGGCGGTACCAGGTGCTGCGCAAGATGGCAGCATTGCTACAGCGCAGGGGAGAGGTCCGGGTGTTTGCAGTCGTGTTGAATGGACTGGGGCCCCCTCCAACGTACCCCCGTGGACAGCAGTATGTGCCCGGAGGCCGACGCTCCCATGTACTGGACCCTGTCAGATGGGTGGAAAGACCTGCCAATGCCCCACCCAGCAGGAGGAGTGGCACAGAAGAAAAGCTTGGCTGCAGCTGTCTGGCGCCATTCGATTGCTGCCCAACGGACGGTATGAGACGCTGCGGGTGTCGGGCATCGGCCGCCTAGAGTGGCAATGGCGGCAGGAGATGGAGCTGTGCCAGAAGTCGCCCTCAGGACCACGGGCAGGTAGCGGGATGCTGAGCTGGGGAGCAGAGCCTGAGCGGAGTCAGCGAGAGCGGCCTGTTATGAATGAGTCACAGTAGGAGGCAAAAACAGAAATACTAGCTAAGTCCAGAAAACCAGAGAAGTTGGCAGCTATCGGATTGCAGACCCCTGAACCTATCAACAACAACTAGCAGTAGCCGTGGGGGGTTCCTACGATGCCCTAGACCCCTCGATCACAGCCGGAGAACTACATAGTCTAAAGACAGAAAGGGAAATCTAAACTGCCCCAGAGCAGACCCCAAAGCAATAGGCAGCCCCCAACATATAATGACGGTGAAGCAAGATGAAAAAACACTCACACAGATAGAAAGATAGGCTGAGCAAATGATGGGGCCAAAGCTAACTAGATAGGACAGGATAGAAAAGCTGCTGTCTGTAATCCGCCAAAACCCTATCAAAACAAGAGCCAACAGCTGATAGGGAAAAAAGCCCTGAAGACGCTAGGCTTCAAAAAGACTATATCAGTACTCAAGTATTTTTTGAAGACAGAGCAAAAAGGAATTCAGCTCACCCCAGCAGGGAATGGCAGAAATCAAGGAAAACAATGCAAAACAAAACCAAAACACAAATGCAAAAAGTAGAGCAGAAAACTTTTGAGGAGCAGGAATCAGACTGGTCTCCTAGAATCCCTCACCAGCAAGGCAGAAGGGCGTCGGCTGCCTTATATCCAGTCAGTAATTCCCGTCACCCAGTCATCATCATCCTGCCCAGGTGCTTGGTAATCAGCCTCACTACCTTCCTTCACCAGAAGAGGGAGTTCATCAGACCTCAATGGTGAAGGGGAAAATGAACTCACAACAGCGGCCGCCACCAATACCGACAGAGGACTTCTCAGTGGAGCCCCTGAGTCTGGAGGAAAGGCCCGCAGGACAGTAGAGCGAAGGACTGAGGCTGCGGGGGAAGCCGCGGGTTGATGTGATGGAGGCCGCAGCGCCAGGGAAGGTGAGAGTACCCCCGACCCTACCAGTGCCTCCGCAAGTGGCTCCCACCATTCTGCTGCAGCACGCGGCCCCCTGCGTACCAGAAGGCCTAGTTACCATGGGCCCCGTGGTGTATGCGGAGCTGAGCGAGGCCCCCGCTCAAGTCCCTGGGTTCCCCCTCCCGGAGCCACCAGTGCGGCGCTCATCCAAAGAAGACGCTTCTGCGCTCCCCTTGCCAAGAGTAGCTGCCTTGTTAGAACCGGCCGTTACTCCGGCTCCGTTAGAAGTAGTGGATGCGGCCTGTCCTGAGGCCGCGGTAATGCCGATGCTGGAGTTGGTTGCGGCCCCTGCGGGTATTATGCGGTGGCAGTACTGGCGGAGCCCGAAGGAAGCGAACCCCCGTAAAGAGGACTGTTGTGGACACTCCCTGCATCCCAGGAGCTCCACGGCGGTGGGGCCCCTTGCTACCGGCCATCAGGAGATGGTCTGGACTGTCAGAATTTTGTTGCACCGTTGTTCAGACCACGAGGATAGTTTTCCGTCCAGGTTACAGAAAATGTTTTTTTTTAGTTGCAGTTACTTTGCCTGACATGGCAGGGATGCGGAAAAGAGGGGAAGTGTCAATGACAAAGGAAGGGGGGAAGGAGAATATGTGATGTTGTATTGTTATATATTGGTTTTAGAAGCAAAAGAAAATGAAAAAAAATATATAAAAATGGGGTACTTGTAATATTGTAAAGTTATTTTGTTGTATAAGATGCACAAGTAAATGCAACAGGTCCGGGCAAGAGAAGGTCTGAGGGACCAACGGGAAGTGTGAGATCCGAAGAGGGGTCTATGTGTGAAGAGGGTCTGGGAGACCGAGACGCCGACCATGACGTGTAACTGAAAGATGGATAAAAGAGTTGGAAGACGTGAGAGAGACAGCCGTCCTTGGTCAGGTCCCCAACACCACGAACACCCCTGAAGGAGGAAGGTGGGCGCTGGTATTGATCTGGTAGGTGTGATACCTCGATCATGGCGTACCGAATAGTGGAAGGTGACAGTAGGGGAGAGTAGGGGAAGGTACACGCCATAGAGAGAATATGGGTGTACCTATCCCAATTTGAAAGACGTTGTCATGTGACGTGCGCGCTGGTGAGTAGCAGTAGGCTGCTCGGAGCATAGTGCTCCCAGTATGGTTCGGCCCCCCGCAGGTAGTGGGTTTGGCTCAACAGCTGGTCCGACAACAGAGTGTAGGTGAAGCTTCAGAACGACGAAGGCAGGGATGACGATTGTCGAGGACGACAATGGACAAAGGAAGGGGGAGTGTAGGGAAGGTGACCTGACGGACGGACGTGTCAGTATAGAGAAAGGTAGGTTTGCACAGTTTAGACAGGTGTCAGTTACTACAGTGGGGAAACAGCTAGGAAAGTGTAGTGGACGTGCAGTACCTTGGGTTGACCATTAGATGGCAGGGAGGAGTGTGAGCAAAGGACTTGACATCAGCTTAGGGCTTTAGAAACCGTTGGTCATGGGGGGCGGAGTTACAGTGACAGGGGACCAGGAGTGCTATAAATACTGAGGGAGGGTTCCAGAAAGTTCCAGTCCCCAGGGGGAGCTCCAGTGACAGGAGGACTGTGACAGTCTGTGCGCTGTGAAGAGAATCCAAACCAGGGGGACTGAGGAGAGAGAACGTCATGGGGGTGGTCCTGACAGGAAAATACCGCAAAACAGACGAGACACAGAGGTTATATCGACGAGGCACAGAGGTTACGGATACCATGTTAAGAAAGACGTTGTGACCAGTGAAATTATTGTTGGTTTACGAGCCTAAGGTGGCCACAGTGACGGACCTGTCAAAAGCATCAACAAGAGTAAAGGGATGGTACATATATATACGTCCCTGGCTAAAGTGCGGTGTTCTGTGGTGTATTGTAACCAGAGAGCCTTGAGGAAAATTGCGGAGTGCTGTGAGGCTGTCAGGCGGACAGCGAGCGAATAAAGCTTGGACCTGTTGCACCCAGAATCTGTCTCCATCTTGTCTCTGTTTCGTCTCTGCGCGGTAAGAAGAGGGACCACCCCCCAGCTTGGCCCACCACCTCTACACAAACAAACCTCAGAAACCATCCAACACATAGTGGCAGGATGCAAAATGCAAGCAGGAACAGCGTATACCGAATGCCACAACTAAGTAGCTGGAATTGTATACATGAACATCTGCACAGCATATGGGCTAAGTCCCCCTAAGTCCAGGTGGGAGACCCCAGAAAAAGTGGTGGAGAATGAAAGGGCAAAAATCCTGTGGGACTTCAAGATCCAGATGGATAAGCAGGCGTTGGCTAACCAACCACACATTGTGATAGTAGCCAAGGATGAGAAGACAGCAATGATAATAGATGTGGCAGTGCCAAGTAACAGCAACATCAGAAAGAAGGAATATGAGAAGCTGGAGAAATACCAGGGCCTCAAAGGAGAACTGGAGAAGATGTGGAAGGTGAAGACAACAGTGATTCCAGTGGTGATAGAAGTACTTGGAGCAGTGACCCCTAAGTTGGAAGAATGGCTATAATAGATCCCAGGAGCAACATCTGAGCTCTCTGTCCAGAAAAGCGCAATAAGATCCTGTGCAGAACCCTCAAACTCCCAGGCCTCTGGTAGAGGACCTGAGAATGAGAAAGGACAACAAAGACCACCCCCAGTGGGGGTGAGAAAACGTGTGTATGTATAAGTGTATATATATATGTCATTTTTCATACAGTGGTTTCTGGCCACATGCCTGCTCAATCATCTTTACCAATCGCCGATGCTCTTGAGATGATGGAGATAGATATTATCCAGTACACCAAGGCCTGCCCAAAGGGAATTGTCTTCTTAGCCAATTCATAAATGACAGTAACGCTAGATTATTTTCAAGCACATTTTGTCAATCACCCCAAAAAATGACATGAAAATGAAACACTTTGAACACTTGGTTGAGCTTTAAGGCTAGAGGTGCATGGACCACGATGACTTGCTTTGTTACCATAATCACGAATTCATGTCAAACCACAATGTGTGAAAGGACCTCAATGGTGCCCTCTGCAGTAGCTTGCACATCTGGTGTAATTGGAAACCCTAAATCATTTATCTGGTCTCTTCTTCAATGTCAATGAGAGTAGGGGTTTATGGCAGTCATACTCTCACCAATCAGATAGTGAAAACATTCCAGAGTACCAACAATCTGGATGGATTGGATACTTGATTATGTGTTCACTATCTAGAGCCCCCCAAAAATTATATACTTATATACCTCCCCACGTGCGTTTTTTGTGTGACCCTCTGTATGGAAAATCACAGTTTGCTGCACTTTCCTATAAGTTAAAGGGAACCTATCAGTAGGTTTGTGCTCAATAACCCACAGACAGTGTCAGGTCAGTGCCGTTTTACTGATTAAAATGATATCTTGGCTGATGAAATCCATCTTGTGGTTGTTGTGTAATCTTTATTTTCAGTTTTGAGTTAATGATATGCTTGTGCTCTGGGGCGGCCTGTGGGGGCATCTTCATGTAGTGCTCTGCTTAGGTATTCATACTGATGCTTCTGAAAGTCACTGATCCCTCAGGCCGCCCCGGAGCACCAGCATATCATTAACTCAAAACTGAAAACAAAGATTACACAACAACCACGACACGGATTTCATCAACCAAGGTATCATTGTAAGCAGTATAACGGCGCCAACCTGACACTGTGTGTAGGTTGCTGAGCACCATCCTGCTGACAGGTTCCTTTTAATGTTAGTTTTACTATAGAGATGACTTGTACCTTCTAAGTAATGGACTATGACTTCTTTTATTTGCAGTCTTGACTGTCTTTTTCACTGCACATAGATTGATTCACACCCTAAAGAATCATTATAGATGCTTTGTGTCTCCATAAATAATTTTTTTTCTTCTTTCACAAACACTCATTAAACTCATTAAATGCAATTTTATTTGACAGGATGACTGTGTTTGATCTTGTCATGTTGTGATGACGCAAGAGCGTCCGGGACGTAGAAAGATGGCAGACGCATTGTAAAGTGTCAATCATTAAACTGATGTAACCCTGGTGTTAAGTGTGGAGGCAATGCGGTGTGACTTTCTGTTCTGTGACCTAGACATACTCCATGTCCTGTTGTGGTTCCCAGGGGTGGGTGGTGAAAATTGTCTCTGTAATGAGTGCGGTGCGAAACGGACGGGCGGCAGCTGTTCAGGAAAGATTTCTCCAAGCTGCTCAGGATTACCAATAGTCCACTGCACTCTGAGGCAAGAAATATTCCCAGAGTGTCTTGGCTAGTCCATTTATTCTATGTAACTGAGAGTTCAGCGAAAAGATTTTGAGGACCCTGGTCAAATCATCGTGTCTAGTCTGTTACGGCTGAACCAACGCATTGCAAAAACCCTCCAATCTCTGGCGTCCTCAGCGCCTATTCTGATTAGTAGGTCATGTAATAACATTACGGTGTGGCCTGATGGACGCTTAACATGGCATAGAACTACTAATCAGAAGAAGAGTTGCAGGGTGTAGAAAGTTCACAGGGTTCTGATTAATTGGCCATGGACTACTTACATGGCCACTGGACCAGGGTCACACAAGTCTTTCCTCCACTCTAATCCAATCCTAGGTGTCTATCTGGAAACACTAGAGTAGTACTGATAAATGGTGACACAAAACTATGCTGGTGGTTATTAGAATAATGCTGTAACTAATACCAGCACATATCATTATCGTACTAGCAGAGTTTTAGGATTCACATTATGACCCAAGAGGCCATGCACAGAAGTTGTAAGTGCCAAACTGTTGTATATTTCCATAATGCATGTTATGCCACCTGATACCATGGAAGTGATACCTACCTCCGTAAAGGACACTGCCACTAATGTTGGCACCTGCTTCATCTGTATACTGAACATGGACTTAAAGGGAACCTGTCACGTGAAAAAACGCTATCACCCTGCATATATTGGGTTAATCTGCAGGTTAAAGGGAACCTCTCACACCCCAGGCGTTTTTAAGTACCGTACTTTCCTACTGTGCAGAATCATAGGAGGAATCGTCAATTAGGGATGAGCTGACGATTCCTCCTATGATGCTGCACAGTAGGAAAAAGGCGGAGGGATCTGAGGGAGAGCCGCAGAGAACTACTGCGCATGCCCAAGATTCCCAGCACCGCAGTGTGAATAAATCAGAAGAGACTGCGGGACAGGAATCTCTGGCCGCGCATCCACGTAGGCGTGATAGCGCAGACATCATGTGATGTCAGAGGACTGGCAGCGCTAACTGCACATGCCCAAGAAAAGATATTACAGCGCAGGCCCAAGGAATTGAAATGAACACTGAGGAGGCGGCGCCAAATTCAAAAGGAGGACATGACTGATGGCTGTGAGGCGTCTGTGTCCGAGGGGGAAAGACCTGCCCCCCGGTCAAACTTCTGGCATGTCAGACAAATTTTAAAAACGCTTATTTATGTGGTGGAAGGGACGCCAAATAAAAGAGCCACCTTCACAGAATTCAGCATTAGTGCTGCACAAGGTGGCTCTTTTACTTATAAACGCCTGGGGGGGGTGACAGGTTCCCTTTAATAGCGTTCTGAACCTGCCTTTCACCCGCACTTAGACCTCCGCTGCCAAGAGTGAATTGACTTTATTTCTCTCAGCAGCGTTGGGTTTTCAGTCACAGGGAGGTGCCACCACTCTTTGTATAGAGAGCAGCAGCTGCAACCATGTTCCCAGCCCTGATTGACAGCAGCTCAGCATTAGGGCTGGCCATCAGTCAGTGCCAGGAGCAACGTTCCAGCCACCACTCTTTATACACAGAGCGGTGACTGAACACAGGCCGGTGCCACCCCATGACGGAAACTTGAACGGTGCCAGGAGGAATAAGGTTCATTTCTTCCTGGCAGTGGGGGGCTAAGTGCCGGTGCCGAGGAGGTTCAGAACACTATTAACCTGCAAATTAACGCCATATGTGCAGTTTAATAGCTTTTTTGGTTTAAAGGTTCCCTATAAATTTACATATAACGGTATAGAGCCTTTTGTTTGAGTCACTAGAACCGTAAGTCATCCATTATCTCTCGTTCCCTTTCCTGTATAGATTTCTAGTGACCATTTTGCACGGACTGGCTATAAAGTAGAAAGGATCAGCTATCTGAGAGGTGGCACAGTTGCACTTCTTTCAATCTTGTAGAAGGACACGGACATATAAAACAGAAGTGTCATTGTGTGCCCAAGTGCTGGATTCTTCTTCCAGGCCAACTTGTAATGCCAACCAATTATCGCATTGTACGCGAAAATGCTTAGCCGAGACCTGGTGCACGGGAGGGGCAGGCGACGTGATGGCTGGATTTCGTGCCATTCATCCAGTAACCCTTTATTTCTGGAACATAAACCTGGCACAGGCTATAATCAAGCCGGGTCTATTGCCTGTAGGAAGCCTGTCATTTCATGTCTCCCTGTGTCAGTGTCTGAGCGTGAAATAATGATAATCACATCCATTTAGGTATTACTGAATTAATGCCAGCCAGGATCCTGCCACTTAATGCAGTTATAGAAGTGGAGACAAAGCAGTGGGAAGAAGCTTTTGCCACAGAGTTGTAATGAAGCCAGACCTTCTCCCTAATCTGCACTTTATCACTTAGCTGCAATTTTATTCAAGGGATCTGTTATATAGAGTATTCACTTATTGGAGGAGGGCTGCCATTTTTTGGATAATATATTATATATATTTATGATGTTTTATATATACATACTGTATATATATATTTATAATGCATTATATATATACTGCTCAAAAAAATAAAGGGAACACCATTTCGTTTGCAACAGGCTGTTTGTGTTCCCTTTATTTTTTTGAGCAGTATATAATATTTATTTATTTTAAAGAATTTTGTTATTTTAGTCCAGCATACACAATGCAATAAGATTAGAGTTGTACCTTATTATTCATATTTCCTTGGTTTTTCTGATCTATTATTCAGTGGCGCCTCCTACTGGATTCCAGTTGTCAGCGTGTTTGGTTTTTTTCAGTGTGAATGACCAGGCTGGAAACACTCAGGAGCATAACCCCTTTAGATTGTGGGCGATAAGTCCAATATTCTGATGAATTCATTATTCTGTTAGTATTCTATACTCATCTGATTCATCTCCTCCTTCAGGTTCTTTTAGGATGAAGATTTGGAATTCCTCCACTGTTAGTGCATTAATTGTATATTTCTTACTTTTGGAACCAAAAATCGTGACTTGCTAGAACAGGGTAGATCGCAGATCCAGCTTGAAACAAATCTGATTTTGTCCTTTTAATTGTGATTTTTTTTTTTTTACCTCTTACAGACCAAGTCATTCATAAATTGTTCAATGTAAAGATTATTTTCAACAGATCTGAGCTATCATGTCCCCAATGTCTAATGGCGGCTTTACATCTTAGATAGCTCTCAGTTTAGATGACCACTATTCCTTCTGTCTCCCTGTCCCCTATACACATGTATGCTCAGCTCTACCGAGTGTGCATGTGTTCACAGTGGAATAAAATAATCCTCTACTTGAATTCCCATGATAACATAGAATTGGTCATGTTGAAATTCGACATGCCCAATCATTCTCCCCCCTCCCCCCCCCTGCCCAATATCTGATGTCGGGGAGAATCCAGACAACCCTATATGCAATAGAAGGTTGTGCGTTTCTGCTTCGACAGTCCGACATTCATCTAATATGTAAACCTCTTTCCAGATATGTTTTTACTCATTCCAACTTTTTAGTTATGTGGAAAGGAAAAAAAAAAACAGTTGGATCTTTTAGTTCTCCTGTCAGCCCAGTAAGGATTATTTATGTACTCATTAATTCAAATCCATCTGTGATATCCCAGCACCTGCTTGCTGATGGTCTCTACCTTTCCAGCACCCTGTTGGGGGATCACACTAAAACCAGGATCACACATGAGAGGAGTGCGGCCGAGCCTTTCATGTTAATACCCGGCACTGCCACCGGCACTCGGATTTGAGCATGTGGCCGCATAGCAATACATAGAGCCCCAGGCTCCGCTCCTGAGTGCCGGTGGCAGTGCCGGGTATTAACATGCGAGACTCGGCCGTATTCCTCACATGTGTGATCCCGGCCTAAATGTGTCTTTTCTAAGCTGTTTTGTCATGAACAGACCGGTCTTATTAAATGTTGGTGGGTGAATAGTTCTTCATCTGGAGACAGAGTATGTGATGTGGTCAGGATGGTCCTATACTATATAATTATACATCAGCACTCATGGCCTGTGATGATGTGGATAATTAAATTCTAGCTGGCAAAGGCATACCGTACATATCGTAGAGATGGCTCAATCCTCTGCTATGGTGCCATCACGGAGAGGTGCTGTTGGGTGGCCAGCAATAGAGTGTGGAGGTAGTCAAAAAGTTTTCAAATTGCCTCTTCAGAGAGGAAGAGGACAAGAACGCTAGCGCTCCCTATTGGAAGCAGCAATCCTAACAGTGAATATTGACCCTCTAACGAGCCTTGCCATTTGAGTTGGGATAAGAGCCAAAATCAGAATATCAATTTGCAGACACGGTGTTTCGGGGTGACTGCCCCTCATCAGTGCAAAGTGTGAGATCTTGTTTGGCTGGGTGAGCAGGATCCAAGGGGTAACTCCTTCTCCACAATGAGAAACTTTACCCTTTGGATCCCAAAAAGTTTTCAAAGAGTCAAGTACAAGGCACAGAGGGGAAAACAATCACCACCAAGTCCTTATGTTCTGGGTGACAAAACTTTTGCATTGTAATGGAGGGTGCAATTAAATGATTGCTTTGGCGCCCCTTGCGCCGTTCCCAGTGGGTGACCTACCCTATGTTTGGCCATCGGGAATCTTTGATTGCGAGGATATATTAGTCTGTGTATCAAAGGTCATAGGATACATTCTGAATTACTGCTTGGTAATATACTTCAATAGTAGGCTCATTGTGTGCCAGTGTAATAATGCCAATAGATCCCATTATTAAAAAAATGCCACACTGCGCAGTATACAGTGCCCCGCTGTATGGGGAAGTGCTGTGCATGGGAGTTTTCTTGGCACATATGTCGGGTGTTTAGGAAAAAACGCTATTTGAACATGGCTTTATAGAGAATTCTTGCACTTGCCCTGTATTTTTCAGTGACATAAGTTTACGTCCTCTTTATATTTCCCATATTCTTATAATTACTGTCTCTGTCGTTCCTTAGGGCCGATGCACGAGAGAAAATTGTAAATATCTGCATCCTCCTCCGCATTTAAAAACCCAGCTAGAAATTAATGGACGGAATAACCTTATACAGCAAAAGACAGCAGCCGCAATGCTCGCACAGCAGATGCAGTTCATGCTCCCCGGCACCCAGCTACAGCCAATCGTGAGTATATAAAGTAGTCTGCGCTAATCTTGGGCTTTGTGCTGTATGGCCTTTTTTATTTTTCTTTCTCCAAAGGACTTAAAAAAATGCATAAATGAACAACAAAAGTTCCCAAACATGTTGAGGTTTCCATATCTTTTATTAACTTAAAAGCATGTGTTAGGCTAGTTTCACATTTGTGCTTTATAGTGCTGTGACGGCCTGCGCACAGCCGCCGCTAAGCCCCGCCCCCTCCTGGCTCCCTGCCCTCCCCATCCGGTCATCGCCTCCTACTAGCGCACATGGGCGCTTGCGATCTGCGCACCCTATCTTTAGCATAGGGTGCGCAGATCGTGCGCTGGCCGTGCGCTAGCAGGATTTTGGTGTGCGCTGCGCACTTTTGAAGTTGCGCCCGTGTGCGCCGAACGCAGCATGTTGCATTTCGGCGCGCACGGCGCACCTTCAAAAGTGCGCAGCGCACGGCAAAATCCTACTAGCGCACGGCCAGCGCACGATCTGTGCACCCTATGCTAAAGATAGGGTGCGCAGATCGCAAGCGCCCATCTGCGGTAGTAGGAGGCGATGACCGGATGGGGCGGGCAGGGAGCCGGCAGGGGGCGGGGCTTATCGGCGGCTGTGCGCAGGCCGTCACAGCACTATAAAGCACAAATGTGAAACTAGACTTATGGGGTTAAAAAAATGATTTTTTTAAAAAAAAATTTGCAATTGGGTTTCATTAAAAGTGTGGGCTTTTACAGGATCTTTGTTTATCTGCACATATAACTTTGTGTGGACATAAATCAGCCAAGCAGAGGTCACAAAAAGATCACAGCAGGCTGACAGATTCTCAGTTAACTCATTCTACAGCCAGCAATGGACAGTGCAACTTAAAGGCTGTAGAAGGCAAATGATGTAAACTTTTTAATGCATTTAAGTTTAAAAAAAAAAAAAACCCTGGAAAGTGAGCAACCCCTTTGGCTATGTGCCCACGCAGTTTTTAGGTTGTGCAGATTTTGTTGGAAAATCCGCAGGTAAATCCACAGGACAAAAGTTTATCTGCGGATTAGCCTGCGGTTTTGCCCTGCGGTTTCACACCTCATAATGATAAGGTGTGAAACCGCAGTGGAATCCGCACAAAGAATTGACATGCTGCGGATAGTAACCCGCAGCAAATCCGCGTGGAAAAATCTGCAGCATGTGCACAGCGTTTTTTTCCATAGGAAATAAAGGTTCTGTACAGCGCAGCAGAAACTGCTGCGAATCCGCAGTAGAATCCTCAGCGTGTGCACACAGCCTTTAACTGAGAATCTGCCATGCAGTGAGTTTGTAACTATTTTAGCTGACTTCATCAGAGTTCTTCAGTTCTCACCTAATTTGTGACCACATCTTTGAAGTAGTCTGTGTGTCAAAAAAATCAGCAAAGAGGAGACGAGGAGAAAAAGACAATAGTTCTAAACTCTCCCATCAGAAGGAGCCAGAGGCTGCAAAAAATAATTTTTAAATAAACAGCAAAAATGATTTTTTATCCCCAAAATACTTACATGTGTCCATATCCTTTAAAGTTAGATTAATTTTGTCTTTTTTTTATCACAAGCAAAAAAAAAAAAAAAAAAGAGATTTCTATCAGTGAGCTAGTTCTAATTATTTTAAATGTCTCTTGGTGTGCGCATCTGTTTTTACCATGGGGTCTTACTTGAATGCGTAAATCTGAACTAAACTTGGTCATGTTTCTGCAGATATATATATGTGTGTGTATGTGTGTATGTATATATATATATATAATATATATATATAATTTCTAGTTCTGTTTGGACATTTCATCTACTTATGCAGACCTTTGTATTATATTATCACACACTTGGTCAAAATTATTGGTACCCCTCGTTTAATGACAGAAAAACCCACAATGGTGACAGAAATAACTTGAATCTGACAAAAGTAATAATAAATCAAAAATCTATGAAAATGAACAAATGAAAGTCAGACAATGCTTTTCAGCCATGCTTCCACAGAATTTTTTTTTAAATTAAACTCCTGAAATAGGCCTGGACAGAAATGATGGCAATCACTACAATCAAACGATTCCTGTAACTGCCAATGAGACTTCTGCGCCTCTCGACAGGTATTCTGGCCCACTCCTCAAGCGCAAACTGCTCCAGTTGTCTCATGTTTGAAGGTTGCCTTTTCCAGATGGCATGTTTCAGCTCTCAATAGGATTTAGGTCAGGGCTCATAGAAGACCACTTCAGAATAGTCCAATGTTTTCCTCTTAGCCATTCTTAGGTGTTTTTAGCTGTGTGTTTTGGGTCATTATCCTGTTGCAAGACCCATGACCTGCGACTGAGACCCAGCTTTCTGACACTGGGCAGGGTTACCAACAATTTTGACCACGTGTGTGTATTGTCCGAGAGGTAGTCTCTGAAGCTTGGGTATTGTAACTTGTCCTTCTATATCTTGAAGTTTTATAACATTCTGACTTATGTTTGTGGATTTGTATAACCCAATATTTGTGCTACATTTTAAGGCTTCTACAATGTAGCGGGCTGTTTTTTAGATCAACTTGTATCTTAGACAATGACGAAAGACCACACGTTTCACAAGTATTCCCCCTCCTGTTTAATATGGAAATAGAGCACATCTACTGGGTTTCTGTGACTTCAGCTAACATGTGTGCAGATATATTCTACGCACCCTTTGTATTCCTGATTACGGAAATTAGAAGTGCGTAAAGATGCAGTGTCAGCATCTTTTTGTCAGAAGCAGAATTTCCCAAAATCTACATCTTAATGAGTTGTTATAGAAACTACATAAAACTGAGAACCATGAAGAGCCCTAAACGAGGGCAAAAACTGGCATCCCTCATACTTCTGTGTCCTATAGAAGGGTGCAACATGGTGGCTTCATGCACACAAGCAGATTGAGTGCAGCAATGTTTGACAGTTAGGGGTCTTACCCCCTGGTCCACTTAATGATAATCAGAACTAATGGGTACAGCTCCTTAATTTCTATCCAGGCAAAATATCTTATCTGTTGAGGAGAAAATGACTAGTCTACAGCATGGCGTTAATTCATAATGCCGGCACCTTGGCCACTTCCTTTTCATGTTCAACGAGCCATCCACCGATCAAACATTAATGGCCCATCTAGGTCTAAACCCACTTTAATGCTTAATATACACCTAATTAGGCCCATCCAGCTCACATTTTAGGTCTGCGTTAAGCATATATGCCAAAAATCTCCTGACATATGACCATGGAGGAGAACCGCATATCATCCTACTCACGCCTGTGGCAAGGGAAGTAGTATGCCCATATAGGGGACATTTTTATTTTTTAAAGGAGCACTGACTTCCCTTTGCAAATGTAATAATGGCACTTTTATGCCACCATCCCGCACAACAAAAGTTTATACTCCCCTAATCAGAGCGACAGAGTCAACTTCTTGCATGCCCTCCGAGAAGGTCTGCACAGGAGGTGTAATATAGTCACACTATTGTGCATGGGCTGGGCTGAACCACAGGCCTACTGTTATCTGTGGTCTATATGACGGAGAATGTTAGTGCAGGGAGTCGATCTGTGCTCTACCACAGGAACCATCTGTATTGATGTGGAAATAGTTCAAAATGGCTTGCAGATGGAAATCAGGGGAACTCTGCCAGAAGTCCACAGCATGTGCACAGCATCTAGCAACACCTTTGCTTTTTGATCTTTTGTGCCCAGGTCAAACACCCACAGGTCCTTATCCACATTACGCCACTGGAGAAAGATGCCATATAGTAGCATCTATCACCTACAAAGTACTATATCATCCATTTAAAGGCTATGTCATGAAAAACAATTGGAAAGCTTGTGACGCATCAGTTAAGTGGACCAATATAGTTTATGGGTGACTATTAGGCACCCGTCACAGCTTCTGTTTATCGTATACCTTGGAGGCCTTTTCCATAAATACTAAATGTGGCTAAGAAAAAATGTGTTGAGGATCTTATAGACATTTGCTGAGGATTGTTGCTCTTGGAAGACTTGAACATCACAATACTATTGCTTTTCTGAGCCTTGCAGCCTTTGCAGCGCTGGGTTCCTGGGATTAAATCCCACCAAGGACAACATCTGCAAGAAGCTTGTATGTTCTCCCCGTGTTTGCGTGGGTTTCCTCCGGGTTCTCCAGTTTCCTCCCACACTCCAAAGACATACTGATAGGGAATTTAGATTGTGAGCTCCAATGGGGACAGTGATGACGTTTGTAAAGCGCTGTGGAATTAATTGCTCTATAAATGAGTAAAATACAGCTTTATAAATGAAAGCTAATGGGAAATGTTTTGTCTGCCACCACCATGAATAATCATGCGCATGGATCCCACTTAACCTCCCAACTCATCTGGAAGCTGTCTATTACTTCTAAAGACTTGCACTCAGGCATCGGGCGAGGCCTCGTGAAAGGCATCAGGAATGGCAAATAATGTCACTAAGTGATAAGTTGCATGTACGGAGCCGCCGTAATTAACAGATGCTGGATTAATTTAACATGAACCAGCAGAGCTCCACTTTGCATCTATGAGATTCACATCGCTTAAGTAATGTGCGTCTGCTATGACCATTTAACTCTATCTACTCGACTCAGATTTACCCCTTTAAATATCTTACTGGATGTGCACTTTGTATCTAATGAACCCAAATGGGAGCAGATTTCCTGCATGATCGGACAATAAATGATGAAGTCTGCATTACTGGGAGCTGTAATTCCAGATATTCACTTCTGTACACTAATAGAAATGTAACACCGGTTAGTTTAATGCTGAGGCATAGTGTCCCAGCACGGAGCAAGACAAGTATTGCAAACTCTAATAATAGTGCCCCATCTTCAGCACTCTGTCAGTCCGTGGAAATCGGACTACACTCAGATGTCATCAAAGCGCTGTCCAATAGTTTCCTCAGACTCATTGACTTCCATGGCCGAGTGTGATCTGAATATTGAATCAAACTCGGGCATGCTGCTATTTTCTTTTATTTGGACAGTACTCGTCCTAGGAAAAAATGTAATATGTGCACGGACCCCTAGAATAACATTGGTCCGAGTGCGAGACCTCAATATCTGGTCAGTAGGGGCACCCCTGACAATCAGCTGTTACTGGCGATGGCCGGAGGTTTTTGGATGCTGATGAAAGACTGCAGCTCTGTCATTTCTATATAGGCAGTGGCCGAGTACTGCAGATCCACCCCTTATTCAAATGATCTGCAGTATCCGCCGTGGCCACTATGTTTTTGATGGAGCTGTTGTGGTTCGGTAGAGTCATAGCAGTAACAGTTGTTCAGCAAGAGTGGTGGGTGTTGCATCCCCACCGAATGACCGCGAGACTTCGCGCTCCCGCGAGACCGTGACTCTCGCGGTTATTCTCGCAAAGGATCACTGGGACCAGAGCGTGGAGAGAGGCAGGATGGCTGTGCGGGACGTCGGAAGGTGAGAATAACAATATTTTTTATTTTGATTCTATTTTTTACAGGGATGGCAAGCGATGCCGGGCGCTCGGCATCGCTGTGCTGATCGCTGGTGAAGCTGTCTGTGTGACAGCTCACCAGCGATCACATAGCGACTTACCAGCGATCCTGACACCTTGATATCGGTGTCGGTATCGCTGGTAAGTCGCTATGTGTGACTCCAGCTTAAGAAACCCTGCTACTCTGCACTCATAACCTGTATTAATTGCACCTGTTTGAACTCATTACCTGTATAAAAGACACCTGTCCGCACAATCAATCACACTTTAACCTCTCCACCATGGCCAAGACCAAAGAGCTGTCTAAGGACACCAGGGCCAAAATTGTAGACCTGCATAAGGCTGGGATGGATTACAGGACAATAAGAAAGCAGCTTGGTGAGAAGGAAATAATTGTTGACACAATTATTAGAAAATGGAAGAAACACAAGATGACTGTCAATCTTCCTTGGTCTGGAGCTCCATGCAAGATCTCACCTCATACAGTAAGGATGATTCTTAGAAATGTCAGGACAGTCATATGGTCAGATAAGACCAAGATAGAACTTTTTGATATTAACTCCACTCACTGTGTTTGGAGGAAGAAGAAGGATGAATACAACGCCAAAAACATCGTCCCGAGCATGGTGGGGGAAACATCATACTTTGGGGGTGCATTTCTGAAAAGGGGACAGGACAACTGCACCGCATTAAAAGGAGGATGAACGGTCATGTATTTTGAGATTTTGGCCAACAACATCCTTCCCCAAATAATCACATTGAAGATGAGTCGTGGCTGGGTCTTCCAGAATGACAATGACCCAAAACACACAGACAGGGCAACTAAGGAGTTACTCCGTAAGAAGCATTTCAAGGTCTTGGAGTGGTCTTGCCAGTCTCCAGACCTGAGCCAAATAGAAAATCTTTGGAGGGAGCTGAAACTCTATGCCCAGCGACAGCGCCAAAACCTGAAAGATCTGGAGAGGATCTGTATGGAGGAGTGGGCCAAACTCCCTGCTGCAGTGCGTGAAAACTTGGTCAAGGACTACAGGGAACGTCTGACCTCTGTAATTACAAACAAATATTTCTGTACCAAATATTAAGTTCTGCTTTTCTACTGTGTCCAATACTTTTTTCATGCAATAAAATGCTAATTAATTATGTAAAAATCATGCAATATGATTTTATGTTTTTTCTTTTTAGATTCTGCCTCTCACAGTTGAAGTGTACCTACGATAAAAATTACAGACCTCTCTATTCTTTGTAGGTGGGAAAACTTGCAAAATCGGCAGTGTATCAAATACTTATTTTTCCCCATTATACATTTCTGAGTCAATGCTGTAGCACCGTACGGTATGACGACATATAAAATAGATGCTAATTTAAAGGGGAACTGTCACCAGATTTCACAATACAAACTGCATACATCGTTAAAAAAATCTCTTGAATCTTATACAGCTAGTTACTTTAAAAATCCATCTCAGAACGCATGTACAATCCTTTTTTGTGAACTTTTTTTGTCAGGTCCCCTTTAAATGTGGTAGTATTTAGGAGGTTCAGGAATCTTGCTCGATCAGCATAAAAACAAATTGCACAAAGGCTTTTCAGGTTTAAAGTGGATGTAAAAGTGCTGACAGTAGATCGCATGGGCATGGCCTGACCTATGAATGATTATACATTTATTTCACATCACACTGGTTCCTCGGGGGCTGGACTAATGGGATTTTAGTGCTATTAGTTTTCAGAATGAAGACTATCTAGTGGCATGCAAAATAGCGTAACCATTATCATAAAAACTTACGTAATTTTAGATCTCCCCTTGGATATAATAAAACAGAAAATTTTGACTTGATCTCTCTTTTTTAACCTAAGGCTGCCATGGATCAGGCATTTTAATGATTTGTAATAAAACCACACACAGTGGAAGTATAGACTAATGAACTGTATGTGAACTTGTGACCCTGTTACATAGCGGCTACAATTGGCTGCTGCAAATACCTTCTAGAGCCAGGTAGTATAGGGAAAGAGGTCAGGAGCATAATTGCTGACACAGAGAAAAAAACACAACTTACAGTCAAACTACAAGAAATATTCCCAGCTCAGCTTTTGACCTGCTGTAAATGATGATTGCTACATAGCAGAAAGTGTATTAATATTACATTTTGTTCAAAATGCTTCGTACCATGCTGGATATAGGAGAGAGAGGGTGTCACAGTGTCCCCCTATAGCAATGCTTCTCACTTGGGAGCAATCTGTGATTTCACAGGAACCATTTCTATTTAAAGTCTGGCTGGTTTATTTCAGTCCTCATAAACCACATCATAGGAAAACTTAAATACAGCCCTTGTCTGACATAAAGTAATACATAAAGTAACAAGTCCATACAATAGTCCTGATTAGCAAGCCTGGCTTAGAGTCTAGCTTCTTAATCCTTTAGCAAAGGCATTCAGTCCAGGAGATCTGCACACCTCCATACACACAAACATTTATGAGACAAACAGATAGGTGAGCATCTGTTCAGCTGCACGTAATCAACCTGTCATTGCCAATTAACCCCTTATAGTCTTATGTGTACTAAAGCATTACTCCCGATTTGTCTCCCATCCACTATATGTCTAACAGCTACCTTAAATACCTCCCCCTCTGCCTAAAACCATGGGCTTGGCACCTTCTGTCACTAGCCACACGGACATTACCATATAACTCCCGCCTCTATGTTCTACATGGAAGCGGCTATCCTGGAGGGCTAGGAACCAGCGACTAACACAAGCATTTTCCCCATTTTCTTCCTCATCCACCTGAGTGGACTATGATCTGATGCTAATTTAAATTCTCATCCTAAGAGATAGTATCGCAATGTGTCCACCTCCCTCTTTATGGCCAGGCATTCCTTTTCTACAATGGAATAATTTTTCTCACATGCCGACAGTTTCCTGCTCAGGTAGAGAATAGGATGCTCCTCTCCATGTATCTCCTGAGAGAGGACCGCTCCTAATCCAACTTCTGAGTATTTCATTTGGAGCACAAATTCCTTCTTACAGTCGGGGGCAATCAGAACTAGATGCATTACACAAAGCTACTTTCAGTTTTTGAAAGTCCATCTCTGCCTCTGAAGTCCATTTGGCCTTGACTGATTTTGTCCCCTTTAGGCTATGTGCCCATGTAGCGTTTTAAAACGCACAGTGAAAACCGGACTCCTTCCCAGAAATCGCGCGGTTTTTTTCCGCGCGATTTCACCGCGATTCTGTTCGCGATTTTGCCGCGATTTTCTCAAGCACTTTCCAAGCGATTTGAAGCATCGCTTGGAAAGTGATTGACAGGTTGGTCACACTCGTCAAACATAGTGTTTATGCGGCATCAATAGTAAAAGTTAAAATCTTAAAAATGATAAAATATTAAAAAATCGGGGTATATTTACCTTCCGAAGTCCCGCGCTGCCATCCCGGGCCTCAGCGTTCCAAGCGATGCCTTGCGAGACCTGTGATGACGTTGGTCTCGCGTTACTATAGCGATCTCGCGAGACCACGTCATCACAGGACCTTGCCGCAAGGCACTACTGGGAACGCTTAGGCCGGGAATGCAGCGCGGGACGCCGGAAGGTAAATATACCCCGATTTATTTTTTATTCTTTTTTTTACAGGGGTATGGTACCCAGGGCCTGGAGGACAGTCTCCTCTCCTCCACACCGTGGGTACCAACCGCACATGAGACGCTTAACTTCCCGCATGATGGGCATAGCCACATGCGGGAAGTAAGCGATTCTCATGCATTCCTATGGGTTCAGAATCGCGGCAAATCTTTGCGATTCCGCACAAAAGAATGATCATGCTGCGATTTTTTCCGCGATGCGATTCCGCCGCGGAAAAAAGCGCAGAATTAGCCCAGCATGTGCGGAATGCCATAGGAACACACGATTTTTAAACATTTTCGCAGCGTTTTCGCGCCGAAAATCGCGGCAAAAACGCTTAAAATCGCATCGTGGGCACACAGCCTAAGGAGGTTTGTCAGGGGTGCTGCCACCACGACAAAGTTTGCAATGAATCTCTTGTAGTACCCCACAATTCTCAGAAAAGCCCTAACTTGCTTTTTTTCGGACAGTTCTGGATTGCATCCACTTTATTGATATGAAGTTTGATTTCGCCTCAAACTGCTACATATCCAAGGTATTTGGCTTTCTCTTTCCTCAGGGCACATTTTCCTGGTTTTAAAGAGAACTCCACCTTCATGAGAGCATCAAACACTGTCTGGGCTTTTTCCAGATGAGTTCCCCAATCCAGGCTGAAGATAAAGATATCTTCTAGGTATTCCACAGAATAATTCTTATGAGGTGCAAAGATCCAGTCCATGGCCCTTTGGAAGGTAGCAGGAGCTCCCTGCAGTCCGAACGACACCTGGAAATATTGGAAGCAACCATTGGGCGTAGAGAAAGCCGTCTTCTCCTTGGTTTCTTGTGATATGGGGATTTTCCAATATCCCTTTGTTAGACCCAAGATGATTATGTACCATGCCTGTTCAAGTTTCTCGATTAGCTCATCGACATGTGGCATCGGATATGCGTCGATCTTGGAGACCACGTTGAGCTTTTGATAATCATTACTGAATCTCCATTGGGTTTTGGAGCAAGGACAGTCTAGTTAGAACACCCACTCTTAGATTCTCAATGACTCAGAGACTCAGCATGCACTTCACTTCCTTGGAGATCAGTTCTCAGTGGGCCTCTGAAATTTGGTAGGGCTTCGAATTCCCTGCACATGGGTTTCCGTCAGAACCTCATGTTCTATGACATCTGTACACCCCAGCAAATCTGAGAACAGGTCCCGGCTCTGCTGCAACAATTCCCGACATTGCTGTTTTTCTGCCTTCTACTGTATCTCGGCTATTGTGATATCTTCAATGTCCCCTTCTGGCTTAACCAGCAAATATGGAGTTTCAACGGGGTCCCTGTCTTGCCATGCCTTGATGAGTGGCGGCACAAGGGGATTTCGGAAGTGATAGGTGGAAGCTGTTAACTGGCAGGTGGGACAGGACTTGCAATACCTTAGGATTTCCCGGTGACATCCAGACCAATAGATCCTCCACATGACCGGTTCTTGAGTTTTGTCCACTCCCAAATGGCCACCTAAGACATGTGAAAGGGCAAATCCCAACACCCTCCTTCTATAGGGTTCTGGTACCCACAATAATTTCCACTATCTCCTCCCTTATCTTAGTAACCTGTAAAAATAATAATAATCTTTCTTTTTATATAGTACGAACATATTCCACAGCGCTTTACAGTTTGCACACATTATCATCACTGTCCCCGATGGGGCTCACAATCTAAATTCCCTTTCAGTATGTCTTTGGAATGTGGGAGGAAACCCACGCAAACACGGGGAGAACATACAAACTTTTTGCAGATGTTGTCCTTGGTGGAATTCGAACCCAGGACTCCAGCGCTGCAAGGCTGCAGTGCTATCCACTGAGCCACGGTGTTGCCCTGGTACAATAAGTCACAACTCAACATAGAATCATAGAATGGTAGAGTTGGAAGGGCCCTCCTGGGTCATCTGGTCCAACTCCCTGCTCAAAGAAGGATTGACTAAATCATCCCAGACAGATGTCTTTCCAGCCTCTGTTTGAAGATTGCCATTGAAGAAGAAATCGCCACCTCTCGTGGCAGCATGTTCCATGAAATAGGGAAACCTGGTGTCTGAATGCTTCTCTTAGAGTTCTTGAATGCATTCTTGAATGCTTCTCTTAGAGTTAGGTCCCTATATTAAGCTGACCCCAAATTTTCTCTGGTCACGCCTATCTCAGGAATGTTGGCTTTGGGTGATACTACCTCCTCAGCTCCCACTAGTACACAGAAGGGAAAGCTGACAGTTTCTGGGGTTGGTGAGACTTCTTTAGGGCCAACCCATCTCTTACCCGAGCAATTGAGGTCTCCACCACTCCCACGCAAGCCTCAAAACAACACAATGTCCCGGCCTATGATAATCAGGTGCAATACATCGTGGACGATGCCGACCTCATGGGACTCAGTACCTCGAGCAGTCTCAATGGCCACTCTGGCCACCAGATTGTCTTAAGCATCCCTGTGAATGGAATCCCTTCTTTCAAGGGATCAATTGAAGAGGGATTGTGGCCCTCATGAGGGTCACCAAACTCCCTAAGTCTAGTAGTCCAGACATTTGCAGACGATTCACTTTTACGGACAAGCTTAGGGCCACTTGCACATTGCAAGCCGGATATGCGAAGATTGAGCACCGGTGTTTCATGCTACAGTCCATTTGCTCTGTGGTCAGGGGACAATGGGCAGCTACATTACTTGTGCCATGACATCTCCAGCAAGTTACATTCTCCGATGAGACATTCGGCATGATCTCCGCCCCCTCTTTGGACTTTGGACACCCCACACCTTTTTAGCCCTCGCCCCCTGATGGGACTCCCAGTATGGAGTAGGTTGCCTCCCCAAGGAACCGTAGACCTCCTGATACCTTTAGACAATTTCGACCAAGTTGTCGGCGTTCGGGGATCACCCTGGGTCAGCCAAATCTGCATTGGGCTTGGAAGGGAGTGCATGATCTGGTCCATTACATCTTGTTCTGCACGGAGGTAGAGGACTCTGGCTGCAACCACTTTTGGCTGAGCTGCAGCAGATCAAAAATTTGGGAGCGAGGGGGTTTGTCACGGTGATATGTCCAGGATTGGACCCATTGTGCCCTAACTGACATTGTCACCCCCCCCAAGCTCTCCAAAATTTCCATTTTCAATTTTGCATATTCTTTGGCATCCCGTAAGGCTAAATCATAGTAGGCCTTTTGTGGGACCCCTGTGAAATATGGGGCTAGGACTTCCGCCCATTGCTCTGGCGGGAGTTTCCCCCTTTTGGCAACCTTTTCAAAAATGGTTAAAAAGGCCTCTACGTCATCACCAGGGATCATTTTCTGCAAGGCTTTCCTCACCACCTTCCGGATAGAAAAATAATCAGCTGACTCTGGAGTCAGAGCTACCGCTATGCCACAAACCGCCTCTTCTGCTGCTATTTTCAATGCTGATTTTGTTGTTGTTGCTGCTGTTGCTGGATCAGTTGGTGGCGCTGCTGCTGTTGGAGCTGTTGTATAAGCAGCTTACTAGTCTCCTGTTGAGTTTGCACCAGGTGTTTGATCAGAACTTCCATGCTGTCTGACGTAGCTCCCTGGCATATACCTGCCTTCACCCACGACATGCAGTACTTCTGTTGCAGTCACACGTGTTCCCTTGGAATGCTGCCAGGCGCAACAATGCTTTTCACTTGGGAGCAACATGAGGTATCAAAAGAACCGTTTCTTTTTAAAGTCCGGCAGTTTTATTTCAACTTTCATAAACCAAATCACAGGAAATGCAAGTACAGCCCTTGTTCAGCATGATCTAAAATTTGAAGCAACAAGTGGTTAGCCCGCCTGGCTTAGAATCCAGCTTCTTAGTCCTTTACCAAAGGCACTCAATCCAGGAGATCTGCGCACCTGCATACACACTAACATGTATGAGACAAACAGGGCTCATTTTACAAAGTGAATGACACCCAGGGATGGAGATTTTATGAGCAGCCGTTCAGCGGTTCATAATCAACCTGTTGTAGCTGATTAACCTCTTTTTGTCCTATATGTACTAAAGATTTATCTCCCATCCATTATGTGTCTAACAGCCACCTTACACCCCCATCATCATCAGTGGTACTCAACGAGCGCTAATATAGAAAAATAAATGTATAACCTACAAAACAGCATATATATTACTTGTGGAAGCACTGTAACTTTTACTGTTATTGGTACTAATGTTGGCAATTATGTTGGAATTAATGGGAAGACCTGGGACAAATATTAACTGGGGTATTTTGATATTTGGAGGGCACTGTAACTTATCATCTTACGGGAGCACTGGGACAGTTTCTGTTATGGCAGGGCTCTCCGGCTGCCCTCTGATTGAGGGGCTCCATGGCTGCCCTCTGATGGCGGGGCTCTGCATCTGGCCTTCTTATGGCAAGGCTCTGTGGCTGGCCCTCTTATGGTGGGGCTCTGCAGCTGCCCTCTCATGGCGGGGCTCTGCGGCTGCCCTCTCATGGCGGGGCTCTGCTGCCCTCTGATGGCGGAGCTCTGCGGCTGCCCTCTTATGGCAAGGCTCTGTGGCTGGCCCTCTTATGGTGGGGCTCTGCAGCTGCCCTCTCATGGCGGGGCTCTGCGGCTGCCCTCTGATGGCGGGGCTCTGCTGCCCTCTGATGGCGGAGCTCTGCGGCTGCCCTCTTATGGCAAGGCTCTGTGGCTGGCCCTCTTATGGTGGGGCTCTGCAGCTGCCCTCTCATGGCGGGGCTCTGCGGCTGCTTTCTGATGGCGGGGCTCTGCTGCCCTCTGATGGCGGAGCTCTGCGGCTGCCCTCTTATGGCAGGGCTCTGCATCTGGCCTACTTATGGCAAGGCTCTGTGGCTGGCCCTCTTATGGTGGGGCTCTGCAGCTGCCCTCTCATGGCGGGGCTCTGCGGCTGCTTTCTGATGGCGGGGCTCTGCTGCCCTCTGATGGCGGAGCTCTGCGGCTGCCCTCTTATGGCAGGGCTCTGCATCTGGCCTACTTATGGCAAGGCTCTGTGGCTGGCCCTCTTATGGTGGGGCTCTGCAGCTGCCCTCTCATGGTGGGGCTCTGCGGCTGCCCTCTGATGGCGGGGCTCTGCTGCCCTCTGATGGCGGAGCTCTGCGGCTGCCCTCTTATGGCAAGGCTCTGTGGCTGGCCCTCTTATGGTGGAGCTCTGCAGCTGCCCTCTCATGGCGGGGCTCTGCGGCTGCCCTCTCATGGCGGGGCTCTGCTGCCCTCTGATGGCGGGGCTCTGCGGCTGCCCTCTTATGGCAAGGCTCTGTGGCTGGCCCTCTTATGGTGGGGCTCTGCAGCTGCCCTCTCATGGCGGGGCTCTGCGGCTGCCCTCTGATGGCGGGGCTCTGCTGCCCTCTGATGGCAGAGCTCTGCAGCTGCCCTCTCATGGCGGGGCTCTGCGGCTGCTTTCTGATGGCGGGGCTCTGCTGCCCTCTGATGGCGGAGCTCTGCGGCTGCCCTCTTATGGCAGGGCTCTGCATCTGGCCTACTTATGGCAAGGCTCTGTGGCTGGCCCTCTTATGGTGGGGCTCTGCAGCTGCCCTCTCATGGCGGTGCTCTGCGGCTGCTTTCTGATGGCGGGGCTCTGCTGCCCTCTGATGGCGGAGCTCTGCGGCTGCCCTCTTATGGCAGGGCTCTGCATCTGGCCTACTTATGGCAAGGCTCTGTGGCTGGCCCTCTTATGGCAAGGCTCTGTGGCTGGCCCTCTTATGGTGGGGCTCTGCAGCTGCCCTCTCATGGCGGGGCTCTGCGGCTGCCCTCTGATGGCGGGGCTCTGCTGCCCTCTGATGGCGGAGCTCTGCGGCTGCCCTCTTATGGCAAGGCTCTGTGGCTGGCCCTCTTATGGTGGAGCTCTGCAGCTGCCCTCTCATGGCGGGGCTCTGTGGCTGCCCTCTGATGGCGGGGCTCTGCTGCCCTCTGATGGCGGGGCTCTGCGGCTGCCCTCTTATGGCAAGGCTCTGTGGCTGGCCCTCTTATGGTGGGGCTCTGCAGCTGCCCTCTCATGGCGGGGCTCTGCGGCTGCCCTCTCATGGCGGGGCTCTGCTGCCCTCTGATGGCAGAGCTCTGCGGCTGCCCTCTTATGGCAAGGCTCTGTGGCTGGCCCTCTTATGGTGGGGCTCTGCAGCTGCCCTCTCATGGCGGGGCTCTGCAGCTGCCCTCTCATGGCGGGGCTCTGCTGCCCTCTGATGGCAGAGCTCTGCGGCTGCCCTCTTATGGCAAGGCTCTGTGGCTGGCCCTCTTATGGTGGGGCTCTGCAGCTGCCCTCTCATGGCGGGGCTCTGCGGCTGCTTTCTGATGGCGGGGCTCTGCTGCCCTCTGATGGCGGAGCTCTGCGGCTGCCCTCTTATGGCAGGGCTCTGCATCTGGCCTACTTATGGCAAGGCTCTGTGGCTGGCCCTCTTATGGTGGGGCTCTGCAGCTGCCCTCTCATGGCGGGGCTCTGCAGCTGCCCTCTCATGGCGGGGCTCTGCTGCCCTCTGATGGCAGAGCTCTGCGGCTGCCCTCTTATGGCAAGGCTCTGTGGCTGGCCCTCTTATGGTGGGGCTCTGCAGCTGCCCTCTCATGGCGGGGCTCTGCGGCTGCTTTCTGATGGCGGGGCTCTGCTGCCCTCTGATGGCGGAGCTCTGCGGCTGCCCTCTTATGGCAGGGCTCTGCATCTGGCCTACTTATGGCAAGGCTCTGTGGCTGGCCCTCTTACTGCAGGATTTTGCATCTGGCCCTGTTATGATGGGGCTCTGCAGCTCGCCCTCTTGTGACGGGGCTCTGAGTCTGGCCCTTTTACAAAAATCTGTAACACTTTGGAGGTATTTTAACAACTTGTCTTGGATGCCAAATATTTCCCTTGACTTACTACTGCAGAAAAAATATATCTCTATTCCGTGTTAGCCAGTAGTGCAAAAAAATAATAAAACCACCAAAGACCCTGTTCATAAAGGGAACCTGATAGCTCATACATGCTGCCTGATCTATGGGCAGCATGTACCAGATGCTGGCTGTATGATCTCAGCTAGGTATGTTCAAGAACATACTTTAAAAGAATGAGACGCGCTGGAGACTAGCCGGACAGGCGGTTCCCCAGCGGCTTCTCCCCATCTGCAGCTCTGGATTGACAGATCTCTCTCTGCCTGTGTGTATAGGGATGGACCTGCTTGTCCGTTTAGTCTTCAGAGCCGTTTTGTCCCTAGCAGCTTTTAAATTAAGGTTTTCAGAGTAACGGTATTTTAGAGTTAAATATACCTGCCGTAGTTCGGGCAGCATGTATGCGCTGTCAGGTTCCTTTTAATATTATTTTTTACTGTTTACGTTACACTGGGGCAAGATGATCCACAACATGTGATGAATGTGATACATCTTATTGACCTTTCTTATTTATATTTGCATTACTTGTGAGTGTTCACAATCATGATGCCAATTTCCAGGATCAGCTGATGCTCTGCTATGACTGTTTTTCTCATAGGCAGAGATGCCCCCAGGTTATTTAGACATACTCATGTGATCATCGTGTGATCTGGAAGGATTTCTCTGGGATTTTTCAGATTTAGTGTGTTCATTTATTATAGCAGTGCTGGATAATCGATCAATTTATAACATCGCAATGTTTGAAGGGTTATTATCCACAGAAGCTTTGAGATGGTGCAAAATGATTTGCAGGACCCGGTCCGGCCAACAGGTGCCTTGAGAACCACCTCCTTGGACCTCCTTGCACACTGCAAGCTTTCTTGCTACACAATATTATTATTATCTGTATAGAGCTCACCCAACCAATGGTGAAGGATGACACAGTCTCCTCAACCCCGACTCACCCCTCATCCCACACAAAAAAAGCATACTTGTGGACGTACTGTTGGGTCTTTACTAGGATAATGAACGGGCCCTAATCTCCTTTTGTTCCTTCTTTGCAGACCACATTCCCTGTGACTCCATCACTTGCAACAACCCCATCCATGGCTTTTAGTCCCTACTTGAGTCATGTCTCTCCAGGCATGGGCCTTGTTCCTGCAGAGCTTCTACCAAATACACCTGTTCTGGTTTCTGGAAATCCAGCAGTTACAGTACCTGGTGGCTCTGCTGGTCAGAAACTGGTGCGCACAGACAAACTGGAGGTAAGTTGCTGACTATGGCGAAGCAGCAGTCGTATGCATCAATGTTACGGAATTCTTTGCTATGGCTAAATAGATTAGTGGCTTAATGTAACAATTAGTCAACGGAAGCCATGAGCGTCCAATGTGCCGTGAGCACGTTCTATTATGACGGGTCCCACTCTCTATACTTAGCCTCTGAAAAAACTGCAGCACATAAGTTGTTTCATAATGAGTACGTAATATATAGAATTATTACTTGTACGATGCCATCAGATATTTATGTGAGAAGACAATCTGAGGGTCAAATTTCAGTAACTGAAAACACATTGCCTAATGGATGAGAGTCATGCAAATGCTTAAAGGGGTCGTCCGACCTTACAAACTTGTGAATCCTCATATTGCACGTACACTGCACACTATGAGAATTCTCATTCTCTGGGAGTGGCAGGCGCGTGACCGCAATGATGTGATTTGCATACATGTAGTCACATGCAGACTAGATGTGTCTGGCCTAGCTCAAAGCAAGTGTGTGTTGAACCAGTCTAGTTGGAATGTGGCCGGAAAGACCGTGCGCTCCTAGTGCCATAGAATTCTCACAGCGCACAGTCCACGTGATGTGAGGATTTTTCACATAGATAGATTGCAGGCTTATGGCGTTAGGCCGGACAGCCCTTTAAAGATGCGAATACACTTTAATGAGGACCTGTCACTGGCCATGAATGTGTGATTTTAGGCCTTGTGTAAATGTCGCTGTTCTCTCGAATTTGGCACTGTTTTTTCTTTTGTTCTTCCTGAAATATGGCCCCCTCTTCCCTGTGTATAAATCTAGTATGGTCAGCCAACTGGGCGTGGGCCTCAGAGAATAGGTGACCACACCCATTTGGTAAAAATAATAGATTTATATACAAGGAAGAGGGGGCCATATCACAAAAATTGAAAGGAGCAGGAACAAAAGAAAAACAATGTCAGATTCTGGGCAATGGCGGCATTTACACCAGGTAGAAAAAAAGCAGAGGACTTGTTACATGCTGTGAATATGTAAAGTGTCTAAATATTACTACTACATAGTGCATGAATATTTGTTCAGGCCAAGCCAAAATATGGCCATACGGTGAATTATACTACTATGCAATTCTGATGCATACTGACATTCAGGAGTGTTCCCATCAGAGGTATTTAAGCCATACACATTTTTGCAATTTGCAAAAAAACACCACAAATTGGATGCATGAAACAGTGGCGTGTAAAAGTTTGGGCACCCCTGTTCAAAATTACTGTTATTGTGAACAGCTAAGTAAGTTGAAGATTAAATGATCTCTAAGGCTAGTTTCACACTAGCATTTATTTCCTGCAGCGCACGGCGCCGCTAAGCCCCGCCCCCTCCCGGCTCCCTGCCCGCCCCATCCGGTCATCGCCGCCTACTAGCGCACATGGGCGCTTGCGATCTGCGCACCCTATCTTTTGCATAGGATGCGCAGATCGTGCGCTGGCCGTGCGCTAGCAGGATTTTGCCGTGCGCTGCGCACTTTTGAAGGTGCGCCAGTGTGCGCCGAACGCAGCATGTTGCATTTCGGCAAGCACGGCGCACCTTCAAAAGTGCGCAGCGCACGGCAAAATTCTGCTAGTGCACGGCCAGCGCACGATCTGCGCACCCTATGCTAAAGATAGGGCGCGCAGATCGCAAGCGCCCATGTGCGCTAGTAGGCGGCGATGACCGGATGGGGCGGGCAGGGAGCCGGGAGGGGGTGGGGCTTAGCGGTGCCGTGCGCTGCAGGAAATAAACACTAGTGTGAAACTAGCCTAAGAGGCCTAAAGTTAAGGATGACACATTTCCTTTGTATTTTAGGCCAAAAAAAATATTAAAAAAATATATATCCCCCACATAGCCTCTTATATACAGCATTATCCCCCCACATAGCATCTTATATATAGTATGAGCCTCTCTATATGCAATATGAGCCCTCACATAGCCCCTTACGTACAGTATGAGCCCGCATAGCACCCTATATGACAGTACGAGCACTCACATAGCCTCCTATACACAAGGAGTTCCCAAATATTCTCCTGTATACAGTATGAACCCCCACATAGACTCCTATATACAGTATTAGCTCTCATATAGCCCCTATATATAGTATGAGCCCCCACATAGACTCTTTATATGTATGAATCCCTGAATCCCTGCTATATACAGTATGAGCCCTCACATAGCCCCCTATATACAGTATGAACCACCACAGCCCCCTATATACAGTGTGAGCTACCACAGAGCCCCATATACATTATGAGCCCTAATATAGCCTCCTATATATAGTATGAGCCCCCACGCAGCCCCTATATACTAAATGTGACCTCACATAGCCCCCTATATACAGTATGAGCCCCCACATAGCCTCCAATATACAGTATGAGCACTCACATAGCCCCCTATATACAGTATGAGCCCTATAGCAGATTCCGTCTTCCACCGCTGTCTGCATCCTGAGGATGTGGATGGTGATGATATGGGAAACTGGGCGACGGCAGCAGATAGGCAGCAGACGAGGGCATGGTGTAGCCTGTGGGCGATTGTTTTTATCCCTTTGGCCACACTTTGCCCTGCTCCAAGCTAAGAAAATCTCAGAAAAATATGAATAAGAGTTACAAACTCTCCCATTGGTTCATCAGACTGAACTAACTGATGGATTCTCAGTTAACTCGTTCTGCAGCCAGCAGTAGACTCTACAACACTATGCAGAGTCTACGGAAGGCAACCTGTAAAAATTTTTAAACAGTTTCCGTGCAGGCACTTCATTGAAAAAAATTATCCCCAAAGGTGAACAAATCATTTTTTTCTGCACATAAAGCAGGGAAAAACACACTAATCCTTTTTTTATTATTATTCATAAAGAACCATGACTAGTACTGTTAATATTTACTGTAAATCTGTTATTTTCCAGGAATCACAGCATTAATGGCAGGCAGTGGGCACACATTGTTAGCAGAGGCTTAATGTAATAATAATAGATAATGGCAGGCAGGAGGAAATGATGGGGAATAAAGACAGAGAATATAGTTATGGACATAAGTGTACAGTGTGTGTCCTGTCTGTCACAGCCTCTATGCTCTGCACCAGAGGTCATTCAGACATGTGAACTTCGCTTCACAATACAAAAACATATGAATCATCTTGCTTTATTAACTTTTCGGGTATATATGTAAGTATAGGAAACAAAGAGGAAGTGGCCGCTGTCAGCTTACCAGATATTCTAGTTGTAACTACGTATATGAAAACATCTGTATAGAGGCAGTTACCAGATAGTCCAAAGAAACAAGAATCTCCAGCACAACATCCTGAAAAAAACATGACCTTTTCTGTATTTCAGCAGCTTAAAATCCACTTAGTCAGGGTGGAGGGAAATAGGAAATATATAACCCTGATTATAACTATGTTGGCGCATCCTAATAATGGATGTAGGAGAACCTCAGCATATGACTGCGCTGTTAGTGAAAATGACACCAATATTACTCTACACTGTACAAAGACCCCACATTATCTCCCACACTATATGATGGCCCCATAAATAGCGTTCATATGTAATGCACCAGTTAGTCCTCATTATATAATGCACTCCCCATAAGCTGACTCTATATAGTACAATGCACTCCCCATAGGCACACTCTATATAATATACTGCACTCCCCATAGGTCTCCCTGTAGTATAATGCAGTCCCCATAGTTAGACTCTATGTAGTATAATGCACCCCCATATGCAGACTCTATATAGTATAATGCACTCACCATAGGCAGACTCTATATAGTATAATGCACTCACCATAGGCAGACTCTATATAGTATAATGCAGTCCCCATAGGCAGACTCTATATAGTATAATGCACTCACCATAGGCAGACTCTATATAGTATAATGCACTCACAATAGGCAGACTCTATATAGTATAATGCACTCCCCATAGGCAGACTATATAGTAAAATACACTTCCAATATGCACACTTTATGTAATATACTGCACTCCCCATAGGCCTCCATGTATTATAATGCAGTCCCCATAGTCAGACTCTATGTAGTATAATGCACCCCGATAGGCAGACTCTATATAGTATAATGCAGTCCCCATAGGTAGACTCTATATAGTATAATGCACTCCCCATAGGCAGACTCTATATAATATAATGCACCCCCATAGGCCTCTATAGTATAATGCACTCCCCATAAAAAATACAATACTCCCCTCTCTTCCTTTTTCCCTTGCTGCTCTGAGCCCCTGCACATCTCAGGACAGCGGGCGCTAAGTAAACACATCATTGTGCCCACTGTCATGCCTTTGTCAGTGATGTCAGACACAGAGGGGGATTGTCAACTTTATCCGCATCTAGTCAATACAGTTGAACTTGCAATGGCGGGCAGGTCCCCATAGCCCCCAGCTCATGGTCCCCATTGCGGCCACATGGTTGTACAGGGAGGTTGTCTCCCTGCTCTGCAGAAGAGTTTAGCTTATGGGCATGCCTTCGCATTACCATACAGTTAACAGTAGCGTAGCTCCGGGTGGGCCTCTGCCCCCCCTGTAGTTACTATACTACTGATATCCATATGTTCAGATTGTCTGATTTTTGTCTTTATAGGTATATTTTTGAGTAAAATGTAAATTTTTCTTTTAGTCTACAAACTACTGACAACATAAGAGCAAAAGACAGCAAAATGTGCTGGAGTGATTTATCAAAATCATGATAATCTATATGTGCTGGTGATCACAACCAAGATTCCAGCACACGTATGGACAGTGCAGAACACACTGCATATAAGGTACAACAACTAAACGAAAAAAGCAGTGAAAAAGTTCAAATGTCGCATGATAAAGTGCAAAGTAAATTTTATTAAAGGATGAAAACAGCAGAACATGACTAAAAAGTGACATTGGCATGGAAAAGACTGACCGGGTGACAATAATTGCTCCGAAAAACATTATATTCATAAAAGTACATAATCATCTTAGGGTACCTCATATATCTAAACATAGACAATGCTCTCTCAAGGACATAGCCATAAAGTGAAGGAAAAAATTCCTGGCAGAGTAAAAATAGAGTAGAGCAATGATGTGGAGGAACACTTACACAGTACAGGAGCAACAAGAGGGACCACGGTCGTACCCCAACGCGCGTTTCGGCAATTGTGCCTTCCTCGGGGGGGTTCCTCCACATCATTGCTCTACTCTATTTTTACTCTGCCAGGAATTTTTTCCTTCACTTTATGGCTATGTCCTTGAGAGAGCATTGTCTATGTTTAGATATATGAGGTACCCTAAGATGATTATGTACTTTTATGAATATAATGTTTTTCGGAGCAATTCTTGTCACCCGGTCAGTCTTTTCCATGCCAATGTCACTTTTTAGTCATGTTCTGCTGTTTTCATCCTTTAATAAAATTTACTTTGCACTTTATCATGCGACATTTGAACTTTTTCACTGCTTTTTTCGTTTAGTTGTTTTAAACTACTGACAACATGTCTCTGAATTTCCAAGCACTAAATTTTGTTGTTTTTTTTCTGAAAAGGATAAATGGTCAAAATTAAAAAAAACAGTGCCTTCAGACCTCAAATATGTGTGTGTGTGTATATACGGTATATATATATATATATATATATATATATATATATATATTTTATTATTACTATTATTACTACTATATTATTACTATTATTATTATCCATTTAAAGATCCACATAAAAAAAACTGTTCTGCAGTTTGATAAATGAGATTAAATTGCCCGCTCTTCATGCTGTGATCTGTCCGGCAACCTAAGAGTGAGTGGTTCTCTAATTACAAATCATGTGTCCTCCAGGTTTGTAGAGAATTCCAGCGTGGGAACTGCACCCGTGGTGAGAATGACTGCCGCTATGCGCATCCCATAGATATTGCCATGATTGACACCAATGAGAACACTGTAACTGTTTGCATGGATTACATCAAAGGCCGATGCTCTAGGGAAAAATGCAAGTACTTTCACCCCCCTGCACACCTGCAAGCCAAAATAAAGGCAGCTCAGCACCAGGTGAACCAAACAGCCGCAGCTGCGATGGTAAGGGCTTACCCCGTCTCCCTGTCTCTCCGGAGTCTTGGTGCCATGGGGCTGATTAAAACAAACGTAACTCTTGCAGTGTGTTCATGTATGTATTTGTCTTCCTAAAACATGTCTGACTTATATATCCATCATGTCATTACTAATACAGAGCATTTTAAGATGTCCCTTATTTTTTTAATAGCGGCAGCCCATAAGGCTTGGGTTGGGGTACTCGCCCGGCTGTCTGAGGACCAAGTGTGCCTGGTTACGTAGTGATGCCTCACCTGCCTGTATATCGCTGATAACTAGGCAGACTTGCCCTTCTTGGATCTAGAGAAGTTGCAGATGTTGTCCTTCCCTCCTAATTCCACATGTGTTCTGATGACCCGACAAAATAATGTTTTTTCCATCCTGAAAAAAACATAGATCTACCTGAATATCTTTATGCAAATGTTTCAATTTTTTTGGTTACCTATACAGTAGATCAACTCTACAGGCCATAGATAGTCCAAGCACAAATATTGAGGAGGACCACTGAACCAATTCATATACAGGAGAAATGATAGCAATCAAATTTATCAATGGAGCTTTGGTCTCCTTACTAAATGACCGTACAGTTAAGATTAAAATCTCATAGGAGTGAATGTGAATTTTTAAACCTTAATTTAATTAAAAAAAAAAGTTGTGACCACTCTAATTTTGGAGGAATTTTAGCTTTCTCATATGCTAAAGGGTGTGCTGTCTCCATTATGGTGCCTCCTTATCCGGTAATTATGACTTTATTTTATCTCCCAGAGTACTTAATTTCTGGGGGGAAATTGTCTTAGGCTTTATGTATTTACTAGAAATTTTTGGAAAATCCTTAATAAGGTTTTATATTATTTCTCCATACATCGCTTGGGTTTATAAAATGTAGAGATTATGTAAAGTGACATGTATTTTGTGTTCTCCATCATTCACATGGAATGTCGTCTGCACTTTTTTGTAGCTGTTTATCGACAGAAATTGCTTTTCATGCAACATAAAGCAGCAGCCCCTAATGTTACCCGTAGCTGGAGTTATACATTCTGTTAATATTCAGTCCACAATCACGGAGTTTGAAGAGCAGTAATAAGGAGCTGCTTTATGAAGATAAGACAACCAATGAAGGTGGCCATCCCGGTGATGAGACGATTGCCGCGGGTACTAATAATGTTAGATTTCTCTTGTTAGGCGCGGCTTCATTTTCCTTGGAGACCTGAATTATTACTATGCCATGCATTAGACATGTCTGTCACAGCAGAAGATACTCTGACATATCAGTCCCCTGCAGCACTTCTTCCCCGGTGCCGATGAGTGTCACACGGATGACATCAAAGTGTGTTCTCCGTGTGCAGGACGTTTTGCCGCCCGTGCTGATGATAAGAAACGGACATGTCTGCGTATTCTGCACACGGACACACGGTCCATGGAAGCACACTGACATGTGCACAGACCCATTCATGTGAATGGGTCTACTTGTGTCAGTGTCTCCGGTACATGTGAAAACTGTCACCCCCACTTACCGGGGACACAGATGTGTGAAAGAGGCCTAATACTGTGCTGGGTAAATCGCTGATCTTTGTGCGCCTCATCCTCATCGTAAGCATGGCCAGTGCCAGTGCTTGATATGCTGGCTATTGGAGTTGACATCTTCCTTCCTTGCTGTGCTCTTCAAGATCAGTAATTGGGGACTGAATTTACAGACAGTTACAATATTGTGCATTGGGAATTCACCACTAAAGGGTATGTCCATATGTTCAACATCAATTTTTTTTTCAGTTGATTTATAGAACTGATCTACATAAAAATTTGAGTACGGTAACTTTGTTTAAATAAAAAAATACAAACTATGATAATAAAAAAAAAATGTATTCTAGTAAAGAGCTGCCTGTCCACTACTAGGACGACCCCTTCTTGAAGTAAATGTTTGGCCCCGATAAAAATAAAAAATCTATACTCACCTACCGTGCCGGCGCCATTCCAGCTCTCATGCGGTGTTGTGACATGTTATCACGGCGCCCAATCAGTGTTGGCTTCACTGTCACCCCGTTCTTACGGATTAAACACAATGATGAAGTCAGAGATCAGGCATAGGCCGGACTTACTCTTCATGTTCAATCGGTATGAAGGCGGAGGCAGTGATACCAGCGCTGATTGGGCGCCGTGATAACGTGTCACAACACCGCACGAGAGCTGCAGGACCGTGAGTGCTGACACCGCTGGAACGGCGCCGGCACAGGAGATGAGTATAGGCTTTTTATTTTATCAGGGCCGAAAATTTAGTTCAAGAAGGGGTCGTCCATGTATTGAACAACTCCTTTAACAATTCTACAGGCTTCAGGGCTGAACTCTCCAAAAACCACACGGCTTCCTGGAATGTAGAGATTTTACACTCTTGGCACAGTATTTAATGTAAAAAAAAAAATACTACTGCATTATAAAGCCATATTCACACAGCAGAGAATGTTGCATATTTTTTCTGTGCTGAAAACGCACTGCATTTAATATTTCAACCAAAATGGTTTCCTGAAAACTCATGTATTTGATTTGTTTTTTTGATTTTGAGTGTGCATTTTTCCATAGAATTCTATGTGGAGCTTGGAAAAAAATGTATATAAAATCACAATTGTGTTTTACATGCAGAATCACAACATTTCTGCAACATTACTAAATAAAGCAAATGTTTTTAATGCATTTAAGGTTCACTCGCATTAGTGCATACATCAGACGAGTGCTAGTCCATGTTTTATTGAATAGTACAAGGAAGGACCAATGTTATTCAATGGGGAAGTGCTGACGCATAATTTTTTTTCACTAACAGAATCTCAATTTGAAATCAGAAGACACTCACCCATTCAAGTCTATGGGTCCGTGGAAAATATCGGACTGCACTCAGATGATATCTAAGTGCAGTAGGATTTCTGTGGACTCACAGAATGGAGAAAACAGAGAAATTATGTTTTCCATTTTCTCCTTGGCAAGCTCTGATTTTCTCGTCCAAGAGAATCACATCACACAAAGCTAACACTCCGGAGTTTGATCGATGTCATTTGTATAATCGGCCCCAGAGAGAATCTATGGCCGTCTGACCGTAGCCTTTACACCATGCCTTAAAAAAAAGAAAACTCGATGAGAAAGTAACAACAATTCAATAATTGTTACCGATTGGCGGCGATTGCTATTGTGTATTTAGGTGTGGATGACTGCAGGAATAAAAAAAGCAGCATTCTCACAAGTGGGAACATGGTCTAAGAGCTAAACTAAGGGATGTATCTGATAGCAATCTTGTTCAGCAGAACTATGAATGCAGCTCTGAACTATAATAATAGAAGCTGTAGCTCTAAATCAGAGGAAAATACATTCACGGTGTAATTACAAAGCTGCTCAAATTTTTTTTTGTAGATAATATTCATCGAAAAACTGTAAAGGTTTTTTATATTTTTTCTTAAACTGGACATACCCTTCAGTGTAGTTTTGTCCTTTCTGAAATCTATACTGTGGCATACACTTTTTATCTTGGGTTGCTGCTTTTCATAAAGCTATAATAAAGCCTGTTGTATTTTATTCTAATGCATTAACAATAGTCATCACGTGCATGTGCAGTTATGATACAGTATATAATGCATTCTCTTTTTTTTTTCTTTTCACCTGTCCACCATGTCCCTCTTCTTATGACGCACCTCTGCTTGCTGTTTATGTTGTTGTGCTTGACCCCTTTTGGCCATTGCCATCATGTGCTCCCTGCCTGCTAATTAAGACTCAGCCAGCTGTTACATCACTGAAGCGACCCCTCAAGGCCACCCTTGACCTGGTACTTGGACCTATGACCTTCTTGCTTTGCATGTGACCATCTTTGAGTGCATGGATTTCCCTTAACATACATGTTTGCCTTAGCTACATGATTATATACATGTAATAATGTCTCCTGGTTTGCAGCTTGTTTGTTTTCATTTCACAATAGTCCATAATGGTATATATGATTGTAAAGTCTCATTAATATTTTATCTGCTCGCACACATCGGAGCAAAATATATATTTATATCTCTCTCTGACTTAACTTGTAATTTTCACATATTCATTAACTACCATATTTTTCGGACTATAAGACGCACCAGACCATAAGACGCACATCAAATTTTCAGAAGAAAAATAGGGAAAAAACATTGAGTCAAATGAGGGTCCATCTTACAGTCCGAATTCAGCTTACCCGAGGGGATCAGCAGCGCTGGTGGAGTGTGGTCACAGGGGGTGTTCGGGGGTCTGGCGATATGAATCCCATCCCAGGCTGGTGCGGCAGGTGTGGTTGCCTCCGGGAAGCCCCATCCCAGGTTGGTGCGGCAGCTTCGGAGGTGGTGTTCGCGGCTCCGCCGGCATCTGTGAAAGCCTGGAGGCCCGCATATCCATTGCTGCAATGCAGTGGCCTCTGAGAAATCCAATCACAAGCTGCAGGCATTTGCCAAGATCTCAATCTGAGCATGCGCCGCCCCGGCGGCCACTTTCCCGTAGGCCACCGCATCTCCGCAATGGCGGGGTCTCCGGGCTTTCACAAAATGCTGGCGGTGCCCCCCCTGCACCACAGAGCACCACCGCCAAACCTGCTGCACCATCTACACCAGCCTGGGAAGGGAGTGTGGTCATCACCCGGCAGCTACGGACCAGGACCACCGCAGAATCACCCGACTCCTGCTGCCACCACACTATTTGTAAGTATATTCCAACTACAAGATGCACCCCCATCTTCCCAAAAATATTTTTGGGAAAAAAGTGCATCTTATAATCCGAAAAATACAGTATTTATCTATTTACAGTGAATGTAAAAATTTTACACACCCTTATTTAAAAACCAAAAAGAAATCCAACCTTCCCACATGCTCTATAATCTGTACAATTCAATTGAAAAACAAACTGAAATTAATTTTTCCGTCTGAAAAAAGAAAAATAAAGAACATAAATAATGCTCTAGCATAAATATGTACACCCTTGCACAAATACTTTGTTGAAGTATCATTTGAATTTATGACTGCAATCAAGCCTTTTGGGTCTATCAGCATGGTGCATCTAGAATAGACAATTTTTGCCCACTCTTCCTTGCTTTAGTGAAGCCATCCTTTTGTTGACTTGGAGGCATGCTTAGGGTCAATGTCATGCTAAAGGGTAAAATTCCTCCTCATATTCAAATTTTTAGCAGAGGCCTGAAGGTTTTGATGTAGAATTGACTGATATTTGAAATTGTTCTTAATTCCCTCCACCTTGATCAAAGCTCCAGTTCCAGCTGGCAAAAAACAACCCCAAAGCATAATACTGCCTCAATCATGCTTCACTGTGGGTATGGTGTTGTTTTGGTGATGCGCAGTACTGGCTTTACACCAAACATACCTTTTAGAATTATGGCCAAAAATTTCAGCCTTGGTTTCATAAGACCGTGACGCGTTTTCCCACATGCTTATGTCAGACTTGATATAGGTTTTGGCAAAACATAACCTCAATTGGATGTTTTTCTTTGTAAGAAAAGGCTTCCGTCTTGCCACCCTAACCCACGGGTGCGGTATATGAAGAATATGATAAACTGTCGCATACAGTACACAAACAATACTTGCCAGGTATACTTACAGCTCATTTAATGTCACTGTAGGCCTCTTGGCAGCCTACCGGTACAATTTTGTTCTTCATTTTCCATCAATATTTGAGAGCCGTACAGATCTGAATATTTTCACTGTTGTGTCAAATTTAAGGCACTTCCTGATCACTGTCCTCACAGTTTCCAATTGTATATCTAATGCCTTGGAAAAAATGTTGTAGCTTTCTCCTGACTGATAACTTTCAAGAATGAGATCCTTTTGCTGTGTTGTAAGCTGTTTACAGGCCATGGCTTATGCTGTATATGGAGTAAATCAGAATCACTGTAATGATGGCAGCTGTGTACAGATTACTATGGAACAGAAGTATAAATGTGGCTAATTCTGAACTCCTGCACACCCCTAATTATAACAGGGTGTTAACATTTATACAACCACAATATTTTCATTTTGATATTTTTATTTTCCTCCTCAACATGACTTCAGTTTGTTTCGCAATGGATTTGTATAGATTATGGCTGACATTAAATGTAAAAAAAATGATTCTTTTTGGTCTGCTTTTCTTTTACATGAATATAAAACTGGAATTTTAGGGATGTGTAAACTTTTTATATTCACTGTAACTATGTACTTATCCATTTCTAGGATCTGAGAGATATTATTCATTGATGGATATCTCAGTCTAGCATAACTTATCTGATATCTATCGATATAGCTTAGTATCCGACATCTATCTACTGTATCTCCTATCTTTCTTTACATCTGGTTTTAAATAATTACCAAAGAATTAGAAATGCAATGTATCTGTTTCTCTTACATCTATCTGCTGTATCTCCTGTCCATCTACAGTGTCTTGTTTGTCACCCCTATCTCCATCTTCTGTAGCTAGTTCTGTATCTGCCATACATTTGACTGCAAACCAGGCGTTTCACCATCCACAAGCAGTGCCCAGAGGTTTACATTGCCCATTCCTTTCTTCATGTCATACTGTCTCTCTGTGTAGTAGACTCCATTGCTTTCTATCTATTGGTCTTGCACCAAGTGATCGGCTTCATTTGCTGCATGGTTGTGTCTCTTTTGCACCAATACGGCATAATCATTTTTTTTTGCCCATGATCTAATGACCTGATTCAACACCATCAGCTCATTGATCTATGTTTTATATTAATCCCCCCTCCCCTTTGTAAAACGCAGCGATGTCAAACTTAGTGCATGTCCAATAGAATTGTTAATCTGATAAACATATGTTTGTGGGCCACAGGATATCTACATAATATAACAGGCTTTTTACAGGGCAGGGTTTGATTATTTTCCATGAAACTGCTAAGTTATACAGCTACACATAGCATCTATTGCTAGAATTAATTAAAAAAATGTCCACATGACCAGGGAAGAAATATCAAAAGTGCAATCATATACAGTGGGGCAAAAAAGTATTTAGTCAGTCAGCAATAGTGCAAGTTCCACCACTTAAAAAGATGAGAGGCGTCTGTAATTTACATCATAGGTAGACCTCAACTATGGGAGACAAACTGAGAAAAAAAAATCCAGAAAATCACATTGTCTGTTTTTTTTTTCATTTTATTTGCATATTATGGTGGAAAATAAGTATTTGGTCAGAAACAAAATTTCATCTCAATACTTTGTGATATATCCTTTGTTGGCAATGACAGAGGTCAAACGTTTTCTGTAAGTCTTCACAAGGTTGCCACACACTGTTGTTGGTATGTTGGCCCATTCCTCCATGCAGATCTCCTCTAGAGCAGTGATGTTTTTGGCTTTTCGCTTGGCAACACGGACTTTCAACTCCCTCCAAAGGTTTTCTATAGGGTTGAGATCTGGAGACTGGCTAGGCCACTCCAGGACCTTGAAATGCTTCTTACGAAGCCACTCCTTCGTTGCCCTGGCGGTGTGCTTTGGATCATTGTCATGTTGAAAGACCCAGCCATGTTTCATATTCACTGCCCTTGCTGATGGAAGGAGGTTTGCACTCAAAATCTCACGATACATGGCCCCATTCATTCTTTCATGTACCCGGATCAGTCGTCCTGGCCCCTTTGCAGAGAAACAGCCCCAAAGCATGATGTTTCCACCACCATGCTTTACAGTAGGTATGGTGTTTGATGGATGCAACTCAGTATTCTTTTTCCTCCAAACACGACAAGTTGTGTTTCTACCAAACAGTTCCAGTTTGGTTTCATCAGACCATAGGACATTCTCCCAAAACTCCTCTGGATCATCCAAATGCTCTCTAGCAAACTTCAGACGGGCCCGGACATGTACCGGCTTAAGCAGTGGGACACGTCTGGCACGGCAGGATCTGAGTCCATGGTGGCGTAGTGTGTTACTTATGGTAGGCCTTGTTACATTGGTCCCAGCTCTCTGCAGTTCATTCACTAGGTCCCCCCGCGTGGTTCTGGGATTTTGACCCCACGGGGTGGGATTTTGCGTGGAGCACCAGATCGAGGGAGATTATCAGTGGTCTTGTATGTCTTCCATTTTCTAATTATTGCCCCCACAGTTGATTTCTTCACTCCAAGCTGGTTGGCTATTGCAGATTCAGTCTTCCCAGCCTGGTGCAGGGCTACAATTTTGTTTCTGGTGTCCTTAGACAGCTCTTTGGTCTTCACCATAGTGGAGTTTAGAGTCAGACTGTTTGAGGGTGTGCACAGGTGTCTTTTTATACTGATAACAAGTTTAAACAGGTGCCATTACTACAGGTAATGAGTGGAGGAAAGAGGAGACTCTTAAAGAAGAAGTTACAGGTCTGTGAGAGCCAGAAGTCATGATTGCTTGTTTCTGACCAAATACTTATTTTCCACCATAATATGCAAATAAAATGAAAAAAAAACAGACAATGTGATTTTCTGGATTTTTTTTTCTCAGTTTGTCTCCCATAGTTGAGGTCTACCTATGATGTAAATTACAGACGCCTCTCATCTTTTTAAGTGGTGGAACATGCACTATTGCTGACTGACTAAATACTTTTTTGCCCCACTGTAATCCCTTTAAAAATATGAAACTTTAATAAATTGAGGTAAACCCCCCCCCCCCAGTTCAATAACACAATTAGCAAACTCTATACAATAATAACCTACGATAGCCCTTTTCTAGCCTGCTATCCCTTCCTGACAGTGGAGGTTGGCACCCTAAAAGATATGATTTGGCGCCCCCACTCCGCGGCGGCTGCCTCAGACTCGCCCTAATATATAGATTCCATAAGCTACCAGTAGATAGTGGCAATCTTGTCTTTTTGGGTATTAATAGACTGCAGAAAACATAGATTCCATATGCATTATCAAATAAAGCCAAAAAAACTCTCTGCAGTAAAATCAGACAAGCACAGACAAGAGGTAAAAAATAGCGTGGTTCAATAAAGGAACATCAGAATTATATCCATATTGGTTCCCATAGAAGGCAATGGATGATACCTATTGCCAAACAAAAAATTATAGAAACAGCTGGGGGTTAACCCAAACTTAGCTTCCAGCCTCGATGCGTTTCCCCGTCCACATGGTTCATCAGGAGGCACAATAAGGAACCAGCCAATTCATGGATGTGAGGTGTCCAGACAGAGAGGCAATGGGAACCAATGTTCTATGGGAACCAATATGGATATAATTCTGATGTTCCTTTATTGAACCACGCTATTTTTTACCTCTTGTCTGTGCTTGTCTGATTTTACTGCAGTTTTTTTTTGCTTTATTTGATAATGCATATGGAATCTATGTTTTCTGGAGTCTATTAATACCCAAAAAGACAAGATTGCCACTATCTACTGGTAGCTTATGGAATCTATATTTTCTGTGGGCTATTAATACCCAAAAAGACAAGACTTGCTACTATCTATTGGTTATACAAGAGGTTTCTCTATGTTTTCTCTGTGTTTACATGTAATAGCCTGTCTTTTATATATTGTACATTAACAGCCTGTGTATTATATTAAGCACTATCTTTCATCTTTTATTTGATAATTGTTTTCCCACCTGTAGTTTATAAGGGTCATTTAGGGCGAGTCTGGGACAGCCGCCGCGGAGTGGGGGCGCCAAACCGTATCTTTTAGGGTGCCAACCTCCACTGTCAGGAAGGGATAGCAGGCTAATGTAGGGCTATCGTAGGTTATTATTGTATAGAGTTTGTTAATTGTGTTATTGCACTAGGGGGGTGTTTTTACCTCAGTTTATTAAAGATTCACATTTTTAAAGGGATTATATGTTTGCACTATTGCTACAATTACAAATTTATTTGATTTCAAAAACAGCACAATGCTTGATTTCTCCTGTGGAGGCGCTGCAGGGAGATTGAAACTTTTTGCTTGGTTTTCTAACAGATTGCAATTAATCTAAAACATGATTATGTTACCATTGAGCCACCCTCCTAGCTAAAGGGAACACAGTACTCTAATTTTAATTCTCCTTGGATATTTTTTATTTTTTAAGGAGTAGGACTTGTTATCAACTTATCACCACTATGGTTGAGTGGACCATGGAAGTTCGGGTTCTGGTACCTGACCTGAACTTAATTACAAAGTTCAGTTCTAGAACTTGAACCAGAACCCGAACCTCACTAAAAACAATGAGGATCTGAACTTTTGAGCTGGAAAATTCTCTCTCATTCTCCTTCCCCTGGAACTCTGAAAATTGCAACGGACTTCCTGGAGTAGTCAGTGTTCGACGATTAGCACCGGATATAGACTGTCCGGTATGAACCCCAAACATTTAAGTTCGGATTCTCTCATCTCTATTCACCACTTCACCTAGATACTAAGGAAGTAGGAAAATCAGAGGAACATCAGAAAAAGACATCATAGAGGGTTATTCCCAAAGTGGTAAGCTAACTGACTTTCAGTTGGGGGTCCAACCACTTGGACCCCTAGTGATCCCAAGAAGGGGCTCTGTAGTCTAGGAACGGAGTGCTGCTCAGCATATATATGCAGTGGACGTGGCCATGCTTGATCACTGCCGTATTCAGAGAAAGCCCTGCACGGTCACTGATATTTCCATCAGTCCCTTACACAATGAACGGAGCAGAGATTAAGCATGCAAATCTACTCTCCATTCAAGACCCTGTACCTTGAATCGTTGGGTGTCCCAGTGATCGAAACACCAGCAATTGCTAAGTTATCCCCTATCCTATCTATTTTAGTTCCTCATTTGAGTCCTTAAAATCAAGTAATAATTTTAGGCAAATGGGTTTTATGGTTTTCTCAATAACTGGAAAATTAACAAGGTGGTGATATCAAACCTAAAGGACCACGTACACCCAAAAATTCCTTAAATAGTGAACCCAATGGGTAGCTCAGGAAATTGACATGCTGAAAAGAATCATGTTTTACATGAAGACCGGCTGAAAAAATGTAGTGCAATCTAAAAGCACAGAAATAAAGGTATTTTTATAAATAAAACTCCTATTTAATATTTCACATTTGCTTCCAGCTTTCCTCAAGGTCAGACCAATGTTTAGTGAAAACACTGTATTCCTCCTACGCCCATTATTCGTGTTTCCATTAAACTTGTTTACACAGGAAAGTACAGAAGAGCAATAGATTGGCAATATCCAGGTGACACACGATGCCCATACAGCCTCAAATCTGGGAAGAAGGGCAAGTACTGAATGGCCTCATCACCTTCATAGCCGTCCTTTACCTACTGTAGACTTAAGCAGGAGACAATTCGCCGCACAGTGTAGCTTCAGGTGAAGCAAAGTTTTTTATTCGTCAAAACAAACAAGCAAAACGTGTTAGAGAAATGCCACAAAGTTTAACAGACATTTCGACCCCACCTGGGTCTTTATCCCAAGTCGGAATGTGGCCAGAAGTATGTAAATTGCATACCTGCGGTCACATAACCGTCTGCTCCTGGCGCTGGAGAATCCTCACAGTGCACACAGTGCGTGATGTGAAGATTTACAAGTCTGCAGTCTTATAATTTGTGTCTTTTTTAAAGTCTATTTTATGATTGTTTGCCTGTTTTATTTTTTATGTATGAAATCTTTAGGGGAATATGTAAATTTTTGCTTTCATAAGGCCCCAAAAAATGTAAAAGAAGAAAACAAGATATAAGAAAGGTGTCATATAGAACATAGTGGACAAGTTTCACCAAGGTATCCCAGGTGATATATACATAAATTGTGGTAATATACAAGATATACATATTTCATACAAGCAGAATATATTAAGGTAAAGGTTTAGCTCTGGCAATGGAATGTTGGCAAATTGTGCAAATGCATAGTAGATAGCATAAACATATTAGAAACAAAGGATTACGCACACCTCCCAACTTTTTAAGTACAGAAAGAGGGACCGATCATGAGGAAAATTTTGGCCACACCCCAATCCTCACATATTTACCATTTCTTTCTCCCCTGGCACAAGGAGTTGTCAGAGGGGTGGTGGCAGTGAGGGGCATTCAGCAGACGCTCAAGACTGCATGGCGTAGACCCAAATCTGGGACTGTCCAATGTGTCCGGGACAGTTGGGACTAGAGATGAGCGACTTTGCCTTTTTTAGGGTCAAGTCGGGTTTCATGAAACCCGAATTTCTCAAAAGTCGAGTTGAATGAAATCGGCCGACTATAGGGAAAAGTCGTGAAACACGAAACCCAATGCAAGTCAATGGGGAGAAAAGTCGGCAGTGAGTGGAGGACTGTAAACACACCTGGCATGAATTTTATCCCTAGAGGCTACGAAATCTCTCTCTCTTCTCCCTCTCTCTCCCACTCCCACTCCAGCTACGCTCCCGCTACGCTACGCTCCGCTTCTCTCATTGGCTGAAAAAAGTCACGTGCAAGCATTCGGCGAAACCCGACTTTGGCGCTGGAGTTGCCGACCGCATGGCCAACTTCACACTGTGGTCGGGTTTCGTTTCATGAAACCCGATTTTGGCAAAAGTCGGCGACTTTTGAATCTGACCGACCTGTTTCGCTCAACTCTAGTTGGGACTAAAGAGGATTGATTCACGGATCTCTGGACCAGCGTCCAGGTCAGTAGTACCTGGCAGCTGGACAGAAGGCTGCAAAGCTTTTGATTAGCCAAAGCTGGCACAACGTCATCTGTCCATCCTGCTCATCTTTTGGGACCTGCAGATTATCTTTTCTTCCTTCATTCACAGTCCGAGCCACCACAATTTTCTCATCTTGATGTAGTTTCAGTTCATGACACCTGGCTTTTTGTGTCTGTAAGGCCATGTTCCCACATTGCAGAAATACTGTCTGTCTTTTTTTGTTTTCTGCAGGATCAACACCAAACTACACAATAAGGCTATGAGCACACGTCCAAAATTCCTGTGGATTTTATGCGTTTTTGCCGCGTTTTTTTACCTTGAAAACTCTGCAAAAATGCATAAAATAAGCAACCCATTGAATTCAATGGCATTCCGCACATGCTGTGCTAATGCTGCGTATTTTTCCGCGGTAAAATCGCATCGCAGAAAAATACACAGCATGCTCATTCTTTTTGCGGAATCGCGGGAATTCTGACCACATAGGAATGCATTGTTCCGCTTACTTTCCACATGTGGCTATGCCCACCATGCACAAAGTAAGCGGAAAATGTGCGGATGGTACCCAGGGTCTGGAGGAGAGGAGATTCTCCTCCTGGCTCTGGGTACCATATCCCTGTAAAAAATAGAATTAAAATAAAAAATCTTGATATTCTCACCTTCTGGCGTCCTGCGCAGCGTCCCCAGACCTCAGTGATGCTCCCGGCAACTTTCGTTCCCAGTGATGCCTTGCGACAATGACCTGTGATGACGTAGCGGTCTCGCGAGATGCTACGTCTTCTGGGGTCATTGTTGCAAGGCATCGCTGGGAACAGGACTTGTCGGGAGCATCGCTGAGGCCTGGGGACGCTGCGGGGGACGCCGGAAGGTGACAATATCAAGATTTTTATTTTTAACATTAGATGTTTTTACTACTGATGCCGCATAGGCAGCCTCAATAGTAAAAAGTTGGTCACACTCATCAAACACTATGTTTGATGAGTGTGACCAGCCCGTCAATCAGTTATCCAAGTGATGCTACAGATCGCTTGGAAAACGCTAGTATTCTGCAAGCTAATTACGCTTGCAAATCGCTAGTTTTTTGCGGGAATTACGCATGTGGAATTGTAGCAAATTTCCCGTGGCAGGGAGTTGCGGAATTGCCGCGGAAATTCCGCACGTGTGTACATAGCCTAACAATCTTCTCCCCCATCTTGTACATAGCAGTGTATTTATGTCAGTATAATCAGTCAGAGCCTGCAAAACAGATCAAGTACACAAAATTCTCCCAGTGATATCATCAGGACTTATGGCTCAGTAGATAAAGTGTCTTTTCTGTAATGTAAAGGTTATGGGTTTGAGACCTGGGAACAATCACTAAAAACTAGTAATTGATTATAATTTTTACAACTTTGAAAAACAAAAAAATATTTTTCTCCACCTCAGTATACTGTACATGCACCATAAAAATACATTGTTATGCAAAATGTATTTCTATGGATTTGTAAAAGCTGCTTCTGGATTAATTGTCTGCAATAGATCAATAGATGTCAAGATTACCATATTTTTCTCTCTATATCATTGACGGCTGTCAGTAGTAGAGCAATAACCTGTGAAGCGTAAGATGCCAGGAAATGTGAGTTCGCTTCCTGGGGAGACCAGATCACAGGAGAAAGAAGAGGTGATTAAACAGTTTAATTTATGCAGAGAGCAGCTCCGCCCACAAGGCGCTATGGAAGGAGTGATGAAAACATCGGAGAGGTGACTATGGAAAAGGGGAGAAAAGCTGTGTTGGGACAGATAGGAGCTATGGGATTACGCATCCAAAGGAAAATTCCTTATCTGACATATTAATTTCAAAGGTTGGAAGGTCTGGATCATTCACAGAGAAAAAAAAAGAAAATACTTAATGTTTACTTGATGATGAGGAATAAGGGAAGCCCTTTCTAAAGCAATAGCAAAATTCAGAGGATATTAAGTGACTAATGCAAAAGAAGGTGCACAGGAATTATAGTAGTCATACAGAAATGGGTGCAATAGCATACTGTGGCCCCAATAGGTATGGATTTATTACCTGTGCTGGCTGGTCTCCTTATGGCGCTGCAATGTGTGCTGCATGCAGTGAGTGCACAGGGGATTGATTGTGTTTAACCAGTTTCCGACGATGGGCCTAATAATACGCCCACATCGGACTACGTCTGTTTGGGGCGGACTCCGGCACTGAGCCAGCGCCTTTCCAGGCACATGACAGCTGATCTATACAGCTGACATGCGGCCGCAACAGACGCAGATGGAATCGTGATCCACCCGCAGCTGTTAACTAGATCTCTGACAGCGGCATTCCCGCCCATTGGTGACCCCATCACATGATCGCGGGTCACCGATGGGTCGGCATGACAACCAGAAGTCTGCAGCAGACATCTATGGTTGTCATAGCCAGATTGCTATGAGTGCCGCCCAGTGGTTGGCGCTCATAGCAAGTGAGCATTTCTGCTACACACAGGTGATCTGATCATCGCCTGTGTGTAGCAGAGGCAATCTAAATATTTCAGCTTCTAGTCTCCCATGGAGATTATTGAAGAATGCAAAAAGTAAAAAAAAAAAAAAAAAATTTAAAAATATTTAAAAAATTAAAAAATACAAAAGTTCAAATCAACAAAATAACACAATAAAAAAATCAAATATGCACGTTTGGTATCACCGCTTTCAGAATCGCCCGATCTATCAATATAAAAAAAATGAACCCGATCACTAAATGGCATAACTAGAAAAAAAATCAAAACGCCAGAATTGTTTTTTTGGTCGCCGCTACATTGCAATAAAATGCAATAACGGGTGATCAAAAGATTGTATCTGCACAAAGACCAGATGCTGAAAAATGGAGACGCTACAGGTCTCGGAAAATGGTGTTATTTTTTTTAAATTTTGGAATTTTTTTCCACCATTTAAATAAAAAAGAACTTAGACATGTTTGGTGTCTGTGAAGCAGTAATGACCTGGAGAATCATAATGGCAGGTCAGTTATAGCATTTAGTCAACATGGTGAAAAAAAAAAACTGTCGAATTGCACTTTCTTTGCAATTTCACTGCACTTGGATTTTTTTTCCCAATTTTTCAGTACACTATATGTTAAAACCAATGGAGTCATTCAAAAGAAAACTACAACTTGTCCCACAAAAAACAAGCTTGTTCGTGGCCATATTGACAGAAAAATAAAAAAGTTATGGCTCTGGGAAGAAGGGGAGCGAAAAAGAGAAATTCAAAAGCTGAAATACCCCTGGTCATTAAAGGGATAAATTAGTGACACGAGCCTCTGAGCCGGAAGTGAGACACACTTGTGTCGCCCACCGGAAGTCGTCATAATGGCTATGATGTGGCAATAGGGTGCCAAATGTCTATACGCATGCGCTGAGCGGTCATCATGGAAGCGGGGATGCTCAGTTAGGTGGGAGGAACTACGCTATGTGTAGTAGCGGTGCCAGCATGTAAACAGCTGCGGAGCAGCTATAGGAGGGAGATGTGTGGATAGAGCTTTAATAAAGCTGTGGCAGTGTATGAAGAAAGGGCAAGTAAATAAAGTTGTGACACTTACATGGAGACAGTTTTTTCAAACTTGTTCACTATATTCTATATGACACCATTCTTATATCTTGTATGCTTCTTTTACATTTTTTGGGGCCTTATGAAAGCAAAAAGTTAAATATTCCACTAAAGATGTTGCACAAAAATTTCATACATAAAAGAGGCAAAAAACATCTTTTTTTTTTTTTAAAATCCCAATTGTGTAAATCGACTAAAAACATAGAAAAACAAATGTCATCCACAATGGGAAATGTAAATAAAACAGGCAAACAATTATAAAATAGACTTTAAAAAAGACACAAATTATAAGACTGCAGACTTGTAAATCTTGACATCGCGCACTGTGTGCACTGTGAGGATTCTCCAGCGCCAGGAGCAGGCGGTCATGTGACCACAGGTATGCAATTTACATACTTCTGGCCACATTCCGAGTAAATGTGTCCAGTACAATAGCACTGAGTGAGGCCGCGCAAGTCTAGTTGGCACGTGACCGTATATATAATAATAATAATAATCTTTATTTTTATATAGCGCTAACATATTCCTCAGCGCTTTACAGTTTGCACACAGTATCACTGTATATGCAAATCACATACTTGTGGTCACGTGCACGCTGCTCCTGGCATCAAAGTATTCTCACCGCACGCAGAGCGCAAGAGTTGAGGATTCACAAGTCTGCAGTCACATAGAGTGACTGCAGACTTGTGCCGTAGGGCTGGACTACTAGGACTTGGTGTTGGTCTCCTGTTAGCCTGCTTTCCAAACCTTTTGTCCCCTTTTTCCTTTCCTACTTTGCTGGTGTGTAGGTCTTCCCACTAAGTTTTATATATGAGCCAAGCAGATGTGGTTGAAGATGTGATAGATCCTGCCCAGTTTGCAGTAATCTCTTATACTACAGATGTCCTTCTTACCTTTACTCTTGGCCCAACATTTCCTAAAATGAGTTGAAAAAAAGAAAGCAACAACATTTTTGAAACCACAATCATGATTTGACTATATACTGTCAGGAGAAATTTATACTATATGTGGCCATCTAGTGGTCGTAATGTGAGTTGCAGCTTTAGAAACTACATACTGAATTTCTAATACCAGAAATTGTCTTCAGTGAAATCCGCCAACAGGCTAACGTGATCACACATGTATGCTGTAGTGCATGCAATTCTGGGAAAGCAGATATTTAAAAATCCTTAAATAATCACGATTTAGCCTATTATTATCAGTAAGCAATGTTGCACCCGAGCCTGCAATCTGTAGGGGTTTTTTTGGGGGAGGGTGTATAATAGGGACAATCCGATATCCTGTTGTCCACAAATGCATGTTACACAATATAACCCCTTCTGATCTGTAATCAGCTTTGTAAAATCCCCTATGTTTCCTGACTAAGGTCCCTGGTTTTACTTCCAACATTTTGTGATTTTTGCTTTAATTCTTTGGTGACGTCCTTTTAAATAATTCTATTTTCTGTCTTTGAGAAATGATACATTTGCAGGTGATTGTGTATACTGGATTGTATATCAAGCATGCAGAATATGTTTTATTTTCTGATCTTTTTGGGGTTTTTCTTTTTGCAAATAACTCCTTCCTAATTTACAGGCGCTGCAGCCTGGAGCACTTCAACCTTTACCAAAGAGGCCAGCACTTGAAAAAAGCAATGGGGCCACCACGGTGTTTAACCCCAGTGTTTTTCACTACCAACAGGCTCTAGCAAATATGCAGTTACAGCAACCTGCATTCATCCCGACAGGTAAGAGTCATCTGAAGAACTACAGCTACATGCAAGTCTTGGGGGCAAAACATGGACATTTGGGGTTGTTGGGGTATTCCAGCAGAATTACCACTACTTTCAATATGTTTCACCCAAAAATGGCTTTTATTCATTAACCGTATTCTGGCCTAACATAATATGGCTAAATCTTCTCCAGCTTGGCCTACTAATTGTTTGCCCCGTCTATGTTACTCTATACATTAGAGGATTTTAAATGCTGCCTTATGTAGGAGACTGTCTTAGTAGACTGGATTGATTCCAAGAATCTGGATTTTCTTTTATTGGAAAAACATTAGTGTTTCTATGTTTTAATAAAGGGATAAATAATAACTAAATATATTTCTAAGATTTTTGATTGATGGCTTTATCTTGGGGCACAATCAGACGACCATATAAATAGGACTGGGATCAGAACCCAGTGCACGGACTGGCTGGCGGCTCTCCCTACCAAAGTGTGACAGCTGCATAGAAATACATGCTATCATGTTTGGTTCGGGAGAGCCGCTGGCCAGTCCGAGCATTGCGTTCCGATCTCCGTCTGACTGCACCCTTAGGATGGACCATTAATATATAGTATGTATGTGTCAGACCTCCATGATCGCAAGCCAGGCACTGCCATAGTGATGCATATAGTTGATGGCCTATACTAAGGATAGGTATTTACTTAAAATCCTGGAAAACCCAGTTTAGGGATCACACAGAGATTACCCAGACAGATCTCAGCTGTACGAACTGGATCCATTCAAACTCTCTGTGGCCATCTCTCTGTTTAATCTGTCAGGTCCCCCCCCCCCTTCCACACGGCAGAACAAGGTTTTGGGGACCCCTTGTAGATGTGCAATAAATATTTATGGTGGGAATACCCCTTTAAGAATCTGCTGGATCTGCGTCCCATTTATCTGAATGAGTCTTGTATAAATCCTTGCACGTGCTACATACACAACCCCATTCAAAAGTATCGGAGGGAATATTACTTAGGCCGGGTTCACACTTGTGAGTGCAATGCATAGAAATGCATACAGCCGCGCCCTCCGGTCTCGAGTGCCGGCGTCAGTGCCGAGTATTGAGGCAAGAGTCTCGCGCAAGTTTCTCACATTGCACTTGCAAGTGTGACCCTGGCCATACAGGAATTTCTGTATCAAATCTAAATTCACCAATGTGATAATTAATGAAATTTAAAGGGAATCTGTCAGCAGAGTTTTGCTAGTTAATCTGGGGCAGGAAAATCTAGAGCAAGTGAGCCTGATTCCAGGGATGTGTCACTTACTAGGCAGTGTATTGTAGTTTCAATACAATCAGTGTTTTATTAGCAGGAAATTATCACTAGAGGACTAGGTCTCACGTGCAGAGCAGTCCAGCTTACCTGTGTAACTCCGCCCCCACCACTGATTGGCCTATTCACATATTAAGCTGCAAGTCAGTGGTGTGGGCAGTGAATTGATTCAGAGAACTTCTAGATCTATAACAGAGAAAATATGGATTCTATTAACACTACACCAAACAGTTCAGTAAGTGACACACTGCTGGAATCAGGCTCTCTGCCCCTACATTATGCTGCTATAAAAAAAACCTGCTGACAGATTCCACACATAGGTATATGTTTTGTTCCTGACTGAATTTTCTGTCATGCCAATATTTAGTGGGATAAATATAATTATTTGTAGCTTTTATGCATGTAATAAAAAGATGACATCAAGCTAGGAGCTGATCACCTGCTTATTTTCATTATGTGTTTAATTGATAGTGTTTCCACTAGTATTACGTACATACTACATAGCTCAGGCTTTGTTGAAGGGATAATTTGATCAGAAAATAACGTATTGTTTAAATCAGATTTTTGTGTTAAATATTTCTTTAGAATTTTGGGTACTTTTTTTTCACCACAATCCGTATTAAAAAAAAAAAAAATTCTTGACATTTTCATACTGATTACTGGGGATGTTCTATCCTGTTCTTTCAGGAAATGCACATGTACATTAGCCTCACTCAGACTCTTACTTTTATATTGAAGCATCGAGCATGTGCAAAGGTGATTTTGAAGGGAGGGGGATCATGCAGATATGTGACCTCACTTATTGTGAATCCAGCTTTATTTTTAAAGATCTTACCTATCACTGTAAACCTGAAAATGATCACGAAACTGCTGAAAACTCTTCCTGAAACAACAGGAAGTAGGAATCTAAAACATTCTTATTGGTCAGGGTGAAAATTGCAAGATTTCTCTTTTTGTTTTTAATGAAGACCAGAATATTTTTAAAAAATTGCAAAAATATAAATACACATACAGTATATATGTAACACAAAAACCTGAGGTCATTTTCTGATGACACATTTCCTTTAAAAATGTTTGAATCAGAGGGGACACACTTCTAGCACATGTAGCACTTCCAGATACAATGCATTCTCTCATCCAGACAGGCAAAATGAAACCATTCGGTCAAAGAAATGTGAAGATTAATAGTTGATAATTACTTATAGAAGGTTTAGTTATAAAGGCTTAGAAATGTCTAATTCCATGATGGCTGAGGATGGTTGAGTTGAATAAAAGCCACATTGCGTTCCTTTAATGGGATTGTCCAGAATTAAGAAAGGGTCTGCCATATTTCTGAAACTGTACCGTGCATGCCTGTGTACGGTGCCTACAACTACAGAGCTTAGGCTCTGTTCACATATCCATTTGTCTCTCCATTTTTTGATGTTTTAGAAGCATAAAGTGAGCCAGTCTAATGAATGGTCCTGAAATGTCCTCCACTTGCATTATTTCCATCTATCCGTGTGCACAACTTTCTTTTTCCCCGCCAAAGAAAAAAAATACTATGGGAAATGATCATGCGTTGTTAACTGTTTAACAGATACAAAGAGGAAAACTAAAGTTAATCGAGTAAAAGAATCACTCCTCCACAAATCAAAGTCTTTATCCCCTTAATATATTTCACTCATCATATTATACGGCACTGTCTACTTACAATTGCTCATTTTATCTGTCTACCCAGTTATTTCTTCTCTTTTCCATTAGTGAGTTTTACAGTGATGACTCATGCAGGGAATAGAAACTTCATCTTTCTACAGAGAGCTTAGCAAGGATTCAGCTAGTCGGTTTTTAATCACGTGATGAATGAGATAAGAGACAAATTAACTGGTTAGAAAGGCAAAATGAACAATTGTAAATACACAGTGCCATATAACATTATATATATATATATATAATTTTTGTACAAATCTGTGCTTTTGTTTTCTTTTTAAATAGCTAATTCATTACAAACGGATGAAAACTGGATAAGTAAGGAAAGCCTTAGCCCATTCAAAAATGAGATGCAGTACCAGATGCAGTGCTCATAGACTGGCATGATCCTGTTTTGGGGAAAAAAATGATTCTTTTTTTATCCTGATAACCCCCCTAAACCTTTTCCCAGTGTAATTTTTTGCATAGTAGTACAATAGTTATCATTTCCCGACAAAAGATTCTAGAGAGTATGGTATCTTCCACTATCCCAAGGTGAATGCATTCAGGTGTGAAGTGATATGGTGTTCAGGAGATAATGTAGGGAACTGCAATGCATCAATGTGGCAAACCTCCATACACGCGTACTTTGTTCCTAGACGTATCCATGTGAGACAAGGTTAGCAGCATTAAAGAAGGGATTCTTTGCAGTTACACTCAGAATTGCCTTAGGCTTCTCTTACACTTACCGGGTTTCTTGCGGCCCGTTATTGCGGGTCTTCTTTGCGGGCCATACCGCTGCAATTTTCACGGTCTGCCGCAATAAAGGACCACAAAAAACTTGCAGATCGCCGCTTTTCAGGTTTCCAATACTATAGAAGTATTGGTGTTCCGCAAAATCGGAAGTGACGGTGCAGGCTCAATTTTTTTTCACGGCCCTCACGGCCATATGGCACACGGCGCTCAGACTAATTTTTTGCAGCCCTATAGAAATCTATTGGGGCTGCAAAAACGGCCAGCAAAAACACGGTAAATGTAAAAGAACCCTAACATTCTCCAATTCTTGTTTTCTTTTATACAAAATAGAATAAATTCTCTATATAAAAATGATTAAAGTATACCTCTAATTCTCCACTATACTAATTATTTTGTATTTCCTAAAGTCCGGTAACTTAGCTGAGCCATTAGTCCTGTTTCTTCAACGCAAGTTTCAAAGGTTCTCTGTACACTGTAAGCACTTTTTAGGGTATGTGCACACGATGCGGATTGGGCTCAGGAATTTCCTAAGCAGGTTCTGCATCTCTTGGTAGAATCTGCAAGTCAAAATCCACACGTTTTTTATGAGGATTTTGTGCGAATTTAATGTGGATTGTCATGCTTTTTTTGGCCTGCGGATTTCTATAATGAAATGAGTGTTGAAACACAGCGGAATCCGCACAAAGAATTGAAATGCTGCGGAAAATAAACTGCTGCGGATTCCGTGCGGAATTTTCCGCTGCATGTGCGCAGCAATTTTATTTTTCCATTGGTTAACATTGTATGGTCAAACACTTGCAGATTCGCAACAAATCCGCAACGTTTGCACATTCCCTAAAAGGTGATATCCAGGACTTTGTGAAAAATAAAAAATGTGCCTAAGCAGTAACGGGCAGGTAGTTGCCATTCTTTGCCGACACAGAGCAGTCACAGACCGCTCCTCCCAGCGATGCAGCCGCCTCTGCTGATGTCACATCAATAGAGTGGCGGCTCCTTTTCTACTCCGCCCTATTGACTTGGCGAGACTTCCGTCGTCTCACCCAATTAGGCAGCAGGAGTAGGCTGTCAATCAAAATGACGTCAAAGACCCCACCCCATCAGCAGAGCGGAGCAGAAAAGATTCCATCTTAGACAACCCTTTTAATAGCACAGGAAATAATAAAATGGCTGTTGTAGGGATTCACGCTCTCTGGTAGGCATTAGGTAGCGATCCCACAGGCACCTACATGTCTGTGCAGGCTCACCCGAACAGATTACAGTCCTTTCTCCCAGAGGAAACTTTATACACAAAAGAGGTACCGTCCTACCAGTTTTGGCATCCCCTTCATCCTGAGCTCCAGCAGCTTCCATCGCCAAACAAAAGTGTTCATCTCCATGCACCGCTCAATCTGAACAGGCTGCAGCTTCCACACATTACTCTGCAGCTCCAACAGACAGACTGTTCAGCTTTCCTTGCTGACCCATGCAGACGCCATTCAGAGAGACCCTGTCATGTTTCTCTCCCAGCTACAGCTCACATTTTGGCTGTTCACTCACCAGCTTGAACACACTCCACTCTGCTTAATATTCAGCAAACTGACACAAGGAGAACCCATTTACTGGTTCTTAGTCAAAGCTAGCCAGGTGCCGCTAATTAAGACCTACAGTGCTAGGATTTAACCAGTCCTGCCTGGCTTTGCTGCTCTGTTTAAAAGCCTTTTGTTATGGACAGTGCAAGAAAAAGCTGCCTCTCTTTGATCTCAATCAGCACTCAGCAGCTAAAGGGTCCCTGCTCTGCCCAACCTATAAATGCTGGTACTGCTTTAGCCAATCGTTGCAGATGATGAAGTGATGTCAGAGAACAAGGCAGTATTTTAACAACTTTTGCTGTATAGTTCTGTTATCATCTGACAGCAGCATGATTAAGGGGTAGAGTCCCTGATTTCAGTGATGTGTCACTTACTGGGCTTCTTACCATAGTTTTTCTTAAAAGCTGTTTTATTTGCTGCAGAACTCCCAGTTCTCTGAATGCTGAGCTCTGTATAACTCAGTCCACACCACTGATTGGCATCTTTCTGTGTACACTGTGCATTGCCAGAAATCTGCCAATCAGTGGTGGAAGTGGAGTTTTACAGGGTTTGCAAATATGGAGGAGTACACAGAAGCAGAATTACTAGCCTTCTAGTTATAATCTCCTGCTGATAAAATTATGATTTTATCAAAACTACAACAAGCAGCCCAGTAAGTGATCTATCGCAGGAATCGTGGTCTATGTCTCTACATGAGAGTATATGAATTAATGGGGCTTTTAGTGGATTTTATGCACTGCTTAACATGACAAACAATTACTCGCACATCAACAGATCTGATTTTTTTAATCTATTCTTTGTCTGCAAAAACATGACATGTGAACAGTCACATTGACTACAATGGGTATGTGTTAAGTTCGTAAACAAAAAAGGGATAAAACTTGTATGAGGAACGCCAATGTCTGAATAAGGCCCAATCCAGTGGCTTCCATATTAGCCAGCTAAGGCTAAGCAACGAGCTTGGATTGCCCATTGAACACCAGTTAGTAAGTCTGCAGATTCACCTCTAGGCAACCCACAGCAAATTTAAGTGCCAGTGTTAGGAAATTATATTTGGTAGTGGTGGTGTCAGCACAGCCATTTTTCTGTTTTTAATCTTCATTACAAAGATCAGTTTGTAGGTTGTGCTGAGACGTGTAGTTTGGCAATAACTGGAGGATCATAAAGCTTTTTTTTTCTAATAACTGCATTGCCCATGAGTTCCAGTGATGACACTAAAGAATCTACAACTTAGGTTGCAGCTACTACTCATCCATGTTATTACAATGCTGTGTGATCAGGGTAGTCATGTGTATCTTGCCTTAGAGGTCGTGATGTCTTTTTTTTGCTCTTAGTGTATTCCTGCTGCTCTCCTGAGTATTCCTTTTTATTTTTATTTTTTTAAATCTGCCATACGGTCCCAGAGATATGGACCTTTTAATTTAGTTCAAATGTTTATGGTCTTTACCAAGTGGGCATTGCTCACAGGGTAATAATGCAGAGCAGCCCAAAGACACGCCCCAGAGGATCTTGTGAGCCACACCCCTTAAAAATAAAAGGTAACACTGAATAAAAAGGCCCATACATCTGGAACCGTATTGCGGATTTAAGAAAAGAATAAAGGGGGATACTCAGACGAGCAGCATGAAGAAAATAAAAGCAAACACTGGCCACTGACCTTTAAGTTAAAGGTATCATTGACACATAACATATATTTGCTTATATTTGTATTGTGTTTTGAAATGTGTTAGTTTCCTTAATTATAATTGGCTTTTCCCTTTTTTTCTCTTTTTTTTTTCTTTTATAACGCTGTCTTGCTTTGCACTGTGATTGCATGCTGCTCCCGGTGTAACCTTCATGGTGATGTCACATGGCTTGCTGCTGTGATACCTACCACGCTCCTCCAAATCCACCATGTGTTGCTATGGTTACCATTAACCCTCCACCCTCCTGTATGTCGCTTCCATGGTTCCCTCCTGAAAAGTACCCATGATGCACGGTGCTACGCCCACCACTGTGTCTGCAGCAACAACACCCGTCACCAGCGTGCCCTTCGCTGCAACAGCTACAGCCAATCAGGTTTGGCCCTTTAAATAGCTTTATTTCACATGTAGAAGCCTGGCATAATGTGCAAATAGCGTAATATATGCACCTTGCGGATAGGTGGCTTCATGTGAGGAGAGAACGTGCTCGGATAAGGTGTTATCTAAGCATGCTCATGTGCTAACCGAGTGTCTTCGGCGTGCACATTCGCTCATCACTAGTGGCTACAGAAATTAATGATTTTCATCACTGTATAGATATATACTGATCTATAGTTTTCTGTATATCTATACTAGAAAATATCACTTTCATTACTAAGGGTTAAAGCTTCTGGAGCTTGTCCTGAGGTGCATATATCTGATGACTATGACAGTTCTCTCTGCCGAGTGCAATATCTAAGCTACGAGAAGCGGCTCTCGTATACTATAATATTAGCCTTTCATCACAGGCTCAGGATCTGATCTATTATTTGCGAGTACTCCTTATGACGAACTAATAAAACCCTCTATAGATCTCGTAAGATAGTCACGTAGTCGTCATTTAAGTTCATTAATATCACTAATTAGTTCAATAGTTCCATGGTTTTTGCTAAAAAAAAAAAACAATAACTAACATAGGATAACGTGCCCGGCTGCTGCAGAACATCTTGATGTAATTCATATGAGGCCTGCATGTTTTTCGGTAGGCGTCTATTTGCTGAGATATGTAATCCTATAAGAACTTGAATGTTTACAAGTCAAAGTTTGGAATTGAGAATCACACCTAAAAATGTGAGAGATGATGACAAGTTATTATAAATGGTTCTAGAATTTTTATGTGTTATAATCTAAAAAGAACAAGAAAAAACGTAATCTCCTGATAGACCTTGTTCACACAGTGCAATTTTGGTGCAGTTTTTTATTTTAAACTTTAAATAGAAAGAAAGTAAGAAATGTGGATTTTCTGGTTCTTCAAAATAAATCGCAGGTGCTCCAGTGACATGTTCGAGTCCTCGCGCCCGCAGGTGCTTGTTACAGGAGTTTGCTGAGGGTGCGCCAGTATGCGCAGAATATCACGAGTGCTCGAGTGAGATGTTAGACAGCCATAAAACACGCAGGGGTTGCCTGACCAACACGCGCAATTCCCACATGTTTTGTGGCTGTCGACCAGCTGCAAAACATGCGGAACAAGCACCTGCGCTCATCACTAATACTCAGAAATCTATGGGTGCTGATGCCACATACTGTATAGGCCAATGTTAGGCCGGTATATGTCAATAGACCAAATTATGTCAATTCAAAGAAATGAGTAAAACAAATTTTGGTGCAAAAAGTTTGTGACTTTCTGCTATTTTTACGCCAGTCCTGGCAACGTTTTGAAAAATGGTCAGGGCTTTGACCAGGGCATGGCCATATGCAGCAGACAAATTCATCATAATTCACGCCTCAGAGTGGTGACTATGATGACAACAATGTATGACAGTCCGTTACTGGTCTACACTTCTTATTTTGGTGACCTTAAAGGCTTGTGCAGACAACTGTTTTAATCGAGTGAGTACTATTATATTATTCTATGGGGCCGTGCACATGTCCGATCTTACGAGTGCACTGCGCTACTAGTCGGGTTCTGGCCAGGAGTATGCGTATCACTTACGTACCTACAGGTCCCGGCTCGAAATCGGTGAATCCCTGCAGCGCACAGTGTGTGCGCTGGGGGATTCATGCGTCTGCAGTCACTCAGAGTGACAGCAGACGTATTATTTTTGACCGGGCAACCCAATTAAGGCCACGTTCACATGTTCAGTATTTTGTCAGGATTTCACATCACTATTTGTAAGCCAAATCCAGGAGTGAGTGATAAATACAGAAGTGGTGACATGTTTCTGTTAGGCCGGGGTCACACTAACCGACGCAAAATACGGTCCGTAGTTTACAGGCGTAATACGGATGAATTAACCCTAAATAGTGATCCGTATGTCATCCGTAAGCAAGGTGTGGTCGTGTATTTTTCGCATTTTCGCATGTAAGCATCCGTATGTAATCCGTATGGCATCCGTATGCCATCCGTATGCTGAGATTTTCTCGCCGGCTTGCAAAATGGACATATAATGGAGCCCTATGACAGGTTTTATAACACAAGCGAAAGAATAGATATAGACGCATAGAATGCATATATATATATACATATATATATATATATATATATATACACATGTCATTGAGACATATATATTTATATTTCACAGAGTTCTTCATAGCAGAATTGCCGCTAATTCAATTGCCGGCTTTTGTCAAATCCTTCCCCAACCCGACATGAAATGACACATGGTTTACATACAGTAAACCATTTCATTTCATGTTTTTTTGTATGTCTTTCATTAGTAATTAGATGAGGGTTGATGTGTAAAATTTGGGAGGTGTAGGTGTTAATTTAAGGGGTTAATTCGTTGTAAAACAATGTGTGGGCTCCTGCGGTAATTTGTCAATGCAGGAGTCCACACATTTTTTTACAACGAATTAACCCCTTAAATTAACACCTACACCTCCCTAATTTTAAACATCAACCCTCATCTAATTACTAATGAAAGACATACAAAAAAAAACATGAAATGAAATGGTTTACTGTATGTAAACCATGTGTCATTTCATGTCGGGTTGGGGAATGATTTGACAAAAGCCGGAAATTGAATTAGCGGCTATTCTGCTATGAAGAACTCTGTGAAATATAAATATATATATATGTGTCTCAATGACATGTGTGTATATATATATATATATATATATATATATATATATATATATATATTCTATGTGTCTATATCTATTCTTTCGTTTGTGTTATAAAACCTGTCAGTGTGAGTTTACTGTATCGCGCACTGAATTGCCGGCTTTTCTAAAAGACACCGGGTGCGTATTTCTCGCAAGTCACATGTGTGGTCCGTGTGTAATGCGTATTTTTAGCGCACCCATAGACTTGCATTGGCGCACTACGGGCGTAGTACGCTGACAATCGCAGCATGCTGCAATTGGCACGGACCGTAGAATACAGACGAGAAATATACGGCTGATGGGAGCAAACCCATAGAGAATCATTTGTCCGTGTGTAATGCGTGATTTTAACGCCTCTCACTCGTCCGTATTCCTCTCTAGTGTGACCCCGGCCTTATACTTTTCCTCTGATTGTTCCACTCCTGATTCTGACTTACAAATACTGATGTAAATTACTGACCAAATACTGATAGTGTGAACATGGCCTAATTCTCCACATCCGAGAAAAAACAATCCCACTCTGATCACAGAGTCTGATCAGAGTATTATCAGATGAAGAACATACAGGTGTCTGCACCTTCCCTCAGACTTCTTTACACATTAGTCTAACATTGGCCATTATCGACGGTTTCACCTGACAGTCGTATGTGAATGGTGGAGCCTTCATACTGTTCCCACTACAATTGATGCCGACTGACAGAAGGACCCAGCATGTCCAATTTTGGACTTCCTATTTTTTCATTCTTTAAGAGATGATCTGTGGCCAGAGACATTTGGCAGCAGCTCTCTCATAAGGAACAAGAGAGCGCCCGGTCACCTGAGCGCTCCAGTGTTAGGGAGAGTAGAGCCGAAAGCTGCCGACCACTCCATCAGCCAAACCATCGTTGACAGCTATCTCACGTTTTTTACGGAGGGTTTGTCCAACGCACTCTTCATCAGGACTGGCTTACCAAGTGTCAATCTTCGTGAATTGGGAGCCTTACAAGGAACAAGGATTAAAGGGCTATTTCCATCTTTATAGCTTATGTATGACATATTGTAGGTATCTGAAAAATGCTGGTTTCAATATGGGGTCCATCATCCACCTAGAGTGTGGGGTTTCATAGGACACCACTGTCAAAGGTGAAGCTACCATTCATGTGCAGCTCTCACCATTCATATCTATAACATTGCTGGGCAATTCATAGGTAACACAACTCATATATTTAGGCCATATTTTATGTTTTTTTGCTATTTATTGCAGATTTTTTCTTTAGAAAACTATAAACAATATACAGGTAGTGATGAGCGAACGTGTTCGGATAGCGTGTTATCCAATCATGCTCACGTGCTAACCGAGTGTCTTCGGCGTACTCGGACAGTATGTTCCAGTCCCCGTGGCTGTTAGACGGCCGCAACACATGTGTGGAATGCCTAACAAACACACTCCCTGCATGTGTTGCGGCTTTCTAACAACTGCGAATCATGCAGCTGCGGGGACTCTGACATATTATCCGAGCACGCCCAAGATACTCGAATAACACACAAGCATGCTCGGGTACCACCTTATCCGAGCCCGTTCGCTCATCACTATATAATGGCAGAAACTGCAACAAAACCTGCACTGTTTGAACAAGGTCTATATAGATATTATGTATATAGGAATTTTACAAATTGCCCATCATGCTGATGTAGCAAATCTATCTATTCTGTAACCCTGGTCTAAATGTCTTTTAACACGATGAAAATTGTATACATATAACCGAAGACTATAAATCCTGATATTCCTCCTTTTGTACGTAAAGCAAAATGATAATGGCCCCTTTGTTTCCCATAGAGTATTGTCAGATATCACATAATGGACCAGGTATAGAGCAAAGTACCAGCAGATGGGACCTGCCCTGTGCATAGCAAGTACTGCCTTAGCAAATAGACCCTGACTTAACCTACAGATCAACGCAGGGTTGACTAGAACTCATGCACAAGCCAAATAAATGCTTGCCTGGTTCCATTACCTAGAACCCGTCCTGCAGGAAACACACGGCTGTGACTTGCTGATCACAGACCCAGTTTTCCATTCACCACCATTTACGGCAATCATAAATAGCATTCTCTCCAGGAAAAAAGTTTTAATTTGAAATCTTTTCCACTGTAGATGTCCCAATTTTCACTAGATGAACTGAATAACAGCATGTATGTATCACAGATCTTACCAATAGAACAGTAAGTTTGTTTTCATCTTAACATTAACGTATTAACTGATTTCTTATATATGAAAGCATTTGATGGGACTACTCATACAATTAATGGCCTAGCGCTCCGGTACAGAGCTTTTATTCTCATTATATCTGATGATGGATCCTTTTGAGGTCAGGCTTTGACTTCTTAGATAGGATCAGATAATGCAGCTTCTAGGGGTTTATTCTGCACTGCTCTTACCACTGCAATGATTGGCTTGAAGGTTGCAGCAGATTTATATGCTTTTTTTTTTAGATTGTTGCTTCCATAATATGTTGCTTTTGTGTTGCTTTCCGTGTTAAAAATGGACCAATTTTCTAGATTCCAGATTTTTTTTTTCATTTTTTTTTTTTAAAAACCTATTTTTTTTAAACGTGAAATCCGAGGTTTTATTTGTAGAGTTCGATATCCGGAATGCAAACTATGTGAGCTTGTAGATGTGTTTATCAAGAGATTTTTTTTTTAGTCCATGTTTGGTCTCAAGGGCCTTTTTTGTATGTTCTACAAAGAAAGTGTATTATTACAAGATTAGGAGCTAAAGAGATTTATATTAGTAAAGGAATTTCATGAATCTCCTAGAACTTGAGCATAGATGTAATGTCATAGATGTAAGGTACCATTTCTAATGGCGTTGAAGGGACGGTAACGTGTAAATAGATGCGAACTAGGCTCTTCAAAAAATTGAAATGTTGCAAAACTGAGATGCATTATTACATTTTGGAACATTTCCCTGCAATTTTTTTTTAAAGGGAACTCTACATGATGGCAATACCATATGTTACTTTTAGTACACAGGGTACTGATTCTCTTAAAGGGAACCTTCCAGGTTCAACAATACTATGAATTTGCAGATGTAGGGTTAATCTGTAGGTTATTAGTGTTAGGTAGGTGCCTGGCTGCAGTAATGAAAGTGGGGCACTGAGGAGAAAATGAGCTCTTTTCCTAAAGGGATCCGCCGACTTTCAGTCAAGTGATTGCAGCCATCACTCACAACATGGTCAGCCCTACAGTGTGTCAGTGCAGAGCTGGCTTTCAGTCGTGTGATTGCAGCCATCATTCACCACACTGCTGGCTGTACAGTGTGTCTGTGCAGACATGACTGTTAGTCATGCGATTGCAGCCATCACTCATCACTCAGCCGGCTCTACAGTGTGTCAGCGCGCAGCTGGGTTTCAGTTATGTGATTGCAGTCATCACTTGCCACACAGTTGGCTCTACAGTATATCTGAGCAGAGCCGGTTGTCAGTCAGTGCCGGGGAGTGCTTACAGACGCTGCACTCTGTTTGGTGAGCAATGACTGATATCGCACTGGTGCGCCTGCATTACTGAAAGCTGGCAGATCCAGGAAAATACAAAGTTTATGTGCCGCACTTGCAGTACTGTGCCCAGGCATCTATATTAACCTGAAGTCTAACCCTTTACCTACTTGTCAATAGCGTTATCGGACCTGACAGGTTCCCTTTAAGGCTAGTTTCACACTAGTGTTTGGCAGAGCTGCGGAGGGCTGCGTAGTTCCTCCGTGAAGCTCCGCCCACTGCCGCACCTCCTCCTTTCAGCTCCGCCTATGTCTGCATGCAGCCTGCGTACCTATCTTTAACATTGGGTACGCAGGCCGTGCGGATGCGTCCGCATGCATCATTTTGACGATGCGGCGACAGCAACAAATGCAACACATTGTGTTCAATGCAGGTCGCCGCAGCATCAAAACGACGCAAGCAGACGCATCCGCATACATTCACATGGCCTGCATACCCAATGTTAAAGATAGGTACGCAGGCTGCATGCAGATGTAGGCGGAGCTGAACGGAGGAGGTGCGGCAGTGGGCAGAGCTTCACGGAGGAAGTCCTCAGCTCTGACATCCGCAAATCTGAAATCAGCCTCAGCTGGACATACACATTAAACAAATGTTGGGTGAATGTATTGATTTTGATAGCATTGGATGAGCTAATCTGTGTAAGACAGCCATATAGTCACCATATAGCAGATATCGGGGAAAGTGACCATGGATTGCAACATGCCGGATCCTTTCTCCACCTAGAGAAAAGCCGCTTCCAAAAGTTACTTAATTTCCACATTGAAGCTTCCCCGCACTTCTTGTAGCCTCTCTAAAGTTAGCAAAGCCCAGCTAGGAAAATAGATGACAGAAAAAAAATGCAATACATTATCACACAGCAACAAAAAAGACGAGATATGTGTGCCACTTCATAAGTTATGCAACTTATTACAATACTTCCAGTCTGAAAGGTCCCCTATCCTCCACTACTTCCCCAAGGATGATGCGAAAGACCTGTATTTTTTACAATTCATCATGCAATTGAAAAAAAAAAAAACACTAAGTAGTTTTCAGGCAAAATAAAACTTTTCCCAGGAGATTGGATTTTGTATAATACACCAAACTCATTAAAACACACCTACTGGTACAGAAGGTGAAGATCTCACCGTACCACCAGACTGCAGTGGTTGTACAGTGTTGTCTCCACTCCCGCTACCGTTGCAGATCCTCGAGCAGCCAACACTGGATATTCTGTAGGTGACTGCTAGTGGATGAGTATTGATAAATTTGTCATCCACCCGTCACAATTCGCCGCCCTAGGCACTGGTCCTCAAGTGCCTAGTGACAAATACAGACCTGGAAGAAGACCTGCCTGGACATAAAATCACAAGTCATAACTAAAAATAAGCGCAGCTTTCAGACTTGAACTATATTAGTAAGTTGCATAAGTTTCTAATTCAAACTACTGATATTGGTCCCCTATGTAAGACAAAAAAAATTATGTGGATGAACTTAATCATTTAAAGGGATTGTGCTTAGGAAAGGTCATCAAAATCTGTCCTTAGGGGTCCGACACACCTGACACCCTACAGATTAGCTCTATTAATGGCCAGATTTAAAAGTGAAATTGAATGTAGCTGAAGAGCAGAGCTCTGCACACGGTGTAGTGGCCACTGCTGAGACCTGCAGAATAGTCTCTTAAGTGATATTGATCAGTCTGACATGCTGCCAGAGATCCCCCTGGTGAGCTGGGAAAATAAAATACAGCTATTTACATTGGCGATAAGAAAGCAGCAATGAAGTTAGTAGATAGGGTAAACAATTGAATGAGAACAAAAGGGAAAGGGGAAGATGGCAACAATAGTAATGATAATAGTTGTGATTTTTTTTTTCAATAAAAATATAACCTTTATTGAGTATACATTGATAAGTTTCTATTTTAATATAATAATCCCTACTTCAAATGTTAAAATTATATTCAGGACAGCAGTCTTAAAACCTATAAAAAAAAACAAAAAAGTAAAACTTTAAAATAAACTTTAAATTGTTGTTGAGAGAATCCGTTGTTTCCAAATAAAAATGTCAGTGTTCACATGCAGCTATAACATTGACTCCTTTCAAGAGGACTCGTGACATGTCATTTTTACCTATTGTAATAGCCTCTGTTCTCCTGAATCTGACGTTGTTTGTCTTTTGTTCCTGCAACCCTTTAGTCCCGAGATATGGCCTCCCCCCTTCCCTGTGTAAAAATCTAGACTTGTTAGCCAAATGGGCATGTTCATCAACTTCCCTGTAGGCATCTCCTTGAGGGCCACACCACTTTGGCCAACAAGACTACATTTATGTACAGGGGTTGGACAAAATAATGCAAACACCTGAAAACATCAACAAAAGTTAGTTTAATATGGTGTAGGTCCAACTTTTGCTGCATTTACAGCCTCAATTCTCCGAGGTATGGATTCATACAAGGTATGAATTGTTTCCAAAGGAATTTTAGCCCATTCTTCAGTTAAAACACCCTCCAGTTCTTTGAGCGACGATGGCAGCGGAAATCGACGTCTAAAGGCCCCGTCACGCATGACGATTTACCAGCGATCCCGACAACGATATCAACGTGTCAGGATCGCTGGTAAGTCGCTATGTGATCGCTGGTGAGCTGTCAAACAGACAGCTTCACCATCGATTAGCACAGCGATGCCGAGCGCCCGGCATCGCTGTGTTCTGTTAGTTACCAGCGCGCTGATGCAGGCACCTGGTAACTAACGTACACATCGGGTATCCAAGGGACGCACGTCCCTTGGATACCCGATGTGTACATTAGTTACCAGCTGATCGCTGGGCTCCTGCCGGTCACACGCAGCGATGCGTGCTGGCCAGCGGGAGCCCAGCGACCAAAGAAATGTCCTGGGCTTTCCTGCAGCGATCAGCGATACCAGCAGGGGGCCGCTCGCTGATCGCTGTCACACACAGCGATCTCGCTGGTGAGATCGCTGTTGTGTCACAAAACTTGTGACTCAGCAGCGATCAAGCTAGTGAGATCGCTATGTGTGACTGGGCCTTTACTTGAATCTCTAAAATCGACCATAAATGCTCAATAATGTTGAGGTCTGGGAATGTGGGGGCCAGATGAGATGCTCAACTTCATTAGAATGTTCCTCGTGCCATGCTTTAACGATTCTAGCTGTATGAATTGGTGCATTATCATCCTGAAAGATGGCATTCCCCTCCGGGAACAGTGCTTGAACCGCAGGATGCACTTGGTCGTCCAAAATGCCTAAATAAGCTCGGCTGTTAATTCTTCCATGAAGGGATATCATTGGCCCGGCGGATCTCCACAAATTAGCACCCCAGATCATCACAGAACCTCCGCCATGTTTTACGGTTGGGAGAAGGCAGTGTGGATGGAATGCTTCTTTTGGCTGTCTCCAAAGGTACACTCGGCCGGAGGTCGGAAATAGGGTAAACGATGATTCGCCTGAGAATATCATATGATTCCAATGCTCGACGGACCAATTCTGGATGTTTATACACCACTCTAAATGCTTGGAAAAATTTGTCATTGAGAGCAGCGGTTTTCTAATTGCAACTCTTCCGTGGAATCCAGATTTGTGCAGCTCCCGACGAACAGTTTTTGTGGAAACTTGGTTCTGTAGGTGTTCTTTGAGCTCAGCAGTGATTTTTGGAGCCGCGGTCTTGCGATCCTCTCTCACAATTCGCTTTAGAGTCCGACGGTCTCTCTCAGTCAACTTCGACTTTCGGCCGGACCTGTGCTTTGCTGCGGATGTTTTTCCTTCTCTTTCAAATGCAGTCATTACTTTGGAGACAGTACCTCTTGACACGCCAAGCATTCGGGCACTTTCTGTTACACTAGCACCTGCCATACGAGCACCAACAATTTGGCCTCTTTGAAAATCCGAGAGGTCTGCCATTGATATCAGGTTTTCATCAATGTTCTTACAATTCTGCAAACAGTTAATTTACATACACTTATCACATAACACAAATAATCAACTACAAAACATTACCATGTGTCACGGTTTGCATGTTTATAACATGTTCAAAGATTATGATGCCAAAACGTTAGGTATTTCCATTACTTTGTCCAACCCCTGTAAATTGAAGAGGGGGCAATATCTTGGGAATGGAGAGGCGCCGGAACAACAAATACCCAACGTCGGATTTAGGAGAACCTAAACATTTACACCTGGTTAGAAAAAGAACATATTTCCGGCCAGTGACGGGTCCTCTTTAAGGAGAAGCTGAACTTTATTACATATATTGTGGACATGCAACGCTGGTATTAGATACTGCATTATTGGTAATATTCCAAGTAGGGCTGCCCTCCCAGTGCCAACATAATCCCTTTTGAATAGAAGGCCTGTCGTGATGTGATCACGGCCATGGTGACACTCTTTGCTCACCTCGCTCTATTCATGCTGCCGTAAATGGTAGTTTATAATCTGCTGACAGCAAAAAGAGGACGGACAGCTTTGCGGAATTTAATTTTCCCAACACTATTGTCCTTATTGGGATTGTTAATGTAGGAGGTCCTAAATCTTAATTATTCTTTGATATTTGCCTAGATGTTGTTTTAGCGTTTAATAAGTCCGATCCGTGGGTTCCTCACTGTTATAACTCCCCGTCTTTGTTTTTTCTTCCGTCTCTAGTAGGCCATGTTGAAATTCTGAACAGCAGAATTGTGGAGTACCAGAATTTATCGGTGGGAAGTTACACATGGCCTTTCTGTAAATATCCATTACTGGCGTCCTCGACCACCTCGACAGTAAGCCTGCTGCAGTCTACATGTTAACCAAAAAAAGAGAAAAAAAAATTATGGGAATGTCTGAAAACGGCACTATGAAAAAAAAAAATACATTAAAGTCAACATTGCTCTCTGAAAGCGGTTATACACGTAGGATACTATACTAGACTTTTGTAACACATTTACTTTTAACACATGTAATCATTCTGCGTGTACCATGTTAGATGAGTGCACCCTGCGGAAGCTTGTTTTGCTGCATATTATTGGTGGATTCACATTTTTAAAGTGTTATCTTAACTGTTTTGTTTACATTGTAGTCGATTTTTCATTTTTATGCGTGTATCATTTTGAGAAGTATACTCAAGATCATCTTTGTTTTGCATTGTGATTAATAATTACATGCATTGTTGTTGTTTTGTCATATTCTTAGTATTATGCCAAACAGGGACAAAGTGGTTCTTAAACAAGGTCCTTATGAAACGGGCTCAAAATATATATTTTTTCCCAAGATTGTAAAACAATAATTTTATTCAATTTTTGTTTCTCAAAATAACACAAGAATGATTCACCTAAAAAAAAATATATATATATGTGTGTGTGTGTGTGTACATATATATATATATATATATATATATGTCTATACATAAATATATATATATATATATATATGTCTTTCTCTATCTCTCTCTCTCTATCTAGCTATATATATATATATATATATATATATATATATATTTACAGGGTTTTTTTTCAATCACCGACATCTGAAAGAAAATATTTCCACTTATTTAAAATTACAGTATTTAAAATAAGAACTGTAACTGTAGAGAATGACTTAAAGGTAATTTTCAATGAGACATTGTCTTATTGTCTAAATCAGGTTTTTGTGTTTCTAAGTGTTTAAAAAAAAAAAAATCTGTAAATTTAAAAAAATTGAAATGATTTTTTTTTACATGTCCCCTGGAGCCATTTATGACTCATATTTTCTGTTCCTTAGTAAAGACTTTTCAGGAGTCTTATTGTCATCAGAGGCAGTATTGCAATGACAGGTAACACCCCCTATACACAGCCTGTAACACAGAATCCACCATTCACCAAAAGTGATGTTACAGCTGATTCTGCTTTTTCCCTGAACAAAGACCTCTGCACACGCTCCTTAGACGCTTCAATACAAAAGATGGGTTCGTTATTCTGTTGCTGCTACTGTGCATGTAAATTTCTTGAAAGAAGAGAAAGTATGAGTTTAGAATAGCTCCAGTGGACAACGTGAAACATTTTTTTTTGTAATACATATATGAAAAAAAAAAAGACCAATGTTTTAAAAAGTAATACATTTAACATTAGAAATCTGTATTGCTTTCAATATAAAGCTTAAAGACAAAACAGATTAACAACAGAGATGAATAAAGCCAAAAAATGGAAACTGACATATTAAGGAACAATAGCAGTAGGGTTACATCAATAAATTTAAAGAAATAGAAATTTTGGACCAAGGTTAATCATGGTAGCTGATTGCGGTGATGTTGCCTCTCCGTACACATTAATTCCATACCTAAATTACGTCAGTTTGTAATATTTTGATGACTGTGCCGTAGCCCACCGGCACGGTCTGTTTAGCACTTATTATTTATACATGCCCCTTGTATGGGGCGGTCCTATCAAAGTGAATTGTTATCAATGACTTGTAGATTAATGGACGCATTTTGGCTCTGGTACATATATGGCCAGTGGCTTGGTCCAAACGTACCTGCAAGCCAGACATCCAGCTCACAAAAGAACCTTCTTCTATGAAGTGGTAAAAGAACAAGGGTAGATGATATAGCTTTAAGAAATGGTCGTTACATGGACACAAACGAGTTGCACTTGATTTTGAGCAGTGGATCTCTAACCACTTTGGTTCCTGTTTTCCAGAATACTGCCACACTTAATGTAATATGTGGACTAACAAGAGTGTTTTTTTTTTAAATTTTATCTTTTTGTTAAAAACTATTTGCGCCTCCTGAATGAATTTTGCACAGCGCGTGCCAGTGCCTCATTGGTTGAGATATGTGACTGAACCAGATCTGATACATTCACATGGTCTATGGCTTTATGGATATAGAAGTAATGATGGAACTTTCAGTGCTAAATAGTTTCTTTTTTTCTTTTATTTTGTATATTCTGACACCTTATTGTAATCCTTTTTTATGTATAAATATATACATATATTTTTAAACATCTGAGAGATGTATATAGAATGTAAACATATAGGGGGTTTATTCTTAAAATCCTTTCGAGGGTCCTTTTAACCACCTGCAGTGAATGGTAGATTTTGATTGTTAAAAAAAATACATTAATCTTTCTGCTTAGTGAACAAATGGCTTTAATTGCTAATGTTATTAATCAGCATTCACCCTTTTTTGGTAAAATGTACCTCCCAAAACTGACATCGACATTCGGTTTCCAATCTTCCCCGTTATGGCCAATTGAGAAATATTTAGCCTTGTATCTCGGCCAATTGCCATTGATTTAAAGGGAATCTGTCACCAGGTTTTTGCCACCTTATCTGACAGCAGCATAATATAGAGTCAGAGACCTTGACTCCAGTGATTTGTCAATCACTGGGCTACTTATAGTAGTTTTGATAAAGTTACAGTTTTATCAGCAGAAGATTGTCTCTTGAAGACTACTAAACCTGCTGCCATGTAGTCCTCCATTCATTGTACAACACTATTTTAACTCATCTACTGACACTATTGATACATGGACCCCCATTATTGCATAGCTGCCAACATATATCATGGGTCTGCCTAAATAATTAAACCTTATTGCAGATGGCACCATGCTACCAAATACTTATTGTCACTTTTTTTGGCTCCCTTATGCACAATTATAACTATTTTGACACTCTTTCTAACTAAAAGGGGCTTACGTACTATTGACCAGGTCATCCATGGATCAAGGGCCAACATTCCATAGAAATAGACCATGTCACTGCAATGGAGCCTCTGAGGGAGGAGGTTCAGTATTATTTTTTTTCCCATTGGGATAATGTAACCTGTGGATTCTCCTCCCTAAAGAGGTGGGAAATTGGCCAAAGATTCATGAAAAAGGCATAGAAGGAAAAACAAACAGTGGACCCATCGGACCTAGTTGGCAAAAGCCCAGCACTTTAATGGGGTCCTCTGTTCTATGCATGGATGGAACTTCCTTGGATCTGTCCTGTATAGGGATCTCTGGATTTCCGTAGAGATTTTTATGTTACTTGCGAAGATCCAGACTTGCCTGTGGAGAATGCTTCCAAGGTAGACTAGTTTGTCGACATTGGTCAAGTGAACGGAATAAGATCATGGTACTTGGTCTATCCCAAATCTAGCAATCTATACATAACAATTTGATTAAATTGAAGTTTTATTGTAGTTTCACATTTTTGTACGAGGACAGAACAGATGGGTAATGATAGGCATAGATGTAAAGATTAATCATTGACTCTAGAAGTTCTTCTTCCACCCAACATGCCAAAAGTTTCTGCTACACTTGCACTTGTGTTTTAGCAGTAATCCACCTGAAAATTTTGGAGACTTTTTCTTTTTTTTTTTTAATTACATTTACAATTTTACAGAATTTCATTGCCCAACACAATCAAATTATCACCAAAAACATGAAGATTATTGCTTCATAAGCCTAATCCTGGTGAGATTGGTCAAATTGTCTTTACATCTACGGCCACCTTCTTCTGTTTTAATCCTAATAATGTATCTATTTGTATGATTCCGAAAGATATGAACGGTGGCGACTTTTATGCAATGTTATATCAATTTTAGAACTCAGAAGAATATGAAGAAAATTTTAATTTATTGAAATCCTCAAATGTAAAAACAAAATTCAGTTTTGCTCATTTCATGCAAAGCTAAATATGTTTTACTTGGCTAAAACTTAAAGGAATTGTCTGATTTGGAATATTCAGTTTTTCTGTTTGATAGATCTGTCCTTGACTTCAAGCTGATCATTAGGGGTCAGATGTCATCTGGGGAAACTCTATGATAACTGTTTGATTCCTCTACAGCACCTCTAGTGGAGAAATGAGGCATTACACAGTTCCAAATTAGATCAATGTACTGTCTGTGTAACGCATGTTGTTATGCTGGTGAGAGGTGCATTCTATAGTGTTTTTCCTTGTTGGGTTTCTCTATAGTGTCTTTCCTTGTTGGGTAATATCAATCCATAAACTCAATCAATTAGTAGGGAATTAAAAAATGGAATTTCTAAACCAGACAATCCCTACAAAACCTAAATAGTTCTATATATCTCTCAAAATGAAAGAAAACAAAAATCTAAATGCGGTAGCACTATATTCTGTGTTGTGCAATGGCTCATACTTTTTTGTGTTCTTAGAAAACAAAATGTCAACAAACTCTAAGTGTCCTGAAAATGATTTTATTTCTGATTTTTTTTTAACAGTCACGCTATTAGTGACTCTAAACAAACTCATAGGTTTTAATACTCACAGACGAAAAAAAAAAATCTCAAAGTGTCCCATCATCGCCAAAAACCAGAGGAAGCCATTCTGGGAGTTCTAAAGAAGAATTCATTTTGAGAAGTTAAATGTGTGAGTTCGCTAAGAACAAGTAACATCACTGGAGTGCCTTATTTCTCAGTGTTGTCACCCGTTCCTAGTAATGTGTGCTTTTTTAGTGAATGTTGGATTAGACCTCAAAATGGCCTCCTCCACGGATGACTGGGTTTTCTATAAAAGAAAAAACATTTTTTTTTTTTTTTTTTCCGTAATTTTTCCTTTTATTTATCCAAAGCTATTTCTGTTAGTCCATTTCAATCAGCCTTATGCAAATAATATGCAACGACGCTGAAACGTGGATGTAACGGGTCTATAGGAGGGAAAGTTTTATACGCTTAACGTGTTAGGGTCCTAGACGTTTAGATTACTTTCTTTTGACTGATAATGTAGGTAGGTGTAAGGGAGTGAATGAAAAAAATATATAAAATAATTAAAAAAAATAAGTACAGTGTTCTTTTTTTTTCACTTGTGAAATATGATTTCATAATCAGCTATGTTATACTTTTCTTTTTTGTTTTTTTGTAAATTGATTTTTACTTGCACCAATATTTTAGTATAGACTATAAGAAAAATAAAAAATAAAACATACTAGTGTAAAGACAAATTAAGAAACTGGAGTCTTTAAAATAAAAAAAATCCTTACTAAATTTTTTTTTTCTAGAATTTATAAAATGTTAATAGTGAACTTGTGGAATAATTTCAGATTTCTTCTTTCTGAAGGGGTTTTAAGTGCATTCTGTGCTTTTTGTTTTTGGAATGTTGTATGAGATATATTTTGGTTTTCTGCATTTTGTTACAATTTTGTCCAAATATACAACTGACTTTTCTGTCTTAATCATGTGACGTCTTGACGGATCACACGAATGACTTGTATCTATAGATGTATACTACTCATTTTTAAAGGGTTTCGTTCCATTCACCTTTATAAGTGGTGCTCAGATATAACCCCAACGTTGCATTAGAGTAGGGGTCCCCAACCTGTAGCTCGGGAGCCACATGTGGCTCGCCGTCCCATGGATTGCGGCTCGCGACTGTCTGCCAGATTGGTGCATTAGCTCCAGGTCTAGCAAACAGGTATGAAGAGTACATCTCAAAATGGTGAATTGTGTGAGTAGCCCTGCACAGAAGAGCAGATGTGGATGCACATTTACTGGTCTTAGGGGTTTAGAGATGTTTTAGGTATGGTACGCTGGGGGATGGTACTACCTGCTAGAGGAGGTGCTCAAAGCTGGATGTGACAGTGTATTGGGAGTCCTTGATGGGAGGATACAGAATGGGGGTATTGTGGGAATCCCTGGATCTCAGTGTACTGCTTTGGAGTGATTTCTGTGGAAAAGCTTTGGTTATCATTATACCTGTGATGGGGGCTTTGGTTGACACTACTTTGAAGGGGGTGGGAGCTGGATGTGGCTCGCAACCCTCTCTGTGCTGAATGTGGCTCGTGACCCTCTCTCTAAGCTGAATGTGGCTCTCAAGGTCAGAAAGGTTGGGGACCACTGCATTAGAGCAACAATTCGCCTCCAAAATAATAATTCTAATGTCAAATTTCCAGCATTGCCTCTTACCCATTCATTGCTATTAGATCAATATTTTAACCTATATGGCCAAACTTCCACCAGAACTTTTGTTTGGCATTTAACCACCTGATACACATACCCTAAATTCTATGGAAGCTGAATTTTTAGCACTGGTAATCCGGATGTTCGGGATGGGTTTAGTCCAACAAATAAATCCAATCTAACTCCCCATGCCCATAACTGCCATTTTTAATATGTCCCATTACATGTGCAGATATCATTTCTATCTCTCCTCCTTTCCATTACTGACTGATGACCAGAACAGCCATCCATAAAGGCAATATGTGAATCTACCACAGAACTGGCCAAGATCAACCAATCACCTAATTTGTACAGGACTTTAGACTGACCCCCCAATCACAAATGTCAAGTGAAGTATCAGGCATATTGAATTTCGATATGCCTGATACTTTTTTTTCCAAAGAAGATGTGTCGGCAACTTTTTACCATCTGTGCCGTTAACATAAAACAAGAAGCATGCATGCTTGGCCAAGCTGATCTTGCATGTTTATGGTGATGTTGGGAGATATAGCCAATGGTCAAATACATATTGGCCAATGTATGGACAACTTAAAAGGGGAAGAAACAAGAACATAAAATTAACCGTAGTGCCATATTTCAAGAGATCAAAATTATTTAAAGAAAACCTGACAACTGATACATGATGCCCCATCCAGGGGCAGCATGTATCAGATGCTGGCTGTGTGAACTCAGCCAGGAATGCTTGACTCTGAAACAGATTTTTCAGAGAAAAACATACATTAAAAGCCATCGAGGACCAAGCCATGCTGCAGACTAGTCTGACAGATTGGTCCCTGGCATCTTCATACATGCTGTTTGTGGATGGGCAGCATGTATTGGCTGTCAGGTTCCCTTTACATGCACAATTAGTGTGAATTTATTTCACACGTCTGATTTCGTCTGCCACAACAGTGGTTCGTGGCTGCTCGAATGGGACCCTCGACTTTTAACCTGCTGACATCCGCGGCTCTTGTTTTGATGTCATCGTTGAGTCATGACTCGCATGTGACGTCGAACTTATTAAAAGAAGAGCCGCGGATGCCGTCAGGTAAGAGGCGGTGCCCCCTCTCCGATTACAGTGGTCTGTGGCCGATAGAATGAGACATGCAAATCGATTTGCACCAGCTCTAGTGCCCTTTAATAATTTTAGACGCAAATGACGTTTATCTCTTGCCCGTGTGAATCTAATCTGCTTTCAATGGTCCTTTCAACTGTGCAATACGAAACTGAATTTTGTGGAATATTTTTGATCTTGTGATAAGTACTCAAGAAGAGCTGAACGATGAACTGATGTGCCACTCACTAGGAAGCCTTACAACAAGCAGATAAGATAAATACACCTCAAACACCCCCCCCCCCCAAAAAAAAAGTGGACAAGTCAGAATTCCTCAAGAATAATACATAGATCCTAAAGAAAACCAAAATAAATATTTTAAAAACACTAAAAACATAAGCCCGTGACATCCAGCATGATGTATTGGAGAGAAATCTGTTTATATAGTCGGTTTATCAAATTTGAAGACCTCGTTGCTTGCCACAGTCTGCGCTAATTCACAAATAAGCTGTACCTCTACGTCAGCGCAGACTGTGGCGGCCGCGTCGGCCGTAAACCTTTTATGATTTCAGTGTAAATATACAAACTATATTAAGTATACAGCTACATTACTGTTGGTCATCGACATGATAAATCATAGCACATACATTCTGAAAGAAGTTCAGCTTCATCATCATTTTAGTAACTAATGAATTTGAAGGAGAAACTTTTAGGCGACATTTTCAGACATACCTGCCATAATTTACTTAGTTTAGTACTAACTGTCTCCATAATGAAGCATGATGAAGATTATAATTGCTTTATAGCATCATATACAGAATACATGAATATTTGGATGTAAATGCCTACAATGATAGATTCATTGTTGTGTTATTATATTTAGTTGCAATGGCAACCAGAGACTACAACATGGCTACCTTTTGTACACATTGCTAAATTTTCACATGTAGAATACAGACAGAGTATCAGTATGAGGTGAATAACCGTACAGTTTCTAATCATCAAAGTTAGAATTTACTTTATTGGGATGCTTGAAAGTTAGTCCCTATCCAAAGGATAGATGATAACTTTCAACCTCTGTGGCCCCTAGCAATCCCAAGAACCAGGGAGGTCTATAATGCAAAGTGCTTCTCCATTCATTCTAGAAGGAGCGTCGAAGATCAGCCAAGTGCTGACCTCTCCGGCACTCCCATTAAGGTTAGGGTCACACTAGTGAAATTTCTTTCGTCCGAGAGAATTGTGTCGATTCTGTAAATGACATTTTGATCAAACTCTGATCAGAGTGTGAGCACAGTGTGTTCCGATTTTCTCGGATGAGGAGAAGATGGAAAAAAAAAATTATTTATCTTCTCCGTTCTGTCAGTCCATGAAAATTGGGCTGCACTCACATGTCATCCGAGTGCAGTCTGATGTTTTCCATAGACTCATTGACTCACATAGCCAAGTGCGATCCGACAATCTGATCCAATTCGGGCATGCTGCAATTATTTTTATTTCTTGGACCGGCTCGGTTCGTGAAAAAAATTGAGCATGTGCACGGCCCATAGTATAACATTGGTCTGAGTGCGATCCAATGTTTTGTCGCCCTCTGCTCCCTATTCTCGGGATTGGTGGGTGGCCATGGTGGTAAGACCTCCAGTAATCGGAAAGTTATCCCCGATTCTGATAACTATTTGCAACATTGTACATTTTGGGTTTATCCAAACCACTTTAAGTTTAGAAATTTGAATTATCAGCTAGTGCTGAATATTTAATATACCCTGTAACCGAATCAAAAGTGGTTGTCTCTTTTTAGAAAACATTTGTCCAGACGCTTAATTACGGTACTCTTTAGGATAAAAAAGTGCTATAACTTACCGTCCCCATGTGAAGCCCTCTGTCACCATCACTGTTCCACCTCTGTTTTGGCTGTGACATTTAATCAGTGCCACTGCCAATCACTGAGCTCAGTAGCTCTGCTGATGTAGACGGCCCGTGCCACTGAGCTCAGTGATTGGCTGCTGCATTGTCAACATGCTGTCACCAATGCAGCCAATCAGGATGGGGCAGTGTGTCGGAGACACAAACCCGGACCTGGAAAGGGTAAACAAATTTAATTTTTTTTAAGCCAATAGAGACTGTGGACAAAATTTTTTTAGAACATCTACATTCATCTAGTCAACCATTATTTCCAAGCATGCCCTAGTGAGCAATATTTCAGTTTAAGTTGGAAGTTCTGTTATAGAACACTGGATATACATTGGAGGATACTATTAGTTTATGTTGACCGGTAGAAGAGTTGACGAACATTGATGAAGGTTTTTGTCAAGTGTTCTAGATTTCAGTAAGACCTCAATTGTTCACCACTGAACACTATCTTTGTCATAAGTTGTACCTTCGTAAAAAAATATGTAGAGGTATCGGTTTTATGTTCTTTCCCAGTGAAGCTATTTCATACTCTACTGTATAAGAGCCAAGTGAGGAACTGTTGTGTGCTTCTAGTTTCCCCCTTCCCCACAGTATTTCGAGAGAAGAGAGTGAAGCATATATTTATCAGGCCTTAAACCCATTTCACGTCTACAGCATGCACACTCACTTTCAAATAAGAGTTCTGCCTTCAAAATGTTAAAAAAAAAAAATAAAAAATAAAAGGAAATATAAACTGCTGGGATATTTTAATACTAATTTATATAAGCAAAGTCTGTAAAAAATAGTGTGGAATGACCTCCAAGCTGCGTTTCATGTTACAAATCTCTTTCCCCAGCCCTACACAACATATGCTGCAGTATGATGTATTCCTAAGTAATCCAAATATGACTTTCTATGGTTCATTTCATAGTCTAAAATAGGATAAGGCAACTTATGGCTTCCCAACTTCTACAGAATTACAGGTCCCATCATGTGTGTACTTGAAGCATCAAACCTGCTTGAGAACCACTTGTTGGCTTCTACTCATCTAGTGTTTATGAAATGTAGGCTTTCGAAGATGGAAAATACCGTATGTCATCTTAGTTGTCAAATTTAGTGATATTTGGCCAGCGGCATGTTGGACTTAAATGCCAAAAGAAGCTAGATAAGTTGATATATTGATGTTAGATTTCATAGAATAAGTTCAGGAGGTCTAGAAGAACAAAAGCATTGAGAACCAAGTGGGCTTTTGAGAAACTAATGTCAAGTATCTTTGAAAAGTTGGGAGTGAGGTGAGTCAAACCATTGTTTTATCAGGGATTTAAGAACAGCTGGAGTTAGAGATGATACCTTACCCCTACTATCAGGCTTTGAATCTCTTACCGTTGATGAACTGCACTTCCAATAATACCTATGGTTGGTATCTTGAAGATGTAGTCAAGACAGGGAGATGTTAAGATCTCAAGCCTAGTTCCAGCAGCTCTGGATCTTCCAATGGGTCAAAGATCCTTTTCTGTCCATAGTTGATTTGAAGATAATACGGTTGAAGTGTAACGTGTCCATTGTGTCCATGCTCACAGGCTATGGGGAAATGATGGTCTTTCTTATGTTTCTTCTTTCTCCTCCCTAAGCATGATATGCTGCTTCAACAGTGTTGAAGATACAAATATGCTGCAGTTGAACTGATTCAGTTAGTGTACGAATGTGTGAGACACACCTTTTTTGCACTTATGTACATAGTCCAAGAATGGAAAAAAATATGATAAAATGTAAAAAAAAAAACAAAAAACTTGGAACATATTTTGAATATAAAAAGTCCATAAAAAACACAGGAAAAGTTTGTAAAAGAGATAGGTATAAATAAGGCTTTGACGAGACGGCATTTTGCTAAAAAAATGAAAAAAAAAAATCCAAAAAGCATGATGTTGCTTTGCTGTTGCAAAAGCTTTGTAGGTTGCCATAGCCTAATATTCAGCACTGGTAAACTCCAAATTGCAGCATAGAGCATTCCGTGAAATGAGTATCCTCATTCTGGAGAAGACCATAAGGTAGAGCCATAATTAGGGTTACACATGAAATATGCACATCCCGAGGGTTTTCTTTTGTAGTTTTTATGATTTGTGATTTATTGATCCATAGTACTCCTCAATAATGCTCAATTAACATTTGCCTTGTTTTGTATTTTGGTTTCAACATTGGTGCCAAAGGGGGCCCAAAGTTCCATATTAACCAAAGTACAATACATGGGCTGGAAACTACTTAAGCAAGCTTCTTCTTCTTTCAAAGGCACTATGCACAGTTTGTGCAACACAACCTCTTTGTATATAACTCCTTTATGGTCGTGTCCAGTCAACAGAAAAGCTTTAGAAAAAAGGCGACACTCACCAGATATGCTTTATTTAATATGAAAAAACAAAGCTTGTGAGAGGCAACACTACATACATACGTGATACGTACACGACACGGGCGTCAGCCATTTCGCACTAGTATGTCCTTCATCAGGAGGGCACACCAGAGCGAAAATGGTCCCATGTTTCATGCATCAGCGTTGCCTTTTTCATATTAATTTGAGCATATTTTCTCCAATGTCCAATTTGACACAGAGGCAGACACGCAAAGTCACACAGTCGACGGGGGCTCCTTTTATAGATGTTGCAGATGTTGCATTGCAGTCCTGAAGCTTCAGTGTTATGAAATCAGTTGAACAATTTGTTAAACCAGTAGAATGGTAACACTACTAAAACTAAGCCTGAGCTCAGTCCTTATATCCTACAGCTAAACCATAAGACCACCTGTAGGTACCACTAGGAGAGCTTACTACATACTGATTTATTGAGTACAGTGTATAAACAGCATGTCATAAGCTCCTGATGCCCTTATTGGTCCCTTCAAGCAAAGAATTTTATTATTTGTCTTCATGGCCATACTGAATTACTAGGACAAACGTTGAGATCCAATAAGTATAAAGAAATGCACCCATAGAAAGATGGTGGCAGCAGTTACCCTATGGATCTTTCCATGGGAGGAAACAAAAGTAGAATGTGTAAATGACTTCCAGACAACTTTATCTATCCATGTCTGACTGCACACATCGAGTGACCTGGCTCCTTTTTGGCGTGTCATCTATGGAAGCACTTAGAACTCTTCTCCAGAATAAGGTACTTGTTCTACTGATGCTTGATGTAGAAGATGGAGTAGACACGTGAAGACCGTTACCAGCCTTTTAATCAATGCTGCTGTCCTATCAAGGAAAATAGATTTGCCTGTACATTGTAATTCTACCAGATACTGTTTTTCATTCAAAATGTATTTTCCCTTTTTGTAGTTTTGTCTCGGCTGCTGGTATCGCCCTCCTCAACCACTTTCTAGCTGGACAATTGTAAAAGCCTTGAAGACCAGCACGGTGTGACCGGCCAATCACCCAGGAGATTTTAATTATGTAAGGGAACTCCACTATGAATAGTTACCTAATACGTTAGAGGGTCACTTCACTACTTTTATTACCTATCCTAAAGATAGGGCTGCATCTGCAGTGCTCAGCAGTGGCCACTACAGTTGATGGAGCTGTCCTATTCAGTTCTGCAACTGCTAACATCCATCAACTGCCGGTACTGTGAACAGCTAAGCAGTGGAGAAGCTGGTTGTGGGACCCCACCAATCTGATCATTAGAATGGATCATCAGTATACTAGTAGTGTATCAGCTAATATCCTAAAGATAGGGCTGGTTCTACAGTACTCAACAGGGGCCACTACAGTTTAAAGAGCTGTGCTATTCAGCTCCGCAACTGTTAACATCCGGCAGCTGCTGGTTCTGCAAACAGCTAAAAAGTGGAGGTGCTGGCTGTTGGACCCAGCCAATCTGATCCTTAGAATAGATCATCAATATAAAAGTAGTGGAGCACCTAATATCCTAAAGATAGGGCTGATTCTGCATTACTCGACAGTGGCCACTACAGTTGATAGAACTGTGCTATTCATCTGTACAACTGCTAAAATCTGACAGCTGCTGGCATGGAGAACAGCTAGTCAGTGGAAGGTGCTGGTTGTTGGTCCCTCAAAATTTTATTTGCAAATTTTTCACAGTTTTCAAGTATTATCGTGGGGGCAATTTGAGTAACCAATTCACAGCAAAACCCTTACAATTATCATAAAATCCAAAAAAATGTATTACAAAATATATTTAAAATTGTCCATAGTCAGTACCTAAGCAGACCTAGAGGAAGAATAGTCAGTGGATCCATTCAAGACCAAGTAGGATCTTTTGTGTAGAAAGAGTGTTGCAAGTGAGCAATATAAATTAAGTATCAAGAAGCCAGCAATTTTTTCATCTAGAATTTATTATAATGAAGACATTCAACTCCTTCTTCAACTTTCTCACCTGCTTATCCTGCTTTTATTCACATCCCTGCCTATTAGGGCCTTATAGGGGTAGCAGGGAGAGCTGCCGTGGGGCGCCACTGCACAGGTCATAGGGTGCCAACCTCCGCATGCTAGGCAGGGTCAAGTAGGTCAGTGTAGGGATAGGCACCTCCCTATGGCTATCAATCTGTTGGTTGTGGTGTGATGCAATAGTAATAGTATTTAAGGGTGAATTTTTAAATATATTTTGTAATAAAGTTTTTTGAATTTTATGATAATTGTAAGGGCTTTGCTGTGAAGTTGTTGAAACCTCACCAATCTGATCTTTAGAATAGATTATAAATATAAAAGTAGTGGGTAAGCTAATATCCTAATGATAAGGCTGAATCTGCAGTACTTGGCAGTGACCGCTACACTTGATGGAACTGTGGTATTCAGCTCTGCAACTGCTAACATCCAGCAGCTGTCGGCACTTTGAACAGGTAGTCAGTAGGGTCCGACAACAAGCGCCCCCCACCGATCTGATCCTTAGGCTAGGTCATCAATAAAAAAGTAGTGAAGCAGCCAATAAATATGCTTGAATATGACTCAATATGGATTTCCCAAAGATGGAGCATTTAACTTTATAGGACTCGGCAACATATCTTTTTCATACATTTCTTGAAACCCTTGGTGATTATTTCTTCAGACCACAAAAATCGTGCATAAGCGACTTTAGTATCAATGTTACTTCACACTAAAAAATGGCAGCCCGCAGCATACTCGGGTAACTAGTCCAGTAATACATCTCTCCAAACATGGCTGTCGGTATGTGTCATGTGCAACTGAAATCTATGCAAGAAAAAGTTTAATTTTCCAAATATTTTTGACTCTACATTTGGATATGGTCTGGCACTTAATACCAAGATATAGATTTACAACCAGGCAAGTATTTTCCTTATTAGCCTGAAAGAAATATTGCAGTTGTGACGAATTGCATTGCCCCCTTCCCAACCATATGACAATCGTTTTGCACTATTAGTATTGTATGCATTGAAAAGCAGCCCCCTTTCTCCTTTCCTAGCGGTCTTCACTGTGCTTCTCTCCATATCTTCAAATAATGTCTATTTCTGCTTCGGAAGTTGCGGAAACCTTATGTACGTGAAAATTCAGCTTCAATTATAATTTTTTTTTCTTTTTTAATTTCTTATTGTCACACACAACAGAATGAAATAACCTGACACAAGTTCTACTGTACATGGGAAATGGCTATAATGTAGAGATCGGAGCCATTTGTTGCCATGGCTCCTTGTATTTTAGCAGATGAGGGGATGACTAAACCTATTGTTATCGGGAGTGTTCTGCAACAATTAATCTCGTAAAACGACATGTAGTGATGAGACTACTAAATTGTACAACTGCATCTGTAAAATGAGCAACTGTTGAAACCATATTGCAAGTAGTCTAATAAAGTACGGTACTTACATAGAAACCACCGACGCGCGTTTCTTTCCAGTGGAATCTTATTACAGAATAGCATGATAGGTGCGCTCTATCATGGTAGACAGGTAGTACGTGTGATAGTGGTCATCATCAGTAGGATTGGCTTGCATCAGAATTCATAGAGGAAAACAACATTTTGTCTGAGCGGTCAATGTCTGTGGAGATGGGGGTCCCAATGTTTAATATGCATATTGTGTTGCATTACCTGATGTTGGAATTTGCCCTTTAATTTTTAATCATTAAAGGGGTTATCCAAGGTTACATTATTTTTTACTATAAGCCAAAAAAACAGGCAGATAGTTACTAAGTAGTTAGCAACTACCTGCATCTTCTGCCCAGTGACGATTCAGAACGGTCACTGACTGTTCCTGTTGGAGTTTCAGCTGCTCCAAGTCAACAGAACAGATGTTCTTCTACAGGGTCGCTCGGTGGACGGGGTGTGACATCCTGCTGATTGACAGCTTACTGCAGTTATGCAGCGGGGATCCAGCTGTCAGTCACCGTCACATCAGGATTCTCGCCCAATCACCAGAGCTGAGCGTAAGAGGAGCTGCTGCTCTGCCAATGTGACATCAGCTGAAGATACAGAATTGCCAGCAGGAGCGGTCAGTGATGGCTCCGTGTAGGCAGAAATCTGCACTGTGCCGTAGTTAGCATTTACCTGCCTGTAAGTTCTTAGGCTCACAGCAAAAAATTAATGTAGTCCTGGATAACCACTTTAAACGGAACCTGCCATGTTGAAAATGGTATCTGATCTGCAGGCAGGATGTTATAGAGCAGGAGGAGAGGATCAGATTGGTATACATTTCTTGTGAGAAAAGTTTCATTACATTCATTGAAATCCCTAGTGCTTGTATGTCGGACTCCAGTGGGCAGTCCTATCAGTGAGTGACAGTCTTCCCTGTATGACTTTGCATGCACAGATAGCTGTCAATCACTAGTCAGACCGCCCACTGGACTCATATACATACAGACACCAGCGATATCAATGAATAAAATATAAGTTATACTGAATCTTTTCCCACAAACCTATATAGCATTCGGCTCAGCTTCTCCTTCTCTGTACGGTGCTGTTTAGACAGGACGGCATATACAACGTGATAGGTTTCCTTTAAAATGGCTATAAAAATTGGCTGAACTTACAGATTTTAGCAGAACTATCCAACAATTTCATATCCCATCTGTCACCTGATGGTAATTGTTGCGTTAGAAGAAAAATAAAAAAAAACAGGCATGTTGGATTTCAATATGCCTGATCCTTTATTCCAAAGGCAGATGAATGCAAATAAGCATTTTTGGGAGCATCATATTTTATATTTGTGGCCATCTTTAGATCAAATTGTTTTCATAACTCAGTTTTAGACAAAATACTAACATGGATATACTATATATGGACATAATTCCACATCAATGGTGGGTAAATGTAACACAGGCAGATATCTTTTAAGTAATATGCAGATATAAATCTCTTGGACCCTTTTAGAAGCCTTTATGGAAGCTGCCTAGACTGTGGGTACCTATTGTAGACCACAAGGTACACAGCCTGCTATTCTATATGTTTGGGTCTAGGAGTTCTAATCCCGGACGGTGTAATACTGTATGTGCTCTGGCGTCCATTGTGTACAGCAGAATCGGCTACTACTACCTTACTACTGACACTCAGCCTTGGATTCAGACAGCTCAGATCTGTTTCTCAGCTCTCTAGAATGTAATAAAGATCATTCCCTCAACTGTTACCAACAGGATGTACTTTTATTTTTATTTTTTATTTTTTTCTTTTAGCAAGATTATATCGCTGTAGTGCTTTGTATGTGCTTTAGAACCGTGCATAATGCTACTCATTTTAGTATGTTACTTCTATATTGTTGTTTATTTTTTGATCTTTTAATAAAGTATATAAAATTCTTGGTTACATTTCTGGTTTTGTGTTTTTAATCTTTTAATTTACTTGCAAAAAAAAGTTTTCCGCTTGGAACTTGTCTATAGTACTATTAGGGGGTTCGTGCTGAGGACTCTTGCATTTCTGGAAATGTCACCACAGTACCTTAATAGGGATGTACACGTCTATGGGAGTGGAGAGAGGTGAATAATCATTCCTTTAAGTACTGGGCAGAAGTGAAAGCCTGGCAGCTGAAGGGAGGAGTGAATATTAATTTCTCTTTAGAAGGGGGCACAGGAGTTAGCCGCAGCAGCCGGCTTCTACCTCCTGTGACCCACTGCTCTGCCGCTGCTGCTTCCCTGCCTCCCTGTCCACAGCCAGAGCAGGTACATCCAGACTATAAGACCCCATTTAACTCCACATTTTTGAAGGAAAAAAGTGCGTCTTATAGTCTGAATAATACAGTACTTATTAGCAGGTTGTTGCTAACTACCTGACTGTTCTGCCGTGCAATGATCTGTTCAAGCTCAGAGGGGTCAGGGACCGTTCTCGCCAGTGATTCTGGTGACATCATGTCAACAAAGCTGCTTCTTCTCTTCCACTGTGTTCTGTGGATGGGGCGTCACTACTAACGTCATGCTAAGGGACAGCCGGCTTCCACTGCCTAACTACCCGATGCCAGCTGTCAATAAGCATAATGTCAGTAATGATGCGCCGTCAATAGAGCTGAAGAGGAAGAGCTGCTCTGTTGATATGAGGTCAAATGAAACCAGAGAATTGCAGAGAATGACCTTGCCGCTGGGAAAAACAGGCAAGTAGTTAACCACTACCTGCCAGTATGGTCTTTGCCCAATACAAAAAAAGTAAGCAGTGTTCCGGATAACGCTTTTAAGGAGCAGAACACTAAGTTTTCCTACTGTGTCTGGTGTAAAGAACGCACTTCAAATTACAGGAAATTGTACAAATTAATATAAAATGACAGAGAGGCTTCATATTCAATCACTAACACAAGGGCAAAATCGCACACCAATTCCCAGCAGCAGGCAAAAGTCATAATGCTATAAAGTATGTGAGGGTGCACTATACCTAACATTCATTAAGAGGTTGCTGCTTAGTATTATACCATCCTGGCCACCATTTAAAGGTATTATGCCCAAATTACTATATTACCAACCCTTAGGGTAGGTGCTGAATATCTGACTCTTGATGACCCCATTGCTGACCCCAAAGATGACTAAAGTGGGAATCTCCAAGCCACTTCGCCTAGCTGCAGGCAGAATATATTCACATTTCTGCTCCATTCATTTTCTATGGAACTGATGGGAACATCTAAGACTAAGTGTTGTATTTTGCTATCTACATCAATCCCATAGACAATTAATGGAGTGCCATTTATCTTGTGTAATACGAGACGACTCTCTACATATTAAGAAAATACACTGTAGCAAGGGATGGTGCTATAGAGAAAATAACTTTACCCCAGTCCTCTGCAGTTCATTTCCTGCACTTTCTGCAAAATTATTTTCTCTGAAGCCCTCTTCAGAGTATATCTGGAAGAAACACTCATCAAAGAAGACAAAGTGAGAGGTACGATGAGTCCTTTATCATGCCAAATGTAAAGTATCCAGAGACCATTCATGAGTTGATTTTTTTTCATCAAAGGGCGAAGTCTCACTCACAATTTTGCCTAAAAACACTGCCATGAATATATAATGGAATCGAAATGTCCTCCAAGAGCAACTTCTTCCAACGATCCAGGAGTAATTTGGTGATGAACAATGCTCCTTACAGTGTGATAGAGACCATGTCATGAGGTAAAAGTGGGTTCAGTGAGCAAAACATTGACATTTTAGGTCCATAGCCAAGAAAAATCCCCAGATCGCAATCCCATTGAGAACTTATGGTCAATCCTCAAAAAACGTGTGGACAAACAAAAACACAAAAATTGTGATAAACTCCAAGCATTGATTAGAAAAGAATGTGTTGTCATCAGTCAGAATTTGGCCTGGAGGTGATATCCAGCTGCCAGGATGAATTAACGAAGTCTTGAAAAATAAGGATCAACGCTGTGAGTATGCAGTTTTTCAAAAGACTTGATTTATTTCAAAATAAAAGTTTAAATACTAATGAAATGTTTATAATTGTATTTCAGTAATCAATCATAGAAACATCTTAATAAAAGATCTGAAAATACTGAAATGTAACCCAAAATTTGTGTCTGCTCAAAACTTTTGGCCATGACCGTATATAGTAAGAGAGGTTGTTGTACAAACGAGACTGTTACTCCCACCATGTCAGTGCACATCATATCACCAATGACTTGCCATTGATGTCTCATCTGATAATTGTTTTCTTTCACCTCTTCAATTTGTGGTCAAACCTCCATGTCAACATCTTCTAGTCATGACATGTCACTGCAGTGATTGTTGTGTATGTCACATGTATTTGCCTCCAGAATACAAAATGTCCTGTGCTGCATCCCTGGATATAAATACGCCATTTATATATAGTTAGCCACTAATAACCTCCCATTGAAAATATAAATTAATAAACCCTCCCAATGAAAATATAAATTAGCAACTTTACCTCTCTTCATTTTAATTCATTACCCACTATTCTGTGTACTCCATCCCCCTGAACTCAATATCAGTCTCAGATCTTCTTTGTTCTCCCCCCAACTATGATCCTATCCCCACCAAGTCACTAGCAGTCACTGTCCTTTGTATTCTTCCTCACCCCTCGTCAATTGTGCTCTCCTTTACAGTGCTCTCCCTCCTTAAGTTCTCCCCTTCATTGTGTTCTCCACCACCCCACTGTTCTCTTCCAATTATGATGCCCTCTACTTTGTTCTACCCTCGCTGTTCTCTCCACAATTTTCTGAACAACCCTCTCTCCCCAGGTAGTGCTCCCTTCAGCTGTGCTCTCTCCTCAATTTTGCTCTCCTTTTAATGTGCTCTCCAAAAATGGTCTCTCCGAAACTGTGCTCTCCCTCAAATGTGCGCCTCTTCAATGTGATCTCCTTCCATTGTGCAGCTCTTCATTGTGCTCCTTCCCTACACTGTATTCTCACCCCAATTTGCTCCCCTCCAGTGTACACTCACACCACTGTGCTCTCCCCTCCACTGTGCTGTCCCCCCAATTCTGCCTTCTTCTACAGTGCTTTCCCCCTAATATGCTCCCATTGTGCTATGTTCATCTTTGTGCTCTCACAATTTTAACTTATCCCATCTTTGTGCTCTAGACCCAATTATGCATTCTTTCAATGGGCTCTCCCCCAATTGTGCTCTTCACTTCATGTTTTTCCCTCCGCTGTGCTATCCCCTATTGTGCTTGCCTCAATTGTGCTAACTCCCAATTTGCACCCCCCAGCTACGCTTCCCTACATTGTGCTTTCTCCCTCATCGTGCTCTGCCTCTTATTATGTTTCTCCCTCAATTGTGCTCCACTCCACTGTATTTACCCCTAAATTGTCTCATTAACTGGACTCTTTTCTAATTCTACTCTCCTCCACTATGCTCTTCCCCTCTTTGTGTTCTCTTCTCCCACTGTTCTTATCTCTCATTAGCACTATGCTCTCTTCACGCTCTCTATTCTTCATTGTGCTCTCTGCCCAAATGTGCACTTTATTGTGCTCCCCCCACTGGTGCTCTCCCCTCTATTTTGCTCTCTCCCATGATGCCTCTCATCATTATTCTTTCCCCTGTATTGTGCTCCCCCATTATGCTTTCCCCAACTGTGCTCCTCTCTACTGTGCTATCTCCTCACACTGTGCTCTCCTCCCATAGTGCTATGTCCCTCTTTGTGCTCTCTCACTTATTGTGCTTTTCCCTTCACTGTGCTGTACCCCAATTGTGCTTCTCTCCACTGTGCTCCAACTGAGTTATGCTCCTCTCTACTGTGCTCTCCTCCAGCTGTACTCTTTTCTACTGAGCTCTCTCCTCACACTGCTCTACCTCTCATCATGGCCTCCCCTCCACTGTTCTTTACTCTTGTGTTCCCCTCTTTGTCCCTTCAATAAAGTGATTTTTTTAACCCTTATTGTACTCCCACTTTGCTCTCTCACAATTTTTCCCCTCAATGGTGCTCTCACCCCATTGTGATATGCCCCTTTTTGTGCTCTCCTCCTCATTGAGCTATGCCTTTCTTTGTACTCTACCCTCTTTGTAGTCTCCTTTTACTGAGCTCTGCACCTCATTGTGCTCTTCTCCCCTTTGCTTTCTCACTCCAATATTTTCTTTCCCCCAATGTTTTCTCCCCTCATTGTGTTGTGCCCCTCATTGTCTTCCCCATTATCCTTTCTCCTCCACGCTGCGTTTTCCTCTCCAACAGAAATAGAAAATCATTCACCTCCTGACAATTTTGCATGGCATCACTTCCCTAATCATCATTGGCTATTTCTTGCGAGGAGCCTGCTGAATGAAGCAGGTGGTATGATGACAGCATTGTGCCACCTATATAATAGAGAAGATGCAGGGCAGGATGTTGTCGAGGGTATCTTCCTTCAGCTTACCTACTGGCAAGGTACCCTTTTCTCTCTGCCTGACGCTGTTGACGCGCTGGTGGTGGTTGCCTTATCAGCTGGATGACCAGCCAGCACTAAGTTGTGATGTTCCCCAATTACTGTGCCTCAGATTTAGTGGAACAAATAACCTTCCTGGAGGGCAGGATGCCAGGGCATCCCCCTAAGCCTCCACACCTCACCCTCCAGCTCAGGGTACAATGCCGAAATGACTACCCCTTCTGCAAAATCGGGACAGGGTCCTCATGGTCACCACTACAAATCATCAGCTTTGACATTTTTGGACAGAAAGTGACCACAAAATTGAACCTAGTAAAAAAACAGGGACCATCTAGCTTGTCTAGGGTTGAGTTATTTAGCCGAAGATATGATTATTATTACTATTATTTATTATTTTACCGCCATTTATTACATGGCGCTTTACATGTGAGGAGGGGTATACATAATACATACAAGTACAGTAATCTTAAACAATACAAGTCACGACTGGTACAGGATGAGAGAGGACCCTGCCCGCGAGGGCTCACAGTCGACAAGGGATGGGTGAGGATACAGTAGGCGAGGGTAGAGCTGGTCGTGCAGCGGTTTGGCGGATCGGTGGTTACTGCAGGTTGTAGGCTTGTTGGAAGAGGTAGGTCTTCAGGTTCTTTTTGAAGGTTTCCATGGTAGGCGAGAGTCTGATATGTTGTTGTAGAGAGTTCCAGAATAGGGGGGATGCGCGGGAGAAATCTTGTATGCGATTGTGAGAAGAGGAGATAAGATAAGAGGGGAGTACAGAAGGAGATCTTGTGAGGATCTGAGGTTTTGTGCAGGTAAGTACTGGGAGACGAGGTCACGGATGTATGGAGGACTCAGGTTGTGGATGGCTTTCTATGTCATGGTTAGGGTTTTGAACTGGAGTCTTTGGGTAATGTGAAGCCAGTGCAGGGATTGACAGAGGGGAGAGGACGGGGAATAGCAGAGGGACAGGTGGATTAGTCGGGCAGCGGAGTTTAGAATAGATTGGAGGGGTGCGAGAGTGTTAGAGGGAAGGCCACAGAGCAGGAGGTTGCAGTAGTCAAGGTGGGAGATGATGAGGGCATGGACTAGGGTTTTTGCAGATTCTTGGTTGAGGAATGTACGGATCCATGAAATATTTTTGAGTTGAAGTCGGCAGGAAGTGGAAAGGGCTTGGATATGTGGTTTGAAAGAGAGATCAGTGTCAAGGATAACCCCGAGGCAGCGAGCTTGTGGGACTGGAGAGACTGGGCAACCGTTTACTTTAATGGATAGGTCCGTTGGGGGGGGTCATGTGAGATGGGGGAAAGATGATTAATTCTGTGTTGTCCATATTAAGTTTTAGAAATCTATCGGAGAAGAAGGATGAAATAGCAGACAGACTTTGAGGGATTCTGTTTAGTAGGGAGGTGATATCTGGTCCAGAGATGTAGCTCAGTGTGTCATCAGCATAGAGGTGATACTGAAAACCATGATATTCTATGAGCTGTCCGAGGCCAAAGGTGTAAATGGAGAAGAGCAGGGACCCTAGGACTGAACCTTGTGGGACTACGACGGATAGGGGGCGTGGTGAGGAGGTGGTGTGCGAGTGGGAGACGCTGAATGTCTGGTCTGTTACGTATGTGTGGCGCCCCCAGGAGTATGGTCGCCACAGTGGCATTACCTTCCTCCAGGGAGGGTGATGTCAAGCTTGGAGGCAATAAAGGGTCTCTCTAACAGTTAACCATGTCATGCAGCACAGTTCCCACTCCAGGCCAGCAGAGGGAGCTCTGAACCAGAATTGGGGAGTAGTGCTCTCTGAGGGCCAGGAAGGGAAATGAGGAGTTAGTGTGAGGAGGGCAAAGAGTGTAGACGTGTGGAGAGAAGCTGGAGGTTGAGCTGAGGAAAGAGAACTCCCTCCCAGTGATAGCGCATGATCTGGAGCCTGGTCTCCACGGTTGTATGGATACTGAATGTCCTGCAACAGAAACCAGATCAATAGGAAGCTGTAAATTCTCTTTTCTCAACTAAGACTCGAAGGCACAACAGCGACGGGTGAGCCAAGAGAGATAGAGGGCTACAGCTGTCTGCCATACGAGGTAGTTCTAAGAGAAGATAAGAAGGAGGAACTTCAGTGTAACAAAGTACTGCATGTACCTCAAGCCAGAGCTAGGAAGGAGAATACACAACCCATCTGATAGAGAGATCCCTGAGTTGCTTCCAGGCTAGCCTGCTCCTGTGCCATCTGTAACCAGGACCCTGGACTGCGTTTGCCAAGTGAAGGTAAAGAAACTACACCTTGTTATGTCCTTGCCTCCTTCCTGCAACATCCTCAGCACTGCTACATCTCTGTGCCAAACACTGCACCCTCTTCCTAAACATTCCACTACACTGCCCTGGGACCAACAGCCCTACCTGTGGAGGGCTACAACATCATTGCTGCACTACACCATCTGTCCCAGAGGATCTGTCTGCAGCATCGGCTTAACACCTCCCTTGCCGAACACCACAGGTGGCATCACGAATCACTCATAAACTTTATTCCCAACTCAACCCCTTTTACATGGGCGCCCAGGGCCACGGACCGGGTCCCCGCTGCTGTGACAATCCCCTCTGAGAGACCGGCCCGGTACCGAGTACCCCACAGCCCTGGGAGTGCAAACCATTTGACACAATCCAAGATAGGTCCCAGTCTGTGATACAAAGAGATGAGACGGTCTGTAGTAATAGGGAATGGTCTACTGTGTCAAAGGCAGAGGACAGGTCCAGGAGGAGGAGGACAGAGTAGTGTCACTTGGCCTTGGCGGCTAGTAGGTCATTGGTGACCTTAGTTAGGGCAGTTTCAGTGGAGTGGTGTGGCCGGAAGCCAGATTGTAATCCAGAATGATGCATACAGACTGTGCCCTCTCATCTGCCATGATTGCACTCTAACCAGCATGTCTATCTATTCTCCCTACAGGTACGTCACCCAGCTTTCCACACAGACTTCCTACCTCTGCTCCTGGTATTCACTCAGTACGTCACCCAGCTTTCCACACAGATTCTTACCTCTGCTCCCAGTATTCACTCGGTACGTCACCCAGCTTTCCACACAGACTTCTTACCTCTGCTCCTAGTATTCACTCGGTACGTCATCCAGCTTTCCACACAGACTTCTTACCTCTGCTCCTAGTATTCACCCAATATGTCTCTCAACTAACCCCCTGCTTTACCCCAGTGTTATTTATGACCTTGTTTACTTTGGCTTGATCATATGCATCTGGTCCACTCTTAATTGTCTGACCAAGCTGAGCACAGACCACTCCTCTCAGCTTCACACGTGAATGCACTTTGTAGCACATATATTGCATAGCACAAGTCTGCCAAGACTTTAGTCTGCAGTGTGTATCCTATAAGTGTGTATCTTAAAAGTGTGAGATGATGTGAATATGTGAATTAATCCAGAATTGAACCAGAAGGGAACAGAAGATAACCGGAAGGGTCACTGTAAACAATGCTTCTCTTTGTTTCCACTCTGATCCCTATAATCCTTCACTTTCTGATAACCCCACTAATCCCTACACCAAGCAAGGAACTGTTCCTCTCTTCTTCAATCCTTTCAATCCATCTCACCTCTTCCTCAGATCTGTTTCTCAACATACAATCCTCTGTCTCCAAACACAGACAGCCCCCTCATGCCCTCTCCTGCTCCCACCTGCTAACACTCTCTCTGCTCCTCACTGCCGGCAATATCTATCCAAATCCTGGTCCTCCTCACCACATTCCCACAGTCATTTCTACCTCCCATACACGCCCAATCACAACTTTCCGTAACCACTCCAACCTTATACACATTCGCCCGGCCCCAGCTTCCCCAGTCCCACTAACAGGAGCTCTGTGGAACGCTCGCTCTGTCTGCAACAAACTTTCCTTCATCCATGATCTTTTTATTACTAACAAACTTTCCTTCCTCGCTATCACCGAAACCTGGCTCACCCTCTCTGACACAGCATCTCCTGCTGCACTCTTGTATGGTGGATTCCACCTTTCCCACACCCCCCGACCCAGCAGCAAGCATGGTGGAGGAGTTGGTTTTCTCCTGTCAGATAACTGCTCCTTCACCCCAATCCCACTGCCACCCTCTGCTACCCTCCCTTCCTTTGAGGTGCACTATGTGCGCATCTACTCCCCCTCCAACGTCCAACTAGCTGTCATATACCACCCTCCAGGGTCAGCCACCACCTTCTTTGACCACTTCACCACCTGGCTACTTCATTTCCTTTCCACTATCATCTTGGGTGACTTCAACATCCCCATTGACACTTTCCTCTCAGCTGCCACTAAACTTCTATCTCCCATTTCCTCCTTCGGTCTCACTCAATGGTCTTCTGCAGCCACTCACAAAGATGGCCACACACTAGACCTCATCTTTACCCGCCTCTGCTCCCTATCTAGCCTCTCTAACTCACCTTCCTCTGTTTGACCACAACCTACTTACATTCTCTCCCCTCTCCTTCTCAGGTCCACAATCCCCACCTCAAAAACTTGCACACCCTTGCAGAAATCTTCAACACCTCGATCTATACTGACTGTCTGAATCCCTCCTCCCTCTTACAGACATAACTTCCCTTCACAATGCGGATGCCGCTTCCGCTCTATATAACACCACAATAGCTGTAGCTTTGGAATCAGTTGCCCCTTTCAAACATACCAAAGCTCGTAAAATCAACAGACAGCCCTGGCACACCAGTCTGACCAATGAACTGAGGCAGGCTTCCAGGGTTGCAGAGCAGAGATGGAAAAGATCCCACTCCAATGAGGACTTCATTGCATTCAAACAGTCCCTCACTACTTTCAAAGCCACACTCGCTGCAGCAAAATAAACCTACTTCTCATCTCTCATATCCTTCCTGTCTCACAACCCTAAACATTTATTAAACACGTTCAATTCTCTCGTCCGCCCCCCAACACCTCCTCCCTCCCCACTCATCTCAGCTGAAGACTTTGCCTCATTTTTCAAGGAGAAGATTGATAACATCAGAGACAGTTTTGGTCAATAACCCCCGGTGCCCTTCCTCCAACTGCCCTGCCCTCCTCCTCCAAAACCAACTTCTCCTGATAACATCAGAGACAGTTTTGGTCAACAACCCCCGGTGCCCTTCCTCCAACTGCCCTGCCCTCCTCCTCCAAAACCAACTTCTCCACCATTACAGAAGACTTACTCTCCACACTACTCTCAAGATCACATCTCGCTACCTGTGCTCTTGACCCAATCCCATCCCACTTCAACCCAAACCTCACCACAGTTTTCATCCCAACGCTAACCAACCTCTTCAACCTATCACTAACTGGTGTTTTCCCCTCAAGCTTTAAACATGCCTCAATCACACCTATCCTCAAAAATCCCTCTCTTGACCCATCCTCTGTATCTAGTTATCGCCCTATATCACTTCTCTCCTTTGCCTCAAAACTACTGGAACAACACGTCCATCTTGAACTGTTCTCCCACCTCCCTCCTTGACTGATTACAATCTGGCTTCCGGCCACACTACTCCACTGAAACTGCCCTAAGGTCACCAATGACCTACTAGCCGCCAAGGCCAAGCGACACTACTCTGTTATATAAGTTCTTTTGGTCAGTGATAGCAGTAATACGATGGACAGCCCCCTCCATCCAATGTCGCCATTCTTCAAATGCCAACTTAATTGCCAAAAGCTCCCTATTACCCACGTCATAATTTCTCTCAGCCGAAGAATTTTTTTTAGAAAAGAATGCACATTTTACCAGGGGATGGACCCTGAGACAACACAGCCCCAACCCCCACTTCCAACACATCAATCTCCACAACAAAGGGCTGGGAAACATCAAGTTGACTAAGGACCCCGTTACACATATCAATGTCCCAGCGATCCCACCAACGATCCAACGTGGATGGGATCGCTGGGACATAGGTAGCTGATCGCTGGTGAGCTGTCGCATAGACAAACCCAGCAGCGATCAGGACCAGCGAGCAATCTGGTTTCCAATATAAACAGCGGGTATCTAAGAGCCGCGCGACTCTTAGATACCTGCTGTTTACCCTGGAAACCAGCGTGCACGCTGGTTTCCAAGGTAAACAGCGGGTATCTAAGACCCGTGCGGCTCTTAGATACCCACTGTTTACATTGGAAACAAGCTCCCAGCATCGCTGATCCTTGGTCTCTCGCTGTCACACGCAGCGATGCATACTGGCCAGCGGGAGACCAATGATCAAAAAACGGCCCAAACCCTGACAAAAATGCAGGTAAGGTTTTGGTAGAGACTGTAGAAAGGGTAATATTTAAACAATTTCTCATGGCAGTAATCCCCCCACTCAATGATCTCCCTGGCTTGCCAATTCACCAACAGATTATGTTTTACCAACCAGGGAAGACCCAATATATTTGGGGTTGGAAGACCATCTGGGACATAGCAAGAAATTATTTCAGAATGAACCGGCCCCACCCTCAGTGTTACATTCTATACAATTTGAGTGAGAGATTTCTGTGCTAGTGGCGCTGAGTTGATTACGAAGATAGGAATGGGCTTAGCTAAAGCCCAGCAAACCAACCCGTGAGTTCTAGCAAACTCAGCATCAACCATGCTGACCAGCCCCACTGCCAACAAACACAGAAACCTCCTCGTTTGTGCTCTCCAACACCACCTCCAACACCACCTCTCCTGCTATCGGAACTTTAGGTTGACGATAGATGCACCCCTTGCTTATTCCACTCTAGACTACCATGGGTTAAATGAGTCTCCTTTGCTTAGGCATCAAAGGACAAGCCCCAATAGAATGTCCCTTTTTTCCACAAAAAAAGCGCACACCCTTTTTTTGCGAACCTCCCGGGAATTATACGATGCACAGGCACACCCTAACTGCATGGGTTCCTCTACCCTCTCTCGTATGGGTTCACCACTAGACTACAATACCCCAAAAAAGAGGCTTCAATGAAGGTGGTCTTACCCACCTATCCCGAAGGTGTCTTTCTGTTAGGCGTCAGGTTCCTGTCGCTGCACAGCGGGAATACCGAGCCTTGCTTCCGGCGGTTTCCCATTCCTCTCCAGCCGCAGAGGAGGTTGCTCAGCAAACTCGTCGGTCCCGGCGCTCTGCCCAGACCAGCTCTGTGGGTTTGCTTGCTGAGCCACCTCTCGCACAGCTATGGCGATGCATGTTGCTCAGCAGCGAGATTCTCCAGGGACTAAGTCCCCATGTCGGGCCACTGAGCATGCCCGTGGAGTGATCTCCCATTGGAGATCGAAGGTCACGTGCTCAGGTCCTTCTCGTGTTCGGATTGGCCCATCCGAGAAGCCAGGAAGGTCCCGGACGCTCGCGGCCATGCGCTAGGATAGACTGTATTTTCAGACTATGAGGAGTGAGTGATGTATGCACGTATGAATGTCTCTGGTGAATGTCTCATTAAGAAACCCCTACCCTTGGTACGCATGTGTTGTGCAGCCTAGCTTGCTAGCGCCCAGGCTTAGGCGTAGGTAGGTCAGTGTTTGAGTCAGGAATTACATTAGTCCTCACCAGTGACTCGGCACGCCTCAGTGCACGTGCTCCACACTCCTCAGCCAGCGTCTATAGCGGCGTTCGTGGTATCGACGCCGCGTGCTCAGTGGGCCTAAAGGGACTATAACCCCGTGTCCTTGGGGTAGAGTCCTGTGGCCGTACACTGTGCGCTCTTTTGGCCAGGCTCTTTGAGCTAAACAGGCTCCGGCATTTATGTTCAGCGGTCGTGCGGCTCTGTGAATTAACAGAGTTCGCTCCTGTTCACACTGGGTGACCTAATCCACGTGTGACCTTTCCACACCGCTTTATACTTCTGCCATTATCTAGCAGCAGTGTACCACCTCTGCACGGTGGACCCCGGGCTGCGAATGCACCTACTATTATTTTATAATTTGGTGCGTTCCGCCAGCCTTAACATCATCCTTGCGCAAGGGTCTGGCTAATAATGGTGGACGAACAACAACTGCATAGATACATCCAGCAGCTGGAGGGTAGGTTGGCAGCGCTAGAGCGTTCCACCTCAGCTGCGGATGTTACCTCGGTCGCTGTTCAAGCAGCTAGAGGCTATCGCCGTGTCTCCACGGCCAGCTCTGCCCCGACCTTGTCTCGCCTCCCGCTACCCGAGAAGTTCTCGGGCGATAGTGCTTCATGCAGGGGTTTCGTGAGTCAGTGCTCCATTCACATGGAGTTGCTGGCCACACGATTTCCCTCTGAGTGGGCCAAGGTGGGATTTATCATCTCTCTTCTGTCTGGCAGGGCCTTGGAGTGGGCCACCCCGCTGTGGGAGCGTGGGGATCCCCTGGTACAGAGTGACACCCATTTTCTAGTCACTTTGAAGCAGGTGTTCCTGTGGCCTCGGGTCACGCACAACACCGCACTGCAGTTGTTGGCCCTAACCCAGGGTTCGTCTCTGGTCAGTCAGTATGCCATCCTCTTCAGAACTCTGGCCTCAGAACTTGAGTGGCCGGATAAGGTTCTCATACCTATATTCTGGAGAGGTCTGGCTGATCATGTTAAAGACGCCCTGGCCACCAGGGAGGTGCCCACCACTTTGGAGGAGCTCATTACAGTCTCCACCCGAATTAACATTCGCTTCACTGAGTGAGGGCTAGAGCGCTCCAAGTCCCGCCAACAATATAGGTTGGCTCCTAATTTTGCTAGACCACTGGAACCTCCCGGTCAGCCGCCTTAGCCTCCAGAGGCCATGGAGTTGTCCCGCACGGGGTCCAGGGTCCGGTCCGCGCGGGTACCTTCAGTCTGTTTCCGTTGTCGGCAGACTGGGCACCTTGCTAACCAGCGCCCACAGCGGCCGGGAAACGCTCTTGTCTAGTGGTTATCGGAGGGGGCCTACTAGACACAGCGACATTCTCCTCCAGCTCCTGTTTAAAGGGGCATTAGAGTTTGATTCTTCCACTGTGGTTGTGGAGGTTTGTGTGGACTCTGGAGCAGAGGGCAATTTCATGTCATCTGCCTTCGCCCAACAACACGTAATCCCCCTGGTCCCGCTACCTCAAACCGTCACTATCAGAGTGGTGAATGGTGCAACACTCCCGTCCCAAATCACCCACCAGACGGCTCCACTGAGACTCTCACTGTCTCCTTCCCATCATGAGATGCTGCCTCTTCTTGTCATGCCCGAAGGTATCGACCAGGTCCTCCTAGGGGCTCCTTGGTTACGAGCTCACTCTCCTCACATAGAGTGGTCCTCGGGAAAAATCCTCTGTTGGAGCAAGTCCTGCGAGGGTAGGTGTCTGAGGGACTGTGTACAGGTCGCTATCTCAGAGGTTCCCGCAGATCTCTCTTCACTTCCCAAGCTGTATCAGCAGTATGCAGACGTTTTCTCCAAGAAGGCGGCGGAGACCCTTCCGCCGCACCGCCCTTACGACTGTCCTATTGACCTCTTGCCCGGTGCTGAGCCTCCTCGGGGTTGAGTCTACAACCTATCTCTCCCAGAGACAGAGGCCATGTCTCAGTATATCAGGGAGAATCTGGCAAGAGGATTCATTAGGAAGTCGGTGTCTCCGGCGGGGGCAGGATTCTTCTTTGTCCAAAAGAAGAATGGAGAATTACGTCTGTGCATCGATTACAGGGGTCTTCACGCCATAACCGTTAAGAACAAGTATCCTCTACCCCTGATATCAGAACTGTTCGATAGGCTACGGGGAGCGAGAGAGTTTACTAAGCTTGATCTGCGAGGAGCCTATAACCTGATTCGTATCCGTGAGGGGGATGAATGGAAGACGGCATTTAACACCAGAGATGGGCACTATGAATACCTGGTGATGCCCTTCGGGCTATGTAATGCTCCAGCCATCTTCCAAGACTTTGTGAACGATATCTTCCGGGATATGCTTACCACCTCGGTAGTAGTCTATCTGGACGATATTCTCATTTACTCTCCAGATATTGACTCCCACTGGAGAGATGATCGCAAGGTTTTCAATCTCCTGCGGGCAAACTCCCTTTACGCCAAGTTGGAGAAATATGTGTTTGAGCAGGATTCCTTGCCTTTCCTGGGCTATATCATCTCGGCCCAGGGGTTGGCCATGGATCCTGCCAAACTACAGGCGGTGATGGATTGGCAGGAACCCCATTCTCTTAAAGCGGTGCAGCGCTTTATGGGGTTCATGCTATCGCCAAATCTTCCCCCATTTCTCAACTTTGGTATCGCCCTTGGTAGCCCTCACCAAGAAGGGTGCAAACCCCAAACTGTGGTGGGAAACTGTCTCCAAGGCCTTCGCCGCCATTAAATCCCACTTCGCTAGCGCTCCCATTCTACATCGCCCCGATGTAGATAAGCCCTTCATTTTGGAGGTGTATGCCTCTTCCGTCAGTGCTGGAGCGGTCCTGTTCCACAAGGACTCGCAAGGTCGGAAGCACCCATGCTTCTTCTTCTCTAAGACCTTTCACACCAGCAGAGAGGAATTATTCCATCTGGGACAGGGAGTTGCTAGCAATGAAGCTGGCCTTCTCAGAGTGGAGACACCTCCTGGAGGGGGCTCGCCACCCTTTCCAGGTGTTCACCAACCACAAAAAATTTGGTCTATCTACAGACAGCCCAGCGCTGAATTCTCACCAGGACAGATGGTCCTTGTTCTTCTAACGATTCCATTTCACCCTGCATTTTCTCTCCGGGGAGAGGGACGTCCGGGCCGACGCTCTTTCTTGCTCCGTGGTGTCATCAGAGGAGGAGGAGCCTCGGCTGATAGTCCCATCGGAGAGCCTGAGGACCGTGGCTCCGGTTGCTCTCGAGACGGTACCTCCGGGCAAGACTTTTGTCCCTGCCCATCTGTGACCGGAGGTCCTCTCTTGGGCTCATTCGTCCAGTGTGGGGGGACATTTTGGGTCCAAGCGGACCTCTGATCTCCTGGCAAGGACGAACTGGTGGCCGCATATGGCCCGTGACATCAGGGACTATATTCAGGCGTGCGTCTCTTGCGCCCAGAATGGGTCCTCTTGGCAGCGGCCCGCTGGGTTACTCTATCCCCTGCCGGTAGCGGACAGGCCCTGGGAGATGGTCGGTATGGACTTTGTGGTGGGTCTGCCCAAGTCCAGTGGCAGCACCGTCATTTGGGTGGTCACCGATCATATCTCCAAGATGGTGCATCTGGTGCCACTCTCGCGGCTACCTTCTGCACGGGGCCTGGCAGCGTTGTTTATTAAACATGTCTTCCGCCTGCACGGCATGCCGGATAAGATTGTCAGCGACCGGGGTCCTCAGTTTGCGTCTCAGTTCTGGAGAGAGCTCTGTTCTCTGCTCAGCATCGAGCTAAATCTCTCCTCGGCCTATCATCCCGAGACGAACAGGTTGGTTGAGAGAGTCAACCAGACCCTGGTGACATATCTGGGACATTTTGTCTCGGCCAGGCAGGATGACTGGGCATCCTTGCTGCCATGGGCGGAGTTCGCTTTGAACAACGCTGTGGCCGACTCCACCGGTCAGACCCCATTCCTCTTAAATTACGACCAGCATCTGCGCGTCCCCGTGCCCATGCCCGTGTCATCCACCTACTCTAGGGTGGCAGACTGGGCGGTGGAGGCACGTGACATTTGGGATCGCACGCAGGATGCAATCCAGGCCTCCATGGAGAGAATGAGGGCCTCCGCCGATGCACTCAGGCGTCCTGCTCTGACCATTGCCCCTGGCGACACAGTGTGGCTTTCTGCCCAAAACATCAGGCTGCGGGTTGATTCTGCTAAGTTCGCACTACGCTATATTGGCCCTTTCAAGGTCCTCGAGCAGATCAATCCTGTGGTCTACCGCCTGGCCCTTCCACCACACTTGGCCATTTCTGACACGTTTCATGTGTCCCTCTTTAAGCTGGTTCACATGTCCCGGTTTTCTGAGCCATCTGCCAGGACATCAGACCTGTTGTCTGACGAGTTTGCGGTCAATGCCATTGTGGGATGCAAGATGTTGCGGGGCAAAAAGTTTTATTTGGTGGATTGGAAGGGTCATGGTCCAGAGGCTTGGACCCGGGAGCCTGTGGAGAACATCCACGCTCCTCTTCTCATTGCGGAATTTGAGCGGAGTGAGGCTCAGAGAGGAGGGGGCCCTATGGGGGGGGTAATGTTAGGCGTCGGGTTCCTGTCGCTGCACAGTGGGAATCCCGAGCCTTGCTTCCGGCGGTCTCCCATTCATCTCCAGCCACAGAGGAGGTTGCTCAGCAAACTCGTCGGTCCCGGCGCTCTGCCCAGACCAGCTCTGTGGATTTGCTTCCTGCTGCCACCTCTGGCACAGCTATGGCAATGCATGTTGCTCAGCAGCGAGATTCTCCAGGGTCTAAGTCCCTATGTCGGGCCACTGAGCATGCCCGTGGAGTGATCTCCCATTGGAGATCGAAGGTCACGTGCTCAGGTCCTGCTCGTGTTCGGATTGGCCCATCCAAAAAGCAAGGAAGGTCCCGGACACTCGTGGCTATAAAAGGCTCGCATGGCCACTCAGCCATGCGCTAGGATAGACTGTATTTTCAGACTATGAGGAGTGAGTGATGTATGCACGTATGAATGTCTCTGGTGAATGTCTCATTAAGAAACCCCTACCCTTGGTACGCATGTGTTGTGCAGCCTAGCCTGCTAGCGCCCAGGCTTAGGCGTAGGTAGGTCAGTGTTTGAGTCAGGCATTAGTCCTCACCAGTGACTCATCACGCCTCAGTGCACGTGCTCCACACTCCTTAGCCAGCGTCTATAGCGGCGTTCGCGGCAGCGACGCCGCGCGCTCAGTGGGCCTAAAGGGACTCTAACCCCGTGTCCTTGGGGTAGAGTTCTGTAGCCGTACACTGTGCGCTCTTTTGGCCGGGCTCTGTGAGCTAAAAAGGCTCCGGCATCTACGTTCAGTGGTCGTGCGGCTCTGTGAATTAACAGAGTTCGCTCCTGTTCACACTGGGTGATGTAACCCACGTGTGACCTTTCCACACCGCTTTATACTTCCGCCATTATCTAGCAGCAGTGTACCACCTCTGCACGGTGGACCCCGGGCTGCGAGCGCACCTACTATTATTTAATAATTTGGTGCGTTCCGCCAGCCTTAACACTTTCAACATGTATAGTCAAAGACATAGCGGCCTCCAAGGACTCGGGTTTCATATACTGTCAAAGCATCTTTCAACCTTTCAGTGAGATCTTGAAGAAATTGGCTTCTGAGAGCCAGGTCATTCCACTTAGTATCAGATGCCCACCTGCGGAATTCGGAGCTATACGTCTCCTCTGACCGATTTCCCTGCTGAAGGCGACGCAATCTGGAATCAGCAAAGGTGACTCGGTCAGGGTCATCATAGCAATTTTGGGTCCAGGTCTTGCAGAGACCCCAAGATCAGCCACCTGCAGCTGCTGCTGCTGCTGAACCTAATATTGGAGGTCATTCACCTCCACAGACAGACAGCGTAGCTACTCTGTCAGCCCTGCAACTAGATCCATACCAAGGGAGAAAAGGAAAAAAAAGCCACACCCGAAAAAAAAACCACAAATAAAACCACATGTCAGTCTTTTTGACTTAAATATGCATGGCCAGTGATAATGTCACAAACAGTGTAGGACAGTGCAACACGAAGGAATGAGGGGAAGGGAGCCCAACACTAGGGAAGGGGGGAGTCGGTACCCCTAGGCAGATCTAAAGTCACACTGTCTGCCCTAAACATCTCTATATAGGTTCTGCACCTATCGCCGAGCAGGAACCTAATCCCTGCCTGACCCTGGCAATAAGCCCTGCTTAGGGAAGGATGGGGTAGCACTAGTCAATCCCCACTACAACTAAAGACAGCTGGGATAGACAGACAAGGGGAACACTTATCTTGAGTAGACTCAGAGTAGTAACACAGACGTCCTCCAGCAGCACCAAAGAAGAAGATAGCCAACTGCTATAGCTCCAAGCTTCAACAGGGGGAAATGGAAATATTATCGGGGATTCCCAGAAGCAGACTGGAAGTCCGTAAAACACCCAGTCCAGGTGCGTCAATATTACACCGAGGAGAGTTTGCCACTGGGTCCAAGAGTCAGAAGGACTAAGAAGGCGTTTGCAAAGCCAACCGCAGAGACCTTCTGCAGCAAGATGCTGTGCAACTGTCTGCAGCCTCTGACACATCAGTGACAATAGGAAGATATTTGAGAATCCTAGATTCAATACGATTGAATTGAGAGCTATAACATAGTGAAAAAAAATCTATTTTTATTTGTTTGTATAATAGAATGGTGTTTAGAAACAACAAGATCATGATTTTTTAGCTCTACAATTTTAGTTGCTCTATTAAATAGCCATTGGGAATAACCCCTCTTCCTGAGTTATGGGAATATTCCAATTCAGTAACTAGTTTGAAGGTAACATTACAATTGTGTCTTATACGTGTAAATTCTCCCACCGTGATGAATTTGGCTGAGGCTAGGATGGCTACTATGGCATGGAGGATGGTTTTGCCTGATAAGGTTTGGAATAGGTGGAGGTAAAAATGATTTTGTTAGGAATGCCTCCCAATTGAAGATCAAAAAATAACTAGATGTGTATTTCCTGAAGGAAGTACAGATAGTGGTTTGAAATGGTGCCCGGGCTGCCCCTATAAGAGAGACTTGCCTGCTGCCCCTGCAAGACTTTCAACTCAGGATACGATTTAACTGTGGGTGCCTCTCAGGGGCCACTTTGGCCTCATGGTCTGATTTTGTGGGTGGGGCCCCTCAGGGCCTGATTTTGTGGGTGGGGCCCCTCATGGTCCGATTTTGTGGGTGGGGCCCCTCAGGGTCCGATTTTGTGGCCGGGGCCACTCAGGGTCCGATTTTGTGGCCGGGGTCAATCAGGATCCGATTTTTGTGGCCGGAACCCCTCAGGGTCCAATTTTGTGGGTGGGGCCCCTCAGCGTCCGATTTTGTGGCCGGGGCCCGTCAGGGTCCGATTTTGTGGGTGGGGCCTCTCAGGGTCCGATTTGGTGGGCGGGGCCCCTCAGGGTCCAATTTGGTGGACAGGGCCCCTCAGGGTCCGATTTTGTGGGTTGGGCCCCTCAGGGTCCGATTTTGTGGCCGGGGCCCCTCAGGGTCCGATTTTGTGTCAGGGGCCCCTCAGGGTCCGATTTTGTGGTTGGGTCCCCTCAGGGTCCGATTTTGTGGTTGGGGCCCCTCAGGTTCCGATTTTGTGGTTGGGGCCCCTCAGGGTCTGATTTTGTGGCCGCGGCCCCTCAGGGTCTGATTTTGTGGCCGCGGCCCCTCAGGGTCCGATTTTGTGGGTGGGGCCCCTCTGGGTCCAATTTGGTGGGCGGGACCACTCTGGGTCCAATTTGGTGGGCGGGGCCTCTCAGGGTCCGATTTTGTGACTGGGGCCCATCAGGGTCCGATTTTGTGGCCGCGGCCCCTCAGGGTCTGATTTTGTGGCAGGGGCCCCTCTGGGTCTGATTTTGTGGGCGGTGCCCCTCTGGGTCCAATTTGGTGGGCGGGACCACTCTGGGTTCAAATTTGGTGGGTGGGACCACTCTGGGTCCGATTTGGTGGGCGGGGCCTCTCAGGGTCCGATTTGGTGGGCGGGGCCCCACAGGGTCCGATTTGGTGGGCGGGGCCACTCTGGGTAAGATTTGGAGGCTGGGGTCGCTCAGCCTCCAATTTGGAGGCCGGGGTCGTTGAGCTTCCGATTTGGAGGCCGAGGTCAAAGAGCCTCTGATTTGGAGGCCGGGGTCGATGAGCTTCCGATTTGGAGGCCGGGGTCGATGAGCCTCCGATTTTTAGGCCGGGGTGGATCAGCCTCCGATTTGGAGGCCAGGGTGGATCAGCCTCCGATTTGGAGGCCGGGGTGGATCAGCCTCCGATTTGGAGGCCGGGGTGGATCAGCCTCCGATTTGGAGGCCGGGGTGGATCAGCCTCCGATTTGGAGGCCGGGGTGGATCAGCCTCCGATTTGGAGGCCGGGGTGGCTCAGCCTCCGATTTGGAGGCCGGGGTGGCTCAGCCTCCGATTTGGAGGCCGGGGTAGCTCAGCCTCCGATTTGGAGGCCGGGGTGGCTCAGCCTCCGATTTGGAGGCCGGGGTGGCTATGCCTCCGATTTGGAGGCCGGGGTGGCTCAGCCTCCGATTTGGAGGCCGGGGTGGCTCAGCCTCTGATTTGGAGGCCGGGGTGGATCAGCCTCCGATTTGGAGGCCGGGGTGGATCAGCCTCCGATTTGGAGGCCGGGGTCGATCAGCCTCCTATTTGGAGGCCGGGGTCGATCAGCCTCCGATTTGGAGGCCGGGGTCGATCAGCCTCCGATTTGGAGGCCGGGGTCGATCAGCCTCCGATTTGGAGGCTGGGGTGGCTCAGCCTCCTATTTGGAGGGCGGGGTGGCTCAGACTCCGATTTGGAGGCCGGGGTGGATCGGCCTCCGATTTGGAGGCCGGGGTGGCTCAGCCTTCTATTTGGAGGCCGGGGTGGCTCGGCCTCCGATTTGGAGGCCGGGGTGGATCGGCCTCCGATTTGGAGGCCGGGGTGGCTATGCCTCCGATTTGGAGGCCGGGGTGGCTCAGCCTCCGATTTGGAGGCCGGGGTGGCTCAGCCTCCGATTTGGAGGCCGGGGTGGCTCAGCCTCCGATTTGGAGGCCGGGGTGGCTCAGCCTCCGATTTGGAGGCCGGGGTGGCTCAGCCTCCGATTTGGAGGCCGGGGTGGCTCAGCCTCCGATTTGGAGGCCGGGGTGGCTCAGCCTCCGATTTGGAGGCCGGGGTGGCTCAGCCTCCGATTTGGAGGCCGGGGTGGCTCAGCCTCCGATTTGGAGGCCGGGGTCGATCAGCCTCCGATTTGGAGGCCGGGGTGGCTCAGCCTCCTATTTGGAGGCCGGGGTGGCTCAGCCTCCTATTTGGAGGCCGGGGTGGCTCAGCCTCCTATTTGGAGGCCGGGGTGGATCAGCCTCCTATTTGGAGGCCGGGGTCGATCAGCCTCCTATTTGGATGCCGGGGTCGATCAGCCTCCTATTTGGAGGCCGGGGTCGATCAGCCTCCTATTTGGAGGCCGGGGTCGATCAGCCTCCGAGTTGGAGGCCGGGGTGGCTCAGCCTCCTATTTGGAGGCCGGGGTGGCTCAGCCTCCGATTTGGAGGCCGGGGTGGATCAGGCTCCGATTTGGAGGCCGGGGTGGATCAGGCTCCGATTTGGAGGCCGGGGTGGCTCATTGTCCGATTTGGAGGCCGGGGTGGCTCAGCCTCCGATTTGGAGGCCGGGGTGGCTCAGTCTCCGATTTGGTGTGTCGGCCCTTTAAGACTCATTTGGGTGCGCTGGCCCTTTAACAATCACTTTGGCGCGTTGGCCCTTTAAGAGCTAGTTTGGCTGACTGGGCTTCTTTTAAATCCACTTTGGCGCACACATTCTCTCTCAGGGGCATGTGTCATGTGATGAAGCTAGATTTGCATTTGTGCTGTGGGTTTCGCTTTAAGAGCTGATATTATGTGGCAGAGGCTCTGTGCTGGGGTTCAAGTGAAGTTCGTAGGCGTTGGCATAGTAACTGGGTGTGCCTGCGCATATCAATGAGCTCAACTGTCATTTCAATCGCCTCAGGGCACGTTTTGCCATTTCCTATTGAAAAGCATTGGAGACAGTGCATTCCAATGACGGGAAAAAAAATTTTCAAACGCAAATTGCGCGAAAACTACAAATCCGATCGACACGAAAAATACTTAGCACACCTCTCATGGACACTGGCTTCGAAACGACACCTCAACGGAGTCTGTGCGTGTAGCGGTTCGGGCCGCATTAATTGCGGAAATCAACTTAATAATAATAAGAAGAAGAACTAGATGTGTATTTCCTGAAGGAAGTACAGATAGTGGTTTGAAATGGTGCCCGGGCTGCCCCTTTAAGAGAGACTTGCCTGCTGCCCCTGCAAGACTTTCAACTCAGGATACGATTTAACTGTGGGTGCCTCTCAGGGGCCACTTTGGCCTCATGGTCTGATTTTGTGGGTGGGGCCCCTCAGGGCCTGATTTTGTGGGTGGGGCCCCTCAGGGTCCGATTTTGTGGTTGGGTCCCCTCAGGGTCCGATTTTGTGGTTGGGTCCCCTCAGGGTCCGATTTTGTGGCCGGGGCCCCTCTGGGTCCGATTTTGTGGCAGGGGCCCCTCTGGGTCCGATTTTGTGGGTGGGGCCCCTCTGGGTCCAATTTGGTGGGCGGGACCACTCTGGGTCCAATTTGGTGGGCGGGACCACTCTGGGTCCAATTTGGTGGGCGGGGCCTCTCAGGGTCCGATTTTGTGACTGGGGCCCATCAGGGTCTGATTTTGTGGCCGCGGCCCCTCAGGGTCTGATTTTGTGGCAGGGGCCCCTCTGGGTCTGATTTTGTGGGCGGAGCCCCTCTGGGTCCAATTTGGTGGGCGGGACCACTCTGGGTCCAATTTGGTGGGCGGGACCACTCTGGGTCCAATTTGGTGGGCGGGGCCTCTCAGGGTCCGATTTGGTGGGCGGGGCCCCACAGGGTCCGATTTGGTGGGCGGGGCCACTCTGGGTAAGATTTGGAGGCTGGGGTCGCTCAGCCTCCAATTTGGAGGCTGGGGTCGTTGAGCTTCCGATTTGGAGGCAGAGGTCAAAGAGCCTCTGATTTGGAGGCCGGGGTCGATGAACTTCCGATTTGGAGGCCGGGGTCGATGAGCCTCCGATTTGGAGGCCGGGGTGGCTCAGCCTCCGATTTGGAGGCCGGGGTGGCTCAGCCTCCGATTTGGAGGCCGGGGTGGCTCAGCCTCCGATTTGGAGGCCGGGGTGGCTTAGCCTCCGATTTGGAGGCCGGGGTGGATCAGCCTCCGATTTGGAGGCCGGGGTGGATCAGCCTCCGATTTGGAGGCCGGGGTGGATCAGCCTCCGATTTGGAGGCCGGGGTCGATCAGCCTCCGATTTGGAGGCCGGAGTCGATCAGCCTCCGATTTGGAGGCCGGGGTGGCTCAGTCTCCGATTTGGTGTGTCGGCCCTTTAAGACTCATTTATGTGCGCTGGCCCTTTAACAATCACTTTGGCGCGTTGGCCCTTTAAGAGCTAGTTTGGCTCACTGGGCTTCTTTTAAATCCACTTTGGAGCACACATTCTCTCTCAGGGGCATGTGTCATGTGATGAAGCTAGATTTGCATTTGTGCTGTGGGTTTCGCTTTAAGAGCTGATATTATGTGGCAGAGGCTCTGTGCTGGGGTTCAAGTGAAGTTCGTAGGCGTTGGCATAGTAACTGGGTCTGCCTGCGCATATCAATGAGCTCAACTGTCATTTCAATCGCCTCAGGGCACGTTTTGCCATTTCCTATTGAAAAGCATTGGAGACAGTGCATTCCAATGACGGGAAAAAAAAATTTCAAACGCAAATTGCGCAAAAACTACAAATCCGATCGACACGAAAAATACTTAGCACACCTCTCATGGACGCTGGCTTCGAAACGACACCTCAACGGAGTCTGTGCGTGTAGCGGTTCGGGCCGCATTAATTGCGGAAATCAACTTAATAATAATAATAAGAAGAAGAAGAATAAGTTAGCAGCGTTCGGATTACAATATAGTGGTTTTTTCAAACCACTATAATAAGTTAGCAGCGTTCGGATTACAATATAGTGGTTTTTTCAAACCACTATAACTAGATGTATATTTCCTGAAGGAAGTACAGATAGTGGTTTGAAATGGTGCCCGGGCTGCCCCTTTAAGAGAGACTTGCCTGCTGCCCCTGCAAGACTTTCAACTCAGGATACGATTTAACTGTGGGTGCCTCTCAGGGGCCACTTTGGCCTCATGGTCTGATTTTGTGGGTGGGGCCCCTCAGGGCCTGATTTTGTGGGTGGGGCCCCTCAGGGTCCGATTTTGTGGTTGGGTCCCCTCAGGGTCCGATTTTGTGGTTGGGTCCCCTCAGGGTCCGATTTTGTGGCCGCGGCCCCTCAGGGTCCGATTTTGTGGCCGGGGCCCCTCTGGGTCCGATTTTGTGGCAGGGGTCCCTCTGGGTCCGATTTTGTGGGTGGGGCCCCTCTGGGTCCAATTTGGTGGGCGGGACCACTCTGGGTCCAATTTGGTGGGCGGGGCCTCTCAGGGTCCGATTTTGTGACTGGGGCCCATCAGGGTCCGATTCTGTGGCCGCGGCCCCTCAGGGTCTGATTTTGTGGCAGGGGCCCCTCTGGGTCTGATTTTGTGGGCGGAGCCCCTCTGGGTCCAATTTGGTGGGCGGGACCACTCTGGGTCCACTTTGGTGGGCGGGACCACTCTGGGTCCGATTTGCGGGGCGGGGCCTCTCAGGGTCCGATTTGGTGGGCGGGGCCCCACAGGGTCCGATTTGGTGGGCGGGGCCACTCTGGGTAAGATTTGGAGGCTGGGGTCGCTCAGCCTCCAATTTGGAGGCCGGGGTCGTTGAGCTTCCGATTTGGAGGCCGAGGTCAAAGAGCCTCTGATTTGGAGGCCGGGGTCGATGAACTTCCGATTTGGAGGCCGGGGTCGATGAGCCTCCGATTTGGAGGCCGGGGTGGATCAGCCTCCGATTTGGAGGCCGGGGTGGCTCAGCCTCCGATTTGGAGGCCGGGGTGGCTCAGTCTCCGATTTGGTGTGTCGGCCCTTTAAGACTCATTTGGGTGCGCTGGCCCTTTAACAATCACTTTGGCGCGTTGGCCCTTTAAGAGCTAGTTTGGCTGACTGGGCTTCTTTTAAATCCACTTTGGCGCACACATTCTCTCTCAGGGGCATGTGTCATGTGATGAAGCTAGATTTGCATTTGTGCTGTGGGTTTCGCTTTAAGAGCTGATATTATGTGGCAGAGGCTCTGTGCTGGGGTTCAAGTGAAGTTCGTAGGCGTTGGCATAGTAACTGGGTGTGCCTGCGCATATCAATGAGCTCAACTGTCATTTCAATCGCCTCAGGGCACGTTTTGCCATTTCCTATTGAAAAGCATTGGAGACAGTGCATTCCAATGACGGGAAAAAAAAATTTCAAACGCAAATTGCGCAAAAACTACAAATCCGATCGACACGAAAAATACTTAGCACACCTCTCATGGACGCTGGCTTCGAAACGACACCTCAACGGAGTCTGTGCGTGTAGCGGTTCGGGCCGCATTAATTGCGGAAATCAACTTAATAATAATAAGAAGAAGAATAAGTTAGCAGCGTTCGGATTACAATATAGTGGTTTTTTCAAACCACTATAAATATTGCTTTGATGGGCAATATGAGTAAATGACAAATTGCAATGATTGTTATTGAAATATTGAATGAATTCTGGTATGGCAGATACATCTACCCTCAAGATGTATCTGCCATACCAGAATAAGTATGATGCAAATGGATTATCATAAGAATACAAATAACATTCAAAATTATCTATTTCAAAGCAGAATTACGTAGTATGTATAGTATATGTGTGAGTGTGTTTCTGTGCATATATATTTATATATATATATATATATATATATATATATATATATATATATACTGTATATATATATATATAGTGAGACAGTGACCGGCGTTGTGAATGGCCGGTATGTGTCGCAGAGGAGGAGGTCCTCTGTGCTGTAAACCTGAAATGTTGCTCTGGGACCTGTCGTTCCACCAAGTTTGCTTGGCTTATAAGGGGCTAGGCTTACAGGGTTAGCCGGAGAGCTGGGCGTGAATGGCTAACCACACCTCCCATCAAGGGTGTTTCTCATGCGATATAATGAGACTGTAGTTTGGTCACATGGTCTTCGTATTGGAATATCCTGCAAGAGGACAGGTTTCCTGATTAGCACATGGTGAGGCCATGTACCTGCAGAATCTGTGACGGCTAACTGCGTTGGGGAAGCTATCGTCCTTCTGAGGGTCTGGAACTGTCAGGTTTGACCTGTTGAGCAAGTCATCATTCAGGACAGTGATCCCAGTAAGGCAGCTTCCCTGGAAGCCAGGACTGACAAGAAGTCAGCGTGTGGAGCGGAGCTCCTGGAAGGTAACCCCAGACAAGGGGATTGTAAGAAGGCAGAGAGGTGTATCTGCTACATGAACAGACTGGTGTCTTATTATGTTTCGTGGATGTAACAAAACGGACTGTACTCTATCCGATTTATGCTGTGTTTAAATAAACTGTCATGATCCATGCGGGATCAGGACAGATAAAAGCACAGGTAACCTTTTTTTTTCTCAAGCTGTGCTTAGAGATGTTTTTGCCCCCGGTGGCCATTTGGATTATTGCACTGTGGTGTCGTTTGTTCTAAGTTTGCCCCGGTGGTGGTGAGCGTTATTGCACTCTGTTATTTTAGTTTAGTGCATGTGTTAATAATGCAGGTGTGATTGCTGGCTCTGCTATAAAAGAGTCACAGGTGTTGCAATCAGTGTTGGTGATAGTATTCTGTTATGAATGGGTTACCGAGGAGAAAAAAGCAAAACAAGCTAAGTCACAGAAAACCAGAGAGGTTGGTAACTATGCAGATTGCAGATCCCTGATCCTACCACACAACTAGCAGCAGCCGTGGAGCGTACCTACGATGTTCCTAGATGCTTCGTCACAACCGGAGGACTAAATAAGCCTGAAGCACGAAAAGGGGAAAACTAACTGCCCCAGAGCAGACCCCAAAGGAATAGATAGCCCCCACACATTTATTGACGGTGAAACAAGATGAAGGCACAAACACAGGCAGGAAAATAGGGTCTGCAAACGATGGGGCCCAAACTAACTAGAAAGGAAAGGAAAGACACTGTCTGCAACCTGCAAAAAACCCTACAAAAATAATGTCCAACACTTCTGAAATTAACCCTGAAGTCACTAGACTTCTCCCACTATATCAGCACTGAAATATTCTGAGACAGAGCAAAAAGAGACCAAACTAGTAAGGGACAAAAAGCAAATTGGCAAAATACTGATAAATAAGAGTGGAAATTCAGCACAGCCCCCAGCCGGGGCTGGCTGACCACACAAAAAACTGAATAGACCAACAAAATCAAGTGTGAACATTAGCAGAAAAACTTAGCTTTAGATGACTGGAACAGAGCTGAAAACCAAGAGCTGACAAGCCAGAAGGAAGCACCAGCAACTGAATAGGGCGTCGGCTGTCTTAAATCCAATCTGAGACTCCTGAGGTCCAATCGTCATCCTCATTCTCAGGTGGCAGATCTCCACCGATCAAATCAGCCTCACTACCTCCTGTTACCACCAAAGGGAGTCTGGAAGGAGAACTCACAACTAGTGAACCAGAGAATGAACTCACAACAGTATTCATTTCAACCATCCTTGGTGGAGGAAGGAGCTGGAGAACGTTCCTTGCAGCTCTGTCTTAGCCCTGGTGTGGAAGGAGTCATAGAGGATTTCCTTGTAGCTCTGACAGAGCTTGGTGGCAGCATTTCAGGAGGAGAGCTGCATTCGGGTGGTGGACTCTGTTGCCAGGAGCAAGTGCAACAGAGTAAAGCTAAGTGGTGTTTCCCTGTGCCACCCAGCTCCCTAGCAAGGGATAGGTGTAGGGTGTGCTAGGGCGGCAGGTTCCTGATCGGCGCCCGGTGCGGAACCGGCATAGGGAACGTTAGGAGCGTTAGGGACACGGACTCAGGGGAGTACAGAAGGTCTCCACGTCCCCTTTCCCTATCGCAGGGCCCACCATTGTAACTGTTGTCCCTCCCCCTGTCTTGTTGTTTACAGTTACCGGCCTGCGGGCCGTGTCACACAGGACAGCTTCACGTGCCTGCGTCTTGTTGCTTCAGTTACCAGCCTGCGGGTCGCGTCACACAGGACGGGTCCACGTGACATTATCACCAACCTACAACTTTTTTTTCTCTGCTGAGCCATGGACCCAGTTCAGACCTTTGCCCAATCCTTCAGACCCTTACTAATGAGATTAGGGGGCTTCGTGGAGGGTTGGTGCGGCAGCTTCACCTGTTGGTGGGCTCTGGGGGCTTGGTTTAGGAACAGGCTCAGTCAGAACCCAAGATATCACTCCCTGACAGATTTTCTGGAGGGAGAGATCAATTCTTGGTATTCCAGCAAGCCTGTAAATTGTATTTCAGGCTGCGCCCTCGTTCATCAGGGAGTGAGGAGCAACGGGTGGGAAGCATTATGTCCCTTCTTAAAGAAGATCCCCAATCCTGGACCTTCTCCCTACAGGACGATTCTCCATCATTGGTGTCCATGGACGAGTTTTTTGCGGCTTTGGCGCTTGTGTATGGGGATCCTGATGACGTTGCCCTGGCGGAATCTCGGATCCGTAGGTATAAACAGGGAGCCCGGGTTGCTGAGTAGTGCTCAGAGTTTAGGAGATGGGCCACTAACACTCAGTGGAATGACCTTGCACTTAGGAGTCAATTTGTGGAGGGTTTGTCTCCAAAGTTGCAGGATACTCTGGTGTAGTACGCCGCTCCCAGGTCGCTGGAGGCCGCCATGTCCCTTGCCAATCAAGTGGATAGACGCCTCAGGAAAAGACATATACAAAAAGTGCCCCCTGATGTCCTCGCTAGGGAGGAGGACCCACCAGTACGGACGGAGAAACCCAGACAGCCTGGTGTTGTTGAGACAAAAAAGGGGATGTCTGCAGCTCGTCGTGGTGGGGGGGGTATGCTTCTCCTGTGGGAAGCCTGGCCATTTTATGATAGCCTGCCCAGTTCATGCCAAGTCTCCAGACGAACCTATGCAAGTAGGAGTAGCTAGGTTGTATTTGGAGCTGCCTACGGTTCGGGGAGTGGTGTCGGCATGTTTGTACTGTGGGCAGACTGGTCATGTCCTGAAGGCTTACCCATTGCGCGCCAAATTATCTGTGCCATCTGAGAAGCCGCATTCCCCTGGTCGCTTGGAGGGAGGCGACCAGGGAGTATACATTTCCTCCATTTTGCCCTCCCAAGGTACCATGTCAGCAGAGGTCTTGGCTGGCAGGGTACCGGAGGTGATACCGATGCTTGTGGACAGCAAAGCAGGAGTCAGTCTAGTGGATGCTCGCTTTGTCCAGACTCATGGTCTGAGGTGTAGGATGCTAGCCCAGCCTATAATCGTCCAGGCCATAAACTCTGTTCCACTGAGCCAGGGGAGCTTGACCAAGGTCGTAGAGAATATCCATCTGCGTATAGGGCATCATGAGGAGTCCTTATCGTGCTACGTCTAGGAGGGAATGCCAGTACCTATTGTTTTAGGCCTCCCTTGGCTGAAAAGACACAACCCGGTAATAGATTGGCGGGCGAGGGAAGTGGTCAGTTGGGGGCACTCGTGTAAGGGCTGCTGCCTAGGAACTACTGTCTCTGCCGCCTCTCTTCACTGGACCCCTTCCTCTCCGTTGAGAGCAGCAAATGTGCTGCAGGAGAGTAGGGGCAAGTCTCAACTCTCGCCATTTGCCAACCCTGGGAGGCGCAGACCTCGTGGTGGAAGGGGTTGGAGGGTGGTGTACCCCTTGGTGAAGTGCGGGGGTGTGAGTGTGGTGACACAGGGGGACGCCTCTGTTGTCAATCCCAGAAAGAGTTCTCCAAATGGTGACAAATGAACGAGTGGCAATAAATGTTCAGGTCCGGACCTGTGTGTGAACGAGCGTGTATGTGTGGCCACCAAAAAACATCCAGTGGAAGTGTGTTGTAGAGTGTTACCAGCTTATACCAAACATATACATACACAACCCGTTCCCAGGTCAGCGCTTCGGAGATGTGTGTTGCCTCCAGAACATACGATGTCAATACCAGCGGGCTCGTTTGTCATCAACCTGACAATGCAGGTAGTTGCTGGGGTGAACTCTGGGTCTGGGCATCCCCGCTGTAGGTGGTTCCCTGATGGGGAGCGGTCTTGAGGGTCCAAAGGCCCCTCATTAAGGGGAGGGTATTGTCATGATCCATGGACAGATTAAAGCACAAGTAACCTTTTTTTTCTCAAGCTGTGCTTAGACATGTTTTTGCCCCCGCTGGCCATTTGGATTATTGCACTGTGGTGTCGTTTGTTCTAAGTTTGCACAGGTGGTGGTGAGCGTCATTGCACTCTGCTACTTTAGTTTAGTGCACGTGTTTATAATGCAGGTGTGATTGCTGGCTCTGCTATAAAAGAGTCACAGGTGTTGCAATCAGTGTTGGTGATAGTATTCATTTCAACCATCCTTGATGGAGGAAGGAGCTGGAGAACGTTCCTTGCAGCTCTGTCTTAGCCCTGCTGTGGAAGGAGTCATAGGGGATTTCCTTGTAGCTCTGACAGAGCTTGGTGGCAGCATTTCAGGTGGAGAGCTGCATTCTGGTGGTGGACTCTGTTGCCAGGAGCAAGTGCACAGAGTAAAGCTAAGTGGTGTTCCCCTGTTTGTGTTTTTCCTTCGTGTGTATTAGTACAGCGGTGGGGCCAGTGCCTGCGCCACCAAGCTCCCTAGCAAGGGATAGGTGTAGGGTGTGCTAGAGCAACAGGTTCCTGATCGGTGCCCGGTGCGGAACCAGCATAGGGAACGTTAGGAGTGTTAGGGACACTGACTCAGGTGAGTGCAGGAGGTCTCCACGTCTCCTTTCCCTATTGCAGGGGCCACCGTTGTAACTGTTTCCCTTTTCCCCGTGTCTTGTTGTTTTAGTTACCAGCCTGCGGGCCGTGTCACACAGGACAGTATCACGTGCCGCGTCTTGTTGTTTTAGTTACCGGCCTGTAGGATGCATCACACAGGACGGGTCATTGTGACAGTAGCTAAGGGTGACCGGGGAGAGCCTCAAGAGAGGTTGAAGGTGTTGAGTATGAAGCCGCCAACTCCATGCAGCTGGATCAGGTGCATCACCTGGAGTCTGAGCTTTTGGCAGTCAAGGCTCAGCTCAGATAGAAGGAAGCACAAGAACAGAAATCTGAGGAAAATGCGGCTTTGGAGTCTGGGAGCGTGAACAGTGATTCTTCAGAGAGCCCAGCAGAGACCCTAGAGGCAGTCGACGGTAATGGATCCAAGAAAAAGCTGAACCTGCTGATGAAGGACTCTGTAGCGACAGAGTGTGGGTGGGTAAGCTGGCCCATCTGAAAATATAATTAAAGAAGTTATGGTGCGACATCTCCTAGCCAAAAGAGAACACGATCACAAAATAAAGATGCTTAAGCATGTCGAATAAGAAAAGGCCCTGAGACAAGCGGCTGGGCACAGAGTGGATGAGCTGGAGAAGGAAGTCTTTGAGCTCAGAGGTCACCTGTCAATGTGTCAAACCATGAACAAGGCCATATTGGAAGATATGGAGGTGCTCAGAGAAGCATTAGGAGGACTTCTACAAGAGAAGAAGTTGGTGGTAGCAGACTTACAGCGGCAGGGCCAGAGTGGTAATGAGGCGGAGCTGCACATGCCCATCTTGGCAAGGGGTTTTGAAGAGTGTAAAGCTCAGGGAGCGTTTGCGCTAAGAGCTGGACAAGATAATCACCCAATAGTGGCAGATGTCTTGATGGAAATGTCCAAGGCAAAACAGGAGCCATTCGTGCATGAAGAGAATGGGACTTCGCTCTTCAAGTGCATGATAGAGGTACCCAAGGACCTGTGAGAGGCGTGTGCCAGGCACTCTGTGCATGAAGAATTCAAGAAGGTTGTGGGGGCATTTAAGGTGTACTGGACCACGGAAACTAATCAGTTAGTGGTACTGTCCACTCATGAGGTTACAGCGAGGAGAGTAGCTATCCTGAGTGACATGCACTAGAGATGTGTGCGTACGACGTGGATGATTCGATTGAGAAATGAAGACGCTGTCAGGTGGCTGGAGCATATGAGAAAAGCTCAGAGTCTTCTGAAAGATGTGATACAGGTGTCTATTCCTATGGTGGAAAAAGTCATTGGAAGAAATGGTCGAGCCATGCAAGAGATGGTGGATAAGTCTGGAGTGGTGAGATTAAGAATTCCAGGTGACCATGAATACCAGATACCCTGAGAAAAGGGTATGGTTCCATTCTTTGTCTTGGGTACGAGGGAGAGTCTCTGAGATATACGGACTCTGTTGGAGTATCGTGTGGCATATCTAAAGGAGACAGAGCAGTTAAGGCTTGAAAGATTGCACCTTACAGGACTGCTTTGCCACATTGGTGGAAGATGGCAGCCGCCTTCAACCCGAGGTAAAGGGAACAGAAGGGGCCCTGCAAATAATGGAATTGCTGACAGCCAAAGACATCTAGCAAGAAGAGGCCTTGGTAGTTCAGCAAGACAAGGATGCCGAGAATCTGAAAATGGCAGTTCTATTCTCAGTACAAAGCTGAAGGACCTGGACAGTAGCCCCTGTAACGTACTAGATGGGTCAGACTCGGACCAGACAGTAGGCTCGATTGTGAATCTCACGACCGCACCAACCAATGGAGAGAAAGGTCTGGTAAAGAAATATTGTGACTAAAAAGGGTCTAGCGACACAGACAGACTGGGACTCACGGGCTGAAGCTCAAGGCCTACATACAGACCGCTGGGGGCGGGGGAGGCCTAACAAATTGTTGACTCTGAAATGTGAGGCGAAGAAGTCCGATTTAGTGATAGTGATGGACTATGTCTCGGGAACTGACACTCAAAAGCGACTGAGAAGGCCCTCTCAGCTGGTAGGGCAAGGTAACATGCGTGACCTGTCTCGAGGCCCCTGGTTTATGACAAGTGGTCAACCCCACAAGTTTGAACAGGGGGGTATATGAGACAGTGACCGGCGTTGCTGTAAATGGCTGGTGTGTGTCGCAGAGGAGGAGGTCCTCTGCGCTGTAAGCCTGAAATATTGCTCTGGGACCTGTAGTTCCACAAGCTTTGTTTAGCTTATAAGGGACTGGCTAACCACACACCTACTATCAAGGGGTGTATATCATGCAATATGATGAGACTGTGGTTTGGTCACATGGCCAAATAAACCGGATGGTCTGTTTAAGTGAGAAACCATTCCTGTGTGCCTTAATCCCGTTGCCAAGCGAGTGTCCTCAACACATACAGTGAGTGAAATCTAATATATAAAGCTCAAATGTGTGTATGTATGTTTGTGTGTATGTGTGTGTGTATGTCTGGGATTGGCATCCGCACCGTCGCAGCTACAGCCACAAAATTTGGCACACTCACAGGTCTGGACCCCGAGAGCGTCCTAAGCTATGTTGTGAGGTGAAATTTTAACCCCGTGTGTTCCAATTCACCAAACAATTTTGCCCCTATCTACATAATGGGGAAAAAGTGTGTGTGTCAAGCCCCGCCCCTCATTATGATGTCATAATGGTTGCCATGGTGATGCTGATGTCATCATAGGTTGCAAGCCCCGCCGCTCATTATGATGTCATAATAGTTGACTATGGGATGGAGGATGTGTGATGGGTATATGGGCACTGGACTATGGGATGGAGGATATGTATGACAGGTATATGGGCATGGGACTATGGGATGGAGGATGTGTGATGGGTATATGGGCACTCGACTATGGGATGGCGAATATGTATGATGGGTATATGGGCATGGGACAATGGGATGGAGAATATGTATGATGGGTATATGGGCATGGGACTATGGAATGGAGGATGTGTGATGGGTATATGGGCACTCGACTATGGGATGGAGGATATGTATGATGGGTATATGGGCACGGGCCTATGGGATCGTAGATATGTATGATGGGTATATGGGCACGGGACTATGGGATGGAGGATAGTTATAATTTGTTATAACTAACCACAGTTAGTTACTATGCCCGGGCAGCGCCATGCTCTTCAGCTAGTCTAAAAATATATATACACAGGTGTTTCTCACAAAATTAGAATATCATCAAAAAATAGAATTAGACTTACCGGTAATTCGGTTTCTAGGAACCTTTCACGACAGCCACCTTTGAGATTGTCTCCCCGCCCTAATAGGGGACAGGAACATAAAGAGGTTAAATAACCCTCCCCTTCCTGCTACCTCAGTGTTTTTTCTGACATATTAGCATGAATTGTTACCGCCAGTAGAGCAGGAATCATCAGGCAAACATATCATATAGGGAGGGAAATTAGTGCTGTCGTGGAAGGTTCCTAGAAACCGAATTACCGGTAAGTCTAATTCTATTTTCTCTAGTCACCTTCCACGACAGCCACCTTGGAGTCATGCCAACGTTAATTTTTCTTGGGAGGGACTACGGCTTGCAAGACACGCCTGCCGAACGTCAGATCCCTATTGAAATCCAGTCTATAGTGCCTATTAAAGGTGTGCACAGAGGACCAGGTGGCAGCTCTGCATATCTGCTCCGAAGACGTATTTACCCTCGCTGCCCAGGACGTAGCGACTGATCGAGTGGAGTGGGCTGTTAACGACTCAGGGGGAGAGAGATGTCTTGCAGAATATGCCAGAGAGATGGACTGCTTGATCCAGTCCGCTATCGTGTTCTTTGCCACTTTCTTCCCTTTGTTTCTTCCCGAATACTGGAGGAACAGGTTCTGATCAATTCTCCAATCCCTGGTTGCCTCGACGTAGCGGAGAACTACTCTGCGAACGTCCAGGGTATGAAACCTTCCCTCCTTCGGATTAGAAGGATTTTGGGCAAAATGAGGGCAACACGATATTCTGGCTTCTATGAAAGTCTGACACCACCTTGGGCAAAAAGGAGGGGTCTAGATGTAGTATTATACTGTCTGGATTGAGTAGGAGGTAAGGTTCCTGTACTGATAGGGCCTGTAGCTCCCCCACCCGTCTAGCCGATGTGATTGCCACCAGAAACACTGTTTTGAGTGTAAGAATCTTTAATGAGATTTCTGACAGGGGCTCAAACGGGGCCTGTGTCAGGCTGTTGAGTACTAAATTAAGATCCCAGGGGGGAACCCGATTAGGGAGTGAAGGGCGAATCCTGTCTGCCGCTACCATGAATCGCTTGACCCAGCGGTGTCCGGCTAGGTCTTGGTCAAAAAGAGAACTAAGGGCAGATACCTGTACTTTCAACGTACTTGGAGTAAGGCCTAGATCTAACCCTTTCTGCAGGAAGTCAAGTATCTGGGCAATATTTGGATGTGAGGGGTCAGGGGCCCCAGGGAGGCACCAGGAGCAAATTTTTTTCCATATTTTGCCATAAATTGCATTCATCACCGGCTTTCTGCTTTTTTGAAGGGTCTGGATTACCTCATCCGACAACCCTTTAGCCTTCAGAATATTGGCTTCAATAACCAAGCTGCTAGAAGTAGCCTGGTTGGGTTCGGGTGTAGTAAGGGACCCTGAAACAGGAGGTCGGTCTTTTGGGGTAGAAGCAAGGGACCCTCTTGGGCCATGTCCAACAGAGCGCTGTACCAGCTCCGCCCTGGCCACATGGGAGCCACTAGGATCGTTGTGACTCCGTCTGCTCTTATTTTTTGTAACGTTCTTGCCAGCATCGGGATTGGGGGAAAAGCGTAGGCCAGTCTGAAGACCCATGGATGGGCAAATGCATCCGTCCCCTGGGCTCCGTACGTTGTTACTGAGGGAGAAATAAGTCGCTACTTTTGCATTCTGCGCATTCGCAAACAGGTCGTCTTCTGGGTCTCCCCATTTTGAGGCTAGGGTCTGGAAGACCTCCTGGTTCAGACACCATTCTCCTGGATGGACGTCCTTCCTGCTCAAGAAGTCTGCTTTGATGTTTTCCGACCCCTTCAGGTGTACTGCGGAAATGGATAACAGGTGCTTCTCTGCCCAGAGGAAGATTCTTGTTGCTACTTTCTTTAGATTGGCATACTTTTTGCCCCCTTGGTGTCTGAGATATGCCACCGTGGTCACGTTGTTGGAGTATATCCGAACATGATGGTTCTTGACCAGGGCTGATGCGGCTTTCAGTGACTCTTCCACCGCCGTCAACTCTCTTAGGTTTGACGATACGGATCTTATGTTCTCGGGCCACTGCCCCTGAAAGTACGAATCCTCGACCACAGCCCCCCCAGCCCCTCAGGCTGGCATCGGTACATAGTACCTTTAGAGGTAGTTGATCCCAACTTACTCCTCGTCTCAGGTGTCGGTAACTCAGCCACCACCAAAGAGCCACTTTTACATGTCCTGGAAGCAGAACCTTTTTTGATAGGTTGTTCAGATACTTCCTCGCGTTCATCAGGACATATGATTGGAGGACTCGTGTATGAGCTTGTGCCCAGGATACCACCTGAATGCACGCCGTCAGGGAACCCAGGATGGACATGGCGTCCCTCAATGTTGGCGTCCTTTGGTCTCTGAACCTGATTATTTTTTGCCGAAGGTCTTTTTGCCGATCTTCGGGGAGAAAGGAGGTTCTTTTCTCCGAATCCAAGAGGATCCCCAGGAATTTCCTCCTAGGGGAAGGATAGAGGGACGACTTCTGGAGATTCGGTATCCATCCTAGGCCTTCAAGTATCTGTAGGGTTTTTGATACGTCCTGATTCAGCCGGGTTACCGATGGTGCGACGATCAGCAGATCGTCTAGATACAGCACAATACATATCCCCTGAAGCCGGATAGAGATGACTGCTTCCCTCATGATCTTTGTGAATACCCTTGGTGCTGGGGATACCCCAAACAGCAGGGCATTGAACTGGAGGTGGCTGATTCCTCGGTCGTGAGAGACCGCAAACCTCAGAAACTTCCGGTGATCTGGATGAATGGGCACGTGGTAATACGCGTCCCTTAGATCTATCGTAGCCATTTGCCAGTTTTGTCCAATGAGCGGGATCGCTGACTTCACCGATTCCATCTTGAACCTTTGGTACTTGATGAAGTGGTTCAGGGGCTTTAGGTTTATTATGAGCCTGTGTTTTCCTGAGGGTTTTTTTATCAGGAACAGGCGAGAATAATGTCCCCTGCCCTCCTCTTGCGGAGGTACATATGAGACCACTTCTTCCCGTAGGAGTTCTTCTGACGGAACAATATTTTCTGCAGACTTGGGGACTGTGCCGGGGTAATTCTTAGGGCGTTTGGGGGGGTGCTCGAACTCCAGCAGCTTCAGCCCATATTGTATAGCGTGCAGGACCCACTGGTTCGAGGTCGTGGCCTGCCATTGGGCGAGAAACTGTGTGAGTCGACCCCCTACCCGGGAGTCACTGCTTCTCCGGGGGCTGCTGCTGTTGGGGCACAAGGATGTTTCTTCCTTTACCCCCTTTCGGGTAGCTCCATCGACCCGTCTTGCCCTTTCCCCTGAATGGCCTCTGGGAGGTCTACTCTCTTAAGGGATGAAAAAACCGCCTTTTGGTGGATTTCTGTTCCGGCAGTGATTTATTCTTGTCTGAGGCCTTCTCCACGATATCATCTAGGACCGGCCCAAACACATGGTGTCCCTGGAAGGGGATAGCACACAGTTTCGTCTTGGAGGTGATATCACCCCCCCATGACTTCAGCCACAAGGCTCTCCTGGCCGAGTTTGAAAGGACAAGGGACCTTGCTGCTACCCGTACCGTTTCTCCTGAGGCATCAGCCAATTACCCCGTTGCCTTCTGGAGGATTGATAGCGAGTCTAGGATTTCCTCTCTTGGAGTGCCTCCCGATAGGTGATCTTCCAGCGTGCGTAGCCAGAAAAACAAAGATCTGGCTACGCAGGTGGATGCAATATTTGCTTTCAGCAGGTTCGTAGAGGCCTCCCAGGACTTTTTAAGATGGCTCTCTATTTTGCGATCCATTGGATCCTTCAATTGGGAGGCATCCTCAAAGGGTAAGGACGTCTTCTTAGTGACCCTAGATACTTGGACGTCTATTTTAGGGATCTCCCAAACAGAACTATCACCCTCTAGGGGAAAACGGTTTTTCAGCTCAGAGGGCACAGTAAGTGCCTTCTCGGGGGAGGACCACTCCTGAGCTATTAAATCCTTTATAATCTCATGAACTGGGAAACCCTTTCTACCTCTGGGTTTCAACCCTCCAAACATCTCATCCTGGACTGAGAGCTTGATCTCCTCCTCCTCTAATCCCATGGTATTTCTCACCATGGATACTAACTCCTCCATATCCTCCGAGGAGAAATATTATTTTTTCGCATCATGACTGGAGGTGGACGTGGAGCCCTCATTTTCCCAAACATCCTCCGATCCGGAGGAACAGACCTCTCCCGAGTCTGAGTCAGCCTCCACGGGTGCCCTTTTCCTCTTTTTTGAGGCCGTGCCCTGGGCCTCGGGGGTCTGTGCTGCTATGGAGGCCTGAACCTCCTGCCTAATGAGAGTCTTTATGCTGTCAAACAGGGAGGGTTGTTCGGTACACAGGATATTTTGCGTACAGGGTTGGCATAACTTCTTTCTGTAGTCAGAAGGAAACCTGGCACCACAAATACCACACTTGCGGGGGGTTTTAGGGGTAGAGGCCTTGTCTTCCTGCAAGAAGAAGAGAAGGCTTACTCAGACCTGTGCCACCGTATTTTGACAGCCAAGGGACCTGGCCCTGCTACTCACTGTAGGAGGGGGAATGCTGGACTCTGCAGATGCTGCAGCTGAGGGCTTCTCACCATCCATGTCCGTACACACCACAGACACACTGCGCTTACCTGGAGCTGCTGCACCCTTTTAAGGGTGTTGCTGGCGTTCGTGCTCTGGTGCTCCTCCCTCCTCCTCTGTCCCTGGAGAGGACGTTGGTCGACCCCCGCCACTGTTGGAGCCATTTCCCAGGTCCCCCGGGCGCCGGCGCGCGTTTCCCCATTACAGGACGCCGGAGGCCGCAACCCGGAAGTGCGCGTCATCACCACTTCCGGTCTACTGCCCGCCCCCTCTGGCGCACGCGCCGGCTTCCCCATGCAGCGCTGGAAGGAGGAAGGACGCCGGGGAGCTGTGCAGGACCCCGGCAGGCACCATACCGTCCCGCTTTACCCCAGAGGGTGCGGGAGGGGCGGTCATGTCCCGAGTCACACCGGTGGTGGAGACGGGAGCAGCACCTGGAGGAGGAGAGGAGCACCCCCCGACCTCGGCTGCCTAGCTTCTGGTAAGTATCTAGGGCTCCGCTCGCTGGCCACGGCAGCCCCTTGTGACCTCTTCATGCCCCGATAGGGGACAGGAAAAACACTGAGGTAGCAGGAAGGGGAGGGTTATTTAACCTCTTTGTGTTCCTGTCCCCTATTAGGGCGGGGAGACAACCTCCAAGGTGGCTGTCGTGGAAGGTGACTAGAGAAAGTTAATTTATTTTAGTTCTTCAATACAAAAAGTCAAACTCATATATTATATAGAGTCATTGCAAACAGAGTGATCTCTATCAAGTGTTTATTTCTGTTAATGTTGATGATCATGGCTTACAGCCAATGAAAACCCAAAAGTCATTATCTCAGTAAACTCAAATAATTAACAAAAAAATACCTGCAAAGGCTTCCTAAGCATTTCGAAAGGTTCCTTAGTCTGTTTCAGTAGGCTCCACAGTAAACAGTAAACACTGAAGTCATGATACCATCAATGACATGTAGCTCCCCGACACCAGAAGCGCTCATGCAGCCCCACATAAGGACTCTGCCACCACCATGTTTCACTGTAAGCATCATGCATTAGCCCCGGGCCAATCTTATTAATAATTAAATTGAAACAGCAAAAAGGAAAAGTCATGGAATTATAGAGATCACAGGATGAATAGGCATGTTAAAGAAATGTAAATCATAAAGTAAGTAAAACTTTCAAGCATTGATTTCAAGCATTGTGTTGGATACCACACACAGAAATACCCGTTATTTATGCTGTCTGATGGATTTTCTGCCACTTTTTATTCAATTGGAAATGCAAATCATCAAGATCTGCAGCTGGCAGCTCTTTTTGCAATTGCTGGTGCAGTTTTTATGCAAAAATTTTGTGTGATTTTTGGAATTTTTTAACTAGCTTCTTTCGTTTTTTGAATCTGGGTAGTTGTCAAGTGCAGCCTGACAAATTCATCACAATTTAGTTGTATAAATTATGATAAAAATAAACTCAAGTCCATAACTGGAGTACATTTTTGATGCCAGCACATTCATTTGAATGATTAAGAGGTGCATGCCTCTTAATGAATTTGACACTTCTTACTCTAGTGCATGCTAAATATAAAATGCCAGTGTTGATGAGTTGGTCCTGATTTCTTCAGGCTTCTTAATGGAATATCCAGGATGGTAGCAATTCTATCTATCCAAAGGTCCATTGGGTGCTAACTGTCTCCATTCTAGTTACCTAAAGGGCAGCATATTCCCTCTTTGCTAAGACAGTTATCAGCAGAGACACAGCGTGAGAATGCAGACAAGGTGATGAGTTCCTAGTTGCCCTTGCCTATAGTATAATGACTTCCCTATCCAGCACAGATCTTAGTAGCACGTAGTGCTGTGCTGAATCAGCTCTCCAGTAATATTAAAACGTAATCCTCTTGTAAAGAATGACATTAATAACTTAACCCATGGCATCGCTAGTCAGCTTAAAGGAACCTGTCATGTTGAAAATGGCATTTGATCTGAAGGCAGGAGGAGGAAATGAGATTGATATTCATTTTTGTGGGGAAAGTTTCAGTAAAACTTGCATTTTATTCATTGACATCCATGGTGTCTAGTGGGCAGTCCTATTCAGTGATTGACAGTCTTCCCAGTATGACTGTGCATGAAGACATAACTGTCAACCACTGGACACCTATGTACAGAGGTGTATTCTAGGTTTTCTGGCACTGGGGGCAAGAATTCCATTTGGCGCTCCCCTACTCAAGCAAATATGGGATTTGCACACATTGCACATTACAGTCACATGCCGACGAGCTGCTCTCCCTAATTCTCTCAATGTACATTGAAAAACTGAGATTACCAGGTAGAGAAGCTTGTTGTCACATGACCCTATGCATGAAAATCGCATATGAGTGAAATGGCTGGAACCTGCAAGCAGTGCTGAATCCTGACAATGAGTATATGACACGCTGTTAGGATTGGCTAGAGAGCTTTATTTTATAATTAAAGGGCTTGTCCAGGTTTGAGATGAAAGTCTGCAGTCACTCTATGTAACAAAAACTGCAGGCTTCTGAGTTCTTACAGCGCATATACTGCACACTTTTAGGAATCTCTCTTGCCGGTGGCAAGAGTGGACGATCATGTCAGCACACGTACGCGATTTGTATACTTCTGGCCACATTCCGACTGGTAGTGTCCGGCCTCGCTCAATTAATTTTCATTAAGTGAGACTATGATATGAATGGCTTGTCAGCACATGACCACATGTATGTAAATTGCCAGCACAAGAGAATCCTGACAGCATGCAGTGCACACTGTGAGAATTCAGAAGTCTGCAGTTATATAAAATGATTGCAGACTTATCACAAACATGGACAACCCTTTAATGCTCCTAACATAAATAAAAAAAAATGAGAATTAGTATCACCAAAAAATTTTACATCCAGGTACCTTTTTAGATGACCGACTCCAGAGACATGTCTTTCTTTTTATCTTCATTTTGTCCAGATGCCATGATGACTCTTCCCTCCCACAGCTTGTCTCCACAGACTTAACTTCTCTTCGGTCTTGGGGTCCCATTTCACATAGCGATGCACCAGCGATCCCAACAACGATACGACCAGGTAAGGATCGCTGGTGCGTCGCTAATAAGCTGCCAAACAGGCAGATCTCTTCAACCACGCAGCAACGATACGGCGATCCGTGTAACGACCTCGGCGGTCGATTGTACTTTGTCACACAGCAGCTTTTCTGACGACTCACGCCTGCGACCCTGAGTTCTGCGTCACCAACGAGGTCGTTCGTCGGCGTCAAACACATGCTGGCCAGCGGGACGCCAACAATGAAAAAATGGCCCAGGACATTCGAGCACGATCAGCGATATCCAGCGGGGGGGCCAGTCGCCGCTATGTGTCACATGTAGCGAGATCGCTGGCGAGATTGCTGTTGCGTCACAAAATCTGTGACGTTTCATCAATCTCGCTAACGATCTCGTTATGTGAGACGGGGCCTTTGAGCAGCAGATCTTCACATGATGCTTTTACAGATAGCAGTGTCATAATGCTCCTGAATAAAAATATCTGCCCTATGCTGAGCCCTGGAATAAGTAATTACCCCTCACTATATTCTCTGCACAAAATATGTGCACACTGTACACACTGTCCCCCTTATGGTACATGCCTTCTCCTTTTTATATTGGGGCTCCTCTTCACTCTGTGTCCCCCTATAGGGCCCAGTCTCTATGCTATGCCCCCTCACCACACTCCCCCTCCATGGCTGTGACCTTACACTGTTCCCCCATGCTACCCCCCACACTACTCAGTCTTTATTCTGCACCCACTCATACTCCCCCATACTGTCTCCTAACATTATTCCCCTCAATAGTCTCCCCATACATTTCCCTACCTTCCTCATGCTGCCTTCTCTCACATCCCCCCTGCAAACCATACTGTCTCCTCACAAATTCCCGCCGATTCTCCATACTGTGCCTGCATCCATCCCCCACTCCACATACTGTGTCTGCACCCATCCCCCCATACTGTTTCCTCATACAATGCCCTTCCATCTCCCCACTTGCCCCTCATACTGTGGTTTCAAATCCTTCCTGTTCTCCATATTGTGTCTGAACCTCTCCCTCCCTAATTTGTGTCCTCAAATTTTCCCCAGTTACACTAATTTTTCCCCCCACAGAATAAATCTTCCTCACAGAATAAATATCCCCCACAGGGTAAATCTCCCCTCACAGAATAAATCTCCCCCCACAGAATAAATCTTCCTCACACAGAATAAATAAATTTCTTTCCTGCCCCACAGAGTAAATTCCCCCCACAGAATAAATCTCACCCCCCACAGTTACATTACTTACTTACCGCAATGCTCTTCGTGCTTCTGGGCACTGGCGAGTGACATCAGCAGTGTAATCACATGACTTGATCATGTTGCTGGCGTCGCTCTGACCCGGCGGTCAGAGCATCAATTGAACACTGGGAGCCGGCGTGCTGCAGATTCTCTGTGGCGGCTGTCAGCTTGACAGCCGGCTCAGAGAAATGCCGACTCCCGGTCCGGGGGGCGGCAGAATGCAGCCGCCAGGGGAGACTCTTCGGACTGCCACATTAGGCAGCCTGATTGCGCCCACCTGCTGACTGCTCCCAGGGCACATGCCTCGGTTGCCTCACCTAGATACGCTTCTGCCTATGCATACAAACCCCAAGGATGTCAATGAATAAAATGCAAACTTGAACTGAATCTTTTCCAACAGACCTAAATATCATTTTTCTCAGCTTCTCCTTCTCTATACTGTGCTGTCTACAGATCGGGCTGCATATATAATGTGACAAGTTTCCTTTAAAAGAGTTTTTACCCCCTCTGACATACAGAGTTTTACCCCCTCTGACATACAGTCATGTCTGAACGTGTTTATACCCTTGAAATTGTTTCAGAAAATGAAGTATTTCTCCCAGAAAATTATTGCAATTACACATGTTTTGTTATACACATTTTTATTTCCTTCATATATCTATCCAGGCCACTCTATATACAGTATCCATCCTGGTCCCCCAATATATTCATCCTGGCCCTCCCATATAATCATCCTGGCTCCACTATACATCCATCCTGCCCCCCCATATATCCATCCTGGCTCCCCCATATATCCATCCTGGTACCTTGTCCTGCCCCCCATATATCGATGCAGGCGCCCCCATATATCAATCTTTGCCCCCATATATCCATTCTGGCCCTCTCATATATCCATCCTGGCCCCCATATATCCATCCTGTTCCCTTGTCCTGGCCACCCAAAAAATTCATCCGGCCCCCCCTCCCATATATCCATCCTTGGCCCCCCATATATCCATCCTGGCCCCCCCATATATCCATCCTGGTCCCTTGTCCTGGCCCCCCATATATCCATCCTGCCCCCCATATATCCATCCTGCCCCCATATATAAATCCTGGGCCCCTCCATATATCCATCCTGTTCCCTTGTCCTGGCCACCCAAAAAATTCATCCGGCCCCCCCTCCCATATATCCATCCTTGGCCCCCCATATATCCATCCTGCCCCCCATATATCCATCCTGCCCCCCATATATAAATCCTGGGCCCCTCCATATATCCATCCTGGTCTCTTGTTCTGGCAGCATGCACAGAGAGAGAGAGAAAAAAGATTCCTCTTATCTGCCTGTACTCCCGACGCCGTGTGGCTTCCTCCTCTGCCAACTCGGTGAGCTCATATTAAAATGGCTACCGACCTAGCAGAGGCCGGCGGCTGACTTGTGTGCACTTGCCGCATGACAATAACGTCACACCGGCGACGACAGGTGCAGGCAGTGTTCATCGGGGCACGAGACACGGCGGTTCCGGTAATGAACGCTGCGCGCACACACCCCTAAAATACTCTGCCTGCGCTTTAAAGGACTCGTGCCCCTTAAAACCGCAGACTTTTTTCTTTCCCCATCTTCGTCCCATTGCCATCTATCTGGTCCACTGCAAGGGCCCACAGGGATTTCCCCGATACCCCGCCAGGCCAGTCCAACCCTGGTTCTGTCTCAGTTTTTAAGGCTATACTCACATTTTCATTGAGGTTGCTACTCACATGGGAAACCATTGTATGACAGTATGATATTGTATGACAGTTCAATGGACACCATTGACTTATAATGGATGACCACAGAATAATTGGTTATGTTGAGTGCTGCAGATTAGGACTTTTTATTTGCTGTGTTTCATGGACTAGTGTCTGGCAATGTTCCCCTCTATAACAGTTAATCTGAAAGTTAAGAAAGATTCCAGGAGAATATTTGCTGTTGAGAAACAAACATAAATCCTGCTGCTATTTGACCCCATGTGGAGAATTTCGATGAGTTGTGTCTATTACACATCCTACACTGACATCTGTTGACCACATGCGATGCCATTTCACGCTCCCACTTTGCACTTCTACCAATATCTCAGTTTTACCGAAAACATTTGTACTAAAATAAAAAAATATACTGAGTCATATGAAGAGAACTACGACTTAAAGGGTACCTGTCACCTGTTTTGGCCGATACAAGATATGGCCAGTGCCTTTCAGGGCTTATCTACAGCATTCTATAATGCTGTAGATAAGTCCCTGATCTGACCTGCAAGATAAGAAAAATAAGTTTTATTATACTCACCCTGGGGGCGGTCCGATGCGGTCCGGTCCGATGGGTGTTGCAGGTCCGGGTCCGGCGTCTCCCATCTTCTTGCGACGCCACCCTCCTGCTTGCTTCATGGCTCCCCAGCATCACGCTCCTGCGCAGGCATACTTCTCTGCACTATTGAGGGGAGAGCAAATTCATGCAGTGCGCAGGAGCTGGATCTCTCTGACCTTTCCAGTTCCTGTGCACTGCAGTACTTTGCACTCAACAGGGCAGATAAGTGCAGGAGTGCAGTGTCGGGGAGCGATGAAGCAAGCAGTAGGGCGGCATCGCAAGAAGATGGGAGGCGCCGGACCCGGACCTGCGACACGCATCGGACCAGACCCCCCCCCCTGGATGAGTATAATAAAAGTTCTTTTTCTTATCTTGCAGGTCAGATCGGGGACTTATCTACAGCATTATAGAATGCTGTAGATAAGCCTTGAAAAGCAGTGGCCGCATCTTATAGTGGCCAAAACAGCTGACAGGTTCGCTTTAATTAAATCCCAGCTCTGTGGACAAGTCCTCTCAGGCCGGTGTAGATTGCTCTATCGTTACTGAATGATGTAGGAGAAGCGGCTTAGCGACGGAGATCAATATGTTATTTGCTGCACATTACTAAAGAAAACTTTAACCAAAAAAGAACAGAATTAACTGCGATTGATTCTAAGCAGTCAATTAGCAAATTAAATATTCATTACCATTAGGCAAGTAACGGTGCATTAGGGATCCTAAATCGTGCCACATTCTTGTCCTAGCAGAGCACTGCGTGATTATTTCTGACAGTGTTTTGCCTCTCACTATTTCATGTTGCAAATTGCCTCTTCACCGAGAAAGAGGACTTGAACTTTATAGCGCCACCTGTTGGAAATAGCGATCCTACAACTCAATCAATCCTTTATCTAGACTTGTAATATGACTTAGGCCTGTTTCACACTTCCGTTGTCAGCGGTCAGCTGCAATTCGCCAAAGGTGAGAAAGAACTGATCAGTGATGTACGGATGACAGCGGACCACGTTGTAGGACGGATCCGAAGCGGCGTGATTTAAAGTGACCGCAGCCTTTATCATCGGCAGGATCTCGATCGGCAGGATGGCGCAGTTGTCATCATCTGTGGGATCTCTCGGTCGTCATCATCGGCGGGACCTCGCCTCACCGCGATCTCGCGGTCGTCATCATCGGCGGGATCTCGTCCTCGCCGCGATCTCGCGGTCGTCATCATCGGCGGGATCTTGTCCTCGCCGCGATCTCGCAGTTGTCATCATCGGCGGGATCTTGTCCTCGCCGCGAGCGTCATCATCAGCTGATCGCGGTCGTTAGCTGTGATCGTGTTCATCGCCGCCGCAAGATTGATCGGCCGCTGAATTCCGGTGAGGAGAGAGAGAGAGAGCGATATCCCGGAACGGCATTTATGGGTTAAAATGCTTACCAGAGTTAAGATTCCAGGCATGCGCGGTTCAAAATAGCGGACCGTCAAACATGTCCTGATGTATGAGACTCCGGCATCATTGGAGTCTGCCATGAGTTTGGTGATACGTATTGATCGCCGTTTTCGTCAGGGGGCACAGGAGACGCTACCTCTGGGGGAAAACAGAGGTGCAGGTGTGGTTGAAGTAGATGAGTCCCCTGAACCTATGCAGATTGCTGGCGTGGCACAGGTTCAGCCTCGCGCTCCGGGAGTCCGGAAGTCCGGAGCATGTTTCTACTGTGGTAAAGGAGGTCATTATGTTAACGTTTGCCCGGTACTACCTGAGGGTCACACCGGCGGAAAACTGTTAAGCTCAGAGGGTATGGAGGAGACCCAACTGAGCGTATGCATATCCTCCATGATGGTATCTCAATGTATGCTCCCTGCCAAGGTTATTGTCGCCGGCAGAGAGCTACCTATATCAGTGTTTGTGGATAGCGGTTCTGCCACCAATCTCATAGATCAGGAGTTTGCACACACCGCCGGGTTTAAGATTGAAAAACTTCCTCACCCCATACAGGTGGTGACCATTAATGCTGTTCCCCTCCCTCAAGGGGAGATTACTGAGTTTGTGGCAGAGGTGAAACTCCACATTGGGGTCCTACATTCTGAGTCGGTTACATGTAGGGTCCTCCGTAATCTCCCAGCTCAAATGGTCCTGGGTTTTCCATGGCTGTCCAGGCACAACCCGGTAATTGATTGGAAAACTCAGGACATAGTACAATGGAGTGGTTTCTGCCAAGACAATTGCTTGGCCACATGTGTGTCCGCCGTGACGCCCAGCCTGCCGGAGGCTTTGCAGGATTTCGCGGATGTTTTCTCTGAGAAGGGTTGCTCAGAACTGCCTCCACATAGAGCCTATGACTGTGCTATTAGGTTAAAACCCGGGGCCAAATTACCTAAGGCCAGGATGTTTAATATTTCTGGTCCTGAGAGACAAGCTCTGAAAGACTACATCGCGGAGAGTCTGAGCAAAGGTCACATCCGGCCTTCGTCCTCGCCTGTAGCCGCGGGGTTTTTCTTCATTAAGAAGAAAGATGGGGGGTTACGCCCGTGTCTCGATTTCCGAGAGTTAAACCAGATTACTATCCGTGATCCCTACCCAATGCCGTTGATCCCGGATTTGTTCAACCAGGTAGCGGGGCAAAATGGTTTTCCAAGCTGGACCTCAGGGGGGCGTATAACCTCATAAGGGTCCGTCAGGGGGATGAGTGGAAGACGGCGTTTAACACTCCTGAGGGTCATTTTGAGAGTCTGGTTATGCCGTTTGGGTTGACCACCGCGCCTGCCGTTTTCCAACATTTTATTAATGATGTCTTCGCTCATGTCCTGGGGAGATTTGTGATTGTATACCTGGATGATATCCTCATTTATTCTAGCGATCGGGACACTCATTTGCAGCATGTTAGGCAGGTGTTACAGTTGCTCCGGGAGAACCAGCTCTATGCTAAGCTGGAAAAATGTTTATTTTTTGTCCAGGAGTTGCCCTTTTTGGGATATATTGTGTCCGCAGCTGGCTTTAAAATGGACACCGCTAAGGTGCAAGCGGTGTTGCAATGGGAGAGGCCGGAGAGTCTGAAAGCACTCCAGCGGTTCCTTGGGTTTGCGAATTATTATAGGAAATTTATAAAACACTTTTCGACTGTCGCCAAACCGCTCACGGACATGACAAAAAAGGGTGCCGATCTGGCGAACTGGCCTGAGGTGGCTATACGTGCATTTGAGCGTCTGAAGAATAGTTTTGCTTCAGCCCCCATTCTGGTGCAACCAGACGTGTCCAAACCTTTTGTGGTAGAGGTTGATGCGTCAGAGGTGGGAGTGGGGGCAGTACTGTCTCAAGGCTCGTCCTTGAGCGAGATGCATCCATGCGCCTACTTCTCCAAGAAGTTGTCGCCGGCCGAACGGAATTATGATATCGACAACAGGGAGTTGTTGGCCATCAAACTGGCTTTTGAGGAATGGCGACACTTCTTGGAGGGGGCGGCTCACCAGGTCACAGTTATCACCGACCATAAGAATCTGCTCTACCTGGAGTCGGCCAAGCGTCTGTCTCCTAGGCAGGCTCGCTGGGCATTGTTTTTTACTCGTTTCAATTTTCTTGTGACGTACCGTCCCGGGGCTAAAAACACCAAGGCGGATGCTTTGTCTAGGTGTTTTCCGGGGGGAGAACCTCGGGAAGAGCCGGTACCCATCCTCCAGAAAGGGGTAGTGGTCTCGGCTCTCACGACTGAGGTAGAGGCGGAGATTGCCGAGGCCCAAGAGGAGGTACCACCAGGACTTCCCGCCAACAAATCATTTGTACCCCTGCATCTTCGGCCTAAGGTGTTGAAGGAACACCACGATTCGGTACTGGCTGGTCACCCAGGGGTGAAGGGCACCTTAGAGCTGGTATCGCGTCGTTTCTGGTGGCCCAAAATCCGGCAGGACGTGGTCTCGTACGTGGCAGCTTGCATCACGTGCGCTAGGGCTAAGTCACCCCGAACCCGTCCTGCTGGCACGCTACAGCCTCTGGGGGTACCCAATAGGCCATGGACAGAAATCTCCATGGATTTTATCACTGACTTGCCAGCCTCGGCAGGGAACACGGTCATCCTGGTGGTGGTTGACCGTTTTTCAAAGATGGCGCATTTTGTGGCGTTGTCCTCTTTGCCCAATGCTAAGACGTTGGCTCAGGTATTTGTGAAGGAGGTGGTCAGACTCCACGGAGTACCGTCTGACATAGTATCTGATAGGGGTACGCAATTTGTGGCGAGGTTTTGGAAAGCTTTTTGCTCAAGGTTGGGGATCAAGTTGTCACATTCATCGGCGTTTCATCCACAGTCTAATGGACAAACTGAGCGCATGAACCAAAATCTAGAACAGTATTTACGATGCTTTGTGTCCGACAACCAGGAGGAGTGGTCTACTTTCCTTCCTCTGGCCGAATTCGCATTAAATAATCACCGCCAAGAGTCATCAGGAGAGTCTCCATTCTTTTGTGTGTACGGTCAACATCCTCAGTTTTGTACCTTACGTCAGGGTGACTCCGGGGGTGTCCCGGAGGAGGATCAGCTAGGAGCCCAATTGTCATCAGTCTGGAGGCGGGTGAAACAGCGTTTGTTGAGCATGAGTGCCAGGTACAAACGGGTGGCTGACAGTAGACGCGTGCCAGGTCCGGACCTGTGTGTGGGTGAATGGGTGTGGTTAGCTACGAAGAACATAAAACTCAAAATCCCTTCTTTAAAACTGGGTCCAAGGTTTATTGGGCCTTTTAGGATTTCTGCCATCATTAACCCAGTAGCTTATCGGTTGGAACTTCCCGCGGTGTACAAGATACACAACGTGTTTCACAGGGCTTTATTGAAAAAGGTGGTAGGCTTGGTGGACACGACGCCGATGCCACCTCCAGTCATGGTGGATGGCGAGTTAGAGTTCGAGGTCGCCAAGGTAGTGGACTCTCGAGTAGTACGCCGTACTCTTCAGTATTTGGTGCACTGGCGGGGGTATGGTCCAGAGGAGAGGTCTTGGGTTCCAGCCTCAAACATACATGCGGATCGGCTGGTCAGTTCTTTTCACCGTCGTCATCCGGACAAGCCGGGTCCTATGAGTCTTGAGGGCCCTGGGGTCCCTCGTAGAAGACGGGGTACTGTCATGTCGGACGCTGTTCACACCACAGCATCCGGCAGGCAGAGGTAGTTCCACCTCCAGCCACTATAGCCTCAGTGGCGCCGGCCTGATCTTCAGGCTCTCGGGGGTTAATCCTGCTGGAGACCAGGTTGGATGGTTAGTCACGCCCACGGTCTTTAAATAGTCATGCTGGCCTATGGGCGTCGCCGATTATAGCTTGTGTTTCATACCAAGTGGTTCCGGTCTGGAGTGGAGGTGTTCAAGAGAGAGAGATTCATATCTGGTGTCGTATGATCCGTCGTTATCCTTTCTCCTTCCCATATTTGTGTTTAGTTGTGCCCTGTTCACATTACTGTTTATTCCTGTGTGTGTGCGGCGCAGTGCAGTTTAAGTTCTCCCTGTCTGTCATTATTTGTGTGGGAGCTTTGGTGGTGACTTCTCACTGGGTGGAGGGTGGAGGGTTAAGTGCAGGGCTGAGCAGGAGATAAGGAAAGGTCGGAGGCTCAGGCATTTGCACCTTCAGCAAAAACCCTGGGTTGAGGGTCAGACAGGGTTTCCCCTAGTAAAGGGACACCACAGGGGCCCCGGGTATTTCAGCCTTAGTTGAACTAAGCCCCCGTGACAACTTGGCTGTTCAGACCTTAGAAGTTACAGTACTTGGTTGTTCAGAGCTTGGCAGTTAAACTACTTGGTTGTTCAGATCTTAGCAGTAAAGGCCCCGTCTCACTAAGCAATCTCGGTAGCGAGATCGCTGCTGAGCCACAACTTTTGTGACGTAACAGCGATCTCACCAGCGAGATCGCTGTGTGTGACAGCGATCAGCGAGCGGCCCCCCTGCCGGTATCGCTGATCGCTGCAAGAAACCTCTGGACATTTCTTTGGTCGCTGGTCTCCCGCTGGCCAGCACGCATCGCTGTGTGTGACAGCGGGAGACCAGCGATCAGGTGTAAAAAAATAATAAAAAATATAGTTATTCTCACCTTCCGATGTCCCGTTCAGCCATCCCGCCTCCGGTCCCAGTGATCCTTTGCATGAATGACCGCGAGACTTTGTTATCCCGCGAGACCGTGACATCTCGCGGTCATTCGTGCAAAGGATCACTGGGACCGGAGCGTGGAGAGAGGCGGGATGGCTGAACGGGACGTCGGAAGGTGAGAATAACTATGTTTTTTATTTTGATACTATTTTCTACAGCGATAGCCAGCGATGCCGGGCGCTCGGCATCGCTGTGCTGATCGCTGGTGAAGCGGTCTGTGTGACAGCTCACCAGCGATCACATAGCGACTTACCAGCGATCCTGACACCTTCATATCGGTGTCGGGATCGCTGGTGAGTCGCTTAGTGTGACGGGGCCTTTACACTACTTGGTTGTTAAGAGCTTAGCAGTTACACTACTTGGTTGTTCTATGCTTGTCAATTACACTAATTGGTTGTTAAGAGCTTGGCAGTTACATAACTTGGTTATTCAGAGCTTGGCAGTTACACTACTTGGTTGTTCAGAGCTTGGCAGTTACACTATTTAGTTGCTTAGAGCTTGACAGTTACACTACTTGGCTGTTCAGAGCTTATCAGTTACACTACTTAGTTGTTCAGAGCTTGGCAGTTACACTACTTGGCTGTTCAGAGTTTGGCAGTTATATTACAGAGAGGCTTAGAGCTTGGTGGTTGAATGTTAATAGGCGCAGTCTCATAACAACAAGTGCTCCTCACTGATCAGATATTCATACCAGCTACTCTGATATTGACCATTACCACCATCTCTGATGGACTACTTTTTCCAGACACTCTATTGCTTCCTCAAGTTTCCCAATGTACCTCACGCTCCCAGACAAGGCAGATCTCGTCTCCACCAGCCACAGCACTACTCAGCATGCAGAACACAGATTTTCTTTCTTCTCTCTTAATAGGAGATCTAAGGGCAGGGAGGCTAGTGCAGTCAATCTCTTCAGGTCATTTCATGGTCTATTAACTCAAGGTCTTTCTTTTGGCCATGGAGTTATTTTTATTAGTTGGGTTGGCTCACAGATAGTTATTAGGGTATGATCCACAACCATTTGATTTTTAAAAGCCACCTTACACTTTTCACATTTCATAGTCCTTAACAACCTCAAGTAGACAGCAATTCATAAATTCATCCTCATGATGCTTGGAAGTGTTACCCATTTCAGTTGATAAGCGCTGCAGCATTTATTTCTCATTTTTAATGAGGGACAAAGGGGGTGATTCAAGTTTTTTTATATATTATGGAGCGCCCCGGCCAGGGCTATCGGGGTATTCGGCACCGGGCCCGTTGATCTCAATGGGAGTTGTCACGGAAGCTGTGACCCGGTCCATGGCCCTGGGGCTCCATGGTAAAAGGGGTGGAAGAACAATGAAGTAGAATTGATGAATAGTTTGTGACGCCACCTGTGGTGCTCGGCAAGGGAGATGTTAAGCCGACGCTGCATTCAGATCCTCTGGGACTGGTGGTGTGCTGCAGCCAAGATGGTAAAGCTCCTCACAGGTGGAGCTGTAGTCCCAGGCCAGTGTGGATGTAGGGGTAATTGAGAGGTGCGGGCAGTGTAGAAGCTGGTACCCAGATGTAGCGGTACCAGGTGTATTGGCGCAGGAATGAATGAAGGACATCGGGGCTTGTAGTTCCAAAGCTTTACTCACAGTCTGTAGTACACACCGGTGCCTGCCTCCGTACTGTGTCCTCCGGGTCAGAGGCTCAATCAACCTCCAGGCCAGATGGAATGCTCCCTTCCAACGCTCTGCCAACATGTACCTTTCTGAACGTCTCCTCTTATAGCGCCTTTAAGTGTGAAGATCTAGGGTACTGAGTTACACTGGAGTTCCTCCTGACAGAGGTTCCCAAGAACTCTACTTGTATGACAGACAGCTGTAGCCTGCTTCGGGGACTCCGTATTCCTGAATCCTGGCTCACTATCAATGTTGCTGTTGTGCCCCCAAGTCTTAGATGGGAGTAGTACATTTACAGCCCACTACTCCACCGGTGTCTGCTGCAGAGCCATTAGTGTCCATACTACCTCGGGGACTGGGCCCCGGCCTTGCGCTTAGAACTTCTAGGCAGGGTTCTTCCTCTAACCCACGTCCTCTGTTCCCTTTTACTCCTACGTTCCGTACTAGTCTTTCCTTCTTATGGAAGATCAGGTTTCTGTTCAACGTCTTTCTCCTTCTTTCCTTTCCTGTGCCAGCTGGCTCAGATCACTGAGGCAGCTGCAGCACTCCTTCCTCCATCCCTCTCTCAGGGATCTTCCTTCCTCACTCCTCTCTCAGTGACTCCTCGACTGACTGACTGACTGACTGACTAACTGACCGACCGACTGACTGACTTGAAATCCTAAACCTTCCCACTCTTTTATGTATTCTAAACTCCACCTGCCTCCCAGCACATTTCGTGTTCCAAGCAGGGAGCCACCAAAGGTGCTCTGCTACACTCCAAGCAGGGAGCCGCAATGTGGCTTTGCTGAACTACCATGTTGTGTGGGATGCGAGTGTTGGAGCGTGGTTAGGAGCCTCCAACTCACCTGGATGGTGGGGTACCACACCTCAGGAGGAGGTGCAGTACCTCTGTGGCAATTGAATCCTCAGGGGCGCCACATTCCCCCCGTTAAACACAACACATCTGCGGGCTGCAAGGTAAACAAAGTTGACAATACAGGAACAAACAAAATTTTGTAATGCTTAATAAACATGTCTTATACTAAACTTCCTAATATAGGAGGCATGGTTTCTTGAACGCTACAAACAAATTAATTGTCTAAATTTTAAATTATGCTACCTAATTTAAGGTACTATATAAGCAAACTCAATATCAATTCACATTTGCTAGCAACACATCTCCTTTCCACTATCTTTCACATTTTCCTCTTTCTATTGTCTCTTCTAGATGTAGGATGACAACCGTGGATACCTGGTTCGTCACCTGTACTTTTCAATTCTATATTCACATCCTCAACATCTTTATTCAAAGTTCGGTAAACATTCACTATGTCTTTTTCTCAAGATACTTCCATAAAATCTGTCATCATATACTAATACTTTCTAGTTTCTATTCAGGAAATAACATTAAGCATTATCATTAAGTGCAAAAGTAGACACTGGTCCGGCCATCGTGTCTGGAAATGTCCCTATAACGAGGTAGGTCTTCTTTTACGAAGAGAGTCCTATGTAAAACCAAGAGAGAGCACCTAAAGAGGTGCAAACTATGTACAATGACAGTTCTGGACCATTCAACGTTCATGATCTCCACAGTTCAAATGTGAAGGCTGCCAATACAACTGGGCAACACTGGAAAAAACAGAACTACAGCATGATAGCCAAAAAAAATAGAAAACTGGTACAAAAATAGGAAACAAAGCACAACTGTGCAAATACCCTCCTGGGTAATGAGAGTTAAAGTGAAGAGTGTTTTAACTAGTGATTGTCCCTTCCTGGGGTTTCTGGACTGGAACTGCTACAGGATGTGAAGCTTTGGGGGTCTTCATCTTGTTGCTGGTTGCTTGCCAAACGCATGTATTCTGCTTCCCAAAGGGAGAGATAAGGGCTGGTCGGGCTAATTGAAAGGGCCATGGAAATGTCAACTGCCTGCGGGGATGGCATATCCACTACCACAGGTGGCACTTCTGCTGCTGTTGATGACTCAGCCGGCGCTGTCGCTGGTTCCTCGGAATCCGATTCTTCAGTGTCCATCGGGACCTTGGCTGGCAGCACTGCAGTCGGGGGTCGCTGGCGGAGGTCAATTGGGCAATTCCTGTTCGTGGGTTCCGCTCCTAAAACTAGGGCCAGACCTGGAGTGGTAATCATGCCTGGCGCTCCCTGCTGCGGTCCCGGTACCTGGTAGTGGACGGCGGCAGCCGCAACTCCTGGAGTTGCCGATGGGGTGGATCGCAGCTGGATTCGGGCAGGGGCAAGGTCGGTTTCTGCCGGGGCCGTCGGTGGAGGTCAGTGCAACCGCGCCCGGTCCAGACGGGGACGCGGTCCCGGCGCCCCATTCTGCTCCAGAACCCTCATATACCTCCTCCGGACGGGGCTCATCCAATGGCAATATCTGCTCTGAGGTGGTGGCGGGCGCTGCAGGGGATGTATCAGCGGTCGTAGCCTCCGCAGGGGCGGCCTGGGGGCGAGTGACTTCTCCTCCCCCGTTCTTCCGACTTCTTTTCTCTTTCCATCATGGCGTTCTTCTTCCTGTCTCCGCTCTTTTCCCGCCACTGGCTTCCGCTCCTCCTTCTTGGGGCGGCGTCTTCTTCCAACTCCTCCATACCAAGCCAGTATACGAACCCCTCGGGGGGTGGGCCATGTAGCTATTGCATAGTAATTCAGGCAGGGGAGGCTCAGGACAGTTCACGGTCTTTTCTTAGGACCACCCATATGATCACACCCTTCTTCTCCAGGCTGTCGGCCATTTTTAGTATTCATTTCAGTCTATAAAATTGGGTCTTCTGCACATTCTCAAAAGTTTTAAGTCCAACAAATCTTAGGCACACAGAACCCGATGGCATCGGGTCTTGTCATCCTGTTCGTGATGGCAGAATGGGGCGCCCCGGCCAGGGTTATCGGGGTACTCGGCACCGGGCCCATTGATCTCAATGGGAGTTGTCACGGAAGCTGTGACCCGGTCCGTGGCCCTGGGGCTCCATGGCAAAAGGGGTGGAAGAACAATGAAGTAGAATTGATGAATAGTTTGTGACGCCACCTGTGGTGCTCGGCAAGGGAGATGTTAAGCCGACGCTGCATTCAGATCCTCTGGGACTGGTGGTGTGCTGCAGCCAAGATGGTGAAGCTCCCCACAGGTGGAGCTGTAGTCCCAGGGCAGTGTGGATGTAGGGGTAGCTGAGAGCTGCGGGAAGTGTAGAAGCTGGTACCCAGATGTAGCGGTACCAGGTGTGTTGGCGCAGGAATGAATGGAGGACACCGGCGCTTGTAGTTCCAAAGCTTTTCTCACAGTCTGTAGTACACACCGGTGCCTGCCTCCGTACTGTGTCCTCCGGGTCAGAGGCTCAATCAACCTCCAGGCCAGATGGAATGCTCCCTTCCAACGCTCCGCCAGCATGTACCTTTCTGAACGTCTCCTCTTATAGCGCCATTAAGTGTGAAGATCTCCTAGTACTGAGTTACACTGGAGTTCCTCCTGACAGATGTTCCCAAGAACTCTACTTGTACGACAGACAGCTGTAGCCTGCTTCGGGGACTCCTTACTCCTGAATCCCGGCTCACTATCAATGTTGCTGTTGTGCCCCCAAGTCTTAGATGGGAGTAGTGCATTTACAGCCCACTACTCCACCAGTGTCTGCTGCAGAACCATTAGTGTCCATACAACCTCGGGGACCGGGCCGCGGCCTTGCGCTTAGAACTTCTAGGCAGGGTTCTTCCTCTAACCCATGTCCTCTGTTCCCTTTTACTCCTACGTTCCGTACTAGTCTTTCCTTCTTATGGAAGATCAGGTTTCTGTTCAACGTCTTTTTCCTTCTTTCCTTTCCTGTGCCAGCTGGCTCAGATCACTGAGGCAGCTGAAGCACTCCTTCCTCCATCCCTCTCTCAGGGATCTTCCTTCCTCACTCCTCTCTGAGTGACTCCCCGACTGACTGACTGACTGACTTGAAATCCTAAACCTTCCCACTCTTTTATGTATTCTAAACTCCACCCGCCTCCCATCACGTTTCGTGTTCCAAGCAGGGAGCCACCAAAGGTGCTCTGCTACACTCCAAGCAGGGAGCTGCAATGTGGCTTTGCTGAACTACCGTGTTGTGTGGGATGCGAGTGTTGGAGCGTGGTTAGGAGCCTCCAACTCACCTGGATGGGGGGGTACCACACCTCAGGAGAAGGTTCAGTACCTCTGTAGCAACTGAACCCTCACTGGCGCCACAATTACATATTTTTTAAAACTTTTTTTTTTACTTTATTTTTTAGTCCCCTTAGGGGACTTGAGCCTCTAATGATCCGGATGCTTAGACTATATACTGAGATACCGTGGTATATTGCGCAACTTGCGGTCTCCTTTGAAACTCAGCAGGCAGCGGAACTAAAAAGGAGTACTAAGATTGTGGTGAAATGGGCCTTCAGCAGACCCCCAGTTGTCATATTAACCCATTGGCACCCTTTAATCACATCATGGGGTGGGTAGGTGAAGGGGAACAGAACATGATCGCTGGGATCCCCACAATTATTATGACAAGGATTCCAAGTTTACTAGTGGTAGAGCCAGCAATCATCCCTCTCTCCAATAGAGATGAATGTGATGGAAACAGTAAGACTCTGCACTTTGTTGTCTCTGTCATTCCTTCATACTTGGCACATCCATTCTTCACTGCCCACAACAATGTAATGAATGCTTTTTAATCACAGTTTGAATGAAACTTCAGGGATCTCAGTCTGTCCAGTCAGGAATGTGAATCAATTTCTCTGCTTTGATGCAAATGAAAAAGACAACAGCAAGGCAATCCCCAAAGATGGAATTGTTTAACAGTGATGGCTGCAGACCAGGGCTGAACTGGCCATCTGGAAAATGCCAGAAAGGCCTTTCTGATAGTGGGTCACCTTGTCTGTAACGTTGTTAGCAGAATCTGAGTTCTCAAGACACCCATACTGTTAAGAGTTGTGACCTAGCACAAAGTTGCTGACTCCGTCACTTACCCCAGCAGGCCACAGGTATCATTAGAAATATTGGTTTTGTAGTAAATCTTGCTTTCCTCCATCCAGGGTAATATTAGTAATATATCCCCATCTGGTGCTTGGGGATGGGGACAACATGTAACATAGTAAGATAGTTAGCAAGGCCGAAAAAAAGACATTTGTCCATCCAGTTCAGCTTATGTTCTGTCAGAATAAATCCCCAGATCTACGTCCTTCTAAAGAACCTAATAACTGTAAGATACTATATTGTTATGCTCCTGTGTGATTTCAAATGCCTGGGCTGAATTTAGCCCCAGTCCATACCTGCTGCAGACAATCACTCACTCTCCTTATTCTTCCAGTTCTTTTCTAGTTTTTTCTTTTGCACACATCTTTGTCACTACTGGTACCATGTGGCTATACCTGCAGCCATTAAAGGGAACCTGTCACCCCCCCAGGCGCTTTTAAGTAAAAGAGCCACCTTGTGCAGCACTAAAGCTGCATTCTGTCAAGGTGGCTCTTTTATTTGGCGTCCCTTCCACCGCAGAAATAAGCGTTTTTAAAATTTGTCTGACATACCAGAAGTTTGACCGGGGGGCAGGTCTTTCCCCCTCGGACACAGACGCCTCGCATCCATCAGTCATGTCCTCCTTTTGAATTTGGCGCCGCCTCCTCGACGTTCATTTCAATTCCTTGGGCCTGCGCTGTAATATCTTTTCTTGGGCATGCGCCGTTAGCGCTGCCCGTCCTCTGACATCACATGATGTCTGAGCTATCGCGTCAGGGTGGACGCGCGGCAAGAGATTCCGACCCGCAGTCTCTTCTGATTTATTCACACTGCGGTGCTGGGAATCTTGGGCATGCGCAGTAGTTCTCTGCGGCTCTCCCTCAAATCCCTCCGCCTCTTTCCTACTGTGCAGCGTCATAGAATGAATCGTCAGCTCATCCCTAATTGACGATTCCTCCTATGACGCTGCATAGTAGGAAAGAGGCGGAGGGATTTGAGGGAGAGTCGCAGAGAACTACTGCGCATGCCCAAGATTCCCAGCCCCGCAGTGTGAATAAATCAGAAGAGACTGTGGGGCGGGATCTCTAGCCACGCATCCACGCTGGCGCGATAGCTCAGACATCATGTGATGTCGGGACGGGCAGCGCTAACTGCGCATGTCCAAGAAAAGATCCGAGGGGGAAATACATGCCCCCGATCAAACTTCTGGTATGTCAGATAAATTTTAAAAACGCTTATTTCTGCAGCGGAAGGGACGCCAAATAAAAGAGCCACCTTGACAGAATGCAGCATTAGTGCTGCACAAGGTGGCTCTTTTACTTATAAACGCCTGGGGGGGGTGACAGGTTCCCTTTAACATTGTACAAATCGTCCCGCTTCTCCAGGATGGCTCATTACAAGGTAAATCTGTATCTCCTACCACAGTCTCAAGAACATAGAGCAGTTACCAGAACATAGACCATTACACAAGTAGAGCCGAACAGGGCCCTAGAAGGTCATCAATCCGACAGGGCAGGATCTGTGACAGGAGGAACAGGAGCAGCCAGAGCCCTACTAACTGACCTTCCCTGGGCTCCTGATGTGTCATACACAGGCTCCAAGGCTCGACATCCTTTATTGGGACCTTTGCTCACAGCCCAGCACTCGATTTACATTGCCCAGAAAATACCAAAATTGGCAAGTCTGAGCGGTGACTGAAAATCCACATTTCTGAGGTTTTTGTATGTGTCAGGAAAACCGCATTGCACTTGCTCACTGAGCCAGTGCGCATGTCCTAAGTACAAAAACAGTGCTCAAAGATACCTGTGGAGTGGGGCAGCAGCGGTAACGATGCGTGCTTCAGACTAACAGGACCTGAAGCATTGGACTGCTGGGGGCGTGGTCTAAGCTCCACAGAGCTAGGAGCTGAGGAAAACTCCTAGAAAGGTAACTACGGGACAAGTTACCGAGGGGCGTAGACAGGGACGTAAACCAGATCAAGCCGGGGTCAAAGCAAGAGATAGCACGACAGTACCAAAGGGTTAGACAGAGCGGATAGTCAGGACGTAGCAATAGATCAGAAAACCAGAACGGACAATAGACGGTACAATAGGAGCAAACGGTAACGGCGTAACGATAGCCAAGCCTGAAGGTCAGAATCGGAGAAGACAATAGTACCAAAACGTGAGACAGAGAACAGATTGAGGGGACAGACCGGGTCATACATGGCAATCAAACAAGCAATGCAGTATACAAGCACACCAGGGGTCAGACACACAGCCAGAATAACAGTATAGCTGACAGGGAATCCTAGTCTGGAGTGAGTATAAATACCCCTCCCAGATCCAAAGGGAGGCCAGCAAAACTAACCCTGAGAAAACAGGACATTAACCATGCCCTAACCATGACAGTACACCCCTCTTAATGGGGGGCCACTGGACCCCAAAGTTTCTCAGGGTATCTGGCATGAAAAGCCCGCACCAGTCGATCAGCGTGCACCGAACTGGCCGGAACACATGACCAATCCTCAACGGAATATCCCTTCCAATGAATAAGGTACTGAAGTCTCCGGCGCACCCACCGTGAATCAATGATGCGCCCTACCTCGTACTCCAGTTGACCCTCTACCAATACTGGTGGAGCCACGGATGAGGGATCTTCTCTAACTGTCCCCACAGGTTTTAATAGGGACCTGTGGAAGACGTTAGATATTTTGAAGGAGGTGGGCAACTGTAATCTGTATGCCACCGGGTTGATCACCTCTACAATCTTGTATGGGACAATAAATTTGGGGCCCAACTTCATAGAGGGTATCTTAAGTTTGATGTTACGGGTGGACAACCAGACTTTTTCCCCCACTGTTAACGCCGGACCCAACCCCCTCCTCCTGTCTGCAAAATGTTTGATCTTCTTCTGGGCTTTGGAGATGTTCCCCTGCACCTCCCTCCAGAGGGTTTTTAACTGTTGTACCATCCCCTCGGCACCAGGGCAATCTGAATCCATATGGGAAAACTCCCCAAACTGTGGAACAAACCCATAATTGACCTTAAAGGGAGACTTTCCAGTAGACTGATTAATACGACAGTTGAATGCAAATTCTGCCATGGGTAATACCTCACACCAGTCTTCCTGTCTGGAGGAGGCCAGGCATCTCAGAATCTGCTCCAACGACTGGTTCGTGCGTTCAGTCTGTCCGTTGGATTCCGGGTGATAGGCAGAGGAGAATGATAACGTGACCCCCAACTTCATACAAAACGCTCTCCAAAACCTGGCCACAAACTGCACACCCCTGTCCGACACCACGTTCACAGGCACTCCATGCAACCGAACTATGTGCTGTATAAACAAGTGGGCCAAGGTTTCAGCAGATGGTAACGCAGGTAATGGCACAAAGTGGGCTTGCTTAGAAAATCTATCAACCACTACCCATGCCACTGAGTTGCCCTTGGAAGATGGAAGATTAGTGATAAAGTCCATGGACAGGTATGTCCATGGTTTATCCGGAATTGGCAAAGGCACCAATTCCCCGGCCGGCCGGACCTGAGAGCTTTTAGAGCGAGCGCACACCCCACAAGTATTTACAAACCTTTTTATATCAGTACCCATAGAGGGCCACCAAAAACCCCTAGCTACTGCCCCCCAGGTAGCTGCAATACCAGGGTGTGCACTTAACACAGAATCATGAAATTCTTGAAGGAGTGTGAGACGGAATTGTTCGGGTACAAACCATTTACCCGGGGGTTTGATCCTGGGAGCCTGTGCTTGTGCTTTCAGAATCTCTTTCTGTAACTCAGAGGAGATTTTGGCTACAACCACTCCAAGTTGAAGAATGGAGGAAGGAGGTTCTGGAGGGGACACAGAATCTAAACTTCGGGATAAGGCATCCGCCTTTACGCTTTTAGACCCTGGTCGGAACGTGATGGTAAAATGAAATCGAGAAAAAAAAAGTGCCCACTGAGCCTGTCTGGGGGTCAATCTCTTAGCAGACTCGATATAGGTTTTTATGATCAGTGATGACCGTAATGGGATGAGAGGCCCCCTCCAAAAAATGCCTCCATTCTTCAAAGGCCAATTTAACCGCTAACAATTCCCTGTTACCGACATCATAGTTCCTCTCGGCCAAAGAGAACTTTTTAGAGAAAAAGGCACAGGGTTTGAGGTTAGTCAGGGTAGAGGGGCCCTCGAACAACACTGCCCCCACCCCCACCTCCGAAGCGTCGACCTCGACGATAAAAGGTCTTGACGAATCGGGTTGTACCAACACAGGGGCTGTGGTAAAACACTTCTTTAATTTAAGGAAGGAATTTTTTGCGGCCACGGACCAATTTTATACATCTGCTCCTTTAAGAGTGAGGTCCGTAAGGGTTTCACCACCTGCGAGAACCCTTTAATGAACTTCCTATAATAGTTAACGAAGCCCAGAAATCGCTGCAACCCCTTTAGGTCATGAGGCTGCACCCAATCGGTAATGGCCTGAACCTTACCTGGATCCATGCGGAATCCCTCTCCAGATACAATTACAACCAGAAAAGATAGTTCTTGCATAAAAAATGAGCACTTCTCCAGCTTAGCATACAAATGGTTCTCCCGGAGCCTCATAAGAACCGTACGTAGATGGTGTAAGTGTGACTGACTGTCCTCAGAGTATATCAAGATGTCATCCAGGTAAATGACTACATAACGCCCAATCAAGTCAGAGAAAACAACATTAATGAAGTTCTGAAACACAACAGGAGCGTTAGTGAGGCCGAAGGGCATAACCAGGTTTTCAAACAGCGCCTCAGTTGTCAGAAATGCTGTTTTCCATTCGTCCCCCTCCCGGATCCTTATAAGGTTATAAGCTCCTCGTAGATCAAGCTTAGAAAACTATTTAACTATTTGGCCCCCGTGAGTTGGTTGCATAGATCAGGAATCAATGGGAGAGGGTACGTGTTCTTAACAGTAATTTTGTTCAGTTCCCGAAAGTCGAGGCACTGTCGCAACCCACCATCTTTTTTCTTTACAAAGAAAAACCCCGCTGCCATGGGTGAGACCAAGGGCCGAATATGCCCTGTTGTGAGTTCATTAAGTTCTCCTTCCAGGCTCCCTCTGGTGGTAACAGGAGGTAGTGAGGCTGATTTAATCAGTAGAGATCTGCCACCTGATAATGAGGATGACGATTGGACCTCAGGAATCTCAGATTGGATTTAAGACAGCCGACACCCTACTCTGGTGCTGGTGATTCCTTCTGCTTGTCAGGACTTGGTTCTCAGCTCTGTTCCAGTCAGCTCAAGCTAAGTTTCTCTGCTAATGTTCACACTTGATTTTGTTGTTCTTTTCAGTTTTTTGTGTGATCAGCCAGCCCCAGCTGGGCTGTGCTGAATTTCCACTCTTATTTATTTGTATTTGCCAATTTGATTTTTGTCCCTTATTAGATTGGCCTCTTTTTGCTCTGTCTCAGAATATTTCAGAGTGCTGATATAGTGGGAGAAGTCTAGTGACTTCAGGGTTAATTTTGTTATCAGAAGTGTTGGACATTATTTTGCAGGGTTTTAGGCAGATTGCAGACAGTGTCTTTCCTTTCCTCTCCTTTCTAGTTAGTTTGGGCCCCATCGTTTGCTGAGCCTATTTTCCTGCCTGTGTTTGTGTTTTCATCTTGTTTCACCGTCAATACATGTGTGGGGGCTGTCTATTCCTTTGGGGTCTGCTGTGGGGCAGTTAGTTTTCCCCTTTTCTTGCTTTAGGCTTATTTAGTCCTCCGACCGTGACAAGGCGTCTAGGTTCATCGTAGGTACGCTCCACGGCTGCTGCTAGTTGTGTGGTTAGGATCAGGGATCTGCAATCTGCATAGTTACCAACCTCTCTGGTTTTTCTGGGCTTAGCATGTTTAGGTTTTTTCCTCCTCGGTGACCCATTCATAACAGAATCACAGCCTTACCGCAGATTCTTTGGTACTCAAAAGCAGGAAAAAGTTGTTAAAAAAAAAAAAAAGAAAAAAGAAAAGTGTCAGAATTTTTTTTTATATATATTTTTTCCTCTTTTTCTCTGGGGCCGTAGGAGGATTTTTTTTCCCTAATGGAGACTAAGCAATTGTCTGATCGTGTGGAGCAACTTGCTGCTGAAGTGCAGGGAATTTCCACCTACCTCATTCAGTCACATGCTGCTGAACTTAAAATCCCTACTCCTGATGTGTTTTCTGGGGATCGGTCTAAATTTCTGAATTTTAAGAATAATTGTAAATTATTTCTTGCCTTGAAGCCTAACCCATCGGGGAGCTCTGCGCAGCAGGTTAAAATTGTCATCTCCTTGCTGCGCGGCGATCCCCAGGATTGGGCTTTTCCTCTGACACCTGAAAATCCTATTCTGACTAATGTGGATGCATTTTTTCAAGCCTTGGGTTTGTTGTATCATGAACCTAATGCTGTTGATCAAGCTGAGAGAACCCTGTTGGCATTAAACCAAGGTCAGGATTCTGCAGAGTTATACTGTCAAAAATTCCGAAAGTGGGCGGTCCTTACTTCATGGAATGATAGTGCTTTGGCAGCTCTCTTTCGGAAGGGTTTATCAGAGACCGTAAAAGATGTTATGGTGGGATTTCCTGTTCCCTCTGGTCTGGATGATTCCATGTCATTAGCCATTCAAGTTGATCGGCGTTTACGTGAACGTAAAACTACACGGGAGGCGCTGCCACCTTTTGAACAAACGTCTGAACCTATGCAATGTGATGGGGTTTTGTCTAGGGCGCAACGTCAGGATCCAAAGGGAGGCCAGCAAAATTAACCCTGAGAAAACAGGACATTAACCATGTCCTAACCATGACCGTATCGGTTCATTTTTATATTTTGATAGATAAGACTTTTATTGTTGCTGCAATACCAAATATTTCTATTTTTTTTATATTTTTCGATCACTGCAAAGTGCCTTGGATGAAGCTGCACCTCCTACACATAGAACAACTTGCCACAGACGGCTGTAACCCTGGCACAGGCTGCAAACACGTCTTCTACAGTGGTGCTCCGAACGTCCAGGAGAAAATCCAATCTGGCCAAAGATTTCAATCATTGCAAGTTCATGCTTAAAGCATACAGCTCCACCCTATACTTCTACAAACAAGCCTACTTCAACACCTTTATCACCAACCTATCCAACAATCCCAAACGACTCTTTGTCTCTTTTCAATCCCTCCTCAGTCCAAGAGTGCAAGCCCCAACCACTAACTTCAGCGCTGATGATCTAGCCAATTATTTGAAAGAAAAAATGTACTAACATCATGCACTCTCTTCCCCACTGAACTGCTTCTAGCTCACTTTCTGTCTTTGAACGGGTCACAGAAGTTACCAGGCTCCTCGCATCTTCTCCCCCTACTACCTGAACCACTGACTCTATTCCCTCACATCTCCTTCAGCCCCTATTCCTGGATGTCACCACTCACCTAACTAAAATATTTATTCTCTATTTGTCATCTGATACCTTTCCATCCTCCTTCAAACAGCACACACCCATTAATAAAAAAAACATCCCTCTACCAGAACTGTGCTGCTAACTACAGACCGGTCTCTAATCTCCCTTTCATTCCTAAAGTCCTGAAAGGCTTAGTCCACTCCCGTCTAATACGCTATCTCTCAGATCACTCTCTTCTTGACCCTCTACAATCCGGTTTTCGCTCTTTACTGAAGGTGCCCTCATTAAAGTCTCTAATGATCTACCAGCAGCTAAAGCTAATGGTCACTACTCCATGGTGATTGTCATGGATCTCTCTGCAGCATTCGACACTGTGGATCATCAGCTCCTCCTCGCTAAGCTCTGCTCTATCAAACTCAAGTACACAGCCCTCTCCTGGTTCTCCTCCTACTTCTCTGACCGCTCTTTCACTGTATTTTTGCTGGCTCCTCCTCCTCTCATCCTCCCCTTACTGTCGGGGCTCCTCAAGGATCAGTCATAGGGCCCCTCCTCTTTTCCGTTTATAATGTCCCTATTGGACAAACATTCAGTAGATTCGGTTTTCAGTACCATCTCTATGCTGATGACAGCCAACTATGCACATTATCTCCTCACATCAGACCTGCATTATTACAAAATACGAGTGACGGTCTGTCCGCTGTCTCTACCATCATATCATCACTCTATCTAAAACTAAACCTGTCAAAAAGTGATTTTCCATTTCAACGTGTGGATCTACCATTACTCCTGCACATCTGTTATCTTGGCATTATATTTGACTCAGATCTTTCCTTCACTCCCTATATCCGATCACTCCCTCCCTCATGTCATCTACACCTCAAAAACATCTCTAGAATCTGACGTTTTCTTACTTTTAACTCTGCAAAATCTCTTACTGTTTCTCTTATTCATTCTTGTCTGGACTATTGTAACTTTCTACTAATCGGTCTCCCTCTCACTAAACTCTCCTTTCTTTTCGATCCATCCTGAAATGCTGCAGTCAGGATCATATTCCTCGTCAACCGTTACACTGATGCCTCTACCCTGCGCCAGTCATTGCACTGGTTCATCATATTCTACAGAATGCAATATAAGCTTATCACTCTCATCCACAAAGCGCTCCATGCTTTGTGAGCCTCACTACATATCCTCCATCGTCTCAGTCCACCCTTCCCGTGCCGTCTGTTCTGCTAATGACCTAAGACTATCATCCTCAATAACCCGAACCTTCCACTCTTGTCTGCTAGACTTCTCACATGCTGTGCCAATTCCCTGGAACGCACTACCCAGGACAAGTTGATTCATTCACAATATCCACAGTTTTAAGCATGGCCTAAAATCACATTTCTTTAGACTGGCCTACTGCCTCACCTCACTTATCTATCTCAGCTTTATCCTTAGAAAATTCTTCAAGTAGAACACCAGGAACTTAAGATGGCTGCCTTTGCCGACGACCTTCTATTTCTGACTTCAAACCCCAAAACAGCTTTCCCCAAACTCTTGTCTATGCTTGAAGATTTTGGGATTGTATCTAACTTTAAAATAAATATGGGCAAGTCGGAAGCTATGAATGTCTCGGCTTCTGACACAGAAGTCTTATCAATTAAATGCGAGACCCCCTTTAAGTGGCCCCGTGATAAACTTAAATACCTAGGGATCTTTTTAACCACAGACCCCTCTTCCCTATATAAACATAACTTCTTATCTCTGTTGGAGAAAATAAAAACTTTACTCAACAAATATAACCTCCCGTACTTATCTTGGTTAGGTAGAATAAAAGTGATAAAGTCTTACATATTCCCCATAATTTTCTATGTTATGAACATGGTCCCTATTCCTCTCCCCCAATTTGTTTTTTCTTACCGCGAATCAAGTAATCACAAACTTTGTATGGATGAATAGAAGGGGTAGACTTCCATTAAAAATTTTACTACTGCCAAAGAGAGTCAAAGGTCTGGGACTCCCTGACCTCAAAATGTGTTACAACGCCATACACCTTGCTCGTTGGATAAAACTGTTCAAAAGCAATTCAGAAAATTCAAGTTTTAACCTAGAATACATCTTATTAGGGAAAAAAGCAGAAATCTATTTATGGTCATCTGCAGCTCCCCCTCCTCAAATGTCGGATATAATTACTTTAAATACATTAGCCATCAGGCGCCCCCTTATCCCGAACTTAATTCCCAATTGTTTATTCTTAAACGATATACCACTAAAAATTATACCGTGGTTATTAGACCCTAATTATGTAGATGCTTATGGTCTCTGGGATGCTTTGCCCAACCTCTCAATCTCTCTCCTCATCGCAAATCAAGTGTCCTGTATTGATTCATGGCCAAGTGAGGCTAAAAAACGCCCCTCTGATTTTCTTCAAAAACATCATGTCAGTCATATTATGAAGAAGTTCAGGGCTGAATTAAAATCAAACTCGGAATGGCTCTGGTTGGAGTTCCTGGCTGGGCTTAAGTCATCAATTCCCAAACTTATCTAAAAAATATATGCAAATCTAATTAGGTCCCCCACCCTTTTCAAACTGCTCTACTTATCTTCTTGGGAAAAGGAACTAAAGGGCCCGTTACAGATAGCGATATTGCTAGCAATATTGCTATAACGTCACTGGTTTTGTGACGTAGCAGGGATATTGCTAGCGATATCGCTATGTGTGATACTTACCTCCGACCGGCTCCCCCGCTGGTTATCGCTGATCGCGCAAGAACGTCCTGGACTATTTCTTGTCGGGCACTTCCTGCTGGGCTTCCTGCTGTGGCGACGAGCGATGCATGGATGCTTGCGGGAGGACATCAGGATCGCCGCGTCTGACAGGTAAGTAGTGACCCCCGTCCCCAGCGATGTCGCTGGTGAGATCTGCCTGTGTGGCAGCTCACTAACGACCACTTAGCGATGCACCAGGGATCCATATTGTTGTCGGGATCGCTGGTGCATCACTTAGTGTATCGGTACCCTAAAGCTTTCATTTTTCTCTAAAGAAATTAAGTAAATATTGAGTAATTCTCATGGTGTATCCTGCTGCAGGAAAATGCTTTTAAAATTCTGGTATAGAACACCAGAGAGACTTTTTCACCTGGGTCTGACTCCCTGACTCCCCACTTTGTTGGAGATGTTCAAAATCAGTAGGATCCCTATTTCATATCTTTTGGCAGTGCCCAATCATCTCAAATTATTGGGCCGATTTAAACAATTATCTTCGTCGCTTACATTTAATAAAAAGAGACTTAACTCCTCAAGAAATTTTGCTCTCACTCCCCTGGAAAACATATCTTCCCAAAAAGCATGATCTGCTTCCCCTCCTGTTGGCTGTAGCCAAGTACTTGATCTCGACGCATTGGAGACAGAGGTCCCCACCTACACTGATTGAATGGGTATCTAAAGTGCAATACGTACGCCGCCCAGAGGAATTGACCAGTACGCACGAAAAATTTATAAAAATGTGGCTTCCCTGGATAAATAACGCTCATCCCCTCCCTTAGATCCATTATATAACAACTCAAAAAAACCCCTGTGCTTCCCAGATGGTCATTCTAACAATTCTTGCCTGCCTTGTTCTTGGCGCCGCAGTGGCGGAGCCCACCACCTCATTTAGAAGTTCAAGTCCATTTCTAGTTCTGACTTTTCATAATGAATCATATAGTTTTCCTTTTTTTATGCGGTATGTGGTGTCCCTTGGGGTCCGACCGTCTCAGGCTGTTCGGGAATCAGCTTTATCCTTTGGACCCTAGGGAAAGTGTTTGCTTGTACCTGAAAATGTTTGTGTTTGTATTACTATTGTTTCGTTACTTATAACACAGGATTCTCTTAACAGATATTCATTCCGTCTAAATTTACAAAAACAAAATTTGATTTCAGAGGCGCTTATAACAGATCTTACAGTATATTTGATATTTACTCTACCAGTTAGGCAATGTTTTAACCGTGATACGAGAATTCATACAAGTGTTGTCTTATTTTTCTCTTTAAAAATTAAATAAAGAATTACAAATAAAAAAATAGCATCAGTTGACATATCTCCGTGCACTTGCTAGCCCTCTGTACTGTGCAGATACTGGCTGGTGACCGGGCGCCCTGTGCATCAGTTACAGCACTGTTTCCCAAGCTGTGGCTCTCCAGTTGTAGCAAAACTACAGCTACCATCATGCCCCACCAGTCTGCTGTGAGGGAAGGCATGTTGGGAGTTGTAGTTTTGGAGCCCTCCTTCGCTGTTTGAATCTCCCTCTCCGCGCTCGCCGTCCCAGAACTGTGCTGACGTCATGATCATGTGATCCGTGACGTCAGCGCCTTCTGGAGGATAGGAACTAGCCGCTACCCTTCCACATCCGCTGGAGCAACACTTTGTACTTCCGGAGCTCCGGAGGATCCGGGACCCACCCTGAGCGGAGGAGAGGTGAGATGTGCAGGGTAGAGCTCCCTATACCTGGCGGTGCTGGGGACGTGTGGCCGAACCACTGCAGTGTGCATTAGAGGGGTGCACCGTGAGTGTTGTTAGCATCCCCCAACTGTTTGCTGCCATGTCCTGTGTATTACACCCCGAAGTAGCACTGTGCTGGTGGGGGGTGCAGCTCTGTTACACTACCCCCCATGTGTCCGAGCCCCTTGTAGGCATGACATGGGCCACCAGAGCTGCAGTGGTTTGGGGGGGGAGAGAGACCCACCAGTTAAGTGCTATTATCGTCCCTCATGCACGCCATGTTTTTTTTGTATAGGGGAACATGCACAGACTTTCAGCAAGGAGGTAGTGTATAATGGGCAGGGTGAGGCGGTATGGAGACCCCCTAGTGTAATGATGACCCCACATGTAGTTAACACCACTAATACCACCCTGGTTGTACTTTATTCTAGTGCTGACCCTCACGGGAGTGCACGGGGGGGGGATCCCACAAACCTACAGCAAAAATCAGTGCAGATTTTGCCCCACCCCCGGTGATCCATCGTGTCGCGTCTAAGAGCAAAATTTCTAGTGAATATCCGCGACGGCTGTGGGATATCAAATCCTGCAAGTTTCTATGCCAAAAAAAAAAAAAAAAGTCCAGCAGCGTCAGTGTCCAGATCACATGTACATGGCGAGCAGTGTGCGTGCTCACAGGAATTCTGCAGCGTTGGTGCTTAGCGGGCGCATCCCACAAAAGGGTTAAAACAGTCATGTCATGTGCGGAGGACTCGGACACTTCTGCAGTTTACGTATCTTAATGTTCCCATAATTTCAACTTTTGTGTGAACATGACCCAACAAGGCAGAATGGCCTCTGGGGGGGAGGCGGGAACCCTTGTGGCCTCTGGGGGGGAGGCGGGAACCCTTGTGGCCTCTGAAGGGGGGAGGCGGGAACCCTTGTGGCCTCTGAAGGGGGGAGGCGGGAACCCTTGTGGCCTCTGAAGGGGGGAGGCGGGAACCCTTGTGGCCTCTGAAGGGGGGAGGCGGGAACCCTTGTGGCCTCTGAAGGGGGGAGGCGGGAACCCTTGTGGCCTCTGAAGGGGGGAGGCGGGAACCCTTGTGGCCTCTGAAGGGGGGAGGCGGGAACCCTTGTGGCCTCTGAAGGGGGGAGGCGGGAACCCTTGTGGCCTCTGAAGGGGGGAGGCGGGAACCCTTGTGGCCTCTGAAGGGGGGAGGCGGGAACCCTCGTGGCCTCTGAAGGGGGGAGGCGGGAACCCTCGTGGCCTCTGAAGGGGGGAGGCGGGAACCCTCGTGGCCTCTGAAGGGGGGAGGCGGGAACCCTCGTGGCCTCTGAAGGGGGGAGGCGGGAACCCTCGTGGCCTCTGGGGGGGGGAGGCGGGAACCCTCGTGGCCTCTGGGGGGGGGGGGGGAGGCGGGAACCCTCGTGGCCTCTGAAGGGGGGAGGCGGGAACCCTCGTGGCCTCTGGGGGGGGGGGAGGCGGGAACCCTCGTGGCCTCTGGGGGGGGGGGGGAGGCGGGAACCCTCGTGGCCTCTGGGGGGGGGGGGGGGAGGCGGGAACCCTCGTGGCCTCTGGGGGGGGGGGGGGGAGGCGGGAACCCTCGTGGCCTCTGGGGGGGGGGGGAGGCGGGAACCCTCGTGGCCTCTGGGGGGGGGGGAAAGGCGGGAACCCTCGTGGCCTCTGGGGGGGGGGAAAGGCGGGAACCCTCGTGGCCTCTGGGGGGGGGGGGGAAAGGCGGGAACCCTCGTGGCCTCTGGGGGGGGGGGGAAAGGCGGGAACCCTCGTGGCCTCTGGGGGGGGGGAGGCGGGAACCCTCGTGGCCTCTGGGGGGGGGGAAAGGCGGGAACCCTCGTGGCCTCTGGGGGGGGGGAAAGGCGGGAACCCTCGTGGCCTCTGGAGGGGGGGGGAAGGCGGGAACCCTCGTGGCCTCTGGGGGGGGGGGGGGAAAGGCGGGAACCCTCGTGGCCTCTGGGGGGGGGGGGAAAGGCGGGAACCCTCGTGGCCTCTGGGGGGGGGGGGAAAGGCGGGAACCCTCGTGGCCTCTGGGGGGGGGGGGAAAGGCGGGAACCCTCGTGGCCTCTGGGGGGGGGGGGAAAGGCGGGAACCCTCGTGGCCTCTGGGGGGGGGGGGGAAGGCGGGAACCCTCGTGGCCTCTGGGGGGGGAGGCTGCGAGGTGGGAACCCTCGTGGTACCTGATTCTTGGCCAGGTGCATTCGTTGCTGATTGCAAATCTGCATCCATTTGCAGTATAATACAAATCCCATTCACACATTGCAGGAAAAAAATCTGCACAATGTAGGCACGGTACAGAGACCTTGTGCGGATTTTTATTGTGGATTTCACCCTGTTCAATGCTTAATGGAGTAGGGTCAAATGTGCAATGAAATCTGCAAGTAACACCTGCAGATCCGGCCTGTGGATTGGTGACCAAATCCACAGTGTGAGAACACGACCAAAGGATCTGACAGGTTTATAGGAAACCAATCCAGTGAGCTGCTTGTACGTTGCACATTGGGAGGTGAGGTCCCATTATACGATGCGTTGATTATGATGATTCCCTGCCGGTTGCATCCTGGCAGGGATCAGTAGATATGATGTTCCCTGACCCTGCTTATCTCTCCATCAGAGGTGAGCAGGACTACCCCTTTAGCAGGGGCCTCTATATGGGGGTGAAGATCTGACTCTTTACATAGTGATGAACGTTTCTCACATCTAGGATGAGCCTGTCGCACACCTGGACACCCGCTTCTGGAAAGACACAACTGACAAGGTGTCAATCTGCACGTTTTCCTGCATTTTGGGGTTCATTTTTCATGTCTCGCTATGTCTATCTTTTTTTCTGTGTCGCTTTTTTCTGCTGCAGCATTATAATCTACACTGAAAAATTTCAACCGTTGTTTTACATTCAGTTCTCCAGTGGTTTTTTTTTCCTCAGAAGTGTTACCGTGACCACTAATGTAGCATCTGGACACAGATATAGGTTAAAGGGAATACATCAGCAGGTTTTTGCTATGTAATTTGACAGCAGCATGATGTAGGGGCAGAGACCTTGATTGCAGCGATGAGTCACTTGCTGGGCTGCTTGCGGTCATTTTATTCCAAACACAGTTTTCTCTGTTGCAGATATAGCAGTGGTCAAATGCTCAGCCCTGTGTAAATCCATCCACACCACTGATTATTATCTTTGTGTACACTGTGCATAATAATAATCTTTATTTTTATATAGCACTAACATATTTCACAGGGCTTTACAGTTTGCACACACATTATCATCACTGTTCCCGATGGGGTTCACAATCTAAATTCCCTATCAGTATGTCTTTGAAATGTGGGAGGAAACCGGAGTGCCCGGAGGAAACCCACGCAAACACGGGGAGAACATACAAACTCCTTGCAGATGTCATAGGCAATAAGCTGCCAATCACTAGTGAGGGCGGAGTTATGCAGCAGTTGACTAGGAGGCACCAGACACCTAGTCCAGTAGTGACAACCTCTGGCTGATAAAACACTCGTTTTAATGAAAGAACAACACACAGCCTAGTAAGTGACACATCACTGGAATCAAGGTCTCCGTCCCTACATCATGTTGCTCTCAGATTACATGGCAAAAATCTGCTGGCAGGATTCTCTTCAAGATACAACATGTCCTGCACTCCTATAGTATTAGATTAATTTTCAGGAGCATGTATGCGGTGGCCGACATATATTATTTATCGCAATAGCACTCTACAATTAATGAATACATGAACGCCGCAATTGCTGCACACACAAATGACCTGGCGGCCTCCTGGGCCACGCATCCTTCTACATCAGGATTTGATTAACGCTAAGCCTGGATCCTCATTCTTGCTCAGCTCATTTGAGGCCTCTTAGGCACAATAGGTAAATTAAACAATGTAGGGTCCAATCCATGGAGTCATCTTGTCAGTGCTGGATGGCTTGTATCCTTTTAGGATTAAACATATTAGTAATCGGGAGCCCTGAGAACCACCTCTTGCCTGTGGGCACCCGCGGCTTTTCTTTAATGGCACCACATCCTGGTTGCAGAATTACGCACTTGTGACGTGTCGCCAGGTCAGATAATCAAAAGGAGGGCTTTGGATGTCGTCGGGTAAGAGGTGATTTTCATGGCTCCTGTCTAGCGGCCACAGATTGCAGACAGGGACCTAGGATCGGGTCCTGAGTGCTCCTTCCGAAATGCAGAGAGGGAGTTGTATGCACAGATCTTTTCCTTAATTCCTGTGAGTGTTCCAAAACGTACTAATAATGGTGAGCTCTGCCTGCGCGTGCACCCCTCTGCTCCTGACAACGCACCCCGGGGCCACAGATTTTGGCCTCCAGTTGTTTGATGACCACTGACTTATCTGCTGTTTTTGGTGCAGCTCACGGGTTCCTCTTTTTCTTTGCTGACTGTGCTCTGAAAATTTTATCTGTAGAGCTGTAATTGTTTTGCAACTTTCCCCTGGTCTGTTTGTCAGAGCTTTGGCTAAAGGTCACTCAGGTTAGGAGCCCTGCAGGCCCAGAATCTTTCCACAAGCCAAATCTGGCATTACAGAATACTTGTTATTGTCCAGTGTGCCTTGTCTGTGAGAGTACAAATATGTCCCGTTAATATTGGGATTTCTAGTACTGTGTCATGTACGTCCTCGCCGTGACCATCACTGCTATAAGACTAGCCTGAAAACGGCACCGTCATGACCAACACAAAGGAAACTTGGGGCCGGATACTTTCTCCTTTTTCCATTGTTATTTCACATCTGAACCAACCCTTTGTTTTGGAGGGTTTTTTTTCTTGTTTAATGAAGCAATTTATTGAGACTTTATGAAATTTGCTGACAATATGTTAACATAATAAAATAACTCGCATTGTAAATCCTCTTTGCTGGTCACCACTGATCATGCATCACTCACCAGTGATTGGCTGGTCCTGGCAGTTATCAGATCATTGGGGGATCTAGCACCTCTGCCGATCAGCTATGCTCAGCTCTAGAAGCAGCCCCACGTAAGCCAAAAATGGAACCAGAACATCCCAACTCCCTATGCTGAGTTAGTGGTCTTTGTTGAGAACTGAAAATCTGCTCCCATGCAAATATATAAAGAGAGGTCCTCAATATTACAGGGGTGGGCGATTCCGTTAGGTATTGATGCGCCCATAGAGTTCCACAGGTACCACATGAAGCCATTAAACGGGACTACAATGAGCCACCACAAATGTTGGTCGTGATCTGCATTGGTTTTCTAACTTTTTTTTTTTCTTTTTTTCTTTGCTTGAAGTGAGTACTGGAATCCAGAGGGACCCGGCGCTGTGCCTCTCCTGGTGCTACTTGACTGAACTTGGTACACGTGGGCAACGTCATCTCTTCTCTGGCCTAACATCCACCTCCGCAGGACACTTTATGGTACAGGAGGATATGACCACCTTTAATCTCGGTCCAGCACACTAGCGCCCTGGGCCCTCCTATTCCCGTTGTGACGTAGTGCATGAGTGGTTTGCTTCTCTGGGTCCATGAGGGAATATAAAGTGGTGGTGTTGGGCAGTGGAGGGGTCGGGAAATCGGCCCTGACTGTACAGTTTGTTACTGGCACCTTCATTGAAAAATATGACCCCACCATTGAGGATTTCTACCGCAAAGAGATTGAGGTGGACTCTTCTCCGTCTGTGCTGGAGATCCTGGACACGGCTGGCACAGAGCAGTTTGCCTCCATGAGGGATTTATACATTAAGAACGGGCAGGGTTTCATCTTGGTGTACAGCTTGGTGAATCAGCAGTCATTCCAGGTAAGTGCACCCTCCATACCAGACACATGCACATATATTACGAGTAAATCGTTAGGACTAGTTCAGACTCTGCAGAACCAGTACTGCAAAGAAACTGCACAAAAATCGCCTGCGCTGCCTAACCTCAATTTTATTTGGGATTTTTTCGACAGATTTCTGTACAGAAAATTTGTTGAAAAATTCAGCTACTAAATATGGCACAGATCTTGCAAAGTCCTCTAAGGGGTAAACTCGTATGCCCACCGCACAGGGACTTGATATTTTTAGCTGACTTGCAGCCATATAGGACTCCACACACCTGAGATATTGATCCGGTCACGATCCCTCTTGACTCCCCATCCACATGAACACTCTGTGAGAAAGTTGCTTCCAGAATCGGCAGTGACTTATGTACCTGCATAATAGAAAAGGGTTAGGTGGGAAAATGAATACCGCCCCATATACATTAGCTGGATATCCATCTTACAGAAGGTTTTCTTCTAGCAATCCATCATGAAATGTGATTACAGGAGCATGTCTCTGTGATCAGCGGCCGGACTCAAGTGGTGCTTTAATAATTAAAATGCTTTTCCGCATCCTCATGAAACCATGGACGTGACGTTCTCTTTAACACTGGGATCTGTGTTATGGATTTCTATGAATCATTATGTTGTGCAAACTCAATTCAAGGCAGAAAGTCAGTCATATGAGGAAAGCGGCTAAAGTTCAGTTTTGTTTTCAAAATCGAGAAGTTAAGGATAAAAAAAGCCTTAAACTGATGAAAAATGAGTTATCGTACAGTGAGTGTTCACTAGCGTTTTCATACCTCCGTTCTTTCTGCCGTCTCACTTGTTTTGCCAGAGTCGCACACTCAAGTTTCTACCTTTCACTATTACAGGTGACAAAAAAATGGTGATAAAATCCTGAGCGTCTCTGAGGTAAATTGTCCTGCTAGGCTGGTCCCAATAACCGGGGGTTGTGTAGCAGATTGTGTTTTGATGCGGCGTCGTAACCCTTTCATTTTTCTAATTTGCTGGGTTTGGTTGTGACACTCCTACAACCCTCAATAGATCAAATGCACATGGAGGCCTGAATAATGAGGCGTCTTTATGGAGTTAAAAGGAAAACCTCTCGGGAAATTCAGGAGATTCCGTACACTTTGTGTTCATGGCATCTTTGGGGTATGTTAACACAATGTTTTTTCTGTTGGAAAAGCCAACGGGTTGTTTTTTGTCATCCTGAAGTGTTATAGTTTCCTGAAAATTTTGGTCAACATTTTTCTATAAAAAAAAAAAATTAATTTTATGTTTTTAATTTATTTATTCAACATTCAGAACACTGAAATATGAGCAACAAAGTGGTTTTTCAGATGTCTTTTTGGGAGAGGACCGACTCCAAAAATGCCTGGGGAGTGAAAAAAAAAAACCCTGTGAACATAGTCTTATAGTTGGAGGGGTTCAATTTGTCCAAGTCATTTAGAAGACCCAGTTTCCTTTATGTCTTAAAAAAAAATAAATAAAGGGGAAAGTTTTTCTAAACCTTGCAAATGCCAAATGCTGGTTTCACCTAGAGCTTCTGACCCCACGCATGCAGACTTGGTGGAGCATTAGTGCGTTCTCAATCGGAGAACTTAGTAAGCCGTTGCCGGGAATCTCCAGTGGTGGCTTATCTCCCATGAAAACGATATCACAGGAGACTGCACACCCCATGTACATGGGACGGCTGATCGCCATGTTGTTGGTGGGTTCAGTTGATATTTGTCCACTGAGTATGGAAAAGTTGCATGCAAATAATGAGACACCATTCTGGCACTTGGTGGTCACCATGGTTCTTGAAATACTGTAAAATATTCCGTAGGGTCCATTTCATGGCTACCATACCTAGATGTCTGGTATTGTACTGACCCAAACTTGGATCATTATAGGAACTTCGATATTTTGCTTGTATATATCTTTATATACTGGTAATCCGTGTAACTTTTTTTATCTATTTTTCTTTTATCCAGGATATCAAACCGATGAGGGACCAAATAGTCAGAGTCAAGAGATATGAAAAAGTCCCTCTTATTTTAGTTGGGAACAAGGTCGATCTGGAATCCGAGCGAGAAGTTATGTCTACAGAAGGCCGCTCTCTGGCCCAGGAATGGGGCTGTCCATTCATGGAGACATCTGCCAAGAGCAAGACAATGGTGGACGAACTGTTTGCAGAGATCGTCAGGCAAATGAACTATGCCTCATTGCCTGAGAAACAGGATCAGTGTTGTACAACGTGCACAGTTCAATGAGAAACTCAGAGGGACCTCACACATGGCCATAAAGAGCAGGTTGGTCTGGAGAGCATTTCTTCTCATGGAATACTATAGGTAATCTTGGCAGTCAGTATGTGGCGGCTGAGAACCCTCCAGCGGGTGGCCACATATGTTTGTAACTTGCCCATCAATAGCCAAACGTGTGTAAAGGCCGCTCTTGCAGTATGTTCTGCTGTTGAAGCCATGTCTACTGAACTCAACCTAAGGTCTCGTTCACACATCCAATGTGGCTTTTTTTTTTTTTCCTGCATGTGAAAAAATCTAATTATTTTATCCCAGTTTTCACTCACTTCTGGAGTGTGTGGCATCATCCCCTGCTTCTCACTTCCTTCGGACCAATCTGACACGTGGAAGAAATAAGAGCTGCTTTTGCTTTCGGACTTTCTTTGAATGTCTGTTACATCTGAAGGAAGTGAGAGTGAAGCAGGCGCTGATTGACTGCAGTGCTCCCATGGCATAATGTCATGCGAGCCTTGGAAGACTGGGCACCGATGCTACTGGTAAGGCATTGGCACCGGAGGTGAGTATAGGCTATTTTTAGTTAATTTGGGGGACTGTAACTATTGAGAAGGGGATCTCTGAGTAGTGGGCAACCCCTTTAAGAATCTGAGTGGTCAACTGCACTTTGGTGTCTGCCTTAAATAGTCGGATACTCCTGAAAATTATGTCGGACTGAGCACAAAGTGACTCCGTCTGCACCACGGAGGTCAATGGCACCATCCACAAACTTCCGATTCCCGTTTTACAGGGTTTCAGACATGGGGGTAAAACGTGATGTGAACATAGCCTATATAGAAGCCAAGTGCTCTGTTACCGTCCACACACCCAAAACATGCAGACATTTTATTTGGCTTCTGTTGTCTTTCGTGTGTTTGTGGTTATTGTAAGGAAATTCAGCTGTGAGCACCAATGGGGACACAGGGACTGATGAGCGTGCGGGATATGTTGGCGATCCATGATCGGTGGTAGTAAAGATATTACTTGCTTAGTTTAGTTGTCAAAAATGAGTTGAGGAATACCATCAGATTTCCTTAATTGTGCCCAGTCTGCCACTTTCCCTACACCTCTGAATGAATAGAACTTTTATTATCGTCGCTTTTTTATCTGCCGTTCCTTCGCCCAATATGTCGTGTTAATATTGTTATCCTGTAATTAAAATCTTAATTTGGCTCAGACTCCTGAAACAATCGGATACTGTAATTAGTTGATCTGGCACAGAGTAGAAAAGATTTCATACCACTTCTACTTGTGAAGTTACCTGAAGAGTGGTCGCTGTGTGTGCTGAACCTTCTATTAAATATAGGGGATACGGTAATACTTTGTTCATGTCGCCCAACGAGACCCCCTCTGACTTTACCTTTATGGTTTATTACGGAGTCATTAACAATCCCTTGAGATTATCCACTCTTTAGGCCATTTATTTTTGTTAGAAGAGTCTCCCGACGGCAAGCTAACCGTAAGGTCCTGCCAAGACCTCCAGATCATGAAACGATCACTTTGGACCATGTGGTACAGTTGTTGTGAGTTGTGCTATCTCCAATGCTGCAAGCAAGAGGCAACTTTACCTCCTGCAACATTGGAGAAGCACAGGGATGTTGAAGCTGGGTGGATCCAGCAGTACAGACCAACTTCTGAGCAGCTCTTACAAACTATAGGAAAGGAATACTGTTGGAGAGATCAGCGCAAATGAGGTCTTATCCAACACAAAGTGTGTTGATATATTCAAATTCTACTCACCAGCATAAAAAGCATATTAAGTTATCCGCTGCGGCAGATCCACAGGTCAGCAAGTGACCATGGTGTAGATAAATGAATGAGTTAATATGATTAATCAGCAGCGCAGATTATATCCACATGTCCAAACGTATTTCACATAAAGCAAGGTGGTTTATTCAACGCGTTTCAAAGTCTAGGTGACTTCTTCATTAGGAAATACACTAAAGTCGTGTGGTATTTCCTGATGAAGTCACCTAAGCTTTGAAACGCGTTGAATAAACCACCTTGCTTTATGTTAATTACGTGTCGACATATGATTAATCAGCAGCGTAGATTATATCCACATTAAACTGTAGGAAAGGGCATGTAAGCGCTGCACTCCTTACTTACTATGACTAGCCACCACTGATGGGCTACAGAGGTGGCCAGTGAACTTGGCAATGAGCAATAAAGCATAGGATTAGAATTTGGTAACGGAGAGCATTTTTGATAAGGGGCAAATGGCAGATTTGTTTTTACAAGTTCTTAAACATTTTACTCATTTGAGGGGATTAGACAACGTTTTTATGTTTCCAAAAGTTAGTGTAATGTAAGGAAGTCATAATAAAAATATGATTTTGAAGAAGTGCGCAATCAACAGGAAACTGAAAGCCATTATTCTGAGTCCAGTAATTAGCAAGTGTTCATTCCCTCCCAATTTCATGAGGTATGCAGCCTAATAATCACTGTCAACTGCAAACTTTCCTGCGTAAATGGGATGTGCTGCCGAAAGTACGTGCACCAAACGTTGGTTAATGGTTGTTCCCATCGATTTTCCCCCCCCATCGGCTCTTGTATCTATAAATTTTACACAGATTGGTTTAAAAGGGAATTCTCTCCAAGATCCTATCCCAATGTGTAGTAGGTATAATAATATTAGCAAATAACTAAATAACTCTTCTTCTCTTGCTAGGGTGGAGCTGGTTCTGCATGGTTGTTGTGAAATATCTTGTCAGTAAAAAGATACTAAATGGTCCTTCATTTCAGGCTTGTTTCTTAATCTTGTCTGTAGTGAGATGAACCTGGATAAAGCCTGTTTTCAGTTGTTAGGAAGCTTGGGTCTTTCAGCCTTGGTGAGGGAGCCAACCCAGCGGTCAGATTCGTTCTTAAAGAACGAAAGTTCTTTAGTTTGATAAACTTTTGTCTACTATGGATAATGTCATTTTGTAATCTTGCGTTATGCAACAGAAACACTGTTCTGCTTAAGGAATCACTATAGGGAGTAGGAATGGTGTTGGGCTCTGGGATGAGGTTGGAGAACCTTTCTTTCACTTCGTAGTGATGCGACAATTTTGGAGCATATGGAGCATCATCTGGGCCATTGCATTGTTGATGCACCTTGTGCATTTTCAGAATGTTAGGTGCCTCAAGTGTTGATGATGAAGTGAGTCTAACAGAATGGGAATTTCTTCCGTTATCTGTCACATTGAAATAAGTTGGCAAGGGTATGTGCATGTCCCCTTGAGTGAAGAGACTATGTTGCCAGAAGTCTCAATCTGACCAGACCAGGTGTTGAGGGTGTATGGAGACACTTGTCCCTTTTGTATATTGATGATCTCAAAGAGTTTGGGCTTTGCAAGAGACCTGTTGGTTTGATCATCAGTTATGGCATGCATTTTGTAGGCCCTGTCGGATTGTCCTTCTGGATAGACCTTGACCAGACATACCTTGGCACAGCATTAAGGACCAGTCGTTTTTACACATACTTCAATACATGTGGAGGAAACAGCGGTTGCAGTTGGATCAGGAGTTTGTAGCTCCCCCGCCATACTTTTGCGCAGGGTTGGATACTACAGAAGGTTGTGAATTGTGTGGAGCTACTGTGGGATGCATAGACGTAACATGTACCGTATACCTTGCATAAGATGAAGTTGGTGGAGTAGGTGCAGTGAAGTCATTCTTCTGAGCTTGATCACTGATGAACCTGGAAAAGGGAGGAAGGACACATGCTGTTTTTTGTACCTTTAGGCAGAGTCTGCCCATTTTTCCTGCATCTGCTGTAAGGCAACTTGAACACTACTGGATTCACCCCCATGAACAGTGTCAAGGTAACTCAGTCCTGAAAAACGTGGGTCTAATTTTGCCAATTCTGTTTTCTTCTAGCAGGTCAATTTAGATCTTTTAAGTTTCTGGTTGTCTTTGTTAGTTCTCTTTGGGAAGGTTTGCAGCCTCTTAAATAAGGCACATTTTATGGCTTTTGACCTGCCATAGGTTCGTTCTAGTCTCTCTCATGCTGCAATAAAACCTGCATCTGAATGGTGCACATGAACTGTTCTTCTTGTCTTGACGTACTCTTCAGGGCCTAACCAGTTAATGAGCGAATCCATTTCCTTGGCGGTGAGGTTATTGTCTTGATTACCGCTTGAACGGTCGACTTCCAGGCTCTCTAGTTCTCGGCACGATCATCAAATTTTGAGACCGATGTTCATTAACATCCTGCAAATCATGTATCTGTAAAGGTCTGACATTTTTGATCCCCTGGTTATAGTTTCAGAATAAACTTGTGATATCACTGGGGAATGTAAGTTCTCTGGCTTATGACTGCGACGTATTCAGACAAAATGATGTGGGATGAGGTTTAATCTGTGGTGTAGTCCATCGAGGGTCTGTTGGCTGTGGCCTAAATTGTGAATTAGTGCTGGAAGTTACCTTGTCAGTAGTAGGTGGTAACATCTCCTGCCTTGTGAGTGCATCAATGTGGTATATTGAAGGTGTCACTGGTACAGATGGTAAATGTCTTAACACGTAGTCACTAGTATGATCAGCTGGATTTTCCACATCTCCTGGAATGAAGCAGTCCATGTCAGCATTTTGACCTAGTATTGATTCAACGACTTTCAATTTAGCGAGGGCTGTTGCTTCTTCCCTTTCTGCTTGGAGTATCATTAATTGGGTTTCCATCTCTGCTTCTAAGGCTAGCTTCCTCTGCAGTCACACGGATTTCCAGTAGCTTGTCAAACGTTGTTGGCTTCTTAGAGTGAGACAATCAGAATAATAGAGATGTGATTTAGGTCATTGTCATACGATGTGACCTAACCTCCTGATGGTGTGTGATGCGGAGTTCTGGCTTTTCCTCAGCATCTGGCACTAATGTAGTCTTTTCTTTCAGCTAGCTCTGCGGTGGCATCCTCCCCGTCACAGTTACATAGGAATGTGATGTATGTTGCAGACAGTCTCTGGTAGCGATCATAGGCGACAGATAAACGATTCGATATGGCGATGCTAAATAGTGATCAACTCTGCCCCATAAATCATCTAGGTTGTCACTTATCTCGTCTCTAGTTGTCTCAAAGTTCTCTCTGACCTTTGGTGTCTGATTGGTTACACGTTTGGGACGTACACCATGTTCTGCAGTAAGCATGCACTTGCCTCACAGAGGGATCCACAGAGCTTTTTGTTGGCATTCTTTACCTAAGATGGCAGACGATCATAGACTTGGTAGCAGACAATGCATTTGCACACAGACACTGTAGGCTTAGGCTTCCTGTTACTATTCTGCCACCGATGTACGTGAGTGAGATTTGTCTGGGGGATGTGAGCATGAGTCTCTGTACAAGCAATGGCAGATAATGTTACTCGCTACCCTTTCCTCCTATGCTTGATAAACTGCATGTTGTTGATCTGGGAAGGATTATACAGTGATGTAACCACTCTTATTCACAGTACCTTGGTGAGATGCGGTAGAATGTCAGGGAAGATGAAGATGAGGTAGAATATGGAGGATAGAGGTAACAGGAGAATCATCTCTTCGGTCCTGATGTACATTCTACCAAGATGGCACTGACCAGCAGTAAGAATGTGAGGAAGAAGATAGGAGGTGTTACAGAGAGAGATGCATTGTGGGACTTACAGCTTCAGAACTTGAAAACGTATAACAATGGCTAGTAGATGGCAGCAAAGTACAATAAACACAATAACCATAGTATCTTTATACAATAATGAATGAAGTAAACCATATAACATTAGGCTAATTTCCCTAAAATGGCTGAAAGCATTTCCAGTAGATTAGCTGAGCAGCACAACCTCCAGTTTGGAATGCAATAGAATTCTCCTGATTTACTGTGTATCTTACCCCATGTGCAGGGCGTTGCAGTAGCTTAGGTATCCATGGAAACCATCACTCACATAGTGACAGCTGCTTGTGATCTTAACCATGGAAACCTAAGCTATGGCAATGCCCTGCACATGGGGTAAGCGACATAGCGAACCAGGAGAATTATACTACATTTCTAATTGGAGGTGTTTGCTATTATTATTTATTATTATTAATATTCTTACTACATATATTGAGATGGGAATACCCCTTTAACTCTTCCATTGGTGTTCGTTGTCAGAAATCTGACGGTATATCTGTCTCTTCATGGGCCATAACCTCTGCTTTTACAAATACGCTTAGGCTACGTACCCACAAAGATCTTTTTGATGAATTTTTCATGTTGGAGATTTTCTGCACCCATTGTGTATCATCGATTACTTGTATTTTTGACAAATACGCAGCCTCAAAATCTCATTTTGGGAACGAAACCTTACTTATACTTCTCTCCTAATCTCTGTCCGTAAAGCTTAGAAATCCTTGGACAGCAAGTCATTCATCCACCAGTTTGCAACCTCGATCCCTATGTCAACACTCCTGGTCAGCCTGGTTTTATAAATGCATGTCACTATGGAGCGGGAAAAGTAGCTGCCAGAAATGGAACTGGCCAAGAAGATCCAGTGCTTCCAAGTCATGGTCACTTAGGGCAATAGAATCTCGGTGTCTGTGTTCAGTCTCGTTTTTAGCTTTGGGAATGTCTCTCTTGATCAGATTGGGAGGCTCTGATTTTGTGAGCTGCTGGTAAATTGCACATGACAGATATGTAAATATCACACAGAGAATGGAAGGTGTGGTTCTGATATATGTGGAGACGGTGTTCGCCCAGCTCTGAATTGCATAATGACTGTGGTATAACCAGTTTGTCTATGCCGTGCCCCGGGCTGCTGTTACTTGTGGCGTTCTTATATGCAAATTCAATATTGTAAGGTGATTATTGCTTTAAATGTATTAGACTTTTTCTTTTCTTGATTTTGTAAAGCATGGATAATAAAACTTTGAAAATCACGCTATTGGGGGGATGCAAAAAAAACATACGGTATGTGGCTTCCTATATTCCTGCTTTCCAGGACGTCCACCTGACAGCACTATGGAGGACGTCCTCCTCCTCCTTACAGGGACAGGAAAGCACACGAGAGGTTAAAAGGCCATGTCCCACCCCCTTTCCCTCAGTGTTTTTCCTGTCCCTGCACGGAGGGACACGCGAGAGCTTACCGGAGGGACCCAGGGGATCGTGCGGCCGGTCCAATCCTTCCCCTGTCAAGAGGTCCCGGGGCCGAAACTTCCCGGTGGGGAGTCCCTCGGCTCCAAAGGCCAGGAGCAGGACGGCGCTCCTGGAGGGAGCCGTTCCTCCCGGTGGGGGGGCTCTCGGCTCCAGGACGGGTCGGCTCCCCGCAGGCGGCTGGCCATGCGGGCACCGATAGAAGTGGGGCGGCGGGTCGAGTACCCGCAGGACGCTCTGACGCTGGGCAGTGGAGGCCGGAGCGTCATAGCAGGAAAGGCTCCCTGCTCGCGCCGAGCGCGGTCGCGCGCAGATGCCCAGCAGGAAGTGGAGGCGCGGCTTACCAGCGTCACATCCGGTGACGTCAGACGCCGGTTTCAAATCCAGGGCGCGCGCGCTCCTGGACCAGAGCGTTCTCCAGCGTCACAGGTGGTTCCAGACTGTGTGACTGCATCGGACGACAGGGGATGGAAGGCAACACTGCATCTGGTGGAGGGGTAAGTGCGCATAGCGCAGACCACCCTCCCCACCCGTCCCCACAGCCCAGATCTGATGAGGTGCCCCTTATATTATCAGGAAAAGGGAACCCCGGCTGAGTCCCCCTCGGGGAAGGACCCGGCGAAAGCCACCGCCAAATCAGTCAGATGTCCGGTGTGCAGAGTAAAGCTGCCAGACACCTATAGCAAGACCCTATGCGGTCCCTGTACCTCCAGGGTCATAGGCGAGGAACAGCCATCTCTGCTTTCCGAAATGAGGTCGCTGATAAGGGAAGAGATTCAGGCCTCTACGTCCCGGCGTCGATCCCCCAGCCCTGGGCCAGGTCGCAAGCGTCCAAGGTGGGAACCAGTCCCAGTATCAGAGGCGAGCCCTAGCGAGGAATCCGATTTCCGGAACTCAGATCAGGAGGAAGAAGGCGAGATCCTGGGGGACAGTCAGGAACAGAACAGAAAGTATCTCTTCAGACTGGAGGATACGAACGAGCTGGTACACGCGGTCAGAAATACCATGCAGATGGAAGAAGTCCCTAAGCCACAGTCCAGACAGGACTTAATGTTTGGAGGACTGGTGTCCCGCAAACAGGTGGTGTTCCCTGTGAGCGAGCACATCAAAGCAATGATCCAGGAGGAGTGGAAGGAAGCAGAGCGTCGGTTGACACTCTCCCGAATCTTTAAAAATAGACTGCCCTTCGATCCCGAGGAAACTCGGGCGTGGGAAGAAGTCCCTAAGATCGACGTCCCGGTGGCCAAGGTTACGAAGAAATCGGCTATCCCAGCCGAGGACTCATCCGGTCTTCGAGACCCAATGGATAGGAAGGCGGACGTCTTGTTAAAAAGAACATGGGAGACGTCGGCGGCCCTGATTAGAGCCAACATAGCAGCCACCTCGGTGGCCAGGTCTATGTTCCTGTGGTTGGGGCAGTTGGAGGAAAACCTAACCAACAAGACCCCGAGGTCAGAGATACTAGCATCTCTTCCTCTTTTGAAATCAGCCACGGCGTTCCTGTCGGATACGTCGGCGGAATCTGTTAGGTTTGCGGCCAGAAACAGCTCCCTCTCTAATGCGGCCCGGAGAGCAGTCTGGCTTAGATCCTGGTCGGGGGATAACCCTTCTAAGGCCAAGTTATGTGCCATCCCTTTCTCGGGTCTGAGGGTGTTTGGTCCAGCCCTGGATAATATCCTTGAGCTGGTGTCTGATAAAAATAAGGGATTCCCGGAAGAAAAACCCAGGCGGTCCCAGTCCTTTCGGAGAGGCTCCCTCTTCAGAGGACAGTCAGAGTTTAGGGGCCGGGCGAGTTCTAATAGAGGCTCCTACAGAGGCTCCTTCAGCCAAAGTGGGAAGAACAGAGGTCCCCCATTTGCATCGACATCTAGGTCGAGGAGACAATGACGCCATAGGCATTGGGGGGAGACTTCGCCACTTTGCAGCAAACTGGTCGCGAGTCACCAACAGTCAGTGGGTCCTCAGAACCATCAGAGAAGGTTACAGGATAGAGCTCTATTCTCCTCCCCCCGACAGATATATTGCCCCCACTGTCGTCCTGGAGGACTCCGCAATGTGGTCGGATCTTCAGGACATGTTAGACTCGGGGGTCATAATACCAGTTCCAGCATCAGAAAGAGGGAAAGGTCACTACTCTTCCCTGTTTGCAATTACAAAGAAATCCGGCGAGACCCGCACCATCATAAACCTGAAGCCACTAAATGCTTGGGTCAGATACAGGAGGTTCCGGATGGAATCTATCCGATCCGCGATTCCTCTGATAGACAGGGACGCAGTTATGTGCACCCTAGACCTAAAAAAGGCATATTATCAGGTTCCTATTCATCCCTCATCCCAAAGCCTACTAAGGTTCGCGATCAGTTCACCAGCCCGGACCTGCCATTTCCAGTTCCAAGGTCTTCCATTCGGGCTGGCCTCAGCTCCCAGAATCTTTACGAAACTGGTGGTAGAGGTGGTGGCCTACCTGAGAGATCAGGGTATTGTGATTGTGCCGTACCTGGACGACTTCTTACTGGTGGCAAGATCCAAAGAAGCGCTCATCCGAGACAGGATCCGAACAACTACTGTGATGGAGTTCCTGGGCTGGGTGATCAACTGGGAGAAGTCGGACCTCACACCAAACACCAGAAAGGTATTCCTGGGAGTCCTCCTAGACTCAGCCGACAGAATATCCTGGCTACCCGAGCAGAAGCAGAAGTCCATTCAGGCCAGAACCAGAGGTCTGTTGAAGCGTCAATGCTCCATAAGGGAAGCAATGGAGGTCCTGGGCCTCATGACGGCATGCATCCAGTGTGTCCGTTGGGCCCAATTCCACTCGCGGTTGTTACAAAGAGAAATTCTCGCGAGGTGGGACAGGAGTCAGGCGTCGCTAGACAAACCCCTAAGACTCTCAGGACGAGCAAATGAGTCCCTTCGCTGGTGGTTACAGGCCAGGAACCTTCAGGTGGGCGTGCATTGGACAACCTCTCCATACGTGGTAGTCACCACAGACGCAGGTGCGTGGGGATGGGGAGCCCACATAGAAGGGAAGATCTTCCAGGGGAAGTGGCCAGCAAGCATCAAGGCCAGATCCTCCAATTTCAAGGAACTCTTCGCGGTCTGGGAAGCGTTGCGGAGAAACCGGTCGGTACTAAAGAGTCGTCATGTTCGCATTCTATCCGACAATACAACGACAGTGGCATTCCTGAAACACCAAGGAGGAACCAGACATCAACCACTACAGGCACTGGCGGAAAAGATATTCACGTGGGCAGAACGGACAGTTCGATCCGTGACCGCGGTACATCTAGAGGGTTCCCAAAACGAAGTGGCGGACTACCTGAGCAGACAACAGATCCACCCGACAGAGTGGGAATTGAACATAGAGGTCTTCAACCAGCTTTGTCAGCGCTGGGGGAACCCCAGTATAGATCTCTTCGCAAGCCGCAAGAACTCGAAGGTTCCCAGATTCTACTCCCTAAATCCAATGGACCATCCAGAGGGCGTAGACGCCCTGAGTCAGACTTGGGGAGAATCCCTCTCTTATGCGTTCCCACCACTGGCCCTCATACCGGCAGTGCTCAGAAAGATACGCGAGGACCACGCAAGAGTGATATTGATAGTGCCATACTGGCCGAGGAGAAGCTGGTTTTCCCTTCTGGGAGCCATGGCAGTAGAAGATCCAGTCGAGCTGCCCTTGTGGGAGAACATCATCCACCAGGGCCCGATCCACCACCCGGACCCAGCAAGACTGCATCTATCGGCCTGGATCCTGAGAGGGACATCCTGAAGGCAAAAGGATTGTCGGAGCAGGTCATATCCACCCTACAGGCCAGCAGGAAGCCGGTGACGTCGGCAATTTATCGGAAGATATGGAGGAGATTTTGTCTGGAGGGTGGCAGGTCCGAGCTCGTGGCAGGTACCCCGGACCTCCCTAACATACTAGGGTTCCTGCAGGCAGGTTTTAATAAAGGCCTCAAGCCCAGCACTCTAAAAGTCCAGGTTTCAGCTTTGAGCGCCTTCTTTGATTATCAGTTAGCTGCACATCCCTGGGTGATAAGGTTTATAAAAGCCACACAGCGCCTGCGTCCCACGATTAGGCAGCTCACCCCGCCATGGGACCTGGGCCTGGTACTTCGGTTCCTCTGCTCGGACACTTTCGCCCTTAGTGAGAAGATAACCATCCCTGCTCTCACTTGTAAAACGGCCTTTCTAGTAGCCATTACCACGGCCAAAAGAATAGGGGAGATCCAGGCCCTATCCACTAAGGATCCATACCTCCAGATAAGAGAGGATAGTATAATCCTAAGGTTAGACCCGGCATTTACCCCGAAGGTAGCCTCTACAAGAAATCTGAATCAGGAGGTAGTGTTACCCTCTTTCTGTGATAATCCCCGAAATGAGAAGGAGCGGCGGCTCCACTCGCTAGACGTGAGGCGCGCAGTTATAGAGTACCTAGAGGCCACCAATAGTTGGCGTATCGACCCGAACCTGTTCGTTCTCTTTGGGGGTAGGAATAAAGGGAAGAGGGCCTCTAAGGCGTCCATAGCGCGTTGGATTACCTCAGTAATCTCGGACGCCTACCAGGCTGAAGGCGCCAGCCCGCCTGATTCCTTAAAAGCCCACTCTACAAGGGCGGTATCGGCCTCATGGGCCGAGCGGGCGGGGGCGTCAGTTGATCAAATTTGTCGAGCGGCAACCTGGGCTAGTCTTAATACATTCTGCAAACACTACAAACTAGATGTGTTAGCTGGCCAACAAACCGCATTCGGGAGAAAAGTTCTCCAAGCAGTAATCCCACCCTGAGGAGGTGCTTTGGTACTCTCCATAGTGCTGTCAGGTGGACGTCCTGGAAAATAGGTATTAGACCTACCGGTAATGATGTTTCCAGGAGTCCATCCTGACAGCACGGGTAGTTCCCTCCCTCTTATGTTATACTATGTTGTATTATGTTATGTCATATGCTGTAATATGATTGTTTCATTAAACCGTTACTAGCATCATCCACCTTGTGGTACTTGTCAAATCACTGAGGGAAAGGGGGTGGGACATGGCCTTTTAACCTCTCGTGTGCTTTCCTGTCCCTGTAAGGAGGAGGAGGACGTCCTCCATAGTGCTGTCAGGATGGACTCCTGGAAACATCATTACCGGTAGGTCTAATACCTATTTTTAGCTGCGTTGATATCACAGTACTGATTTGGAGTACAGATGATGGCAGTGATGGGTCAGCTACCTTGTGTGCCACTAACTCTGGGGATAATCTGCTGCAGCAGATTGGTCTTATAAGCAGACTACTCACTGCCATCATTTGTACTCCAAATGAGTACCTTCTAGTATCGCTGCGGCTGAAAGCAGGGAAATTGGGGAAACACAGAGGTTTGGAAGCCACTTGCATGCAATGTTTTTTTTTAGTTTACAGTGATGAAAACGGATCTGACTAAAAAAAGGTCAATATGACAGAAAATATCCAAAAGTGACACCATTCTAAAAACTGCACCCCTCAAGGTGCGCAAAACCACATTCAGGAAGTTTATTAACCCTTCAGGTGCTTCCTGAGAACTAAAGCAATGTGGAAGGAAAAAATGAACATTTCTCTAGTCACCTTCCACAACAGCCATATCGGAGGATGGCTCCCCGCCCTAATGGGGGACAGGAAAAGGTTAAATAACCCTCCCCTTCCTGCTATCTCCAGTGTTTTTCCTGTCCCCTATGGGGCATGAAGAGGTCCTGATAGTGCTGCCGTGGCCAGCGATCGGAGGCACTACAACATCAGATACCTGTAACGCCGAGCAGTCAACGGTCGGGGGCTCTGCTCTCTTCCGTAGGAAGGCTGCTCCCATCTCCACTTTGGTGGTACTCGGGACTCTTGCCTGCCCCTCCTGCGCCCCCTCAGCGGGGTAATGCGGGGCGATGCTGTGCGGCCGGGGACCTCCTGGAGCTCCCCGGCGTCCTCCTCCCCATGCGGCATGCGATCCGGGCGCGCACGTGCACACCAGAGGTGGCGTCGGGACTGGCGCCGAACTTCCGGTTTGCCTTCCACCTGCGTGCCAGGCGGGAACGCACGCGCGGCCTGCAGTTATCGGACTGCGGGCGTGGTCCGGGGCCCCAGCCACCAGCCCTTCTGGGCTGAGCGTGGCTGCTCTCGTCAGGCAACCAGGATGGAGCACCGCCGAGTGTGCAGGGGCAGCCGCTGAGTAGCTGGGGAATTCATCTGTGGGGAGGGGTGATTGAAATGACCCTCACCCGTGGACCGAGGGGAGGCGGAGCACACAACACGCTGAATGGACCTCGGTTATTCTAATCCTGGTCTGGGTGCGTCCAAGTAAGGCCATTATCTGTACAGTGACTGTGGCAGACTGACCATGGACTGCGGCAAACCCTTACTGCCTGCTACTGCGGAGCACAGCGTCACCCTCCTACTGTAAGTAGCGAGGTGGGTACCCCCTTTTCTGTCCAGAGTAGTCTCGGAGGTGGCTTAGTATGCCTTCTCTCTCTCGTAGGGAGACGAGGCCTCTGACCCTAAAAATTATAAGCCATGTGTGGTTCCAGGCCTCCCCCTTCATATAGGGGTAGCTTTGTCAGCCTTGCACGTATTACGTACAGAGCAGCCCTCCCTACTGGACAGTATAAAAACTCATCGGACAAGAAGTCCAATCTTCTATGACGACATTTTCCCAGCCACAGCCCCCTCCTGCTAGGAGGAAATCGGCACCTGTGGAATCTGATTGACTCGGGGGAATTTGATACCTCTAACTCGGAGGATGCTTGGGAAAATGTGGGTTTCACTTCCACCCTCAGATCTGGGAATACTATCTCTCTTGCGAAGGTGCCTCCGCCCATTCTAGGCTGAGCGTGACTACATTTGTCACGGCCGCTAAGCAGCTTGAGGCTGGGCTGGGACGGGAATGAGAGACCAGATTAGTACGTGAGGAGGAAGTGGAATTTTCTATATAAGATGAGATGTTTGGAGGGGCTGAAGCCTTCACGGCTGGTAATGGGCCCCCTCCCGAGAGGGACTTGGTGTCACCTCAGAATTGAGGAATCTGTTTTTCCCTTGGACGGAGGTGGCTCCTTATGGGAAGTCCCTAAAGTGGACTGCAGGAGAGCGGCTCTTCCATTTAAGGGCAACTCTCAATGGCAAACTTGCTCAGGAAATCCTGGGACGCCTGCACAACCCTGCTTAAGGCCAATATAGCCTCTATGTGTGTAGCCGGGTCCCTGTCTGCTGGTGGCGTACGCCGGAGGATCACCTCGCTCAGGGGACCTCCAGGGAAGAAACCCTTGGCTCTCTTTCCCTATTACAAAAGCGACAGGGTTCCTAGCGGATGCTTCCGCCAAGTCCGTCCGGGTAGCAACAAAATCTGCTGTGTCAACCGGCCCTTTTAGGTTCGGCAGGTGGCAGCTGCTTGAGCCTGGGCCGGGACCCGAATGGGAGACAAGCCTGCAATCGCAGGTCACGGGTCATGCATTTACCTCTCCAACTCAGCCAGGGGAACTCTGTGGCTGAAAGCTGGGGGAGGAGACTTTGTCAAACGTCTATACGTTTCCCTTTCGGGGAAATTATGTGGCCCAGCTCTGGATGATATCCTAGATTGTTGCAATCCATAACCTCAAACCAATGGGTTATTTGCACCTTTCACGATGGACTGAGATTGAGGTTTGAGAGTTTTCCCCCCAATGCCTAAGAGTGACGTCCTTGCAGGCTTACCTCCAAAAATCCTTGCTGTCAGACATAAAGACACTTCTGCAAGGTGATCTCCCCAGTTGCACGCTGTGCGTGACTGCTCCCGTCGGGTGTCAATTGCTAGGCGGCTTGGAGCAGGTCCAAGAATGGGAGACCAGTGGGCAAATTGACATGAGATAGGCAGAGGCCACTACTCTCGCCTCTTCATAATTGTAAAACCCTCAGGAAAGCAGGGTTATAATAAACTTAAAACCCTTGAACCAAGTGGTAAAGTACATATGATTCAGGATGGCGTTGGTTAAGTTGGCAATCCCCCTCATAGGACAAATTGTGTGTTGGCCACAATAGACCTGAGGGACGCTTACTATCATGTCCCGATTCATCCAGACCACAGGGAATTCCTCAGGTTTGCAGTTTTCCAGGGTCCCCGGGTCAACCACTACCAGTTCAATGTCCTGCCGTTTGGGGTGTTATCAGCCCCTCGAGTGTTTACCAAGATAATGGCAGAGGCAATGATCTTCATTTGCCAGCAGGGGATTTGCATTGTCCCATACCTAGACCTTCTAATAAGGGCTCCATCCATGTCTCACCTGAGCCAGGACGTAGGAAAGTCCCTGGAGATTTTACAGTCCTTGGGTTGGATCCCCAACCTGGAGAAATCAGACCACCTTCCTTCGTCAGGGAAGAAGTTCTTAGGGATACTCCTGGACTCAGGAAGGCGAACATCTTTCTTACCCAGGGAACGACAACTCGACCTTCTTCAGAGGTCCTCCAGGTTTGGAGACCAGAGAGCACCAACCCTGACACTCAATGTCCATCCTAGGTTCGCTTACAGCGTGCGTCCAAACTGTCTCCTGGGCTCAAGCCCATACTCGGTTCCTTTGGTCCTATGTACTCCGGTGTTCGAAGAAGTATCGGAATACTCTGACCAAGAGAACCCATCTTCCTAGTCATGTGAAGGCGTCTCTCCTATGGTGGCTGGACTACCAGAACCTCCAGAGGGGCGTCAGCTGGGATCAGCTCTCCCTGGAAATTGTCAACACAGACGCCAGTCGGGGAGTCTGGGGTGCTATAGTGGAGAAATCACACTTCCAGGGGGTATGGCCCCCAGACGTCAGCCAGCTCCTCAAATGTGAGAGAACTGAAAACTCTGGAGGAAGCGTTGAAAGCAGCATCAACCCTTGTCCAAATCATCATGTACGTGTCTGCCCAGACAATGCGACTACAGTGTCCTACATCCGACACCAAGGAGGCATGAAATTCTTCAAAAAAAATTCTAAAAAATTGGTAGCTGCAATAAATTTTTCTTGGGCGGAGAAACGTCTGTTGTCCATATCAGCAGGCGAACTTCCTCAGCAGGAAGGACGTTCATTCCGGGGAATGGAGCCTAGACCAAACAGTATTTTTGCCTCCGGTGTCAAGGTGGAGAAATCTTGATGTGGACCCTTTTTTCCAGCGGTCAAAACGCGAAGGTGGAAACTTTTTTCCCTCAGTCCCACCGACGGAGCGTGGGGAGTAGATGTCTTCTCCCATCCGTGGCAGTTCAATCTGGCTTACACCTTCCCTCCGATTCCCACGGTAGCGACATCCCTGCAGAAGATACGGGCAGAACAAGTCGCTACAATCCTAGTGGCTCCCTTGTGGCCAGGGAAAAGCTGGTACGGAGCCCTACGGAACATGGCTCAGGAAGGCCCAATACTTCTGCCCCTAGAGGGCCAGTCTCCTTTTCTAAGACCCTCTACTGCACCCAGACCCGCACAGACTGAACCTTGCGGCCTGGCTACTGAAGCCGTAATTCTAATGGCTTAAGGCTTTTTCGAGGAAGTGATCCAAACTCTACAGGGCCACTGGCCATTCTAGGCCGAGCATGACTAACGCCATTTACAGGAAGATTTGGAAGATGTTCTCATCTTGGTGTTCCCTAAGTGCCCTGGACCCCTTCCATCCTAATATCACACAGATCTTAGAATTTCTTCAAGACGGCTTAGTTCTAGGGCTCACTCCTAGTACACTAAAGGTACAGGTATCAGCTCTTAGTTCATTTTACAATCAAGATCTTGCAAGCCATCGCTGGATCAAGTGATTCATAACCTCAGCAACTAGCATCTGTCCCAGACTCCGTAGTCAGTTTCTCCATGGGACTTGAACCTAGTTCTCAAAGGCTTGACCAGGGAACCGTTGAGCCACTGTCTTCCACGGCTCTGGAAAACTTAACACTAAAAACTGTGTTTTTGGTAGCAATTACTACAGCAAGGAGCATAGAATTACAGGCTCTTTCAATACAGGAGCCATACTTGACCATCACGGAAGATGGCATCTTCCTAAGGTTAAATCCCTCCTTTATGCCTAAGGTAGTCTCAAACTTTCATAGGTTCCAGGACATTGTATTACCTTCCTTCTGTACAAACCCCTCCAACACGAAAGAAGCCTTTCACACCCTCGACGTCTGTAGAGTAGTTCTCTTCTACCTCCAGTAGACGGAGAGTTGGAGGATTGACCAGATTTTATTTATTCAAATCTCCGGTCGGAATAAAGGCAAAAAGGCGGCAAAAATTACAATCACGAATTGGATCAGGCAAGCTATCAGCCTCACCTACTCGTCACAGAACGTTCTTCCTCCTACATCTCTGAAAGCCCACTCTACTTGTCAGTATTAACATCATGGGCAGGAAGATTTATTAACATCATGGGCAGGAAGAGGGAACGCATCTTCTCAGCAGATATGCAGAGCCGTCACCTGGTTGTCTGTACATACATTCACCAGACACTATACACTAAATTTCAACAGGGATTTAACATTTGGCAGATATGTTCTGCAGGCTGTTGTCCCTCCCTAAGAAATTAGTTGTTGGTATTTCTCCGATATGGCTGTCGTGGAAGGTGACTAGAGAAAATAGAATTAGTCTTACCGGTAATTCGGTTTCTAGGAACCTTACACGACAGCACTAATTTCCCTCCCTATCTGATACTCTAATTGGATGACTCCTACACCTTGGTGGTAACTATACATGCTAGTGTGTCCAGAAAAAACACTGGAGATAGCAGGAAGGGGAGGGTTATTTAACCTCTTGTGCATTTCCTGTCCCCCATTAGGGCGGGGAGACATCCTCTGATATGGCTGTCGTGGAAGGTTCCTAGAAACCGAATTACCGCTAAGACTAATTCTATTTTTACTTTTTTTCACAAAAAATGTACTTTGGAGCCAATTTTTTTTAATTTTCACAAGGGTGTCAGGAGAAAGTGGACCACAAAATTTGTTGTACAATTTCTTCTGAATACGCCAATCCGCAATATGTGGGGGAAAGCCACTGTGTGGGCGCATGGCAGGGCTCAGAAGGGAGGGAGCACCGTTTGACTTTTTGAACGCAAAATTGGCTTGAATCAATGGCGACGCCATGTCACGTTTGGAGCCCCCTGATGTACCTAAACAGTGGAAACCCCCCAATTCTAACGCCAATCCCAACCCTAACCACAAACCTAACCCTAACTTTAGCCGAACCCTAACCCTAATGGAAATATATTTTTCTTATGTTATTACTTTTACCTAAGTAAGGGGGAGATAAAGGGGGGGTTTGATTCTTTTTTTTTTTTTTTTTTTTTTTTTATATTTATTTTGATCACTGTGTCTATCACAGTGATCAAAATGAACCAATAGGAAAACTTTCCTGTTGTTGCCTGGTGCCGGCCAGCAGATCTCGGCGGGCGCACTGCACATGTGCCCGCCATTTTCTTCCCGGAAGAAGATGCCGGCGGCAGGGGGACTTCACGGGTGGATGCAGGGACACCGGGTGAGGATCGGGAGACCCCATTTCTCTCCTGATGAGCGATCACATCAGAGGAGAAAAATTAAATGGGAAATCACTTTTTTTTTTTTTTTAGATCACCATTATTCCGTTAATAGCGGCGATTGCAACACTGTGGTCAGTAAAAACTAACCCAAATCATGTTCTCTGGTGTCTCAGCTATGGTACGTTGTACATCAAATGGCTTTCAGACACCGTTTTGGGCACCAATTCTTTTGTTTGAAACTTTCTTCTTCTGAAGAAGAATAAAATGAGCCGATACCGGAACCTCATGGGGAGGCCTATCTTCCCTAGCTATCGGCATCTGAATTCTTTTTGCCCACCCCCCTCATATTATTCAGGTTGATGTGGATTTGATGCCGATCAGCTGGCGTAAGCAAAGCTGGAAAACCATTGCTTTCTTCACCATGTACTTGGTTGTGCCTCGGTACTGCAGCTCAACTCCTCTTGAAGTGAATAAGAACTGAGCTGTATGACTATTTGGCACTCTTGTTTTCACCATTTTACAAAAATACCTGTACAATACAGCAAACAAAATTAAAGTAAGGGCCTATAGCTGTTGAGTACCATGTTACCGACATGTCCGGCGCTTTCATAATATGGCTACGTGTGTGTGAAGCCTTGCAGTTGGTTGGACAGCTGTAGCAGGAGGGAGGAAATTTAGTGAAATGTATTAATTGAAAATCGAGCTCTTCCAATACGTCTTTGCATTGGGAGTTTTTGGCTGAGATTGCATATTTGCATGTACCCATATAGTAAATAACTTATTTATATAGCGCCAACATATTCTGCAGCGCTTTACGGTTTGCAAACATTATCATCGCTGTCCCAGATTTGGGGCTTACAATCTAAATTGGTGAAATTACCAAAATCCAGTGATGGAGGTGACCACGATTGTGTATATTTAATTTTTCATCCAGTAACTGCTGGTTTTTTTTTTTTTTTTTTTTCCTGTTTCTCTACAGATAACTCAGAGGAAATTTGCACAGCTTCGGCTTTGAAGACTTTACAGCCCAGTTTGCAGTTCTGAGCCTTGATAAACCTGTCTGCACAACAGCACATTTGCCATACTTGTCACCGACCGCTCAGAGGCGGCGTGCAACCCGCACGCTCACTCACCATCAGCAGCAGTGCTTGCCACTTTTCCCATAAGTCTAAAGAAAAAAAACTTCTGTTCAGTCTCCTTTTCTATTCTCCTAAGTTCCCATTAACAGCTAATATGCAACAGTTCAGTCTTGTTTTTATTTTAATTTTTTTTAGCAGTATAGTTTAATCATTTTCTGACACTTGTATTTATTGAATACTTTAAACTCAGTATTACCTACTTAATGCCTTTAGGACGGTTTTAACAGAGGATAACTTTGAGCCTTAATCGAACGATTAATTTTTGTATGTTACCTCGACTCTGCTCCTAACCCCTTCAATGCCAGCCAGCCGGCAATAACATTGCTTAAGCTATCGTTGCCAGCCCCTCTTGCATTGAAGGTGCTCGTACACTTGATTTATTTTTTTTCTTGATTTATGGGTTGTATATTGTTTTGAGATTGTTTACGATTTTTTGGGGTATCAAGTGAAGCTGCTGAAAACTACATTGGACCTGATTCAATTTTTTAAATTTTTTTTTTGTTATTAAAAAATGCCTATAGGGTCCAGACCTTGTTAAAGCCGAGCTGGTAGGTGAACAAAGTCATTGTTCTAACATCATATATTACTGGAGTTTTTTTATTATTTAAAAAAATAAATTTTGAATTCTCCTGATGAAAAAAAAGTTCCAATTTGAACTGACAAAATTGGTGACCCTAGGGACAGATGGGCTTTTACGGCAGAACGTGGAAATCCAGTGGTTAGGACTCAAATGTATCCTATGTATTAATTTTTGCTGTTTTTTTCCTAAATGCCCCTTTTTTAAAATTCATTGATCACAGTTTTTTGTTTGTTTTTTTTTTTTTCACTTTTTTAATATATATTTACTATTACGTAGTTATGGGTTGTTACCTCTTGTGTGTCTATAATATCCAGCTTCAGATAACTTTTTTTTTTTTTTTGTTTCACCCCGTCTTCCCACATGTGCACATAAAAATCTAATACGAATAAACTGATTTTATGTTTTCTAGTTTATTATAGTTGTGTTTTTTAATGTACTCATTGAAACTATATTTTGTTTTTGTTGCTTTCTGCTGTCATTCACGCTTTCCTGCCCCAAGTTACAATGTGACTTGACCACTTTTCACTCCAGAGATTATTCGCCTTTTGTCCTTTTTATTTATTTATTTTTTTATATATATATATATATATATATATATATATATATATATATATATATTCTCCAAAGAAAGCCTTTCATGGTGTTTTAACTGAATTATTTTTTTTTTACATGTCGGATTACTTGAACATTAAAACTTACAATTCGATTTTGCAGAAATGTTTTTAATTTGGAAATAGCAGTTACAATTTATGCCTCTACCATGCGATTATATCTAGCTATTACTTTACAATGTTTTTGTTTCCCTCTTATGTCTAAAGCAAACCTTCCCCTGAAACAAAGGTCTTTCTAAATGTATCGTATTTTTCAGATTAGAAGATGCACTTTTTTTCCCAAAAAAAAATTTGTGAGAGAATGGGGGTGCATCTTATAATCCGATTTGTAGCTGTGGTGGAGCGAGATTCCATTGTTGCTGCTTCTGGTAGAGGCAGGAGTCGGGCGATGGCTGGGGGCCCCAGGCTGGTAAGACAAGGTGTTCAGTGGTGCGGGGGCTCCTGACATTTTGTGACAGCCCGGAGCCTTGCTTTTCTATGCAGTGGATCAGAGAAAATGGCCGCTGTAGTCGGCTCATGGAGATCTCGGCACAGAGATCTCCTCTCCGGAGATCTCGGCACAGAGATCTCCTCTCCAGAGATCTCAATTGCGCACGTGTGCCGCCTGCGGCAGCCATTTTCCCAGAGTCCACCACATTAGAAAGTATGGAAGGTGCAGGGTTCCAGGCTGTCACAAAATGTCAAAGGAGCCCCCGCACCACTGAACTCCTTGTCGTTCCAGCGTGGGGCCCGCAGATATGGCCTGACTTCTACTGCCACCGAACACCCCGTCCTACCAGCCTGGAGCTTGCAGCATCTCCTGCCTCCACTGCTGCCTGCCAGGTAAGCTACCACAAAAGTGGATTGTAACACGCACCATTTTATTAATAAAACATTTTTTCCTATTTTGCTCCCTAAAATTTGGTGTGCATCTTATAAACCACAAAATACGGTATTGTAAATTAAAAATCATCATGCTGACCTGCTTAATCTCTGTTCACACTAGTGTCATGGATTGTGCAAGAATACCAGCTATCCTAGGTTTATTTTTCATCGATATCAATTTTGTTTTTATTTGAGTTTTTTTGGGTTGTTGTATTTGATGACATGAAAACTGCTACAGACAACCAGATCTGTGCACTATATGCTGGAAATTGCCAGTGGGAACAGTCTTACCCTGCGCCGTCAATTGTTGCGCACGCATATGATAGTTACAAATTTGTGTCAATCTTTACTGGTATTGGTGGGAGATAAGATGCCGGTAATGAACCCGCTGGACATCTGATGTGTATGGGCGGACCTCCTGACTCTCCCTCGAAATGAGAATTATCATGTAGCAGCAATGCCTACACCTGATCCTATTGTTTTCAAGGGAGATGGACTCCTCTATTGTTCATTCCCACATTGAAAACGCATAATTGCTCATCCAGCCAAGCATTCGTGTATAGAAAAGTCTAGAATGGTGACAGGCATTTCTTTTTCCCATATAGAAGACTGCCCAGTATGGTGGGTTTTCCCTCCCTCCAGCATGGTCTTGAGGTGCTGGAGGAAAATGGCTATAGGGTCTGATCCCATAGGATTTTATAGGGCATCAGCTATTCTGCAGGATTGCTTGCTGGATCGGATCAGCGTTTTTTCATCCGACTTTGAACGCTGACCCGTTTCTCTGCTTTGCTATCAGTTTTATCCCAATCAGGCATAAGACAACTGACCGGAGATAACTGATTGTAAAGAAGCCCAGCCTAAGAGCTCGTCCAGACAAGCAAATTATACGTAGACTAGCTGCTGGCCCGATTCTAAAGCATCGGGTACTCTACAATAAGGCCAGCGGGAGATTAAAATAAAAAGTGATATACTCACCATCCGACGGCCCCCGGACTGTGTCCCTCCTCTCCACGCTCCCGGCATCTTCCGTTCCCAGTAATGCTTTGCGCCAAAGACCTCTGCTGACTTCACTCTCACGAGAGCGCGACGTCATCAGCGGTCTTTGGCGCAAAGCCTTACTGGGAACGGAAGATGCCGGGAGCGTGGAGAGGAGAGAAAAAGTCCGGAGGCCGTCGGAAGGTGAGTATATCACTTTTTATTATAATTCTATTTTTTTTTTTTACACGTTTATGGTACCCAGGGTCTGGAGGAGTCTCCTCTCTGGATCCTGGGTACCGCTAGCCGGTCATCTCCCGGCTGCGTCACCGCTGACGCCCGTGCGCCCGGAAATGACCTGCGTCAACCGTCGGGAGATCAGCGGCTAGCGCCACTGATCTCCCGATTGTAGCGGTGGCGTGCGTCCTCCTAATTGAGGACTGTGCACTGTGCTTGTCGCTGATTGGTGGCGGCCGCGACCAATCAGCAACACAGTATTTCGGTTACAGTCAGACACCATAAGACATATATAGATGTGCGGTCAGTATTACAGTGAGACAGACCAATATCATTGCATAGGGCTGTTCAGTTGACTATCATCTCATATGGACCAAGCGTTCAGGTGAAGAAAATTTGCTGGACCTGGACTAACTGATTTGCCCTCTTTTTGAATGAGTTCATTTTGCTAGAAAATATTAGCTGCCAGAAACGCTGATCTAGGGTGTCGTGCTGAATGAAATGACCTAAGTGACAGGCTGTGACCAAACGAGGATCGTCTATAGGATGACGTGTATTCATTCGCTAGTTGAATGCAAATGGTACGTATCTGAAAGAAGAAACCCGGACTTGGTAATGCATTAAAGGGGTTCTCTGCTTAGGAAAATAGATTTCTTTTATTGGGATTGTTTAGTGAAAAATGATTGCCGGGTGTTCTGCTGCCTGGAACCCAGTGATCAACTGTGAGAAAACCAGGGTTAAAATCCCCAGCACATGAAAAAAGAATCATTACACCATTCCTTTTATAACAGTGGGGTCTTATAATGCACGGGACTCTGTTGTCCTTCAAGAAAGTGATGGTCTTTGCACTATTCTCTGGTCTAGATAATAGAGAGTTTTTAATGGGGTACCTAATCTTGAAACCAAAATTATCTAATGGCGTATTTAAAAAAAAATACTTTTCCAAGCAAGAAACCTTTTATTAGTAGATTTTAAAATTAGTCGGCTAGCAAGACCCCTTTTTTTTTTTTTTTTTTTTTTTTTTTTTTTTTTTTTCTTCCATCCTTTACAATCCTATATAAAGTGAGATTAAAGGTGTTTTACACTTTAAGAAAAAGGAACATGATTTTTTTCTCTGGAAAATAATAAACGTTCCTGGGTCTAATTCCAGATCTCTTCTGCTTCTCCATTTCCAGTGTTTCGTTGATGTGCACAGCCCATACCTCTGAGCTCAGAGATTGGCTGCAGTGGTGATTTAGCCAAAACACTGAGATCAAGATGAGGGACGGGGTGGAGAAAAAAGCATAAATCCTGAAGTCTTGCCCAACTTTTTTTTTTCTTCTTGACTGCCACCTACCTCTAACAATCATGTAAATCTACTGGGTATAGGTTATAAATATATCAGTATTTTTCAATTGACTATATTCCTACTACATTGTAAGCTACAAAGTGGACTTTGCAAATCAATTTTGTTTGTAAAAATGGAAAAGGATCCCAAAAGAATTTACTTAAATTTTTTCCCCCCAGTTTTTATAGATGAGGAACAAAAAGCAGAAGGGCTCATTCTCTTGGGAGATCGATCCTCATTGTGCTTGATGGAGTAGCCTTAATATATATATATATTTTACTCTTCGCCACGACAGCACCCACTTGGAGAGAGGGATCCGCCTATAGGAACAGGAAACCTACAGAGATAAGAGGGCGGTCTGCCTCTCCTCAGTTGGTTTCCTGTTCTTATGGGAACCGCAGGATTTTCTACAGAAGACATTCTTGGGCCAAGGAACCGCCTGTGCAGTGTCTGCGCGAGCGGCAGGGGTTCCAGTCCAGAAGCAGCGACGGGGGAATGCTGGAGTCCGGCTCCCTCCTCGACTGAGACAGCAGCAGCGCGATGAGAAACACCGGTTCTGGGTGGGGCTGACCGGGGGTTTTCTAATAAAATACACGCCACCAGGATCTTGGAGGACAGCCATCCCGGTCCGTGTGGGAGTGCGGAGCCGAGAGAAAGCTGTAATCTCTGGCGTTCCCGGGACTTCAGCGTCCAGTAGGACGCATATGCAGCGCTGCCAGGAGGTAAGGGGGAACTTCTGGGTTACCGGAGGTTCCTCAGTGTACAGCGCATGTGCGGTCTGACAGCCGCGCGAGATTAGAGCTTGGAGCAACACTCCCCACCCCCTCCAGGAAGGAAAAAAAAAAGATTAATATGGCGGCGCCGGCGGCTGTATTTCCAGGCCGGTCGCATGCCAATTAGCCACACCGCAGGCAGGCGCACCTGGGGAGGGAGGTACCAGGTAATGAAAGGGGCTATAAAAAACCTGTGGGGATATGGATAGAGCGTGCAAGCATGTCTTCCCCAAGACAGGACACGCATCCCCAGGCAGGTGATACAACGGCAGCCAAAGATCACTCACGTCGAGGCTCCTCGGATAGAAGCCATGCCAACAGAACCCCTTCTCAGCCTTAGCCAGTACTTACAGCTTATCAAGCTGTTAAATATATTGTGTCTCTCTCTCTCCTCCACTATGTCCACTCTAGGCTGAGGAAGGAAAAATCAAAAAATAAGGAATGTGTCCTCTGTACAAGTCCTTTACCGGCTGTGCAAAAAATGTATTAATGAAACCGCAAAACAGGCTTCAACACCAGCCACAGATATAAGGGCTATAATAAGGGAGGAATTACAGGCCCTAACCCAGTCTAGCGGCTTACCTAAGAAAACTAAGACTAACAAGCCAGCTACAGTTAGCTTAGATACGGATGAGGATGAAGCAATAGTCTCTTGACAGTTCCGATACGTTGACATCATCATCTTCCTCTGATATGGAGGGGCGTTCATGTTTTCCGTTAGATAACCTGGACAACTTGGTGAAATCTGTTAGAAACACCCTGGGATGCACGGAGACTAAAGAACCGCAAACGACACAAGAGATTGTTTGCGGGATTAACAGATAGGAGGAGGAGAGCTTTTCCCGTTATACCAGCTATAAAATCCTTAGTGAAAAAGGAATGGGAGAAGCAGGAGGTTATCTTCCCTCGGCGTCAAAAAGAAGGTACCCCTTCAGCGACGAGGAGTTGTCAACGTGGTCGAAGGTCGATGTGGCAGTCGCCTCAGCCTCAAAACAGTCGGCCTTACCAGTGGAAGACGCAGGGATTCTAAAAGACCCACTGGACCGGAAAGCAGATGCCTCACTAAAGAGGGCATGGGAGGCAGCTACGGGCACATTTAAACCAGCAATAGCCAGTACATGCACAGCTCGCTCTGGATTGATCAACTAGACCAGCAAATAGAACAAAAAGTCTCCAGAGACAAGCTACGAGCTGCTATACCACTGATTCGTGGGGCAGCGGCATATAAAGCGGATGCTTCGGCCGATTCCCTACGCATGGCAGCCAGAACAGCAGGCTTGCTTAATAACGCCAGACGTAGCCTGTGGCTTAAGAGCTGGAAAAGTGACACCCAATCCAAGGCAAAGCTATGTGCCATACCTTGTGAGGGTGAGTTTTTGTTTGGGAAAACCTTAGATGAAATCCTTACAAAGGCAAAGAGAGGAAAAAAGGGTTCCCTAACCCCTCTCTGCCATTTTATAGGAGGGCGTTTAGGAGACGACCATTTGGCAGGGGAAGACCAGCAGAGAATCAAAATTGCTGGGCCACGAAGGAAGAAAAAGGCAAAGGTGCGGTTTAGAGGATCCTCCTTCCGCAGAGATCGGAACTAAGGAGCCAGTCCCTCCAGTAGGGGGAGACTAAAATTTTTTCTTCAGGAATGGGAGAAAATCACAGCCAGCCCTTGGGTCCTAGGCATTATTAGGGAAGGATTAAAATTAGAGTTTCATCACGTACCCCGCAATTCAGTCATTGTAACATCCCTCAGCTCACCAGTCCAACAGCGGGCCTTAGAGACTGAAATTGTCAGTCTGCTGGACAAAAAAGTTTTGGTCCAGGTGCCTAAAGGACAGGAAGGGAGAGGATTTTACTCCCCTCTTTTTCTGATACCTAAACCAGATGGCTCATTCAGGACGATAATTAACCTGAGGATAACCTATCGGGAGGAGTACCCATGGGTGATAACACCCTCCAGTATAATTACTACTGACGCCAGCCCCACAGGATGGGGAGCTCATATGGGAAGTACCTTCGCCCAAGGCCTATGGGATATAAGTGAGGATCAGGATTCATCAAACTTAAAAGAGCTAAAGGCAGTTAGTCATGCATTATATCATTTTCTTCCGCAGTTACAAGGAGAAAACGTGAGGATCCTGTTAGACAACTCCACAGTGGTCGCATATCTGAACAGGCAAGGCGGTACTCGATCAGTCGCAGTAATGTCTTCCGGAAGAAAGATCTTGTCTTTAGCCGAAAAACATTTTTTGTCTCTCTCAGCCCTCCACATAAGAGGGAGAGACAATTCGGAAGCAGACATTCTAAGCCGCCATACACTTCGGCAAGGAGAGTGGTGCCTGAGCCAACAAATATTCACACACATTGTGTCATTATGGGGTCTTCCCCAGATAGATTTCTTCGCCACCTGGGAGAACAGGCAGGTGCGAAGATTCACCTCTTTAAAAATGGCAGACAATCCGGAAATTCTGGATGCCCTCCAAGTCCCATGGCGGTTCAAACTGGCATATGCATTTACCCCAATCATACTACTACCACAGGTGATCAGGACAGAGGAAGCACGAATAATCTTAATAGTGCCATTCTGGAACAGGAGGCCATGGTTTTCATGCCTGCAAGCAATGTCAGTGACAGACCCTTGGGTGCTTCCTTCAACCCCCAAGCTCCTCTCTCAGGGGCCATTCTTCCATCCTCAAGTGGACAATCTCCACTTGACAGCTTGGAACTTGAAAGGGAAATTTTGAGAGCAAGAGGAATCTCGGAGGGGTTAGTCAATACTCTCTTGCAAAGTAGAAAATTGGCTACGACAAAAATTTACACCATGGTATGGAGAAAATTCCTGGAGTTTCACACAGCTCCTGATTCCAGAGAAATTCCTATAACAGCAATCCTAGAGTTTCTACAGAAAGGGAAAGATTTAGGACTATCTGTTAACACACTAAAAGTCCAGGTGTCTGCTCTAGGGGCCCTCTATAGTTATAACGTGGCAGGCAATAGATGGATAGCTAGATTCATCTCGGCCTGTGAGCGGAGCGAACCGGTACACATGCCCAGAGTTCCTCCTTGGGACTTGAATCTGGTGCTGGAGGCCCTAACACGTCCGCCTTTTGAACCGTTAGGTGCTTAAGGGATATTGAGTCTATCTCTTAAAACAGTACTGCTAGTTGCACTAACCTCGGCCAGAAGAGTTAGCGACATACAAGCACTTTCAATAGAACTCCCTTTTCTGTTGACATTCCAGGATCAGCTAATATTAAAACCAGACCCCTCATACTTACCAAAGGTAGCAGGGAAGTTTCATAGATCACAAGAGATCCACCTCCCTTCTTTTTTTAGTAACCCTTCTACTCCAGAGGAAGAAAAGTTCCATACACTAGACGTTAGAAGAGCAGTATTACAATACATTGAGAGGTCTAGCAGCTGGAGGAAGAGTAGGGCTCTAATTGTTTCCAGGGCCAAAAGAAGGGATGTGAGGTCACAAGGGGTACTCTGTCTTGGTGGATCAGAGACGTGATTGGTCTAGCATACTCCGAGAGCAATGAAGATCCTCCGGAGGGTATCGGGGCACATTCCGCCAGAGCTATGGCTTCCTCTTGGGCAGAGAGGGGAGACGTCGCAATCGAGTCTATATGTAAGGCTGCAACTTGGTCTACACCCTCTACTTTTATAACCACTATAGGCTTAATTTATCATGCTCATCTGACCTAGCCTTTGGTAGAGCGGTCCTCGGCACGGTGGTCCCTCCCAGGTGAAGGTCTCTAAAAGTCTCTCCAAGTGGGTGCTGTTGTGGCGAAGAGTAAAAAGCCGGATTACTTACCAGTAATGCTCTTTTAATGAGTCCACGACAGCACCCGTTCACTAACCCTCCCTAGAAGTTAACATAATGTATATACACCTTCTTAGTTGTAAAATTAATAAATTTAGAATATTGAATAATATAATGGCCTAATAATTGGCGGTCCTCTGGGTACTCTGAAATCCAACTGAGGAGGAGAGGCGGACCGCCCTCTTTTATTTCTGTAGGTTTCCTGTTCCTATGGGCGGATCCCTCTCTCCAAGTGGGTGCTGTCATGGACTCATTAAGAGCATTACCGGTAAGTAATCCGGCTTATCTCTAATATATAAAGCTCAAGTGTGTGTATGTATGTATGTGTGTGTGTATGTCCGGGATTGGCATCCGCACCGCCGCAGCTACAGCCACAAAATTTGGCACAGTCACACGTCTGGACCCCGAGAGTGTCCTAAGCTATGTTGTGAGGTGAAATTTTAACCCCGTGCATTCCAATTCACCAAACAATTTTGCCCATATCTACATAATGGGGAAAAAGTGTGTATAAAGCCCCGACCCTCATTATGATGTCATAATGGTTGCCATGGTGATGCTGATGTCATAGGTTGCAAGCCCCGCCGCTCATTATGATGTCATAATGGTTGACTATGGGATGGCGGATGTGTGAAGGGTATATGGGCACTGGACTATGGGATGGAGGATATCTATGATGGGTATATGGGCACGGGACTATGAGATGAAGGATGTGTGATGGGTATATGGGCACTCGACTATGGGGTGTCGAATATGTATGATGGGTATATGGGCATGGGATGGTGGATGGGTATATGGGCATGGGACTATGGGATGGAGGATGTGTGATGGGTATATGGGCACTCGACTATGGGATGGAGGATGTGTGATGGGTATATGGGCACTCGACTATGGGATGGAGGATATGTATGATGGGTATATGGGCATGGGACTATGGGATGGAGGATAATTAATTTGTTATAACTAACCACAGTTAGTTACTATGCCTGGGCAGAGCCGGGCTCTTCAGCTAGTGTGTGTGTGTGTATATATATATATATATATATATATATATATATATATATATATATATATATATATATATATATATATATATATATATATATATACATACACACACACACACACACACACACACACACACACACACACACACACACACACACACACTACAGACCAAAAGTTTGGACACACCTCATTCAAAGAGTTTTCTTTATTTTCATGACCTACGAAAATTGTAGATTCACTCTGAAGGCATCAAAACTATGAATTAACACGTGGAATTATATAATTAACAAAAAAGTGTGAAACAACTGAAAATGTTTTATATTATAGCTTCAAAGTAGCCACCTTTTGCTTTGATTGCTGCTTTGCACACTCTTGGCGAGCTTCAAGAGGTAGTCACCGGAAATGGTCTTCCAACAGTGTTGAAGGAGTTCCCAGAGATGCTTAGCACTTGTTGGCCCTTTTGCCTTTACTCTGCGGTCCAGCTCACCCAAAACCATCTTGATTGGGGTCTGGTGACTGTGGAGGCCAGGTCATCTGGCTTAGCACCACATCACTCTCCTTCTTGGTCAAATAACCCTTACGCAGCCTGGAGGTGTGTTTGTGGTCGTCCTGTTGAAAAATAAATGATGGTCCAACTAATCGCAAACCGGATGGAATAGCATGCCGCTGCAAGATGCTGTGGTAGCCATGCTGGTCCAGTATGCCTTCAATTTTGACTAAATCCCCAACAGTGTCACCAGTAAAGCACCTTCACACCTCCTCCATGCTTCACGGTGGGAACCAGGCATGTAGGGTCCATCCGTTCACCTTTTCTGCGTCGCACAAAGACGATGGTTGGAACCAAAGATCTCAAATTTGGACTCATCAGACCAAAGCACAGATTTCCACTGGTCTAATGTCCATTCCTTGTGTTCTTTAGCCCAAACAAGTCTCTTCTGCTTGCTGCCTGTCCTTAGCAGTGGTTTCCTAGCAGCTATTTTACCATGAAGGCCTGCTGCACAAAATCTCCTCTTAACAGTTGTAGAGATGTCTGCTGCTAGAACTCTGTGTGGCATTGACCTGGTCTCTAAACTGAGCTGCTGTTAACCTGCAATTTCTGAGGCTGGTGACTAGGATGAACTTATCCTCCTCAGTAGAGGTGACTCTTGGTCTTCCTTTCCTGGGGCGGTCCTCATGTGAGCCAGTTTCTTTGTAGCGCTTGATGGTTTTTGTCAATGCACTTGGGGACACTTTCAAAGTTTTCCCAATTTTTCGGACTGACTGACCTTCATTTCTTAAAGTAATGATGGCCACTCGTTTTTCTTTACTTAGCTGCTTTTTTCTTGCCATAAGACAAATTCTAACAGTCTATTCAGTAGGACTATCAGCTGTGTATCCACCAGACTTCTGCACAACACAACTGATGGTCCCAACCCCATTTATAAGGCAAGAAATCCCACTTATTAAACCTGACAGGGCACACCTGTGAAGAGAAAACCATTTCCGGTGACTACCTCTTGAAGCTCATCAAGAGAATGCCAAGAGTGTGCAAAGCAGTAATCAAAGCAAAAGGTGGCTACATTGAAGAACCTAGAATATAAGACATATTTTCAGTTGTTTCACACATTTTTGTTAATGATATTTCTCCACATGTGTTAATTCATAGTTTTGATGCCTTCAGAGTGGATCTACACTTTTCATAGTCATGAAAATAAAGAAAACTCTTTGAATGAGAAGGTGTGTCCAAGCTTTTGGTCTGTACTAATATATATATATATATATATATATATATATATATATATATATATATATATATATATAATTTGGGGAGGCGGGAAACATTTCACTTTTTAGCAATTTTTTTTTTTTTTTACTTACAAATTGAAATCCTTTAAGTAAAGATTTGTTTGTCTATGGCGGATTGATTACAAGCTCTGAAATATGTGATACAACTTGTATTTTTATACCCCAGAGAATCTATTTACATCCAAAATATAATTTAGAATATTTACCTTAAAAAAATATCTATAGCCACAGTGTTGGTTGTCTCTTAGGGATCCTACAGTGATCACATGCCATACTTGCATGTGGCCATCGATGGCCTCAAGTTACATGTTGTACATATAGGCTCCCTGCTGGGACTTGTGATTGACAGCATTCGCATATACTGTACAACATGTCATCACTGCAGAGAACTAGGCCCTGTGCACATGGTTTTAACTTTTTAGCAATTTTTTTTTAACTTAAAAATTGAAATCCCCTGAGTAAAGATTTGTTGGTCTATGGTGGATTATTGATTGGAAGCTTTGAAACACGGGATACGACCCATTTTTGGTTTTCATTGCAGACAGGAAATAACAGTTTATTCAGCACATTGAATGGGAGATTTGGACCAAATCTTCATGTTTCCAATCAGCTTGCATGTTAACATTAATATTACAAAGTCTTTTCTGCAGCAAATGTGTTGTCGTAACTGTGACACTGCGTTACTAATGAAAATTACTTGACTAAGGCCGGGGTCACATTTGCAAGAAACTCGCACAAGTCTCGCATCTCAATACTTGGCATTGCCGCCAGCACTTGGACCGGAGCGCTCCGCTGCATAGAAATACATTTAGCCGCACGATCCGGTCCCGAGTGCCGGGTATTGAGACGCGAGACTCTTGCGAGTTTCTCGCAAGTGTGACCCCGGCCTAAGGCTCAGACTCTGACATTGTATTGTGTTTCTTGTTGATCAGGTAGTCGGTGTAATGCAGATTAAGGTATTCGGAACATCTAGATAGTTTTAGAACATCAGAGAGATGCTCAGTTTTGTCATTTGGTAAGGCAACCGAACCATTCACCCGTTTGTAAATTGTATTTTTTTATATATATGAAATAAATACGTATTAATGACATTGAGTATATGATTGTGGTTTATTTATATTTTACTTTAAAAAAAAAAAAAAGATAATTACGGTCAATTGAAAAACAGCTACATGACTGACTACCCAGTCAGTCTATGGTTTGAAGGGGACCAGTCAACTTACTGAAGATATGAAAAGGGTAGAGATAGATGGAAACCAAGTAGATGGTAATGTGCACTTAAAGGGAACCTGTCACCAGGTTTGGCCGATATGAGATATAGCCATCCCCTTTCAGGGCTGAAATACAGCATTCTATAATGGTGTATATCTGCCCCCAATCCGACCAGGAAGAATTGAAAAATAACATACTCACCTGTGGAGCGGTCTGGTCCTAGTTGTGTCGTTCTTCTTGGTTCGGCGCCTCCCAACTTCTTGCAATGACATCCTCCTTCTTGGTTCGTGTGGATGACGTGTCCCTGCATCAATCCACACAGTCTCCTCAGAACCACGCTCCTGCACAGACGTACTTTATCTGCCCTGTTGAGGGCACAGCAAAGTACTGCAGTGCGCAGGTGCCAGGAAAGGTCAGAGGGGTCCAGCTCCTGCACACTGCAGGACTTTGCCCTCAACAAGGCAGGGAAGTACACCTGCGCAGGAGCGCGATGCCAGGAAGACTGTGTGGATGATGCAGGGACGCGTCATCCACATTAACCAAGAAGGAGGACTGCATCGCAAGAAGATGGGAGGTGCAGAACCAAGAAGAGCGACACCCCTCGGACCGGACCGAGTCGCAGGTGAGTATAAAAAAAAAAAAAAGTTATTTTTCCTCTCTAACAAGTCATGTGGGGGGCAGATATGAGTATTATAGAATTCTGTATATCAGCCCTGAAAGGTGGTGGCCAGAACTCGCATCGGCCAAACCTGGTGACAGGTTCTCTTTAAAGGTTTGGACCCGTCATGATGCACCGAGCACCTGTACTTAGATTGAACAGTCATCCTGTGATGACAGAGTCCCTTTATGTCAATGACACTGCTCTGGTTGCATGAAATTTTGGTTGCAAAGGAGGTCATCTCTTCTGGACCTATTACAGTAAGAGGAAGCTTGATCCACTTGAAAATTGAGACATCTTGGTCATGAGGGCAGCTAGTCGTCACCTGACATAAGATAAGTAGGTACTGATTACCAAAGGATTCTATACTTTGGAGATGTGCAGTAATCTAACTTTATAGATGTTAACTTTTTCTGTGTTTTTTATAACATATTGTACTTCATGATGGTGGTAAAATTTGTTCGATATGATTATTTCTGAAAATATTGGCAATTTTGGAAAAATTTAAAATTTCACAATTTTCCAACTTCATTTTTATGCCCTTAAACCAGAGAGTTATGGCATACAAAATAGTTAATAACGTTTACCACTTGTCTACTTTACATGAGCACAATGTTTGAGGGGGGCATTTGCTGAATTTCTTTTGAGGGGCGAGGAGCCATTTCACTTTTCCAGAGCCTTTGTACTACCAGTAATGTGGAAGCCCCCTATATCTCTGCTAAAAGATGATAAACCTGAGTGAGGTTTTGCTTTTCTTTTGTGGATTGAACTGAAGCTTTTATTGGGAACATTTTACATAACGTTTGGGATCACATTTACCTGGCGCTCTACGCTAAGCACTTTGGGGTTCCCATCTAAATTTCCAAGTGACGTGATTCAAATGAAACCCCTAAGGGATCCATTCACTATAAGGCTGTGTGCACCCGCTGTGGATTCTGCTGCGGATCCGCAGCGGATTTTGTCCTGCGGATCCGCAGCAGTTTCTGCTGTGGTGTACAGTACCATTATTCCCTATGGGAAATGGAAACTGCTGTGCAGATGCTGCGGAATTTTCCGCACAGTTTTTGATGTGGTTTCTAATCCGCAGAAAGAATTGCATGTCAATTCTTTCTGCGGATTCCACAGCGGTATACCAGCTCCTCCATTGTGGAGATGATAAACCACAGGGCAAAACCGCAGGCTAATCCGCAGATAAGCCGCAGGTCTTTTGACCTGCGGATTTTGCAAAATCCGAGCGGATCAATCCGCAGCAGATTCCGCAGCGTGTGCACACAGCCTAATGAGGCAGCAGAGTTAATCCATCTGGACTCTGTTCAATGTTGTCCTTATCAGAAGTGCACAAAACCATGGCCGATCACGCTTTTATGAACGCCTAAAAAGATGGAAACTGCCAGATTATAGGCCATACAGTGTGCCCAGTGCCTCCATATGCCTCATTATAGGGAATCTTCCTCCAGAGGTTCCATCTGAATCACGTATTTCAGAAATTTACACGGAAATACTGGTGTAAGCACTCAGCGCAGAGCACAGGATAAATGTGAGCTGAGCCTTACTGTGATCTTTGAGAGGCAGAATGAGCAATTCAACAGCAGGTGTATTGGTTTTATTTATTTTTTACACTGTTCCTCATGCGGTATAAGTGATTAGATGACTTTATTCTTTAGGTCAGTGCGATTACAGGGATACCAGATTTATATCTGGTTTTTATGTTTAGCTGCTGTCACATACTAAAAGATTCTTTGTTTTCGAAAGAAAACATTTTTTTGCATCACCATATTTTGAGAGCTATAATTTTTTCCAGATTTTGGTCGACAGTTATGTGAGGGCTTGTTTTTTTGCTGGACGAGTTGACTGTTTTATTGGTACCATTTTTGGGCACATGACAGTTTTTGATCGTTTTCTATTCCGATTTTTGGGAGGCAGAGTTAACAAACACCAGCAAATCAGGAATCATTTTTGTTTTTTGTTTTTTTAATGCTTTTCACCGTGTGGTAAAACTGATAATGCAGCTTTATTCTTCATGTTAGTACGATTACAGCAATACCACATTTATATAATTTTTATGTTTTGGCGCTTTTATAGAATAAAAACTAATTTTTAGAAAAAAGAATGGTGTTTTGCATTACTTTGAGAGCTATAACTTTTTTTTATTTCTCCGCTGACGGAGCTGTATTTCAGCAGTACTAGTTTTATTTCCATTTGTTTTGGGGTTTTTTCATGTTTTATATCACTTTTTCCAGTCGTATGATGAAAAGGCAGTTTTTTGCTTTTTTGCTAAATTTTATTTTTACTGTATTCACTGAAAGGGTTAACTAGTGTGACAGTTTCATGGATCAGGTCATTCTGGATGCAGCGATACCAAATGTGTGTTTTGTTGTTTTTTTTACATATACAAATTTATTGGTCTAATATTTTTTTTATTGTGATGTTTTTAAAACTATTTAAAAAAAAATAAAAATTTGTAACTTTTTTCCTCTTTACAAAGTTTATTGGAATCCCTAGAGGGGTCAAGGTAGAGGGTCTTCTAATAGACAGTGTTTTCATGTTGCATGCATCTGTGGCATGCATCGGGGGTGCGCACTAGGGTGACCGAATCTCATATGGGGGGGAAAAAATGTCAGAATCTTGTTTGTCTGGACCCAACAAAACGATTCCCCTGTCCAGATATTGAGAGAGCCAAAATTTGAGCACGATCAAACGACGTTAACCCGTGCCGCTCGTCGCTCAAAGTTTTAAAAAATCCAAATTGAGGTATTTTAAGATTTACAGTGGGGCAAAAAAGTATTTAGTCAGTCAGCAATAGTGCAAGTTCCACCACTTAAAAAGATGAGAGGCATCTGTAATTTACATCATAGGTAGACCTCAACTATGGGAGACAAACTGAGGAAAAAAAAACCCCAGAAAATCACATTGTCTGTTTTTTTTTTCATTTTATTTGCATATTATGGTGGAAAATAAGTATTTGGTCAGAAACAAGCAATCAAGATTTCTGGCTCTCACAGACCTGTAACTTCTTCTTTAAGAGTCTCCTCTTTCCTCCACTCATTACCTGTAGTAATGGCACCTGTTTAAACTTGTTATCAGTATAAAAAGACACCTGTGCACACCCTCAAACAGTCTGACTCCAAACTCCACTATGGTGAAGACCAAAGAGCTGTCAAAGGACACCAGAAACAAAATTGTAGCCCTGCACCAGGCTGGGAAGACTGAATCTGCAATAGCCAACCAGCTTGGAGTGAAGAAATCAACTGTGGGAGCAATAATTAGAAAATGGAAGACATACAAGACCACTGATAATCTCCCTCGATCTGGTGCTCCACGCAAAATCCCACCCCGTGGGGTCGGAATGATCACAAGAACGGTGAGCAAAAATCCCAGAACCACGCGGGAGGACCTAGTGAATGAACTGCAGAGAGCTGGGACCAATGTAACAAGGCCTACCATAAGTAACACACTACGCCACCATGGACTCAGATCCTGCAGTGCCAGACGTGTCCCACTGCTTAAGCCTGTACATGTCCGGGCCCGTCTGAAGTTTGCTAGAGAGCATTTGGATGATCCAGAGGAGTTTTCGGAGAAAGTCCTATGGTCTGATGAAACCAAACTGGAACTGTTTGGTAGAAACACAACTTGTCGTGTTTGGAGGAAAAAGAATACTGAGTTGCATCCATCAAACACCATACCTACTGTAAAGCATGGCGGTGGAAACATCATGCTTTGGGGCTGTTTCTCTGCAAAGGGGCCAGGACGACTGATCCGGGTACATGAAAGAATGAATGGGGCCATGTATCGTGAGATTTTGAGTGCAAACCTCCTTCCATCAGCAAGGGCATTGAAGATGAAACGTGGCTGGGTCTTTCTACATGACAATGATCCAAAGCACACCGCCAGGGCAACGAAGGAGTGGCTTCGTAAGAAGCATTTCAAGGTCCTGGAGTGGCCTAGCCAGTCTCCAGATCTCAACCCTATAGAAAACCTTTGGAGGGAGTCGAAAGTCCGTGTTGCCAAGCGAAAAGCCAAAAACATCACTGCTCTAGAGGAGATCTGCATGGAGGAATGGGCCAACATACCAACAACAGTGTGTGGCAACCTTGTGAAGACTTACAGAAAACGTTTGACCTCTGTCATTGCCAACAAAGGATATATCACAAAGTATTGAGATGAAATTTTGTTTCTGACCAAATACTTATTTTCCACCATAATATGCAAATAAAATGAAAAAAAAAAAAAACGGACAATGTGATTTTCTGGATTTTTTTTTTCTCAGTTTGTCTCCCATAGTTCAGGTCTACCTATGATGTAAATTACAGACGCCTCTCATCTTTTCAAGTGGTGGAACTTGCACTATTGCTGACTGACTAAATACTTTTTTGCCCCACTGTAGGTATTTCGCATAGTCTGTTAGACTATAAAGAATGTGACAACATTGCAGAAATAGCCCTGACCAAACTTTCGAACCATTTGTGGTATGTGAATGCAGAGTTGGTGGGATTATTGTTTTTTGATCCCACCATTACAGACAATGAAAAGTTGTTAATGGCTAATAAATTGCTCAGTAGCACAGATGAACCATCAGAGCACGCTAGGGTTGTAAATCCAAAAGTTAGGAAAGAAATATTAAAAGAGGTAGGAAGTAACCAACTTTAACGACCTTCTGACAAAAGATGAAGAACAAAAGCAATATGTCCTGCAAGTTGTAAGCAAATGCCGAGTATTATATTCTGACGTTTCAAAAACTACTTTAACAAAAGCTCTAGAATAGATAAGATAACTATGTAAAATTATCAACTCATGTAGGTTAGCGTGCTCTGATGGTTCATCTGTGCTACTGAGCAATTTATTAGCCATTAACAACTTTTCATTGTCTGTAATGGTGGGATCAAAAAACGATAATCCCACCAACTCTGCATTCAAATACCACAAATGGTTCGAAAATTTGGTCAGGGCTATTTCTGCAATGTTGTTGTCACATTCTTTATAGTCTAACAGACTATGCAAAATACCTAAATCTTAAAATACCTCAATTTGGATTTTTTCAAACTTTGAGCGACGAGCGACACGGGTTAACGTCGTTTGATCGAGCTCAAATTTTTTCTATCTCAATATCTGGAAAGGGGAATCGTTTTGTGGGGTCCAGACGGACAAAATTCCGACATCGATTTTTTTCGGTCACCCTAGTGCGCACAGCATGAAAACACTATCCAGGAGAGCCCCTCTACTTATACCCCTCCAGGGACTCCCAGCAATTTTGGACAAGCTCAGCACATTAAGAGCGACTCTGTGAACAAGACTCGGGAACAGGTCGAAAGGTCTAGGTCGCATTCACAACCTACCCTGCATGCCTAATCTGTACTTACCTTTTTTTTCGGACTATAAGACACAATTTTTTCCTCCAAAAGTGGAGGAAACTGAATATTCATTTAGCTTCAATGGCATCCTGGTATGATTGGTCCCACCCCCATTATGGTATGCATGGCCCCATCAGAAAACATTAAAAAAAAAAAAAAAAAACATTACACTTCCCTGTGTGCCCTCGCAGTGTCCTGCTTAGATGCCAGCAGCTGCTTAATGCTTGTAAGCAGCGCATGGTAGAGACTTGGGTATCAGCACACATGACCGCCGGCAGCAGCAGGAAGGCTCGGGCTGACACTCTGCTCGCTAGGGAGCAATGAATGCTCTCTGCGCACGCACTCCCGCAGCTGCCCTTCTTGTTGAGGGTGCCAACAATTTTGTCCGTCCCATTTTTTGGGGTTTTGTGTGGAATTGTCCAATTTGCCTTTTTTCCCTCTGCTTTTTTGGGCTGTTGCAATAAACACAAAGGAAATAAAAATGTGTATAACAAAATATGTAATTGCAATAACTTTCTAGGAGAAATACTTCGTTTTTTAGAATAATTTCACGGGTGCAACCCTTTTGCCATGACTGTATATATGTGTCATGGCAAAAGTCTTACGGCTGTAAAATACGAGGGATATAAGGTGATCTGGATTTTCCTGTTTTATGGACCTTGGGGAAAGAAAGAAGAGTGCAGGATCAGGATCATGCCAAGGTCAAGGAGCAATCTGGTCTTTTGCTACATAAAGAAATGTTTCACTGTTTAAGAAAAGCTTTAGATATCACTGAAGGTGCACTTATACCCGATATTCGTGGAGAATGAGTGTTTCTGGAAACGGTCATGTTCTGATAATCATGCAGTGGATTCGACTTTGTAATGCTCAATCATCTGGTCTGATTATTATATTTGCAGTTCCCCAAACCGTCGTTTTTTGGTAGAAGTTTGACCATTACAATGCTGAACATGCATGCTTATTATTAAAAAAATAAAATAAAAAAAGGGGGGAGCTTTCTGTCAAAATATAACAAGTAGACCAAGTTTATGCCCATCACTTTATACCCAAAAGTGATCAATTTATTAATGCCTAAAAATTAAAATAGTCTAACATATAGACACACAATACATGCACATATTCACATTCACTGGGATTTTTAATCTCAATTTATTAAAAAATTAACAAGAAAACATTATTGTAAAGGTGTGGACTCTATTGCCCTGTTCCTGAAGACAATAGAGTAATGTGAATAATGTCATGTCTCTATATACGTCTAGTATGTAATATGGTTTGGTGTAATGTAAGTATTGTTAATATGGTAATGTAATGCAGAATATGCATGAGGTGTAACAATGTATAATGTTGGTACGGTACAGCATAGGGTAAAACAAACTGCTCAAAAAAAATAACGGGAACACTTAAACAAGGATGTGATATTTAAGTGTTCCCTTTATTTTTTGAGCAGTATAGTTTAGGACCTAGGGCAGCATTAGATAAGGAAAATATGTTTATGATGTACTGATATAGCATAAGATATAGTTAATGTTTTGGGCTAGCCCACAGTGGGAGGGGTTAGTGAGGTTAGAAAAGGGATTCACTTCCTGGTAGTTGGGAGATAGGGAAGTACAGTAACAAGATCAAGTTCAAGTAGCAGTGGGCTGCTAAGGGCCAACATGTAATAGTTGTTCAATGCAATGGGAGGCCGTACTGATATCCCATTCAAACATTCCGGCTATGTCAGGAGCCCCAAAGCTCAGTGTGGAGGCTGATCGGCACATCAGGTCCTCTGGTGTACAGGGGAAAGACGGACCGTGTGAAGGGCAGATGGCTGATCCCAGGTGCACTGCAGAACTGGACAGAAAATCCCTGGGGCTGTTGGAATCAATGGGATTAGGGATAGTCTAGGACAGGGTTCCCCAACTCCAGTCCTCAAAGCACACCAACAGATCACGTTTTCAGGATTTTCTTTGTATTGCACAGGTGAAGCAATTATCACCTGAGCACTACTAAGGAAATCCTGAAAATGTGATCTGTTGGTGGGCCTTGAGGACTGGAGTTGGGGAACCCTGGTCTAGGAGGAATAAATGGTAGGGTTGAAGAGGTGTCTTTTTTAGGAAGTAAGAAATATGAAGTGTTGTGCCCTATTCCACATGTTACCACTTGATGAACTTGAACTGACGAGTAAACCTTTGCTTGTTGCAATGAACTTGGTGTCCCCTGAATTTTGCGTGGTGCCTCCTGAAGATGGAGGGCTGGAGAACAGTGGAGGCTTGCTGTATACAAGTGAGTGTGATGCACCCAGTGTCTGACTGGGGCACCTTGGGCCCACCAGAATAAATCATTCTGGGGGCCCACTATGTAGCTACATAGAAATAAATGCAAGACACCAATTGTGTGGTAACACACTCGAATATCAGGGTATAATATAAGGTAGTACACGTCTTAATTATGTAGCAGGAGTTGGGGTAGCCGCCTCATAGAATATAGTGCAGCCGTGGGGGGCGTGTCTGAAAGCTGGAGAGAGTGGAAGCATGGTGTGGAGCTCCTCACAATATCTTAGGCCTGTTTCACACTTCCGTTGCTGGTGGACAGTTGACATCTGCCAAAAATGAAAATTAACGGATCCGCCTCTGTTGTGACATATGGATGTCAGCGGACGCTAAAATGGACGGATCCGCCGAAGATGAAAAATTTAAAGCGACCGCGGTCTGGAAGGAGAGAGAGAGAGATTTTTCGCCGCTCCTGGAACCGCATTTCAGGGTTAAAATGCTTTCCGGAGTAAAGCTTACGGGCATGCGCACTTAAAATTGACGGACCGTCAAGGAATAAAAACGTTGCAGGGTCCGTCTCATCCGCCCGGGAGACGCTAAAATCTTGGCGGATCCGTCAAAAAACGGGTGGGACGGACGACCGTCAGTCAAGATCCGCCACTAATGTAAGTCTATGGGGAAAAAACGGATCCGCCCCTTTTTTGGCGGATCCGTTTTTTTCTAAAACTGGCAGATTTTGACTGACGTCAAAAAACGGAAGTGTGAAACTGGCCTTAGCCATTCGGCCATAAATTGCAGACCTGCCGATACAGATTGCTGGAGAGGGTGCCCTGAGCCCTACAGATCATCTTGGGCTCAGTCCCGGTGACCCAGGTACCGGGGAGAAGCTAGAGTGCAGACCTGAAGCTGTGGCCTTGCCAAATGTAGAATCCTTGCCCATTTATCCATCCCATTCCTCCTGTGCAGCTGTGACTCTTACTATTTGGAGCTGCTGCCACAGTGAGACCAGCGGATGTGGGCGGATTACGACCCTGACCTGGTGCGGGAGCTCCTGGAACAGCTGGCTGTAAGTGGAGGAGGGATGTGGGTGCAACAGGAGAGTGCAGCATCCATCTTCCCTGGGCTCATCCTCCCTGCATTCAGGAAAGGAGACATTGACTTACCTCTGGAATGGAGAGCTCCTGTGCCCCCCCTGGTCAGTTGCTATTTCAGGCAGCCTCTGCAGAGACACTATGGAGGGGGGCCCACGTTGTTAAGGGAGCCCCCAGTGAATACACAGGGCCAGATGAGAGAGAGGGATTGGACAAGTGTGTGATTCTCCCTCATCCCTTATAAAGACTATCATTTTGGGTGCTTGAGAGTGTGCCATTTTTCCACAAGAAAGACCTGATGAGCCACAAGGGAACACTTGACTTAAAGGGAACCTGTCACCCCCTCAGGGCGTTTTTAAGTAAAAGAGCCACCTTCAGCAGCACTAAGGCTGCGCTCTTATGTCTCCCTAGTAATGCTGAAATATTGACTTTTATAAATTGCTCCACATACCTGTATTGAGTCCCATAGGTATAGTGTGTCCCCCTGTATCAGCCAACTCCCAGCCATCCATCATCCCCTTGTGGCGTCTGTGCGCCGCCTCCTCCCGTGTTGCTGTTACATGCCGACACCTGCGCTGTGCCAACAGCACTGCGCATGCCCGGGAACTGACATCAGACTATCACGCCTGCGTGTTGCGGAGGCCCCAGATCCCACCCCGCAGTGTGTTATGATGTATTCACACTGAGGGGCTGGGAATTGGCACCTGCGCAGTGAGAATCTATAGCTGCGCCTGCCCCCTGCTATTGTGAACTGTGGGTGGGGAGCTCAGCTGGCAGGTCAGCTCATCAGACGCTACCGAGGGAAGAAATAATAATAATCTTTATATAGCGCCAATATATTCCGCAGCGCTTTATAGTTTAACAGTTTCAAAACACAAGTCATAAGTAACAACGTTAACAATACAACAATTAAAGCAAAATAAGACGACCCTGCTCATGAGAGCTTACAATGTACAATGAGGTGGGGGACATACAAAGTACAGGTGTGTATTTACAATGATGGTCCAGCCATCTTGAGGGAATGAGGGATGAATGGAGATAGTGAATGGGCTACACATGCACACTTACACATACTGTAGAATGACTTTGATTAGTGAATGTGATAGGCCGCTCTGAACAAATGTGTTTTGAGGGAGCGCCTGAAACTATGCAAATTGTGGATAGTCCTAATTTCTTGGGGGAGAGCATTCCAGAGGGTTGGCGCAGTGCGGGAGAAGTCTTGGAGTCGGGAGTGGGAGGTACGGATTAGTGCAGAGGTTAGTTGAAAGTCGTTTGCAGAGCGCAGAGGTCGGTTAGGCCGATAGACAGAAATGAGGGAGGTGATGTAGGGGGTTACTACACTGTGGAGAGCTTTGTGGGTGAGAACAAGTACTTTGAATTGGATCCTATAATGAATGGGCAGCCAATGTAAGGACTGGCAAAGAGCGGACGTGTCCAAGTACCGATTAGCCCAATAGAAGACCCTGGCTGCTGCATTAAGTATGGACTGGAGAGGGGATAGTCGAGTAATGGGGAGGCCAATTAATAGAGCGTTGCAGTAATCCAGGCGGGAATGGATCAATGCTACAGTGACGGTTTTTGTTGTTTCCATGGTGAGAAAAGGGCGGATTTTAGAGATGTTCTTTAGGTGTAAGTGGCAAGAGCGGGCAAGAGATTGTATATGGGATGTGAAGGAGAGATTGGTGTCAAACATAACACCCAGACAGAGCGCCTGCTGCCGGGGTGTTATTGTGGTGCCACCCATGGAGAGGGAAATGTCAAATTTAGGGAGGTTAGTAGACGGCAGGAGCAGAAGAAGTTCAGTTTTGGAGAGGTTGTGTTTCAGATAGAGAGCGGACATGATGTTGGAGACTGCGAACAGACAGTCACTGGTGTTCTGTAGTACAGTGGGGGTAAGATCGGGGAATGATGTACATAGTTGTGTGTAATCAGCATAAAGATGATACTGAAAGCCAAATCTGCTGATGGTCTGTCCAATTGGGGCTGTGTAGAGAGAGAAGAGAAGGGGTCAAGGACTGAGCCCTGAGGTACCCCAACAGCGAGAGGAAGAGGAGATGACGTGGAGCCAGAGGACAAAACACTGAAGGAGCGGTCAGAAAGATAGGAAGAGAACCAGGAGAGAGCAGTGCCCTTACTGCCTAGTGACTGGAGCCTAGAGAGTAGGAGATGGTGGTCAATAGTGTTGAAAGCTGCAGATAGGTCGAGAAGAATGAGCAGAGAGTGGAGATCATTACGTTTTGCTGTCAGAAGGTCATTGGTCACTTTGAGTGCAGTTTCAGTTGAATGTAGGAGGCGGAAGCCGAACTGTGAAGGGTCTAGAAGGGAGTGAGTGGAGGGGTAAGGCGGAAGTAAACTAGACACTCCAAAAGTTTAGAGATGAAGGGGACATTGGAGACTGCTCTGTAGTAATTTGTGCAGGATGGGTCGAGAGCGGGTTTCTTTAGTAATGGAGTAACGATGGCGTGTTTGAAGGAGGATGGGAAAATTCCCGAGGAGAGGGAGAGATTAAAGATTGCAGTTAGGTGAGTTGTGACGACTGGAGAGAGAGACTGGAGGAGATGTGAGGGAATGGGTCGGTAGTGCATGTGGTCGGAAGAGAGGAGTCTGGAGACTTCTTCTGTGATGGGATCAAATGTGGAAAGTGAGCCAGGGGAGATGCAGGCAGGGATGGGAGTCATAGCACTTGGTGGTTGGGAGCAGATTTCCTGACGGATATTATCTATTTTTTCTGTAAAGTGGGAGCCCAGGTCATCAGCACAAATGTCTGTGATAGGGGCTTGTGATTTCGGCCTGAGGAGGGAGTGAAGGTGTCAAAAAGTTTCTTGGGGTTGTTGGCTAGTGAGATCAGGGTGGTGAAGTAGGTCTGTTTGGTGAGGTGAAGGGCAGCGTTATAGGTTCTTAACATAAATTTGAAGTGGATGAAATCTTCTTGTGTGTGGATTTTTCTCCATAGGTGTTCAGCACTCCTAGAGCATCACTGGAAAAGTTGAGTTTGCGATGTGAGTCAGGGCTGTTTTACTTTGTGCTTGGAAGTTCTGAGGGTGAGTGGAGCTACTTGGTCAAGGGTGCTTCTAAGAGTGTTGTTGTAGTGATGAACAGCCAGATCAGGACAGGAAAAATAGGAGATTGGGGTCAGTGATGAGTGTAAGGAGTCTGAAAGTGTCTGAGGGTTAATGGCTTGCAGATTTCTGACTGTGTGGTAGGTAGGAGTGAGCTGGGGTTGGTGAGGATTTGTGAGCGTGAAGGAGAGAATGTTGTGGTCAGAGAGTGAAAGCGGTGAGTTATTTAGGTGGGAGATTGAACAGAGCCGGACAAAGACCAGATCAAGGGTGTTACCGTCCTTGTGTGTCTCAGAGGTTGAAAGCTGTGAGAGGCCTAGAGAGGTGGTTAGTGATAGAAGCTGTGATGCAGATGTTGAAGTAGGACTGTTAATGGGGATGTTGAAGTCTCCCAGGGTAAGGGTTGGTAGTTCTGAGGACATGAAGTGCGGTAGCCAGACCGAGAAATGGTCAAGGAAGTGGGTGGGTGAGCCTGGGGGCCGGTATATGACCGCTACTCTAAGGGAGAGGGGACGGAAGAGCCTGATGGTGTGGACCTCAAAAGAAGGGAATATGAGTGATGGAACTGGGGGGATGACCTGGATAGTGCATTGTGGGGAAAGGAGTATGCATACTCCACCACTATGTCTGTTTGTGGGTCTCGGGGAATGAAAGAATTGTAAGCCACCGTAGGAAATGGCAGGAGAGACAGTGGCAGAATCCTGAATCCAGGTTTCAGTGAGGCCAACAGATTAAGAGAGTTGTTCAGAAAGTAGTTGTGCAGGAAAGGAAGCTTGTTACAAACATACTGTGGATTCCAGATGGCACAATTAAAAGATGGAGATGAGGCAGTGCAAATAATATTAATAAGATTATTATGGTTTCGATATGAGGTAGGGTAGGGGTTGAGTTTGGGGGATGGTGGACCAGGGTTGGGGGAGATGTCCCTTGAAATCAGTATTAGTAGGAAGATAAAGAGCAAGTAGTTGTTGGAATTGTAAGTAGTTTTTTTTCTGCGATGTGTTTGGGCAAGATGGGCTGAGGTTTCTCAGGAAGGTGAGGAGTGCATGGGAGCTGTACATGGGAAAGGGAAGTATAGAGAAAAAAAGAGGAGGGAGATGGGGCAGGCGCGGCTATAGTTGTTAACTGCGCAGGCGCCAGATTCCCGACCCCGCAGTGTGAATACATCATAACGTAGGCAAATCAGCTACGTTGAGATGCCATGGCGATCTAACTGCGTTCTGCAAGACATGGGTCATCTCCGCCCCAGACGTCACAGACTGGGAACTTGAATTTCTGATACCTTCTCTGCCACCAGTTTGGCAGACAGCCACCAGGAAGAGAACGAACTGGAATTCTCCTCGGGCCACTACCCCTCCTCCATGAAGCTCCCAGTTACTTATACCACTATGTTCATTGAGTACACTATTTTGTTAGTGTGAGGGAGGGCCAGGGCAGTAGTCATGGCCTAGGACACCGGAGCATCTGTGCCCTGGCCTCCCATCATATGAAAACAATGTCAGCATACCTGTGACTTCAGGTCCAGCATCATTCTGATCCCTTCTGCGCCACTGAAGGCTGTCTGCAAATGTTTTTGCATGAATTGAGTCAGTCTATTTCAACTTTCAATAGGACAACTTTGCTGTATTCATTTCTCAGGACATCCAAGTATTTCACAGCATTAATCACATGTTCCCCATTACACATCTCTTCCTCTTTCCCTGTACTTCTCTCAATGTCACACAGCACGTTTCCGGGTCGGACCGCCTCATACGGTTCCTCAGCGTCCTCTCTTTTTTTTTTTTTTTTTAGCTCTGCCATGGTTAGACCCTCTTCTGCCTGTTTCGCCCCAGACATAAGATCATCTGTTCCCGAAGTCAGTTGCCACATGGCGAGTGACCTGTGCTTCTGTACTGTCTCCTGTGGTGACACAGAATTCTCCCTCTCCAAACTTACTGCATTTGGAAGTTCCCTCAGCTATTTTGCCCTGGATCTGAGGGCATCAGCCCATGCTATAAGCTGCCACATAATGGAGCCACCTGTGTCCCCATGTTGCCACGGTTTCTGCCTTAAGCTTCTGTTCTAAGCCTGCTGTGATCCACCACTGTTCTGGCTTATAGCAATGAATAGCTGGGCTTCTCTCTTAAATGTTGCGTGGTCACTGCTATGATTCTGGACACTTAAATCCATGCTATAATTCTGGCACTTAAGCCCGTGCAGGCAGTATGGGCACCGTGGCCCATCTGACTCCTATGAGGACGTTCTCCCTCTCATAGCTGCAGCTGACCCCTCATATGTTTAACTGCTCCTAACTGGATTCACAATCCTATAACACCCCCTAAAAATGGGTACTACGCTTTCCCTAATAAAACTGTACAAATATTCGCATTGGATACAATACACAGTATTAAGCAACACTATTTACATAGCAGCCATATAGATTAATTACAACAGTATCTACACAAATGAAGGGAGTGGAGTTTTACATGGTCCCAGTACACCCCCTTACATCAGTGCAGCCAGGGGTTATGATTCCTTGTAATATGTTTACTGCACGGCTAGTTCACATTTAAGGTCCCGTTACATTTAGCGATGCACCAGCGATGCCGACAACGATACGACCCGGTCAGGATCGCTGGTGCATCGCTAAATGGTCGCTAGTGAGCTGCTAAACAGGCAGATCTCACTCACGATGCAGCAGCATACTTACCTGTCACATGCAGCGAGGGTGACGTCTTCCGTCCACGTCCATGGAGTCGCTCGTTGGCGCCAGCAGGAAGCAGACGACAAGAAATGGACCATCCCATTCTCGCACGATCAGCGATATCCAGCGGGGAGCCGTGTCGGAAGTAAGTGTCACATGTAGCGAGATCGCTATTGATATCGCTGTTGCGTCACAAAATCGGTGACGCTTTAGCGATCTCGCTATGTGTGAAGGGGGCTTTAGTAGGGTCTGAAATATATGGTGGGATGCCTGAACCCGACCTTTGGACTATCTCCTGACCAATTTATAAGTTATCTTAAACTTTTTCTTCCCTTTTTCTACTTTGTAGGGGTGTTTTTCTCTTGACCCCAATAATCCTACGGAGGACCTGGGCCGGAGTTTTTTTTTCTCTTCTGCCCCGGGATCTTCTCAGGAGTCATGTGTCCTATAATTTTTGAGGACTCACAACAGGCAAAGATTGTTAAAACGCCTGTTAATCTTCATGTTTTTGTTCTATTTTATGTGGTGTCTCCCCCTCCCTTTTGTGTCATCCCTCCCTATCCCCAACTCCAGATCCAGCCACTTGGAAGGCTCTACAACACTTTCACAACCTCCAAGATATCAAATCTTCAAGCAGAATTGGGTGAGTGAACATCAGCAGTCGTTCTCTTTCACACGACTATCATGGGTTAAATGTGTATCTTTAAATGTCAAAGATCTTAATTCAAACACTAAAAGATGCCTAGCCCTGACCGAAATGAAGTCCGTAGGGGCAGACATAGTATTCTTCCTGGAGACTCACTTTAACAAATCAAGCTCCTTTAATTTTGCCCTTGGCCAGTTCCCTACAATTTCTCTGCTACACAGGATAGAAAAAAAGCGGGTGTAGCGATTCCTCTAGCTAAAAACTGTCCTATTCAGATAACTTCTACTAATCTAGATCCTGATGGTAGATATATAGTTTTACAAGGTAACCTTAGAGGCAATCCAATCACCCTCTGTAATATCTACGTCCCCAACCCAGCACAAATCAAATTTCTTAAAAAGGTATTACTCAAGATTTCACGCCTGCCACCCTCAGCTGTGATTCTGGGAGGTGACTTTAATATGATATTCTCAGAAAATATGGATAGGCTCTCACTTAACAACAGACCCCCAAATCTAGCTCATTCATACCTAGCGAAAGAATTCCGTAGACACTCTTTATACGACCTGTGGAGAATTACCCACCCAAGAGACAGATCTTTTTCCTTTTTCCCCACCTCATGGAACCCACACACATATAGACTATTTATTTGGAAACACCCCTCTTCTGCGTATTATGACAGGCGCCGAAATGAACCCCATAACATGGTCTGATCACGCTCCTCTAGAACTCACTATTAAAGACTCCCAACTGTTCACCCCTTCTTGTCATTAGAGACTCAATGAGACCTTCTTACACAAGCCAGTCCTTAGAGAGGAACTGTGCCCCACCTAAAACCCTATTTTTAACTGAATAAAAGATCAGTTTCCTCAGAGTCGATCCTCTGGGAGGCCCATAAGGCGGTCTTTCGGGGACACTGTATTGCTATGGGGTCTAGACTGAAAAAAGACAATAAATTAAAACTTGACATTCTACAAACCAAACTAAGCTCTTTAGAATCACATATGCTTTCTAACCCTACTAAAAATACTCTGAAAAAATTATAACGATTAGCGCCCAATTAAAAAGTATAGCCCTCACTCTGGTAGACAAGCTGCTCCTCTACACACGTCAACTCTACAGCGAAAAAGCTAATAAAACACACACTCTATTGGCCAAACAACTTAGGGATCATAGAGCGCAATTCATTGCTCATGCTTTGTGAAATCAACATAATCAGATAACGTATGACCCAAAAGAAATTGCTAATACCTTCCAACAATACTTTTCACAATTGTATTCTCTTCCTACTCCTGTGGCGCCCCTGAGGCTCAGTCGCCACAGGGGTACTGCACCTTCTACTAAGGTGTAGTGCCCCACCATCCAGGTAAGGTGGGAACTCCTCTCCACGCTCCAACACTCGCACCCCACACAACAGGGTATTTCTGCACAACCACATTGTGGCTCAGTGCTTAGAGAGTAGCAGAGCACCTCTGGTGGTTCCCTGCATGGAACACTGGATGTGCTGGGAGGTGGGTGGAGTTGAGATATATATAAAAGAGTGGGAAAGTGTAGGATTATGGGTTCAGTCTGGCAGAAGGTCAGGCGGGTAAGAAGTCACTCAGACAGGAGTGAGGATCCCTGGAAGAAGGGATGGAGGAAGGAGTGCTGCAGCTGCCTCAGTGATCTGAGCCAGCTGGCATGGGAAAGGAACAGAAGGAGAAAGACGTAGAACTGCAACCTAAGCTTCCATAAGAGAGAGAAGGATCAGTACGGAATGAAGGAGTAGGAGAACAGAGAGGAGACATGGGTTGGAAGAGGAACCCTGCCTATAGGTTCTCAGCACAAGGCCGGGGCCCGGTCCCTGAGGTTGTATGGACACTTATGGTTCTACAGCAGACACCGGTGGAGTAGTTGGCTGTAAATGCACTACTCCCAACTAAGACTTGGGGCACAACAGCAATTGAATAGAGAGCCAGGACTCCGGAGAAAGGGGTCCCCAAGAGAGGCTACAGCTGTCTGCCATACGAGTAGAATTGTTAGGAACATCTGACAGGAGGAACTCCAGAGTACTACAGTACTGGAGATCTTCACACCTTAAGGCGCAATATAGGAGTCGTTCAGGAAAGGTACATGTTGGCGGAGTGTTGGAGAGGAGCTTTCCATCTGGCCTGGAGGTTGGCTGAGTCTCTGACCCGGAGGACACGGCCCAGAGGCAGGCACCCTTGTGTACCGCAGACTGTGAGTAAAGCTTTGGAACTGCAAGCCTCGGTGTCCTCCATTCATTCTCGCGCCAACCCATTCAGCACCGCTACATCTGGGTACCATCTTTTACACTGCCTGCGCCTTTCCACAACCATTACAACTACACTTCCCTGGGACATCAGCCCTGCCTGTGGAGGGCTATACCATCATCGCTGCATCCTACCATCTGTCCCAGAGGATCTGTCTGCAGCGTCGGCTTAACACCTCCCTTGCCGAGCACCACAGGTGGCATCACAAACTATTCCATTCCACTTAATCTACATTACATTCCCTCCCATTACTTGGGCGTCCAGGGCCACGGACCGGGTCACCACTGCTGTGACACATCCCACTGACACCGGCCCGGAACCGAGTACCCCACAGCCCTGGGAGGGCGACCCACTCCACCCTCCCTTGGCCCTTCCTCAAGAGAAGATCTCATGGCTTCCTTCCTGGCTTCTTGCCGTTTGCCCTCTCTCACAGCCGAGGAAAGTGCATCCTTAAATTCTCCTATTTCACAAGAAGAGATTGCAGACATAATACAGTAACTGCTCCATATGAAATCCTCAGGACCAGATGGCCTATCCTATATATACTACAAAACTTTCCAAGATGAACTTCTCCCTACCCTTTCCACCCTCTTTAGCTCTTTCCTAAAAGGGGCTCCAATCCCTGACTCTATGCTGCATTCATACATAACTTTAATCCCCAAACCGGGTAGGGATGCACTAGACTGCAAGAACTACAGGCCAATTGCCCTGCTTAACTCAGATGTTAACATTTTTACCTGCCCTCTTTGGTCCATAAAGATCAGGTGAGCTTTGTTCCATGTAGACAGGGGGCAATAATACCAGGAGGGCTATTGACCTTGTGGACATAGTGAAGAAGTCGAAGGAACCCACCATTCTTTTAAGTTTAGACACCGAGAAGGTGCTTGATTACTTAGACTGGACCTTTATGCTTAAGACTTTAGAGACTTATGGTATAAGGGGCCCTTCTTAAACGCTATCAGAGGCCTATGCTCTAAACCGTCAGCAACAATTAGGTTACCTCATAACTCCCCTACAAAATTCAAAATAAAAAATGGTACCAGACAGGGATGTCCTCTATCCCCGTTGATCTTTGTCCTATGTAAAGAGCCTCTAGCCACGAGTATTAGAATGAATCCAGATATTTCTGGAATCCAGGTCAATAGTAAGGAAATTAAACTTTCCCTTTTCAGAGACGATATTTTATTAACCCTCACTAGCCCACACATATCGCTCCTTTTTGCAACCCTGTCTCAGTTTGGTACTCTGTCAGGATGCAAAACAAATATGAATAAAACAGAAGCCCTATCTATTAACATCCCAGACTCGCAATTGAGCCTACTTCGAACTAATTATAAATACCACTGGAAAGATCCCTTCCTTTTCAAACTTATATGACAAAAATTTCCTAGTGTTATATCGTGAAATCAGATCTATGCTAAAAAAGTTGATGTCTCTACCTCTGTCCCTCCTAGGTCACATTGCTGCAATTAAAATGTCTATCCTCCCAAAACTGAAATATCTATTTGAAACCCTCCCCATTCCAGTTCCTCTCGGAGATCATCGATCTATACAGGCAAGCATTGTGAGCTTTGTTTGGGCGGGAAAGCGTCACAGGATCCCAAAGTTAATTTTGTTAAACAGTAGGAATACTGGGGGACTTGGAGTCCCACACACTCGTTTTTCTTCTCTTTCAGGTTACATCGGGGGCTTATCTACAGCATTACAGAATGCTGTAGATAAGCCCCTGATGGCGGTGGCCGCAGCTTATAGTCGAAAAAATAGGTGACAGATTCCGTTTAATGTCCTGTCTTGTGTCTGTTTGGTGGGTCCTCCACTTTTGAGTATACCTATTCAAGTATACAATGGGTGAACATTCTGCTGGTATATCATTTGTTATAATGCCACCTAATATAATAATGGTAACATGCTACTAGCTCATTGATTTGGCACTTATCAATAAGAGACTGTCGATATTCATGTTATATAAGATAATCCTTTAATCGTCCCACAATGGGGGAATTCAGAGCATTACAGCAGCAAGGCAGGAACAAGTACAGATACAGATGCATAAAGGCATTACATTGACAGTAGGTAGGTACATATACGAAAAAAAAGATATAACCGGACTATCACAACTTTGGATCTATCAGTTCACTGTTTGGGTCGTTCTCCGTTTTGGACAGTGCTGGTTATACAGCCTAACTGCAGCAGGAAGGAAGGACTTTCGATAGCGCTCCCTCTCACATTTAGGATGAAGTAGCCGGTCACTGACAGTACTGCACATCTTTGTCACAGTCTCATGCATGGGATGGGAATCATTCTGCACCATGTAGCTCACCTTGGCCAGTATCCTCCTGTCGCCTACTTCCTGAACTGGATCAAGGGGGCATCCCAGGACAGAGCTGGCCCTTCTAATAAGTTTGTCCAGCCTATTCCTGTCCCTGGTTGATATGCCACTACCCCAGCACACCACACCAAAGAAGATGACTGATGCCACAACAGAGTTGAAGAAGGATGCAAGGAGTGCTCCCCTAACTCTGAAGGCTCTCAGCCTTCTGAGCAGATAAAGCCTACTGTGGCCCTTCCTGTACACTGCATCCAAGTGATGGGCCCAGTCAAGCTTATTATTGAGGATCACACCAAGGTACTTATAGGTGTCGACTATCTCAATGTCATTTCCCTGAATGTTCACCACTACTGGTGGATTTTTTCCCTTGCGAAAGTCCACCACCAATTCCTTGGTCTTCCCGGAATTAATCCTAAGGTGGTTCCTCTGACACCACTCCACAAAAGCTTGGTTAGTATCTCTGTACTCTCTTTCATCTCCTCCTGTGATGAGGCCTACTATTGCAGAGTCATCAGAATACTTCTGCAAGTAGCAGCTAGATGAGTTGCACTTAAAATCCGCAGTGTACAGTGTGAAGAGAAAAGGGGCAAGAACTGTACCTTGAGGTGCCCCTGTATTGCAGATCACCGTGTCTGACACACTGTCCCGAACTTTTACAAACTGAGGTCGGTTCGTGAGGTAGTTAAGGATCCAGGTGGAGAGTTGGAGGTCCATGCCAACAAGGCTAATCACTTTGGAAATAAAAATTAACAATTTAAAAAAAAAAAAGAATATAGTGCAGCCCCCCTCATAAGGTATAATGCAGCAACCCACAAAATGTAATGCAAACCCCTCATAAGGTATAATGCAGCCCCCCCATAGAATATAATGTAGCACCCTCATAGGGTATAATGCAGCCCCTCCACAGAATATAATGTAGCCCCCTTAGAGTGTAATGCAACCCCCTCATAAGGTATAATGCGGCCCCCATAGAATATGATGTAGCCCCCAGAATATAATGCAGCCCCCTGAGAGTATAATTCAGCCCCCACAGAATATAATGTAGCCCCCTCAAAGTATAACAGCCCCCTCAAAGGGTATAATGCAGCCCCCTCCACCTTCATCATTGCCTTCTCACCACCACCCCATCATTGCCCTGTCACCACCTCCATCATTGTCTCCTCCCCCACTACCACCATTGTCCTTTCCACCACAACCATCATTTCTTTCTCCCCCACCACCCCCATTATTGCACATTCCACCACCTCCATCACAAAATCCCCTTACAATATTTCACTTTTATTTGTTAAAGAAGCACTGCTATCAATTATCCTCTTAATATATTGCAGTCATCATATTATACAGCACTATCTACTTACAATTGATCATTTTGTCTTTCTAAACAGCTAATTCTTCTCTTTTCCATTGGGTCTATGACATCACATGATTAAAAACTGACTAGCTGAACCATTCAAAGCTCTATGTAGAAACAGGAGGTCTCTTTTGCCTGCATGAGTCATCACTGCAAAAGTCCCAGGCAGTGGGAGGAGCAGAGCAGCTGGGTCAGGAGTTGAAGAGGGGGATGATTCATGCTGGGAAAAAAGACTTCCTTTTTCTACATAAAGGAAAAAGAGGAATTAGCTGGTTAGAAAGGCAAAATGAGCAATTGTAAGTGCACAGTGCTGTATAATATGATGAATGCAATACATTATAATGATAAAAACTGATAGGAGGAGGGCTTCTTTAATAAACAAAATAATCCTTGTCTGGGATTAACACTTTCTATAGATGACCACCATAAGGTCGGTGGTAGTCCGGCACCCAACAGCCAACACCCCCCCCCCCCCCCCCCACAAGAATCAGTTCAATTTTGGTCCAGCAGTGGGGCCAATATGACCCCCAGGCCATTTACAGAACTACAAATCATGCCCTCAACATATAAAAAAAAGAAAAACACATAATGCCAGATCCAACAACAGCATCTCCTTAGTGGTTTCCGATTACAGATTACTTTCCTATACTGTATACAAAGATAATAATTGAAAAAATAAAAGGAAAAGTCTACATACAGTTCAGTGAAGTCATGTGTTACTTGCAAATGCTTTTCTATATGCAGGGAATGTGAAGCCCAAGCTATCAGCTTCAGTGGGAGCTGGGCTAGAAAAGCCTGAGACATTACAGATCCTTCCAGCTAGCTGCACTTCTTGGAAGCAGGTCACACTCTGTCTTACATCCGAGGATGCTGCACTTGAAAGTCCAATTTCTAGATGACTCTCAGAAGACCTTTGTTGTGGATGTAAGTACATTATTATATTGCATAGCTTATAGACTCAGATGAGGGGTGAGATTGGAGAACTCTGCGCTGCTCTGGGATCTGACATGTAGCATATAGACTATTGCTCTTATTACAGCAGAGATTCTAGGAACATTGCATCCAACGGAAACGCTTGTATTAATTAGTGAATTGTCTTTATAGTTCCAGTTTCTTTAACCTCTGACAGCTGGCTTATGAAGTGGAATATGCTGAAAATCCCAAACTGACCGAACCCAAATATCACCGGTCTCTACATAGAGATTTAGGTACTTCTTCAAGGAGACATGGGGTGTTCTGGATAAAGTAGAACATCATATATATTTGTGTGTGTAATATATAAATCCATAAATGTGTATGTAAATATATTTGTGTGTAACATATACTCGTGTGTGTATACATGTTTGTAATATATTCATGTGTGTATAAATATATATTTCTTTGAGTAAAATGTGTGTGTATGTATGTGTGTGTGTGTGTGTGTGTGTGTGTGTGTGTGTGTGTGTGTGTGTATATATGTGTATATATATATATATATATATATATATATATTATGTGTGTGTGTGTATATCTCTAAAATATATTTGTGTGTAATTTATATTTGTGTATTTATGCGTATATAAATATGTATTTGTGCGTTTAATATGTATATCCATGTATGTGTGTGTGTGTGTGTAAAATACAAATTTATGTGTATAAAGACCTGTATATACACACACTCAAAATCTATCACACATTCACTCCTATTTCTCTATGATACAGACCTATATTCAATTGTTTTGAAATCAAGTCCCACTAGCCATTGGTGAATGATGTTATTGCAGCTAATAGCTCCATTCGGGCTTTGTGCGTGCTGGTTATTCTTCCACACCGTGAACACATCTGACCCTTCACTTGCAGGCATTTGATCCATTTGGTGGAGGATACCGGACAGCATGAATGGAGCAAATGAGTTCATGGAAGATAAAAGGGAGACTAGCTCAGGGCACCATCAGCATGGGGAAGTCGCACCTGTGCACTCACTGTCTGATAGTACAAATGGAGGGATTCGGGGTATGATCAGTGGACCTAAGGAGTTAATGAGTGACATCAAGGTTTTTACATCTGACTCCTAGAGAATAAGTAGCACACCAGCTTTGCAGGATGCAGAGGAGCTTTCCTGCTATTTACACCTGTTCTCTTTTTGTTACTTTTTTGCTCATCACTGTATGATCATCCAATTGACTCTTAATAAATCAAGGATGGAAAATAGATCCTCATGGATCATAAAGACTTTCAATATCCATGATCTACCGAAAATCAGAACTGTGACTTACATTCAGTATGTAGGTGCAGATTTCTGGGGTATGCAATCACTTATTCATCTCTTTGTGTCTGACATATGTGAACCCTGCCTATGCGGAGTATGGCCTCTGGCCTCCTTGATGTGCAGGGAGCTGCTTTGGGCCCCATTCACCTTTAAGAGTCACATTGCAGCTTGTGATATTTGTCATATAGTTTGTAACTTTTATTACCTTCTATTATTTTTCAATAGTAGGGGTCAAGCCCTCTTGCTGACCAACAGATTTACAGTCATGTAGGCCAAAATGGGCATCTAATTAAAGGGAATCTATCACCAGGTTTTTGCATCTAACTTGAGAATATCATAATGTAGACGTAGAGACCCTGATTCCAGCGATGTGTCAATAACTGGGCTCCTTGTTGTAGTTTTGATAAGATCACAGTTATATCAGCAGTCGATTTTCACTAGAAGACTAGTAAACCTGCTGGTGTGTAGTCTTCCATATGCATGAGATGTGCTTCACATAAAACTGTGATTGCTGCAAGTAGCCAAGGAAGTGACACATTGCTGGAATCAGGGTCTCTGACCCTACTGCCCTCAGATGGGTTAGCAAAAACCTTGTGACAGATTTTCTGGGAGTATACAACTGCTTCAGGTTTAAACTGGGGAGGCTATCTTGAGAAAGCAGCTGATTATGGTGCTTTGTGAACTGTTAGTGCAGGTGCAGACAACCGGATTTTTGGTCCGAGTGTGATCCGATAAAACATGGGATTACACATGGACCAATGTTAGTTTATGGGGCCATGCACATGTCAGAATTTTTCCTTGGACAGAGTCTAAGAGGAAAAAAAATCGCAGTATGCATAATTTGCATCCGTAAGTTGGATCGCACTTGGCCATGCAAGTTAGTCGGTGTTTCAAAAGTATCGGATAACATCTGAGTGCAGTCCGATTTCCATGAAGTGACAGAATGGAGAGGATAGAAAAAAAAAGTTATCCATCTTCTCCATGTCCAAGAAAATTGGATCACACACTGATCAAATACCAACCTTACAGTTTGATAAGTTTCTACTTTTTGAACTCTCTTTTTTTTATTTGGTAATTTTTTTTTCTGTATCGCTCATATTGCTAATAACGAAGGTAATGATTCCTGTGTCTCATTCATTCCCCTGTGTTATGTAAGTGCTGCTGATGATTCTGCTGAAAGCTAAAACCTACAACAGAAAGGTGGCATTTATGTACACATTTCAGATTACTTCTAATTTTGTATAAAAAAATAAAATAAAATTAATAATTATAACATTCCTCTAATGGAACAGTGTAAATACATGACTGAGACCAAAGAGGATATATTGCAGATGAAAATTTCAAAAACCTAGGGCATTACAGATAATATATCACCAAGACGTTAGGCTGTAAACAAAGAAATATATTTTTGATGCAGTAGTATGCAGCAACATTGATTAAAGAGAAGCTGACAGCCTGATTTTGTAATGTAATGTAAAGACATGGCTGTAATGGCGCGGTAATACTGATTCCATTGATACCTTTGATGAAAGAAATCTGCTTTGTGGTTCTTCCATAATTACCATTTGAAGTTTCCTGCTGATTAGGTTTCGGTGCACAGGGGCCGGACTGTGCACTGGGTCTTCTCCTCCCTGTCTGTGATTTCCTATCCCTCCGCTTGCCTCCAGTTATTGATTCCAGAGCCCCTCTACTGTCTCTGGTCTGTGAATGACAGGTCACTGCTGAGATTTCAAACAAAGGAGGCAGGACAATCACAGACTATAGGCAGGCGGAGGGGCCAGTGCACAGTCCGACCCTGTGGCATTTAGTCAGATAAGACTGTTCCTTTCAAAAATTTTGGAGAACTTGATGATGTTTGCTTGCAGCAGGTAGATAAAATGTAATTTTCCGTGCTTCATAGTAGAAGAGGTAAACTAATCTCCTATAGAGGTAGAAAAAAACCCCAGCAAAGAACAAAGCAAAATGGGTCATGGGTCAAAATGACAGCGGTTTTTTGACCCACGACGATCCTATAGAGATACGTGCTTGTGGAATCATTGTACGGTGACTTCATTATTTTTTTGCAGCTCTTGGCAATGTTTTAGTTTTGCCGACATCTTCACAGAACGAAGCACATGAAATGTTTAATCGGAGAGCGTTTTAATTGCTTTAATTACACGAGTCCTCCTTAACTTAGACAGGAACCAGCAGGACTGCTCACTGCAAGCTACCATTAGACTGTCACCGAGAGAGGCTGTGAACACAGAGCATAGCAATTTTATCCAACAGCTCTTGATTTTTGGATACTTGCTATGCTCATTATTCCAACAAACAGCTCTGCTCCCCACCCCGATGTATCCCACCCTTTTTAGGAGACAATGGAATTAAAGCTTCATTCATCACATGTTCATTCCAGAATCATTCCAGATTAGCATTATACCAACTCTAATCCTTCTACCTCTTAATTTGACTATTAATGCTACCAAAAGGGTTCTGTGATATACTAAATATTGGAGTATATGAAATCAGATTTGTATGAGCCTCCAACATGTCAGGATAAAATGTAAATATTGGATAAATTCTATGTGTATAATATTGCAAGGTGCGAAGGGTAGTAATAATGGGCGAGGGGCTGCTGTTTCCTGCACCGTACCACCCTACAATTAGACAGTGTCCTGATTACCTTGTGGTGTGCATGTGGTGCAGTACACTCACGTTTCAACCGCAGATCTCCTGTCTTCACAATTCCTTTTCTAGGGACATCCGCACACAAATCAGGGGACACTCCCTTCTTTACAAACAGTACAACTTTACTAACATCTTAAGTACAATTGCAGTCACGGCACAATAAATTTCCACATTCTCTGTGTGCTCCTCCTGAGTTATCCCTTCGACTAATGGATCCCTCAGCACCTGAGATACTCCGTTTAGCTTCATTGTTTCCATGAGACCTGTCTTGTCTCCCTCATACATTTCCCCATCTGACTTTCACTATTGGAAGGGAATAAGGCAGGCTCCCCAGTGCCTAATTCTGGCCATAGGCTCAAAATGTTACAGGAATGTCCACTGAAGACTTGAACTCCTGCGAACACTTTATCTCAGATCTAATATCTAACTCTCATCTGTCTGAGTAAAATCAGGAAGTGCCAACACACAACTTCGTCCACACTTGAAGAGCTCACCGGGGGGATGCGGACTGATGGTGCTGGTGCAGCAATTTGCAAGTAAAATTCTGGTTACTGCTTAAAAATAAATCTAGTTTACTTATTTAAGCAATTTATGGACATTAAGTTGGCTGGCATAGAATATAGAGGGCTCCAAAACCAAAATAATTTTTTTTATCTCTTATGATTCAGGACAGAAAGTTCTGGTGTTTTCCCATCTATGCCACCACCTCATTGATAACAATGCAATATGTTTGCATAGTGCAGTCCTGTCCAGGTTCTCTCCACCAAATGGCACATATGATGTGGGCAGCGAGGACTGCTCCTCCACCTCTCCTGTGGTTCATGCAGCTGCATGTTTTGTCTGTATAGTGTTTACTTTTTCACACTTGGAGTCCAATTCATCATTTTTCATCAAAGTCACTTTTCGTTTATCTTCTTGTGGTATTCGCTGACATTTTTGTTTACCCAATTCTCCAAAATTACACATGGTGTTCATGAATTTGGCGGTAAATAAAAAATGTTTCTTATTTTAGTCTTTGACCAGTTTTTTCAACTTTTTAGTTAAAAAAAATCACATGTATAAAAAAAACAAAAAACACAAAAATACCTAAATTGAAAACTCCACCTCAAACCTTATTCCAGGTGGGGATTGGAATAAGATGCACCAAACAAAATGAGATCTTTAATAAAAGTCACAATTCATGAATCTGTCTAAAACATCTGGATGAGCAACATTGTCTAGGAAAAAAAACAAAAATGATTTTAAGAAAGAAAAACAACTTTAAAAGAGGTGCAAAATGACATAAAAATGAGCAAATTATTCCAGAAAAGTGGAGAAACAGCAATAATGGATAAGATATTTGGTATTTAAAGAAGCACTCCCATCAAAATGTGTATCCTCTTAATATATTGCAACAATCATATTATACAGTGGGTACGGAAAGTATTCAGACCCCTTTAAATTTTGGCAAATTCAAAAAAGTTATTTTTTTTCTCATTAATGTACACTCTGCACCCTTTCTTGACTGAAAAAAAGCAGAAATGTAGAAATATTTTCAGATTTATTAAAAAAGAAAAACTGAAATATCACATGGTCATAAGTATTCAGACCCTTTGCTCAGACACTCATATTTAAGGCACATGCTGTCCATTTCCTTGTGATCCTCCTTGAAATGGTTCTACTCCATTGGAGTCCAGCTGTGTTTAATTAAACTGATAGGACTTGATATGTAAAGGCACACACCTGTCTATATTAGAGTTGAGCGACTTTGGTCGGATCGGGTTTCGTGAAACCCGAATGAAACAAAATAAGTTTCAGATGAAACTCGTCCGACTAGAGCAAAACAAAGTCGGAGTTTCGTCCGAAACCCGACCCCAATGCAAGTCAATGGGAAATAAAAGTCGGACGAAACTCCGACTTTTTTTGCTCTAGTCGGACGAGTTTCATCTGAAACTTATTTTGTTTCATTCGGGTTTCACGAAACCCGATCCGACCAAAGTCGCTCAACTCTAGTCTATATAAGAGCTCACAGTGCATTTCAGACCAAATGAGAATCATGAGGTCAAAGGAACTGACCAAGGAGCTCAGAGACAGAATTGTGGCAAGGCACAGATCTGGCCAAGGTTACAAAAGAATTTCTGCTGTACTCAAGGTTTCTAAGAGCACGGTGGCCTCCATAATCCTTAAATGGAAGAAGTTTGGGACCACCAGAAGTCTTCCTAGACCTGGCCGTCCAGCCAAACTGGGCAATTGTGGAAGAAGAGCCTTTGTGAGAGAGGTAAAGAAGAACTCCAAGATCACTGTGGCTGAGCTCCACAGATGCAGAGGGGAGATGGGAGAAAGTTGCACAAAGTCAACTATTACTGTAGCCCTCCACCAGTCGGGCCTTTATGGCAGAGTGGCCTAACGGAAGCCTCTACTCAGTGCAAGACATATGAAAGCCTGCATAGAGTTTCCTAAAAATCACATGAAGAGTTCCCAGACTATGAGAAGCAAGATTCTCTGCTCTGATGAGACGAAGACAGAACTTTTTGGTGATAATTCTAAGTGGTTTTGTGTGGAGAAAACCAGGCATTGCTGATCACTTGCCCAATACAATCCCAGCTGTGAAACATGGTGGTGGCAGCATCATACTAAGGGGGTGTTTTTCAGCTGCAGTGACAGGACGACTGGTTGCAATTGAAGGAAACATGAATGCGGCCAAGTATAGAGATATCCTGGACAGGGGTGAACCTAGCCTCTCAGCTGCCTGAGGTGAACTGCAAAATGACAGCCCCCCATAGTAAAATTTAGTACAAATAAATCTGGCTTACTCTTTACTAGCCTATCCTGACACACATGTAAAATACATACACTTTTACAATTTGAAACATCGATCTTTACACTTTTTCAGGGACTCAATGCTGCCTGAGGCGATGTGATCAACTAGCTTCATTTTAGGTGTGCCCCTGGCAGGGGAACAGTGCTTACTGTAGCGCTTCTTCCCAGAGGACCGTCTGTGTGGTACTGATGCGGCACACAGTTGTCACACGTATTACACACACGGACACGGACACGGATATCTCCATTACCGGTTTTTCCTGTACCGGAAATATCAGGATGTGTGAAACCAGCTTAAAGCCACATTCACACGTTCAGTATTGGTCAGTATTTTACCTCAGTATTTGTAAGCCAAATCAGGAGGGGGTGATAAATCCAGAAGTGGTGACGTGTTTCTATTATACTTTTCCTCTGATTGTTCCACTCCTGGTTTTGGCCTACAAATACTGAGGTAAATGCTTAAGGTGTGAACGTGGCCTGATTGATAGCGTGTTTCTGTTACTTCTGACTTCCCGCAGACAGAATTTGCAGTCACAAGATGGTGCCGGTAAAAAGTGAAGACGGCAGCAGGGAGGTATAGGAGCAGGGCAGGGACCTTAGGTTAGAAGCACCACTCCAGGGCAGCCCCCCAAAAAAAACAGTGCTTAGAGTGCAAGAATCCCAGCATTAAATTTACGCCAAAAATACATACACTGGGAAACCTAAAAAAATACAGCAATGACCCAATAATCGGAACAGATTGTTAACAACAAAAAAATATATATATATTAACCCCTTTCTGACTTCTGAGGTACTATCCCTTCCAGGTACTCTGGGCCCGTATGCCCATGGATGGGATAGTACATCATAGCAATCAGCTGCGCTCACAGGGGGAGCGTTGATCCGAGGGCCTCCTTCCTGCAGGCCCCCGGATGCAAGATGGCTGCGGGGCCCATCCGGGTCCTGCAGGGAGGCGGCTTTCTCAGTTCCTGCTGAGAGCAGATCTGACACAGTGCTATGCAATATTGTAATGTCCCCCCCTGGGACAAAGTAATAAAGTAAAAAAAAAAAGTGTAAAAATAATTTTTTAAAAATTCCTAAATAAATAAATAGTAATAAAAAATTCCCTAATAAATTATTTTTTTGTAAATAAAAAAACAATAAAAGTACACATATTTAGTATCGCCGCATCAGTAATGACTCGCCCTATAAAACTGTCCCACTAGTTAACCCCTTTATTGAACCCCTTCAAAAAAAGGCAAAAAACAATGCTTTATCATAATACCGCCGATCAAAAAGTGCAATAACACGCGATCAAAAAACGGATATAAATAACCATGGTACCGCTGAAAACGTCATCTTGTCCCGCAAAAAACGAGCTGCCATACAGCTTCATCACCAAAAAAATATAAAAGTTATAGCTTGCAGAATAAAGCGATGCAAAAATATTTTTTATATAAAATTGTTTTTATTGTATAAAAGCGCCAAAACATAAAAAAATGGTAAATGAGGTATCGCTGTAATTGTACTGACCTGAATAATAAAACTGCTTTATCAATTTTACCACACGTGGAACAGTGTAAACGCACCCCCCAAAAGAAATTCATGAACTGCTGGTTTTTGTTCATTCTGTGTCCCAAAAATCGGAATACAAAGCGATAAAAAAAAGTCACGTGCCCGAAAATGCTACCAATAAAAATGTCAACTCGTCCCGCAAAAAATAAGACCTCACATGACTCTGTGGGTCAAAATATGGGAAAATTATAGCTCTCAAAATGTGGTGATGCAAAAACTATTATGTGCAATAAAAAGCGTCTTTTAGCGTGTGACAGCTGCGAAACATAAAAACCCGCTATAAAGAGTAAATCAAACCCCCCTTTATCACCCCCTTAGTTAGGGAAAAATAATAAAATTAAAAAAAGCATTTATTTCCATTTTCCCATTAGGGTTAATGTTAGGGCTAGGGTTAGGGTTAGGGTTGAGATTAGGGTTAGGGGTGTGTTAGAGTTAGGTTTGTGGTTAGGGTTATGGTTAGGGCTGGGATTAGGGTTAGGGGTGTGTTGGGGTTTGGGTTGGAGTTAGAATTGGGGGGTTTCCACTGTTTAGGTACATCAGGGGCTCGCCAAATGCGACATGGCATCCGATCTCAATTCCAGCCAATTCTGTGTTGAAAAAGTCAAACAGTGCTCCTTGCCTTTCAAGCTCTGCTGTGCGCCCAGTGATTTACCCCCACATGTAGGGTATTGGCATACTCGGGACAAATTGGACAAGTTTTGGGGTCTAATTTCTCCTGTTACCCTTGTGAAAATAAAAGATTGGGGGCGAAAAGTTCATTTTTGTGAAAAAAATATTATTTTTTATTTTTACAGCTCTACATTATAAACTTCTGTGAAGCACTTGGGAGTTCAAAATGCTCACCACACATCTAGAGAAGTTCCTTAGGGGGTCCAGTTTCTAAAATGGGGTCACTTGTGGGGGGTTTCCGCTGTTTAGGCACATTAGGGGCTCGCCAAGTGCGACATGGTGTCCGATGTCAATTCCAGCCAATTTTAGTTTGAAAAAGTCGAACGGCGCTCCATCCCTTTCCATGCTCTGCCATGCGCCCACACAGTGGTTCCCCTTACATATGGGGTATCAGCGTACTCAGGACAAATTGGACAACAACTTTTGGGGTCCAGATTCTCCTGTTACCCTTGGTAAAATAAAAAAATTGGATCTGAAGTACATTTTTTGTGAAAAAAGTTAAATCATTTTTTTTTAAACATTCCAATAATTCCTGTGAAGCACCTGATGGGTTAATAAACTTCTTGAATGTGGTTTTGAGCACCTTTAGGGGTGCAGTTTTTAGACTGGTGTCACTTTTGGATATTTTCTATCATATGGACCCCTCAAAGTGGCTTTAAATGTGATGTGGTCCCTAAGCAAAAATGGTGTTGTAAAAATGAGAAATCTCTGGTCAACTTTTAACTCTTATAACTCCCTAACAAAAAAAATTTGGTTCCAAAATTGTGCTGATGTAAAGTAAACATGTGGGAAATGTTACTTATTTAGTATGTTGTGTGACATATCTCTGTGATTTAAGGGCATGAAAATTCAAAGTTGGAAAATTGCGAAATTTTCGCCAAATTTCCGTTTTTTTTCACAAATAAATGCAAGTCATATCAAAGAAATTTTACATAAATGTGAAGTAAAATATGTCACGAGAAAACAATGTCAGAATCACAGGGATACATGGAAGCATTCCAGAGATATTACCTCATAAAGGGACAGTGGTCAGAATAGAATTGTAATAATTGGCCCGGTCATTAACATGCAAACCACCCTTGGGGATAAAGGGGTTACAGTGACCAGACCACATTCTACTCCAACCTATTAAAATTTCTTAAAAATACCCAACTCTCTTTTTAGATATGTTTTTATTTATTTTTCCTTAGGGGAATGTGTCACGTACATTTTTTAAATGACTAATAATACCACTTACAAGAGACAAATATTATTTAGTCACTATGTGGTGGTAATATGTGGTCTGGTCATGGTGTGACTGTATTTGTACCTTGTGTGTGGTATTATTCACTGACTGGTGGTAATACCACATAGAAGGGACAAATACCGTCACACCATAGTGACTGAATAATCCCACGTACAAGGGACAAATACTGTCACACCATGACAAGACCACATATTACCTCCACATAGTGACCAAATACTACTAATACTGATCGTCAATAAAAAAAAACAACACAATACAATTATTACCATAATTGACATTATATACAGAAGCTCTCTACATAATATGCAGTGTATGTTGTAAGTGTACAGATAACACAGTGATCATGAGTGATATAACACACATGAGCTCTGTATATAGTGTCCAAGTAATAAAGGGATCACCAGTGACAATATCCACAGGAGCCCTGTGTATAGTATACCGGTAATACAGTGAACAGCAGTTACATTCACAGGAGCTCTGTTTATAGTGTAAATGTAGAGCTAATACATTGATCACCAGTGACCTTATACACAGGAGCAGTGTATATTGTACAAGTAATACAGGGATCACCAGTGACATTATACACAGGACCTCTGTATATAGTGTCTGTGTACAGGTAATGCAGTGATCACTAGTGAAAATATACACAGAAGCTTTGTATATAGAGTCAGTGTACAGGTAATACAATGATCACCAGTGACATTATACACAGGAGCTCTGTATATAATATATAGTGAATAGTGTATAGGTAATACAGTGATTACAAGTGATAATATACACACGAGCTTTGTCTATAATGTATAGTGTACAAGTAATAGAGGGGTCACCAGTGACATTATACACAGGAGCCCTGTATATAATGTTCAGGTAATACAGGGCTCACCAGTGACATTATACACAGGAACCCTGCATATAGTGAAGTGTACAGGAAATACAGTGATCACCAGTGACATTATACACAGAAGCTCTGTATATACTAGAGTCAGTGTACAGGTAACACAGTGATCACCAGTGACATTATACCCAGGAGCTCTGAACATAGTGTCAGTGTACAAGAAATATAGTGGTCACGAGTGATAATATACACAGAAGCTTTGTATATAATGTATAGTGTACAAGTAACAGAGGGATCACCAGTGACATTATACACAGGAGCAGTGTATAGTGTACAGGTAATAAAGGGATCACCAGTAGCATTATACACAGGAGCCCTGTACATAGTGTCAGTGTACAGGTAATCCAGTGATTACCAGTGATGCTATACACAGGAGCTCTGTACATAGCAAATAGTGTAAGTGTACAGGTAACATAGACTCACCAGTGACGTCTCTAGTTAAAGATAATCATCTTCACTTTTCTTCTTCATCCAATGCAGACCACCATTACTTCTTCCAGACAGAACTCGTCTCTGCAAAAAATAATACAGTTTTCTAGAGCACATTTCCAAATTTCTCCCCAACTTCTACATTATGCCAAATGAACAAAAAAGTGACATAGTGCAGCCCTACACAGTAACAGCCCCCCTGAAACAGTATCTTCAAAAATAAAATGCATCACTGCAGTAATAATATCCCTACAGTAATAATGTCCCCCATCCTGTCCCCCATCCTGTCCCCCTTGTGTCTCATTCCTGCCCCCATATCCCATATATCTTCCCCTCCTGGCTCCATGCGTCTCCATCCGAAGTCAACTGCCGGCTTCTGATTTGCTGGAAGCTGTTAACTATTTTAACTATTGCTGTGCAGGAAGACAGTGGCAGTGCAATGCAGTAGATTTTAACTGAATGTGCTTCTGAGGATGCACATTCAGTTGCTGAATCGGCCAATCCTGCCCCTGGGGCCCAGTGAGCAGAACCAAAAAGAGGGGGTGCCCTCCTTGCTTCTGCTCACTGGGCCCCATGTGCCAGCCAGGGCCAGCGTTATGGGCAGGCAGACAGACCAGGCAGCTGCCTAGGGGCCCACGGCTGCTGCCTAGTTCTACAAATCCAAATAGCACAAGGCAGTGCTTCGCTTTGCAGAAGCGACAGATGTACGTCCATCTTGCAGCGATGACGTCCTTTTCATTCCTGCCCGTCGCGGCTCCGGCGCAGGCGCACTGCTCTGCCCTGTTGAGGGCAGAGCAGATTACTGCAGTGCGCAGGTGCCGGAAGAGATCCAGCGCCTGCGCACTGCAGGACTCTGCTCTGCCCTCAACAGGGCAGAGCAGTGCACCTGCGCTGGAGCCACAATGGGCAGGAATGAAGCGGACATCATCGCTGCAAGATGGGAGGCGCCGGACCAGACCAGGACCGCCCCTGGGTGAGTATAAGTCTTTTTTTCTTTCTCAGCTGATAGGCAAAAAATTGATGACAGACTCCCTTTAATGTACATCCAAACAATAATGAATGTGTATATATAAGTAAGCTGTACAGCATCCCCCAACATGAATTTTTGAGGGTACTAGTTTCTGCTGTGCTGAGGTGCAGACGCAGTTAAAAATAAACTCACCAGTGACCTGACCAGTCATGTAATAGTATAGGCATGTTGTCTATGGAAGCAGTGCGCAGGCGTCGGACCTCTTCCAGCACCTGCGCACTGCAGTAATCTGTTCTGCCCTCAAAAGGGCAGAGCAGTGCGCCTGCGCCGGAGCCACGATGGGCAGGAATAAAGAGGACATCATCGCTGCAAGATGGGAGGCACCGGATCGGACCGCGACTCCCTCCGGACCTGAACCAGACCAGGACCGCCCCTTGGTGAGAATAATGTAACTCTTTTTTCTTATCTTTCAGGTAACATCGGGGGCTTATCTACAGCATTACAGAATGCTGTAGATAAGCCCCTGATGGCGGCAGCCACAGTTAATAGGCAAAAAAATTGATGACAGATTCCCTTTAAAACGTTCCATCTAATAGGGACAATGTGGCAGAGTTCTTCCATGGTCTTAGAAATATTGCTGTACACTATACACATTTTTATTTTTAATATGGGTAATTATATCTCTGTCAATTGTTTTAGGATAATAGACATGATAATAACAACCACTAAGTTAAGTGCCATCTTTAAAGCATGCCATCTACTTACAAATTTTTGGTAGGTGTTATCCTCGGTACTTGATTGTGGTCTACCATGGTACTGTGCTATATACCATGTGGGGCTGTGCTATATCCCATGATACTGTGCTATATACCATGTGGGGCTGTGCCATATACCATGTGGGGCTGTGCTATATACCATATGGGGCTGTGCTACATACCATGTGCGGCTGTGCTATATGCCATTGGGGCTGTGCTATATACCATGTGGTACTGTGCTATATACTATGTGGGGCTGTGCTATATACCATGTGGGGCTGTGCTATATACCATGTGGTGCTGTGCTATATACCATGTGGTGCTATGCTATATACCATGTGGTGCTATGCTATATACTATGTGGCTGTGTTATTTACCATGGGGGGTACATTATACATTATTCTATGGGAGAGGCTGTGTTATATAATATGGGGGGGCAACATTATATTCTGGGGAGGTGGGCTGTATTATATTCTATTCGGGGCTACATTATATTCTATGGGGGGTGTTATATTATATTCTATGGGGGGTGATTGCATCATACTCTATGAGGGGGCTACATTATACTATATGAGGAGGCTACATTGTATTCTATGGGGGCTGCATTATATTCTATGGGGGCTAGATTATATTGTATGGGGGCTTCATTTTACTTTATGAGGGGACTATATTATATTTTATTGGGGCTGCATTATACTATATGAGGAGGGCTACATTGTATTTTATGGAGGGGCTACATTATACTATATAAGGGGCTGTGCATTATATTCTATGGGGGCAGCATTATACTCTGAGAGGGCTGCCATATATTCTATGGAGGGGCTGCATTATACTATAAGAGGGGGGCAGCATTATATTCTATGGGGGGGTTACATTATATTGTATGGCAGGGCTGCATTATACTCTGTGGTGGCTGCATTATACTCTGTGGGGTGGCTGCATTATGCTATATGGGGTGGCTGCATTATACTATATGTGGGCTGCATTATACTGTATCGAGGACTATGGGGAATACATTATACTATATGAAGAACTATGGGGTGCATTATACTATGGGAAGTGAATTGTGCTACATGGATTACTGGAGCCGCTGTCTATGATGACTGGTGGTGTATTATACTATATGGAGCACTATGAGGAGTGTATTATACTATATGGAGGACTGAGCAGTGTATTTTAATATATGGAGGACTATGAGGAGTGTATTATACTATATGGAGGGCTATGAGGAGTGTATTATACTATATGGAGGACTATGGGGAGTGTATTATACTATATGAAGGACTATGAGAAGTATGGGGCACATTATATTATATGGAGGACTATGGGGTGTAAACTGTAGATGTGCTGCTGATAACATGATACTGTATAATGATCTGCTAGTGATCCATTAGTGATCATTCTGTCCCCATCATTCTTTCTCAGACGGTGAAAAGAGGCCGGGAAACAAGTGTTGAACGAATTCAATATTGTCGATCACACTCATTTAGCGGCCTGAACTCAGGGCATGTAAATGCAACTGAAATGCTTCTATGTGATGGTGCAATATGTTAGCATTTGGGGCCCCATTTTAAACTTTGCCTAGGGTCCCACTTTGCTTAAAACCGGTCCTGGTGCCAGTAATGGTAGTAATTCACTGATCGCAGCCCTGATTACAATTGCTTATTTTGCCCTTCTGCCCAGTTAATGGATTTCCATTACATCTATGACATCACATGATTAAAAACTGACTAGCTGAATGCTTCTAAGCTCTCTGTAGAAATAAGCGGTCAATTTTCCCTGTATGAATGATTAATCACTGTAATAGTCCCTGGCAGGGGGAAGAAGGAGCAGCTGGGTCAGGAGTTGAAGAGGGAAATGATAAATTCAATAACAAGAGATTTCCTGTTTCTACATAGAGCAGAGAAAAGAGAAGAATTATCTGGGTAGAAAGGCAAAATGAGCAATTGAAAGTACACAGTGCAACATATTATGATGACTGCAATATATTACTAGGAGAAACACTTTGATGGAAGGAGGAGTACTTCTTTAATTGGACGTTCATATGCTAAGTCTAGAGACCAGGGAAGCACGAGATAGGCAAGTGTTTTGTATGGGTTTTATAAGAAGTGCTTTTATGGAACAGCCAAATGCAAAAGTAAAGCGCTGGACAAATCTAAAGGTATATAGTATATCTATACATTGTTTTATTATTCACAGCAAAAAGCTCCTGGAAAAGAATTGTTCAATATGAGTTGTAGCCATTTGAACCTGACTGAGAAAGAATACTTCGGTTTGGAGTTCAAGAATCACACAGGCTACCAAGTAAGTGACAGATCTTTTATGTTTTCCTCGTATAAGTATGTAGGAGAGATGAAAGAAAAGATACAATGTGACTCTTCCAGGAACCTTTACAAATTGCATTTAAAAAAGTTGTCAAATTGTGAACGATTATTTTCACAAATGCATCACCAAAAGGGACAGATTGTGCCCAGAGATCGATCAGATGAAAATGCATCAGACCCATTGGTGCAATGGAATATTAATTGGGGAATTATTTTGTAGAGTCTGTTTTCCAAGATGGATTCAATATTACTTTGAGGCTTGGCTTCTCGGAAAATAACACATTTTCATCTAGAGTCTTCTGCTGTCACCTCAAAGGATCCAGTGCAGGCCACTTCAGAGGTGTACACTGTCACTGAAAATTATGACATCACTGTTCCCCTGTTAAAAGACTGCTACAGTTTGTGATTGGCTGCAGTGGTCAGGTACCTTAAACAGCACATCATCAGAGAGCCCTAACATGACATGATGTTCAAGTCACCTGAACAACTACAGCCAATCTCGGGGTGCAGCAATCTTATGACGCGCAGTTTAAGACATCACTTTCACAGCCACTGGAGCAGTCTGCATTGTAGCCATAAGGGTGATAGCCGGTGAGTGTCGGAGAGTTTATTTTCAGAGAAGCCTTAATGTCTGTGCATATTAATATATTTCTCACATACAACCAACCATTGTGCAGCATTTCTTATGCCACTACAGGGTGGGCCATTTATATGGGTACACCTAAATAAAACGGGAATGGTTGGTGACCCAGATCGGCGCGCTGAATTTTCAGAACTGGCAAAGCAAAAATTGGAATAGGACCCTCAGTTTACACAGAACATATTATATTCAGTGATGAGGCAAACTCTTGGGTGGGCCATTTATATGGATACACCTAAATAAAATGGGAATGGTGACAGTTTTCTTGCGTAGGGTGTCTTGCATTGAAATCTGCTGCAATGACCAGGGTACTGCGTTCACCAGACATCAACACAATTTCTATCCGCTCCTCACGTGTTAACCTCTGCGACATGTCAATGGCTGTAAACAAAGAGAAACTTGTAAATAACTCATGAAACAATAAAGTTACGTTAAAACAAAGCACACCATTGTTTTTCTTGTGAAATTCTCAATAAGTTTGATGTGTCACATGACCCTCTTCCCACTAAAAAAAATAAAGTTAGATCAAAAATGGCTGTCATGGTCACCATCCATCTTGAAAAGTTTTCTCCCTCCCATATACTAATGTGCCACAAGCAGGAAGTTGATATCACCAACCATTCCCATTTTATTTAGGTGTATCCATATAAATGGCCCACTTTGTACATTGCACTGTTCCTCTTTCTCCTGAATTTGACTAGGCATTTGCATTCCCCTTGTTAGGCCTCATTCAGACGTCAGTTTTTCACATACAAGTTATCTCTGTATTTTCCTGTTAAAGTCCAAGTCCGTGTGTTTTTGCAGATTGAGTGGTCCACACAAAATCATGGAGACTTCTCCAGTTGTGATCCGAATCACAGATTAAACCCTACACACCAAGTCTAGGGGGCCATGAAAAAACAGATAGTTCTCGGATGCCATCTGTGTGCACTCTGTTTTTTCTTTGTTTGCTAGGAGCATTTTTTGCTTATGAGAAAAATCATTGACATGTGAATTAGCCCCTAGATGTGTCTATGTAAGGAGGTGACAGGGTCCATTAAGTGTCTTCCCACCTCTGAATACTGTACACCTATATCACGTATCACGTGCGGCACCATGTTGTTTGTTAGTGTATGTGAATGTCTTTGATATGTGTTTATGTATAGAATTAGGGATACTATAGAGGTTAGCCTAGGATAATAGTGGGGCTAAATAAGTGGGGCACATTACAGATAGAAGATAGGATTGCTATTTTAGGATTAGTTAGCATAGGGGTTTTCCGGTTGGAAGGGGCAACAGAGCAGGGCAACAGAAAGCAGTGAGATATAGGAGGGCAATTCTTGGTTAGGGCTCAGTGCAGTCAGCAGGCAGCAGTGAAGGATGAGAGTCTGCTAGCCATGGGGATAAGGCTACTATGGCAGGAAGGGGCCCCAGGATGGTGGCATGCGGGCAGTCACCAGCTAGAATAGAGAACATCCCAAGAGGATCTGGGGTCTATGACCGAGGCAGGTGAAGCTGAGACTGCAAACCTAGTTCCTTTTTCTATTAAAGCCGGACCAGGGAATTGTAGGAAGCTGGTGGGCCTGGAGCACGACTGGGACAATGATTGTCCAGGAGTAGGACAGAGATTGCCAGAAGGAGTAAGAGACTGCAAGAGAAACAGTGAAAGCTGAAGAAATGCCACTGTGTAGATTGTGCTGCATGTGTAATGGATACCCTACTGCTCAGTAAAGTTAAATAATTGAAAAAGGACGTTGAGTCTGAAGTGGTTTGGGAAGTCCATGCATGCAGAACGAGAGTGATTGCAGCCGAGGGACTCTGGCAGTGAATGTGAGTGTTCTGCTGCGCACGCTGCACATGCAGTGGGAAAGACATTATATTTCATCTGTGGGGCGCCAGGGTGTGGGAACAGAACAGCCAGTTGCCACGACTACCACCCTGGCCGCCTTACATTTGTACACAGTTGGACACCACTAGGGCTGACCTGATGCTTTGCTCCAAGGTATTAGAGGTTATATAAGTAAAATACATGTGTAAGTACAACTTGGCATTTTGATGTTGCAGGTTTGGCTGGGGCTTCTTAAACCAATAACCAAACAAGTGAAAAGTAAGTCCTAATACTGCAGTGTATAAATGTGGCTATAGTGTAACACAACTGCCTGTATAAGAAAAGTCAGTGATTATACCATTATCTTCAGTGACTGAAGATCCAGAGTAAAGTCCTGCCGCGTTCGGCGGTGGAGAATCCTCTTCTCGCGCCGACATTGTGGCTCCGCCTCCTTCCTCGAAGGTAGCAAACTCTTATCTGATCTAATCCGAGGGAGCGATATATAGTGCCTTGCGAAAGTATTCGGTCCCCTGGAACTTTTCAATCTTTTCCCACATATCATGCTTCAAACATAAGACACCAAATGTAAAGTTTTGGTGAAGATTCAACAACAAGTGGGACACAATTGTGAAATTGAACGAAATGTATTGGTTATTTTAAATTTTTGTGGAAATTCAAAAACTGAAAAGTGGGGCGTGCAATATTATTTGGCCCCTTTAACTTAATACTTTGTGGCGCCACCTTTTGCTGCGATTACAGCTGTTGCAAGTCGCTTGGGTATGTCTCTATCAGTTTTGTACATCGAGAGACTGAAATTCTTGCCCATTCTTCCTTGGCAAACAGTTCGTGCTCAGTGAGGTTTGATGGAGATCGTTTGTGAACAGCAGTTTTCAGCTCTTTCCACAGATTCTCGATTGGATTCAGGTCTGGACTTTGACTTGGCCATTCTAACACCTGGATACGTTTATTTGTGAACCATTCCATTGTAGATTTTGCTTTGTTTGGGATCATTGTCTTGTTGGAAGACAAATCTCCGTCCCAGTCTCATGTCTTTTGCAGACTCCAACAGGTTTTCTTCAAGAATGATCCTGTATTTGGCTCCATCCATCTTCCCATCAGTTTTAACCATCTTCCCTGTCCCTGCTGAAGAAAAGCAGGCCCAAACCATCTTGCTGCCACCACCATGTTTAACAGTGGGGATGGTGTGTTCAGGGTGATGAGCTGTGTTGCCTTTACGCCAAACATATCGTTTGGCATTATTGCCAAAAAGTTCAATTTTGGTTTCATCTGACCAGAGCACCTTCTTCCACATGTTTGGTGTGTCTCCCAGGTGGCTTGTTGCAAACTTTAAACAACACTTTTTATGGATATCTTTGAGAAATGGCTTTCTTCTTGCCACTCTTCCATAAAGGCCAGATTTGTGCATTGTATGACTGATTGTTGTCCTATGGACAGACTGTCCCACCTCAGCTGTAGATCTCTGCAGTTCATCCAGAGTGATCATGGGCCTCTTGGCTGCATCTCTGATCAGTCTTCTCCTTGATTGAGATGAAAGTTTAGAGGGATGGCTGGATCTTGGTAGATTTGCAGTGGTATGATACTCCTTCCATTTCAATATGATTGCTTGCACAGTGCTCCTTGGGATGTTTAAAGTTTTGGAAATCATTTTGTATCCAAATCCGGCTTTAAACTTCTCCACAACAGTATCACGGACCTGCCTGTTGTGTTCCTTGGTCTTCATGATGCTCTCTGTGCATCAAACAGAACCCTGAAACTATCACAGAGCAGGTGCATTTATACAGAGACTTGATTACACACAGGTGGATTATATTTATCATCATTAGTCATTTAGGACAACATTGGATCATTCAGAGATCCACAATGAACTTCTGAAGCGAGTTTGCTGCACTGAAAGTAAAGGGGTCGAATAATATTGCACGCCCCACTTTTCAGTTTTTGAATTTCCACAAAAATGTAAAATAGCCAATATATTTCGTTCAACTTCACAATTGTGTCTCACTTGTTGTTGATTCTTCACCAAAAATTTACATTTGGTATCTTTATGTTTGAAGCATGATATGTGGGAAAAGGTTGAAAAGTTCCATGGGGCCGAATACTTTCGCAAGGCACTGTAGCTGAAGAGGTAGCGCAGCGCACCTAGAAGCTTCTGTTGGGATCGCAGAAGGCAGCCGCATGCCATAAGCTAAGCATTAGGTAAGGTACTAAGGAAGTCTGGCTAGCCAGGTCAGTGGATGCTGACGCAGGTGCCATGACTCTGCCGCTCTGCGCCAGCCACTGAGTTGTGGGACCTTAGCCAGGTCCCTACACTTTCAATAGTTTGTCTTTTGTTAAATGTTCCTTATCATTAGAAACGGTTCACAGCAAAGAGAGACGTGTATTTTACATGTTTTGAGATATTTATCCCTATATTGGTGGGAGGCCCCGGGCCCCTTGGGCCCCCCTAAATACGGGCCTGGTAATCAGAGTCCCACAAATTGTTCTGCCCATCTCAACCTACATCCATAAAGATAAAAGGCCTGTATATGACTGAAGCAGTGATGACCTATTTGTAGGATAGGCTATCTATATGAGATTGTGGGGTCCAAAACCCAACATCCCAATCAATCAGCTGAAAAATGTTCTGACAGTGGCCAGAACAAAACGATGGATGTGACCAAGTGCAGCATTTCCATACATTGCTCAGTGGCTGCTACAATGTGCTATTGTAGTGCAGTACTCTTAAAAGTGTACCTACTGGCCCCCCACAATTCCTCAGTACTGCTGCCCATGCTCCGGTACAGTCTCTTTACTTTCTCTTCCAGTGGGGGGATTTCACATTGCTGCAATTGTCATAATCCATCCAAGCCGGAAGAAACGGTCTCCTAGCTCTCTCTCTTATGGCTCAGTTGTAACCAGTCTCTGCATGTCAGACAATTGACTGCAGCAGGAGCCTCTTCCCTCTGCTTTATCTGCCATAAATAATACTGAGAGCTCCTTTTTGGCTGAGTTCAACATATTTTCTATTTTCTAATTAAAAAAGCCATTATGAGGTTACAAATAGGTTGCAGTTTTGCAATTTAATTTGATAATTTAATTAAAAAATGTTTATTTTAGCTTCTATTGTACATATCATTTTTGTACGGATTTATACTGTATATAAATAATGTATTGTTTTCTTGATTTTTTGAGACCCTAAGGAATCTATCTTCAAATTCATGGTGAAATTCTTCCCTGTGGACCCCGGACAGCTGCGAGGAGAGCTCACAAGGTTATCACTCCTTCATTCTGTAAATTCCATCCAGTATATCAAGATATACAGTTGTGGCCAAAAGTCTTGACACCCCTGCAATTTTGTCAGATAATACTCAGCTTCTTCTCGAAAATGATTGCAAACACAAATTCTTTGTTATTATTATCTTCATTTAATTTGTCTTAAATGAAAAAACACAAAAAGAATTGTCCTAAAGCCAAATTGAATATAATCCCACACCAAACATAAAAAAGAGGGTGGACAAAAGTATTGGCACTGTTCGAAAAATCATGTGATGCTTCTCTAATTTGTGCAATTAACAGAACCTGTAACTTACCTGTGGCACCTAACAGGTGTTGGCAATAACTAAATCACACTTGCAGCCAGATGACAAGGATTAAAGTTGACTCAACCTCTGTCCTGGGTCCTTGTGTGTACCACATTGAGCATGGAGAAAAGAAAGAAGACCAAAGAACTGTCTGAGGACTTGAGAAACCAAATTGTGAGGAAGCATGAGCAATCTCAAGGCTACAAGTCCATCTCCAAAGACCTGAATGTTCCTATGTCTATCGTGTGCAGTGTCATCAAGAAGTTTAAAGCCCATGGCACTGCGGCTAACCTTCCTAGATGTGGATGGAAAAGAAAAATTGACAAGAGATTTCAACGCAAGATTGTGCGGAAGTTGGATAAAGGACCTCGACTAACATCCAAACAAGTTCAAGCTGCCCTGCAGTCCGAGGGTACAACAGTGTCAACCCGTACTATCCGTCGGCATCTGAATGAAAAGGGACTGTATGGTAGGAGACCCAGGAAGACCCCACTTCTTACCCCGAGACATAAAAAAGCCAGGCTGGAGTTTGCCAAAACTTAACTGAAAAAGCCTAAAACGTTTTGGAAGAATGTTCTCTGGTCAGATGAGACAAAAGTAGAGCTTTTTGGGCAAAGGCATCAACATAGAGTTTACAGGAGAAAAAAAAGAGGCATTCAAAGAAAAAAACACGGTCCCTACAGTCAAACATGGCGGAGGTTCCCTGATGTTCTGGGGTTGCTTTGCTGCCTCTGGCACTGGACTGCTTGACCGTGTGCATGGCATTATGAAGTCTGAAGACTACTAACAAATTTTGCAGCATAATGTAGGGCCCAGTGTGAGAAAGCTGGGTCTCCCTCAGAGGTCATGGGTCTTCCAGCAGGAAAATGACCCAAAACACACTTCAAAAAGCGCTAGAAAATGGTTTGAGAGAAAGCACTGGAGACTTCTAAGGTGGCCAGCAATGAGTACAGACCTGAATCCCATAGAACACCTGTGGAGAGATCTAAAAATGGCAGTTTGGAGAAGGCACCCTTCTAATATCAGGGACCTGGAGCAGTTTGCCAAAGAAGAATGGTCTAAAATTCCAGCAGAGCATTATAAGAAACTCATTGATGGTTACCAGAAGCGGTTGGTCGCAGTTATTTTGGCTAAAGGTTGTGCAACAAAGTATTAGGCTGAGGGTGCCAATACTTTTGTCTGGCCCATTTTTGGAGTTTTGTGTGAAATGATCAATGTTTTGCTTTTTGCTTCATTCTCTTTTGTGTTTTTTCATTTAAGACAAATTAAATGAAGAAAATAATACCAAAGAATTTGTGTTTGCAATCATTTTCAGGAAGAAACTGAGTATTATCTGTCAAAATTGCAGGGTTGTTAATACTTTTGGCCACAACTGTAAGTGATAGATATAATAGATTCCTAGGTTTTGAAAAGTTCAGCTCATGTTAAGCCCTTAAAGGATATAGAAACCTTCATTGACCTTCTTTTTTCTGCCTAAATGTATGTATTTTTGATAGTGATTGTCATGCTCGCGCCTTGGCTGAATGGCGCGAGCAGGGGGGGTTGTGGTCCCACTGTGCCACAAACCAGACTACCCTGGAAGGGGCGTAACTACGGTAGCTTCCTTGGTCTTCACTGGAGCCTCTGATGGTGAGGTCAGGCTTGTGCGGCAGGTAGCTGCCGGGTGCCACTCCAGGGTGGTGTCTGGCTGTGGCTGCTGATCCCACTCGGGAACAGGACACCTTGACAGAGGCTATAGACAGGCAGGCAGGTGGACACGACAGGCACGGCTGAGACACAGGGCAGGCGGGCACGGCTTGGAGACACCGGACAGGCGGGCACGGCTCAGAGACACCGGACAGGCGGGCACGGCTCGGAGACACCGGACAGGCGGGCACGGCTCGGAGACACCGGACAGGCGGGCACGGCTTGGAGACACAGGACAGGCGGGCACGGCTTGGAGACACAGGACAGATTGTCGTGGTATGAGGAGGAGCAGGTAGGGACCTGTTCACACAGCAGGTGTAGGCAGGAGGGAGTGGTGTATGCTGGAACAGGATCTGGACCTGTTCACACAGGAGGTACAGGTATGGATATAGGCAGGAAGGAATGGAGTATGAAGGAACAGGTTTGGACCTGTTCACACAGGAGGTGCAGGCAGGAGGGAGTGGTGTATGCTGGAACAGGATCTAGACCTGTTCACACAGGAGGTACAGGTATGTGTAAGAAAATGTTCTTATCGGGAGAGTTGGAAGAGCCGGATAAAACTGCAGACAATTCTTCTCGAAGCTGAGGTTGAAGTTTATTCGGAGATACACGGCAAAACAGATACAGAATAACAGAGGAGTTGGAATATGCGGGCAAAAACAGGAATTCAGACGGGCACAGATTTGCTAGGAGGTCTAGCGGTGATAAGGCTCTGTGCCCTGGCCATGGTGAGGCACAGTTGCATGATGGCGATGGAATGGCAACAAGCAACAGTAACAAGAGCTTCTTATACGTTATCAGAACAAAGAAAGCTGCATTTTGCCGCAGAAAGGCGTCCATAGTATAATTTTGAGGCATACATAAGGTAATCCACATAAATAGGTATTTTACGATATACTGATAAATAATATGACCCTTTCCATTTACTTTTCGTTACACGACATTAAAGATCCATATAAGTCAGGATTATGCATGGCTATTGCCTTCAATCTCATCATCGTCTCCAGTCTAGGTCCATAAATTCTTACATCCTGACATTTCAATGACTTTACTTTTCACTACCACACTATCACGTATAAGCATACTGACCATATATTTGGTGACCTGTTCCCCTATTGATCCAATCTTCCTCTATGCACATCTACTGAAGTTGGTAGGAGACATGATCTCATTTTTCATCCTCCATTTAGTACATTTTATTAGCTCTTTTGTAAAAGTTGAATCTTCTCTAACTTTCAACAAAATAGCTGTTAGAGACAACATGGCTGCTCAGTATATTATGGCTGACCATTCTCTTACAGTATGGATATAGGCAGGAAGGAATGGAGTATGAAGGAACAGGTTTGGGCCTGTTCACACAGGAGGTGCAGGTAGACAGAGCCGCAGGAGTGCGGAGCAGGCGGAGCCGCAGGAGTGCGGAGCAGGCGGAGTCGCAGGAGTGCGGTGCAGGCGGAGCCGCAGGAGTGCGGTGCAGGCAGAGCCGCAGGAGTGCGGAGCAGGCAGAGCCGCAGGAGTGCGGAGCAGGCAGAGCGGCTAGGGAGCTGTGCAGACAGAGCGGCTAGGGAGCCGTGCAGACAGAGCTGCAAGCGTGCAGATGCACAGATAAAGCTGCGAGCGTGCAGATGCACAGATAGAGGACACAAGGAAAGACACGGCAGGGAAGGAACCACAAACAAGGAGACTGACAGACAGAGGTAAGACTGAGTTCAGACAGAGGCACAGGGACAAAGACACAAGGACCAGGATATTCTGCCTCCTGGCAGGCAGACAGAGTACGGACAAGGTACAGGGAACAAGACTCAAGGGCCAGGATATTCAGCCTCCTGGCAGGCGGACAAGGTACAAAGCAAGACTAGAGTAATCCTCCAGAGAAGGAGACACACAGAACAGGGCCTGGCTTCCTCAGCAGCGAGATACTAACTGAGTATAGACATTGCACAGGCCATGTTTCAGTGGGAGTGGCGAAACTAAATAGTCAAGGGCTCCAGGTGATTGGTAAGGGACATATTACCCAGGTGCACCCTGACTGCATAAGAACCAGAGAGTTCAGGCACCGCCCCCCTATACACACAGTCATGAAACATGGAGAGCAAGCAGGAAAACAAGAGGCATAGCACATGGAGCTCAGGGCTGGCAACAGACAGATTTCACAGCATGGCTTGAAGCAGAAAGTAAGTTGGTGCGGGGGGGATGGGAGGCCATGCAGTGACGCCAGCAGGGTTGTTACAGTGATGAGCGAGCAGTAAAACTGCTTGGACGCTCAGTACTCGAAACGAGCACGTCGGACTGCTCGGGTGCTCGATAGGAGTACCAAGCAAAATGTAAGTTAATGAAACAGTCAAACATTTTTCTGGGAGACTTTTACTCCATGGCCAGGCAGGAGAGAAAGAGAAAGATGCTCCAGTCCCTGTGATGAGCTAGCCACAGCAACACAGAGGAACTCTGGAGACATCCTCTGTGCTGCTGTTGCTGGCTCTCCTGACATCCTCTGTGCTGCTGTTGCTCGCTCTCCTGACATCCTCTGTGCTGCTGCGGCTGGCTCTCCTGACATCCTCTGTGCTGCTGCAGCTGGCTCTCCTGACATCCTCTGTGCTGCTGTGGCAGGCTCTCTTGCCTTCCTCTGTGCTGCTGTAGTACATGTGCCGACTGGGGGGATGGTCCGTTTCGGCTGCGAACAGACGGGAGACAGACGCAGAAATCCATTCAATCAGGTCCAAACTTTATTGGGTGTCCTCTTGACATCCACAGCAGACACAACAGCTTCTGCTCCCTGGCCTGGGTACTTGCCACCTTCCTTCAGCTTCTGTTCGAGAAGACCCCTTGGTTCCTTCACTGAGACTGTGGCTGCCGTTATGCCCACGGCCACAGCACTTCCCCATCCGAGTCTGTCTGCTGCAACACCTAGTCACTCTTCAGTGTCCAGCTGTGCTGTACCCCAGACCTCCGTTAGTCACTGCCGTCCTATCCAGCAGCTCTCCTCTCAGGGCCACCCCCTTCTCCTAGTCACCGTCTCTTTCTCTTCTGTCTTTCTTGAGCTTCTCCATCCTCTTGTGAGCTCTTCCTGCTTCTCTCTTCCTCCTGGGTGTCTGCCCTTCCCCTGGGACTCTCCTTCCTTATATCTCCTCTTTCTGGAATCCCGTTCTCAGTCCCGTAACTCCGCCCACCATGACTATGCGGTTTCCCTAACCTAAGGCTTGCTGTTAAGTCCTTCTCTCACTACTCTATGTCCCCATCTTGTGGCCAAAATCCGGTACTACATCATCTTTCACTAATTCTAGCTGTTATCACCACACATATACATACAAGTCAGAATAAAGCATTATATACATCATCTCTTTCACATTCCCCTCTTTATCAGACAGGTCCATAGGTCAGTCCACCCCCTACATACTCCCTTCCTTTGACCATTGTCATTTCTGACAATCCCGTTGTCACGGTCACGTGTGTCTGGACGCAGCGAGTACCGCAAGGCGAACCCATATGACACACGTGACCCTGGATACACCGCCTCCAGTGGGGCGAATTTAAATAATAAGACGTGCAGCTGGATACGCTGCCTCCAACAGGCGAATTTAGGTATTACACGTAAATCTGGAAACCCCGCCTCCAGTAAGGCAAATTTAAATAATAAAGGGGGAACCTGGGTAACATTAACAATGGTGGGCCCTGCAATAGGGAATAGGGAAGTGGAGACCTCCTGAACTCCCCTGAGCCAGTGTCCCTGCACTCCTAACGTTCCCTATGCCGGTTCCGGACATCCTCTGTGCTGCTGTGGCAGGGACTCTGGAGGAGACTGTTGGCTGATGTAGATGAGAGCTCACAGAACCCAGCTGACAGAGGAGTCCCTGCGTTCCCAGTGGGGGAATTCCCAGCATCAGGGCAGCGCATGGCTCATATTCAAATGAGCTTCATACAGGGACCAGCGTACTCGAGCACCATGTGATACTCAGCACTATTTGGCACTTGATTGAGCACGCAAAAGCCTGATCGAGTATCAAGCAGTGCCGAGCACGCTCGCCTATCACTAAATTTTTAATAAAAATTATTCTTGCCATTAGGTTTAATTAAAAAAAAAATCTGCACTGTTTGCCTTCTATAGCCTCGGTCCGTGAGCTCTGATAAGAAAGTGGAACTTTGCAATTATAAATCAGCAGAGAGTAGCTCAAAAGAAGGAAGACAAGCACAAGCTCGCTGATGGGTTCTCAGCTAACTCATTTGGCATCCAACAATAAATGGTGCAACCTAGAGACTCTGGAGAGCAAACAGTGCTACATTTTGAATTAATCTCATTTGCAAAAATGATTTTTAGCTAAAAATAGACACATTCATAAAGGACTTGTCCCCAGATCAAAAGTGGCCAAATTAGGCAATTTTGCCCTCATTTTATTACAACTGGTCTTTTTACTTTTTTTTATTTATTGCTAACTTTTGTGATCTTTACCAACAGGATGATGCTCACAGGATTCTCTGGTGGTGCGTGTTTGGACTGCGCTGCATTATTACCTTGTGAGCACCGACCCTATGGAAAAGACCATAAAAATTAATATCTAAATAAAAAGGCCAATGCCTTTGGAACCTAATGGCAACTAATAATTAAAAAAAAAAATTAATAATAATCACGGGGCCACTGGGAATAAATTAAGAGTAAAAACTGGCTACTTTTGACCAAGTCCTCTCTAGGTTAAAAAAAACAACAACAATGCCCTGGAGTGTGTCCATATCTTTTGATGACCAAAGTGTTTTTGTGGTTTTGCCCACATATTTTTTTCTAATCGATAATGACACATAGGACTGTTTTTTGTTGTTGTTTTTTTAACCCTGTGTCTGATATATTTTTTAATATTATGGCTAATGTGTACAGATTAATAGATTTATTTTTTTTACATTTTTAATTTATTTTATTGGACATTTTAACAAATAAAACAAAGTATCCGTTCCCTATTTTGCTTCAGATAGAATATGTATAGTCCTGAGTTATGGGCTGGCTACAGTTTTTGCTGGTGTGGAAAGACATGGTTGTTTTTTTATTTATAGTTGTATTTTATCCAAACGCTAAAAACATATGTGTACTAATATTTCAACATTTTCAGGTATCTGTTTGCTCTACAAATAAAAAAGGATTTGGCCTCTGGGAAATTACCTTGTAATGATAACAGCGGTGCCTTAATGACGTCATATGTACTTCAGGGTAAGGAAAATACTTTGTCTTTGTAGATCCTATCCAAACATGAATGCTGCGTCTGTGTGTCAAATTAAAAAGTAAGACTTGTCAACAGTGGCCTTTCAATGACAATGAGACTTAAAAAGAGCTAGTTTTTTTTTCATATATTGTAGCGGAATTGGGCGATTACGAGGAAGAGACGGCCAGAAAACACGTGGAACAGAATCAGTACTTGCCAAATCAGGAATATCTGGACAACAAGATCCTCAAGTATTACCAGCGGCACGTGTAAGTAATTTTTTTAAAAGGTGCCGTCATCAGAAAATGATCTATTGTTTAAATTAGATGTTGCATTAGTTCTACACATATTTTTTGTATTTAACTGTTTTTATTGGTTTGGAAGTTTTAATAAGGGGAGGAGTGAGGAGGGAAATGTAAGGTTTTAGGAAAAGGGGGAGGGGGGTACATATATTTTTTAAACATTTGGCAAGGGGTTGTTTTTCCCTAAAATCCCAATCTCTATTAAAAATAAAAATTAGAATCGGAAATCTTGTCATTTTTACACTGGTTACTGGGGCGTTTTTAGACTCTTAACTTCCTGTTTCAGGAAACAATACATGTACATAGCCACAATGCACAGACTCTGACCCTATCTTTTGAAGTGTGTAATGTGCAAGTGCAAACGTCGTTGTAGAGGAAGAGGAACAGGGTCGGCTGTGATACGTCCAATTGTGAATGGTGTATCCTGTCTCATCAGCTGCGTATAGTACTATAACTTTTCATTGTAATCCTGGCTCTCTTAAAGGGGTTGACCATCAGATATTAAAGATGGTGTTGTGTCAACATCCACATACAGTCTCCTCTTCTATGCGGCATTATCACAGGCTGATTATGCAAACTCTGTATTACAGGGGGAAATCTCCTGCAGAATCAGATATGCAGCTGCTGGACATAGCTCGTAAGTTGGACATGTTTGGAATACGACCGCACCAGGCTATTGATGGAGAGAACTTGCAAATCAACCTGGCGGTGGCTCATATGGGTGTTCTGGTTTTACGGGTCAGTAATAAAAAATAAAAAGATTGAAAAAATAAATCAACTGCAAGTACCATGTTACACAGTAATGAAAAGGGACATGTCTGGGTTTTTCAGGTTTTTTTTTTTGTGGACTGAATTCCAAAAATTCCTGGGAAACACTGAGCCATTTCTACATGAGATTCCATACTGTTAATCTTTGTGTTTAGATTTCCCATTGTTTAGAGAGGAGAACCCTAGTCTGTTCGCTAATCTGGCACAAGCGACAACTTCATGTAAAAATGAAAAAAAAAAACACCAGGCGCACAGCAATCTAATATAACAAGGGGTGCAATAACGGTAGTGAAACAATAAGTGACACGGAACAAAAAGGCACTACTGTAAGAAAATGCACACCACAAATGATTTGATTAAAGCAATATAATAGTACAAGCTTTACTGGCACACAGAAATATTAAAACACAATTAAAACCAAAAACACATGTCTACTCAGAAACATAGCTATCAACCCAATAAGTTCCCCTGACGAAGCCCTGCTTTTCAGGGCGATACGCGTGGGGCCATGTTTCTTTTCTACTCAAAACTCTGATTCGGGGGGTTTTGGCCCTGCTGCATACACTGCATATGTGGTAACTTAACCTTTTATTTCTTTCAGGCTCTCATGGGGCCGTTGTCTCCACTATGTCATTAGCAATTCCAGTTATTGTGCTGGCTTGCGTTTTTTCTTGTGAGGGGGACTCCGCATCATGGGGGTTGTCCCCTCCTATTCATGTGGGTTAAACCAGGTTTCTATTTTCCTGGGTTCTATATGTATTATATGCCTCATGAGCCATTAGTTGTAGGGTTTGCATTTTTCCAGATATGTGCCATGCATCTTGAACTTATTGGGTTGATAACTATGTTTCTCAGTAGACATGTGTTTTTGTTTTTAATTGTGTTTTAACATTTCTGTGTGCCAATAAATCTTGTACTATTATATTGCTTTAATCAAATCATTTGTGGTGTGCATTTTCTTACAGTAGTGCCTTTTTTGCCAAGCGACAACTTCAGACGCAAAAAGAAAAAGATTGAAAGCTACCATATCCGCTGTGGGTTCAGATACTTCCACCTTCATTGTAAATGTTACAGTGGTTGTCCAACTTTTGGGACAAGATGGACAGTTTTGTTTTGTTTTTTTTGTTTCACTGAAATGCATGTACTTGGGGCTAGAAAGCAAATTTGCAATTGAGCTTTTAATTAAAAATGTTGCACTGTTTTGTCTTTTTTTCTGCACATTCAATATTGATGCGGTTTGAGGTCATAAATCAAGAAAAAAAAACAGATAGATAAGTCACCTATAAGACTGTCAGAAGAGCTCACCGATGACTTCTCCGTTAACTCATTCTGCAGCTAGGAACACAGAAGCTACAGAAGGAAAACGGTGCATGATTTTTAATGAAAACCAATTGTAAAAATAATAGAAGAAACTAAAAAAAAGAGAGAGAAAAAAAGTCCCGGTTGATCAACAAAATCACTGTGACTTGTTGGATAAAAAAAAATCCTGACTCTCGAGATCGGTTGCCTACAAATTGAATTGTTGGAAGACTTCCATGTACGCGGCTTGAATCACCTTACACAAAAAACAATTGGGCCTTCTCGCATTTCCGTGAATGAGTTAGATTGTACATGGACCTCCACTATCACAAGGTAATGTACAGTATGTTGGGCACATTGATACTGTGCAGAGGGCATCCATCAATCGACTGGCAGGGAAGGATATCAAGCCTTTCATTTCATTCTTTCCGGTAAAATGAATCCAAGCTCTGTACGGTCAGTAAAGGATAGGTAATGAGGAATGAGGTTTAGAAAAACTTCACAAATGTTATCACCCAAATTACATCAGTGTTTGTTTGTTAATTCCTGGAGAACACAAGCTCCTCAGTGTCTTAGAGACGACTTCAAGAATTTGTACATCCACAGCCCAACATGTCCATAAAATCAAAACTTTATTGTAGAGCAATCCTTTAAAATGTTAATACATAAAACAGTTGATTGGTGTGAAAGACAATCCAACATGCGGCGCGTTTCGGACCACATTGGTTCTTCGTATGTTACGCTTTAACCGATTGCATTCATACTATTTTGAAACCTTCTAACATCAACACTGAACCAAAGCACTTTGTGCAAGATGATATGGACCCTAATTAAGCCTTAATTCACAGAAAAAAATGGTTGGGATAAAAAACGAGCACAAAAATATGCTGCTAACCATCTAAATAAAAAACTCAAAAATACATAATAAGGGTAGGCATTATAGTAGCACCGTAAACACAAATATTGAAGTTACATACATGAATGTAACACAGGCACATTAAGTCGGGGCCTTGGAATAGCAAGAACACTAAGAGCTGTGCCATATACACGTTTGCCTGATGTTAGCCTATTTACAGCGGCAGACTGCGCTTCATATGGGCACTGAACGATCTGTAGCAGATGGCCATAGGATGCCATTGTTCTCAAAAGCATGAGTCCAGTCTTGATATGCTGCATAGAACGACGATCTGTTGTGAAAACTAAAAGATCATTTCACACGAACAAGTGTTATTCTCATTCATCAGGTGATCATGAAACGAGCATTCTTTAACCCCTTCACTACCAAGGGTGGTTTGCACGTTAATGACCGAGTCAATTTTTACAATTTTGACCACTGTCCCTTTATGAGGTAATAACTATGAAACGCTTCCATGAATCCCGGTGATTCTGACACTGTTTTCTCGTGACATATTGTACTTCATGTTAGTGGTAAAATTTCATTCAAATAACTTGCGTTTATTTGTGAAAAAAACGGAAATTTGGTGAAAATTTTTTAAATTTCGCAATATTCCAAATTTGAATTTTTATGCCCTTAAATCACAGAGATATGGCACACAAAAAACTTGATAAGTAACATTTCCCACATGTTTACTTTACATCAGCACAATTTTGGAACCAAAATTTTTTTGTTGTTAGGAAGTTATAAGGGTTAAAAATTGACCAGTGATTTCTCATTTTCGCAACACCATTTTATTTTTAGGACCACATCACATTTGAAGCCACTTTGCGGGATGTATATGATAGAAAATACCCAAAAGTGACACCATTCTAAAAACTGCACCCCTTAAGGTGCTCAAAACCACATACAAGAAGTTTATTAACCCTTTAGGTGCGTCACAGGAATTTTTTGAATATTTAAAAAAAAATTAACATTTAACTTTTTTTCACAAAAAAAATACTTCAGGTTCAATTTTTTTTATTTTACCAAGGGTAACAGGAGAAATTGGACTGCAACAGTTATTGTGCAATTTGTCTTGAGTACGCTGATACCCGATATGTGGGGGGAATCACTGTTTTGGCGCATGGCAGAGCTCAGAAGGGAAGGAGCGCCATTTGACTTTTTCAATGCAAAAGTGGCTGGAATTCAGATCGGACACCATGTCGCATTTGGAGAGCCCCTGATGTGCCTAAACAGTGGAAACCCCCCACAAGTGACCCCATTTTGGAAACTAGACCCCCCAAGGAACTTATCTAGATATGTGGTGAGAACTTTGAACCCACAAGGGCTTCACAGAAGTTTATAACGTACAGCGGTACAATTAAAAAATCATATTTTTTCCACAAAAATGATCTTTTCACCCCCAATTTTCATTTTACCAAGTGTAACAGGACCCTAAAAGTTATTGTGCAATTTGTCCTGAGTACGCTGATACCCCACATGTTGGGGTAAACCACTATTTGGGTGCAAGGCAGAGCTCGGAAGGGAAGGAGCGCCATTTGACGTTTTTGACTGGAATTGAGATCGGACACCATGTCGCGTTTGGAAAGCCCCTGATGTACCAAAACAGTGGAAACCCCACACAAATGACACCATTTTGGAAACTAGACCCCCCAAGGAACTTATCTAGATGTGTGGTGAGAACTTTGAACCCCCCCAGTGCTTCACAGAAGTTTATAATGCCTGGGCGTGAAAATAAAAAAATCTTATTTTTTCCACAAACATGATCTCTTAGTCACCAACTTTTTTATTTTCCCAATGGTACCAGGAGAAATTGGACCCCAAAAGTTGTTGTACAATTTGTCCTGAGTATGCTGACACCCCATATGTGGGAGAAAACTACTGTATGGGCACATGTCGGGGCTCGGAAGGGAAGTAGTGACGTTTTGGAATGCAGACTTTGATGGAATGGTCTGCTGGTGTCATGTTGCTTTTGGAGAGCCCCTGATGTACCTAAACAGTGGAAATGCCCCACAAGTGACCCTATTTTGTAAACTAGACCCCCTAAGGAACTTATCTAGATGTGTGGTGAGCACTTTGAACCCCCAAGGGCTTCACAGAAGTTTATAATGCCCGGGCATGAAAATAAAAAAATCGTATTTTTTCCACAAACATGATCAATTAGTCCCCAATTTTTTTATTTTCCCAAGGGTACCAGGAGAAACTGGACCCCAAAAGTTGTTGTCCAATTTGTCCTGAGTACGCTGATACCCCATATGTGGGAGAAAACTACTGTATGGGCACACGTCCAGGGGAAGAGTCTTGAGGAGATCATTTGCATATTCCCAGTGCCTTCTGGGATAAGTGAAGAGTCTCCGCGAGCTCAACGATCACTGGGTTTTGGCCGTTGCAGCTGAAAAGAGGAAATCGGAAAACCAGGGGAAGAGTCTTGAGGAGATCATTTGCATATTCCCAGTGCCTTCTGGGATAAGTGAAGAGTCTCCGCGAGCTCAACGATCACTGGGTTTTGGCCGTTGCAGCTGAAAAGAGGAAATCGGAAAACCAGGGGAAGAGTCTTGAGGAGATCATTTGCATATTCCCACTGCCTTCTGGGATAAGTGAAGAGTCTCCGCGAGCTCAACGATCACTGGGTTTTGGCCGTTGCAGCTGAAAAGAGGAAATCGGAAAACCAGGGGAAGAGTCTTGAGGAGATCATTTGCATATTCCCAGTGCCTTCTGGGATAAGTGAAGAGTCTCCGCGAGCTCAACGATCACTGGGTTTTGGCCGTTGCAGCTGAAAAGAGGAAATCGGAAAAACCGCGCGCCTATCGGCGTGCGAATGTTGGCTCATCTTTCATCGTTTTTAAGAAATCTCAAGATGGAAGAGGCCAGGAGCCATTTGGTGAGCTGCATTTCTTGCTACATGTTCACAGACTTACCAGTGGAAAAGCCAAACTTCACATGCCACAAATGCAAGCTTGTGTCCCTGTTGGAGGAAAAGTTGCAAAATCTCGAAGAGAGGTTGGCTACGTTGAAGATCATTAAGGAAGGTGAAGAGTTCTTGGACAGAGCAGAATTATCTCTTCATGTTACAGAAAGAGAAGAAATTCGAAGTGCACCTGAAGAAACAGAGGAATGGAGACATGTGACCCAGAGAAGCAGGAGGATCAGGAGGCAGTCAGCACCCATACTGCTCAGAAACCAGTACCAGGCTCTCACGCAGGAAAATGATGAAGAAATACATCAGGATAAGACTTTGCCAACAAACAGCAACCTTGTACGCCTTCAGAGTCCTCCTGGATGGAGAAAGAAAAATGTTGTGAAGAAGAAACGGAGAGTGGTGGTCATGGGGGATTCCCTGTTGAGAGGAACAGAGGCCGCTATCTGCAGACCGGATATAACTTCAAGAGAAATGTGCTGTCTTCCAGGTGCAAAAATTAAAGATGTGTCTGACAGGATATCAGGACTCTTCAGACCTACAGATGACTACCCATTCCTGCTACTACATGTGGGGACAAATGACACCGCAAGAAACGACCTGGAAACCATCTGCAGAGACTTTGAAGACTTAGGCAAGAAAGTGAAAGAACTGGGAGCGCAGGTGGTCTTCTCTTCCATCCTCCCAGTGGATGGCCATGGAACAAGGAGGTGGAATAAGATTCTGCAGGTGAACAACTGGCTACGTCGATGGTGCCGTCAGCAACGATTTGGATTTCTGGATCACGGAGTGAACTACTTATACGATGGACTACTTGCTAGAGATGGGGTGCACCTTACGAAGACTGGAAAGCATGTATTTGGAAGTCGCCTTGCTACACTTGTAAGGAGAGCTTTAAACTAGAACAACATGGGAAGGGAAGCAAAAGACCAGAAAAAGCCATACACCTGACAAATGCTATTGAGAACTCTGCTAATAGAAGTGGAAAGGAAGAACAAAGACGAAAGAATCTAATTAATAAAAATATTGGAGAAAGAGAAACCAATCACAAACTAAAATGTTTCTATACTAATGCACAAAGCATGGGCAACAAACAAGGAGAATTGGAACTACTAACACAGGAAAAGAAATATGATGTCATTGGAATCACTGAAACTTGGTGGGACGATACACATGATTGGAATACAAGACTAGAAGGATACAACTTATTTGCAAGAAACAGACTTGATAAACGAGGAGGGGGTGTTGCATTGTATGTTAGAAACGCGTATATCTGCACAGAGATTGAAGCTTCAGAGACTGGGAGTTCTGTGGAAACTGTTTGGATAAGAATACAAGGACAGAACAATGGAAAGGACACCATTGTAGGCATTTACTACAGGCCGCCTGTGCAAGCTGAAGATATGGATAAACTCTTTATGCATCAAATGGCCAAGTTCTCCAAAAAATATGACATAGTTGTCATGGGAGATTTCAACTATCCAGACATTTGTTGGGAATCTCTCTCAGGCAAAACTAACAGGTCAAGGAAATTCTTATCCTCTCTTGCTGACAACTTTATCTTCCAAAAGGTAGGGGAGAAAACAAGGGGAACTGCTACCTTGGATCTAATCCTTATAAACAGGGAGGAAATGGTTGAGGAGGTAAAAGTGGCTGGAACCCTAGGAGGTAGCGACCATGCTATTTTAGAATTTTGGATAACTAGAGGCGGAAGACCTGTGAAGACTCAGACGTCAAGGTTAGATTTCAGAAAGGCAGATTTTAAGGGATTCAGAAAGATAATTGGAGGGATCCAATGGCTGGATATCCTTAAAGACAAAAATGTCCAGGAAGGATGGGAAATCTTGAAAAATGAAATTCTCAAAGCACAGTTGTTAACAATTCCGAAAAGAGGGAAGAATAGGAAGCATTTAAGGAAACCAGGATGGGTGAACACAGAACTTAAGCACATGCTAAAAAGGAAGAAAAAAATGTTTATAAAATGGAAAGAGGGAGGCATATCTAAAGAAGAATATAATCCTGTCTGCAGAATCTGCAGGGCACAAATCAGATTAGCTAAAGCTGAAAATGAATTGAGGCTTGCAAGAGATGTCAAAAGCAATAATAAAGGATTTTGGGGATATGTCAAAAGTAAAAGAAAAGTCAAAGATGCTATAGGATTTTTACAGGATGAAAATGATGAAATGGTAAGACAGGATGTTGAGAAGGCTGAACTTTTAAATTCCTATTTTGCATCTGTTTTCTCTCAGAAAGGAAATGTAACATCAACTGTTATTCACTGTCCTATTAAGGGAATAGAAGAATCCAGGATATCTATAAACAGAAAGATAGTGAGGAAACACTTAGCTAACCTAAATGAATTCAAGTCTCCAGGTCCAGATGAATTACACCCCAGAGTACTGAAGGAGATAGCAGAAGAAATTTCTGAACCACTCTCCATAATCTTTGAAAATTCTTGGAGAACAGGAGAAGTGCCAGAAGACTGGAGAAGAGCAAATGTTGTTCCTATCTTCAAAAAGGGGAAGAAGGTGGACCCAGGCAACTATAGGCCGGTGAGTCTGACTTCTATACCAGGAAAGATCTTTGAACAAATTATTAAACAACATGCAAGTCAATACCTGGATAAGAATGAAGTGATCAAACAGAGTCAGCATGGGTTTGTAACTAATAAGTCATGTCAGACTAACTTAATTTCCTTCTATGACGGTATCACTGATTGGGTGGATCAAGGAAATGCTGTAGATATAGTATATCTTGACTTCAGCAAAGCATTTGACAAAGTCTCTCATACAATCCTTATTGAAAAAATGACTAAGTATGGAATGGACAAGGCAACTGTTAGGTGGATTCATAGCTGGCTTAGTGATCGGACCAAAAGAGTGGTCGTAAATGGCTGCACATCCAGTTGGAAGAATGTCTCAAGTGGGGTACCACAGGGCTCTGTCCTGGGCCCTGTATTGTTCAACATCTTTATCAACGATTTAGATGAAGGAATTGAGGGTAAACTGATTAAATTTGCTGATGACACAAAGCTAGGAGGGATAGCTAATACTAGAGAAGAGAGAGAGAGGATTCAGAAAGATTTAAATAAACTGGAGAAGTGGGCAGTAACTAACAGAATGGTTTTTAACAGGGAGAAATGCAAAGTACTACATCTGGGCAATAAAAATGAAAAAAGCATATATAGAATGGGAGGAATAGGGCTAAGTGACAGCACATGTGAAAAAGACTTGGGTATACTAATAGATCACAGACTGAATATGAGTCAACAGTGTGATGCAGCAGCAAAAAAGGCAAATGCAGTTCTAGGATGTATTAACAGAAGCATACAGTCTAGATCACGTGAAGTCATTATTTCCCTCTACTCCTCTTTGGTCAGACCTCATCTGGAATATTGTGTCCAGTTTTGGGCACCACATTTTAAAAAAGACATCAACAAACTGGAGCAAGTTCAGAAAAGAGCGACCAGAATGGTGACCGGTCTGCAAACCCTGTCTTATGAGGAAAGGTTGCAGGATTTGGGAATGTTTAGTTTGCAAAAGAGAAGACTGAGAGGAGACTTAATTGCTGTCTACAAATATCTAAAGGGCTGTCACATTGTAGAAGGATCAACTTTATTCTCATTTGCACAAGGAAAGACTAGAAGCAATGGGATGAAACTGAATGGGAGGAGACACAGATTAGATATTAGAAAAAACTTTTTGACAGTTAGAGTGATCAATGAGTGGAACAGGCTGCCACGAGAAGTGGTGAGTTCTCCTTCAATGGAAGTCTTCAAACAGAGGCTGGACAGACATCTGACTGGGATGATTTAGCGAATCCTGCTTTGAGCAGGGGGTTGGACCAGATGGCCCAGGAGGTCCCTTCCAACTCTACGATTCTATGATTCTATGATTCTACGTCGGGGTTTGGAAGGGAAGTAGTGACGTTTTGGAATGCAGACTTTGATGGAATGGTCTGCGGGTGTCGTGTGTGTTTGGAGAGCCCCTGATGTACCTAAAGTATTGAAACTCCCCACAAGTGACCCCATTTTGGAAACTAGACCCCCCATGGAACTTATCTAGATGTGTGGTGAGCACTTTGAACCCCCAAGTGCTTCACAGAAGTTTAAAACGCCCGGGCGTGAAAATAAAAAAATCATTTTTTTCCACAAAAATGATATTTTTGCCACCAATTTTTTATTTTCCTAAGGGTAACAGGAGAAATTGGACCCCAAAAGTTGTTTTGCAATTTGTCCTGAGTAGGCTGATACCCCATATGTGGGGGTAAAACACTGTTTGGGCGCATGGCAGAGTTTGGAATGAGCACCATTTGACTTTTTCAACGCAGAATTGGCCGGAATTGAGATCAGACGCCATGTTGCATTTGGAGAGCACCTGATGTGCCCAAACAGTGGAAACCCCTAATTCTAACTCCAACCCTAACCCCAACACACCCCTAACCCTAGCCCTAACCCTAGCCCTAACCCTAGCCCTTGCCCTAATGGGAAAATGGAAATAAATACATTTTCTTTTAATTTTATTATTTTTCCCTAACTAAGGGGTGATAACGGGGGGTTTGATTAACTATTTATGGCGGTTTTTATTTTTGGCAGCTGTCACACGCTAAAAGACACTTTTTATTATAAAAATAGTTTTTGCATCACCACATATTGAGAGCTATAATTTTTCCGTATTTTGACCCATCGAGTCATGTGAGGTCTTATTTTTTGCGGGACGAGTTGTCGTTTTTATTGGTACCATTTTCGGGCACATGACATTTTTTGATCGCTTTTTATTTTGTTTTTTGGGACGCAGAATATACAAAAACCAGCGTTTCATGAATTTCTTTTGGGTGGTGTGTTTACGCCGTTCCGGGTGCGGTAAAATTGATAAAGCGGTTTTATTCTTCGGGTCACTACGGTAACAGCGATACCTCATTTAGGTCTTTTTTATGTTTTGGCGCTTTTATGCTATGAAAACAATTTTATATAAAAAATAATTATTTTTGCATCGCTTTGTTCTGCGAGCTATAACCTTTTTATTTTTTCGCTGATGATGCTGTATGGCAGCTCGTTTTTTGCAGGACAAGATGACGTTTTCAGCGGTACCATGGATATTTATATGCGTCTTTTTGATCGCGCGTTATTGCACTTTTTGTTCAGCGGTATGATAATAAATCATTATTTTTTGCTTCGTTTTTTAATTTTTTAAGGGGTTCATTTAAGGGGTTAACTATTGGGACATTTTTATAGGGCGGGTCGTTACGGACCCGGCAATACCAAATATGTGTACTTTTATTGTTTTGGGGTTTTTTTATTTCCAAAAAATGAATTTATTGGGGAATATTTTTTTTTTTTTTTTTTAATTTATTTAGCGATTTTTTTAAAATTATTTTTACACTTTTTTTCTTTTTTTTTACTTTATTACAATGTCTCAGGGGGGACATAACTGTCCTGTGACAGATCGCTGATCTGTCACATCACAGATCACTGTGACAGATCAGCGATCTGTCACAGGCAGTCCAGAAGGCTTCCTCATGCCTGCGCTTTGCAGGCACTGAGGAAGTCAGCTCCCTGCAGGCCCCCGGAGGTCCCCGCCGCAATATTCGATCCGGGGACCTGCAGGGAAAGAGCCCCCCGCAGCAGTGCTGCACATTGCGCTGCCGTGGGGGGCTCAGGGAAGCACGGAGGGAGCCCCCTCCCTGCCGATGCTTCCCTTTAACCCCCGGTACACCGCGATCGTGTTTGATCGCGGTGTGCAAGGGGTTAACGTGTCGGGGGCGGTCCGTGACCACCCCTGTCACATTGTGCCGGGTGTCAGCTGTGATAATCAGCTGACACCCGGCCGCGATCAGCGGCGCTCACCACGTGGGTGCCGCTGATCGCTGTGACGGAATATTCTGTCCATGGTAATTAGGTCCAGGGTCACATGGACAGAATATTACGTCCATTGTAGGTAAGGGGTTAAGGAAACCTGAGAACAGGTTTTTGCTAGCTAATCTGAGTGCAGCACGATGTAGTTGAAGGAACCCTGATTTCAGCAATATGACACTTACTGACCTGCTAGGTGTAGTTTTTATGAAATCACTGTTTTATCAGCATGAGATTATCACAAGGAGACTACTAGGCTTGTTGACAGTTAGTCCAACCCCATCCACACCATTGCTTGTCAGCTTTCTGCCTATGCGCAGTATACACAAAAATCTGCCAATCAGTGGTGTGGGCGGGATTACACAGAGCTCAGCATTTAGAGAACTGCTAGATCTGCAGTGAAAAAAAAGTTGTTGTTTTTTTAAATCAAAACTACAGCAAGCATCCCAGAAAGTAGCACATCAATGAAATAAGGGTCTAATTTTCCCACTTCATTATGGAGTCAGGACTTTATTGTGGCTGATATATATGCAATTGGCATTACAAAAATGCAATTCACTCTGCAATTTGAGCTTATATGGGAGTTTCTGTGTTCGAGAACAGAGGCTGCCCCGCTTCTCATACAGAATTGTATCTCATGCTATGGTTAATGTTCTTGCTATTCACAGACTCTACTTATCGTGTCTTTTACATGTTTGTAACTTTGATATTTATGTGTCTGAGTGCTATTACAGTGCCGATTTTAATTATGTATTTAGGTTTTGTGTTTATATGGTTAGCCGCATATTTTTGTGCTTTTCTATCCCAACAGTTTTTCCTCTGTGAATTGAAGGCTTACCAGGGATTGTATTACCTTTCAACGGATGATTTTAAGTCACTATAGATGTTAGAAGGTTTGGAAATGGTAGGAATGCCATTTGTATGTCATGCCATGACAAAATGCTAGTGTGGTTCAAAACTCGTCACGTGTTGAATTTTTTTCCACCTCACTCAATGGCTCTGTGTAATAACTTAATGGACCGATCGACAATAAAATGTAGATTTTGCTGGAGATGAGCGGATCGGTCAGAATTCAAGTTCCCCTATTTGCACAGATTTTAATGAGAAATTCGACTGCAGAAATGTTATTCTCCCGGAATTAAATGTCCTTATTATATTCTGGAGCCTCTACAGACCCCAAAGTGCCCATGCCCATATTCCAATCATACAGACCCCACAGTATAATTAAAGTAAGATGTAAAAAATAATCTATACTTATACTCACCTGTCAGGTCCCTCCACTCCTCACTGTCACTTGTCCAGTGTTTGCCCATCTTCTGATCATCGCTATGAACGTTAAATCCCTGGACCTCCTCGCACAAGCCCGAGATGGTCTTGTGACACCGCACACAAGGTCATGACATTACTGCATGCACAGAACCATCCCATGCCTCATCAGAGCCAGAAGTGTTGGCTTAGCATGATGAGAAGAAGATGTGATGATGACTGGATGGGTGAAAGTGAAGAGCGGAGACCGGATGGGTGAAAGTGAAGAGCGGAGACCGGATGGGTGAAAGTAAAGAGCGGAGACTGGATGGGTGAAAGTGAAGAGTAGAGAACAGATGGGTGAAAGTGAAGACCGGATGGGTAAAGTGAACAGCGGAGACCAAATAGGTGAAAGTGAAGAACAAAGATTGGATGGGTGAAAGTGTAGAGCGGAGACCGGATGGATGAAAGTAAAGAGTGGATGGGTAAAGTGGGTAAAGAGTGGAGACCGGATGGGTGAAAGTGAAGAGCGGAGTGGTAGGAGAGGTTATCATAAGGATTATTTTTTTTGAACCATTCGATGGCCCTTTATGGTTCAGCAAAGTGTTGGCCAGCTGAAGCTGCGAGGAAACAAATTAGAAAAAAAAATGACATTTTGGCGAATGTGGATTTTTGTAATATTCAAGTAAAATTCAATTTCATTTGAATATATTTTGCTCATGTCTAGATTTTACGGTTGTGCAGGATTGTTGAGTGATGACTTGAGCATTATCATGTACAAACAATTCAAAGATTGTTTTTTTTTGTGTGGTCTTCCCAGGATGTAATTAAACAATTCCTGAAATACCTCATCACTTTTAGACCTCATTCAGATCAATGATTTTTCTAGTGCACAAAATGGACGATTTTCATCAGTGTTTTTCATCCAAGTGTCTCTTCAGTCTTTGGTCAGTTTTTCCGATCAGTGTTTCATCAGTGATTTTCTAAAATGAAAATAGACTTGAACAGTGTCGGACTGGGGTGCCAAGCACCCACCAGTAACCAACTCCACGGCCCCACTTTTCAGCTACATGCAAATTTGACATTATCGTCAATAACTTTATATAACAACTAGCTGAAAAGCCCGGTGTTGCCCGGGCATAGTAACTAACTGTGGTTAGTTATAACAAATTATAAATGATTATCCTCCATCCCATAGTCCCTTGCCCATATACCCATTATACATATCCTCCATCCCATAGTCCCTTGCCCATATACCCATTATACATATCCTCCATCCCATAGTCCACTGCCCATATACCCATCATACATCTTCCATCCCATAGTCCAGTGCCCATATACCCATCACACATCCTCCATCCCATAGTCCAGTGCCCATATACCCATCACACATCCACTATCCCATAGTCCAGTGCCCATATACCCATCACACATCCACTATCCCATAGTCCAGTGCCCATATACCCATCACACGTCCACTATCCCATAGTCCTGTGCCCAAATACCCATCATACATCCATCAAAATTAAAAAAACACACAAACAGTGCATTCAGACCTCAAATAATGCAAGGAAAACAAGTTCATAATCATTTAGAAACAACAATGCTAATGTTTTAAATCAGGAAGAGTTCAGAAATCAATATTTTGTGGAATAACCATGATTTTTAATCACATGTCCTGGCATGCTTGCCACCAGTCTTTCACACTGCTTTTGGGTGACCTTATGTCACTCCTGGTACAAAAATGTAAGCAGTTCTTGTTTGTTGATGGCTTGTGACTATCCATCTCCTCTTGATTACATTCCAGAGGTTTTCAGATCTGGAGAATGGGCTGCCCATGACAGGGTTATGATGTAGTGGTCTCTTAATTTTTGCCAGAGATGTATATTATATAATAGATTAGATATTTATTATATATGTCTATATTAGATATTTATTATACGGGGCTTTGTGTGTGGAGTGGGTCGGGCTATGTGGAGTGGGCGGTGCTTGACACACACACATGAACTCATTTTTATATATATATAGATGTACTGGGTAGATTGTTAAATTAATAAGATGATGCCTTTGTGCATATTGATTCATGTATATAATGTCAAGTACAGCTCATCTAAGAGGGGGTGACTCACTCTTGCACAGGGGCCCACCGGAGAATTCTCCTGTCTCCTGTCGGCCAGTCCAAGGCTGGAATTGAATGGGTAATATTGATGTGAAATCTTTGATCCAAAACGGACATGTCTCTGCAGTATGATTCTATGATTTTATAATGGACACGTCATCCTCAAAAAACCACAGACATCCATGAAAAATGCAGATAGAACATGTACATGAGAAACGGACGTTTTATTGAAGCCTAATAATTTTTTGTTCACTGCAGTATTTGGATGAATATAACACGGTGGATTGAGTATGCTAAAAAAAAATTTCAACCCATTACTTTTCTTTTACAGGGTAACACCAAGATTAATACCTTTAACTGGGCAACGATTAGAAAGCTGAGTTTCAAAAGAAAAAATTTCCTGATTAAACTTCATCCACATATTGATGTGAGTTAAGAAGAATGTTTGTCATTTTAGTTTCTTTAAAGGGATAGTCCCAGAATTGAAAGTTAAATTCTATCTACAAGATAAGGGCTTACTAACTCATTGTGAGGGAAAAGGATCTTCAAATATGGTTCATGTCATTGCTGGAGAAAACCAAGTGGAGCTCTGCTTTTCTTATGCTAATTACGTTTTTTGTCTAGTCCATGACATCTTTGACTAATGCCATCATCTGCACTTCCGGTCATGTGTAGTGTGTGTACACACCCGAAAAGGGTGTTCGGACATAAGCCCCGAGGGGACCAACGAACCAGTGCCAAAACGCAGTGTAAAAGCAAGTCAAGTTTGAACTCCACCTGCTCTTTCATCAGAGGTTCAGACTGATTGCTCCTTCTGTCCCTCATACTTTATCCTGCAGCTCAGTGAGGAAAATAAATTGGAAAAAATACAAATCATTTCATTCTGGTACAATAAAAATAGAAAGATTATATACTGCAAACATTTTCTTCATTAGCTTGTAGAGGATCAGATCACTTCTCTCTATGTTTGCATTTTCTTGTATCTTGTCTTTTATAGACCTTGTGCAAAGATACTTTAGAGTTCACTATGGTAAGTCGAGATGTCTGTAAAGCCTTTTGGAAGACTTGTGTGGAGTATCATGCCTTCTTCCGCCTATCTGAAGAACCCAAATGTAAGCCAAGACCGTTCCTCTGCAGCAAAGGCTCGAACTTCCGATACAGGTAAAAGACAATTAGTCTAGAGTTACTGGAAAATAATTTCCTTCTAGAATCATCATAATAAAACTTGAAATAAAGGAAAAAGTGAACATGTTGGCGGTCTGGTATAAATTGATGGTGGGTTTTCAAAGTAATATCCTTTACTAGGAGCAACATACCATAATCTGAGTAAATATTGTTTGTAAAAAAAAAAATTGCAAAGGCTCCATAAAGATCATTGTTGTACCACATAACTGTTTATGGACTCTATGCTTGAGAATTCTTAAAATATAATTCTCTGGTCCCTTAAGGGTTACAATTTGCAATTTACATATTAACAATCCACTACATTCTCAAGATTTTAGGGATTTTTACTTTTATTTACTGCTCCCTGCCGATGTTACTGGCCACTGCTGTGGTGACCAAACACATGCAGTGCACACAAGCTCTTTCTATAGAGCTTGTAAGTGCTGCTCTGAAGCTGGCTAAATCATTGGAGCGCACTATTAGCTCCTAATCTAGGCCAGATCCAGTCCTCTTATACAAAGTTGCCCGGAAGAGAGCACAGTTTGTCTGAACTATCAAAGTGGAGTACCCCCACCACCCAAGAGCAGGAAGCCAGGAGGCATGGGATCAGTGTACTCCAGAAGTCAAGATGGGACAACCCATTTTAAACATGAAACTAGTCAAGTGTCATGTGTGTAAATATCTATGTGTTGAATACTGAGCTAAACACCATGGCCTAGTCTCAAAATGTTTACACAACTCAGAGTTGTGCAAGAATTTTGTGACTTGCCGTTTTCACTACAGTTTCAGTCACATCTGCCAAAACTAGTGGAGCTTGGGAGGGACAGAGGCGCAACGACATCCGTTTGTCAAATTCATGCCCATCTGTGGCGTGAATTATGCCACAAATCTTACGTCAGTTCTTGAATGGAGTAAAATTTATGCCAAGGCATCTGATTTATTAAGAAGAATCTGTTTCACTACATGGCATGCGTTCTCTCATCAAGACCGGCGTGAATAATGCCCAGTCATTCTGAATTGGCCTCTATGTTTTCTTTTATTTCATCTTCAGTGGGAGAACCCAAAAGCAGTTGATTGATTCGTGGACTAAAGGAAAAGCAAAGAATCTTCCCTTTGAAAGGTAACGTGTTACATAACTAAGAGTCACATATCGGCTCACTGGTTAACTCACTTTACAACAGATGTGTCTATTGCAATTCCAGAAAACATTTACAAGCAAACATTCACGAAAGACAATGCAGATCTTCCCCCGACCTCCTGACCGAAGTGGCCAAACAGGTAACACATCCCTAAAATGTATGCAAATCTGCATCTACATCTATACTTCATCTTTAGACGCACTACCTCACCTATAGAATTAAGGAGCACTATGCCGAAAAAATAACAATATTTGGGAATCAATGAATTAATACTGACTATGTTTTCTGTCCATCCTCCAGCCCAATGACTTGCGCCTGCTATACACCAGTAGACCATGCTCTAGGAGCGTCAACAGCGTGGGCTGGGATCCACTTCTAGACAGGCATCGAAGAAACTCGGCCTTTGAAGTAATTTTTTCTTCAGAGGTGGAGCACTCAAAACCAGAGGTGCTGGAGCAAGCGTCTTTGCAGCCTTCAAAAAGCAGCTCTTCATTCCCTGGGTGCAGCTATGGTGACATAGTCAGTGGGTTGTCTCAAGAGCGTCCATACAGAAGACCATTGTCTTGTTATGAGGAAACTAATCATTTTTCTGGGAATCGTAAAAGTTCCTCTGAAGGCAGCATGAGGGAGACAGTTCCTGCATCACCAAGGACGTATATCGATATGGGTCCTACTGCGAGACACAAGTTATACAAAACCCCTCCAAGCATATACTGCTACACTGATGGTATATCGCCAATACCAGCTCAGGCAGCCGCAGTAGTTGAGGAAATTATAAGGCTTACTAGCCAATCTAAACTTTTTGCAGGACAACCAGCAGACAGAAGTCCAAGTGCCAGAAGATTAAAGGAATATCATCAACCAGTTTACCCTCGGACCAGTTGTAAAAGTAGTTCAGGTATGGGATTGCAGGTAGAAACACATATGACAAATGCAGAAGATGATCAAGAATCTTATCCCAAGAGATCTTGTAGTCATTCAGACATGAAATCTGAAGGTTTTCCCCATGCTTCAGAATTCAGACCTCTAGGGCCCTACCCAATACTTAGTAGAACATCTAGTGTTTCAAGGAACCCCCTACCTCATCAGCTTACTCCATTACCACTTCCACCACCACCATTACCACCCCGTCCTCCTCCTCCATCAAGCTCAAAGAAAGGTCCACAAGTCACAGAAAGATATGTATACAGTGGGACTGAATCGAGTGACTCAGAATCAGAGATTATAAATCCATATTATTATGCTGTATTTGGGAAAAATATTAGACATCCCATGGCGAGAGTCAGATTGTCCTCAGGCAGCCTTCAACTAGAAGAAGAGGAAGACCTCCCCTTTAATATCCATGCATTGGAAAGCAGGAAGCCCAAGCAAGAGTGGAAACACTTTCATACCTAAACTCTACATCCTCCTTTGACCATCATTTTTCACAGACATATATATATAAATAATCTATGTACAAAGTTGAGAAACTTGGTAAATACATTGCTTTACTCACATTTGCACACGTCAATATTACAGAGCTGCATTAGCAATTCTGCTGGTCTGGTCAGTTAACAACATTTCTAAATACACCACCAATGAGAAGGGCATCAAAGCATTGCTGAAGAAAGGCCATACTTACTAACACACATTTGCAAAGTTTTAACCAGAGATCTAAGGGAGAACATTTCTCCTTGCAGAGAGCGCTAAGCTGGTGTTAGGAGACTTATAGGCCATACAATACTTGTCTAGGAATTAAAATATGCAAAAGACGCTTTAAAAAGAAAAAATACCTGAGCTCTGGCATCACATATTGGAAGTAGTAATCCTAAAAATCAATATTGACCCTTTAATGAGTCTTACCACATGACATGGGCCTCATTCAGACAGCAGATTTTTGTATATGAGTGCTAGCCATGATTTTCACGGAGAGCACGTGTAACTATGATAATCTACGGAGCCATTCACATATCCGTGATATTTTGCGGATCATGTGGTCCGTGGAAAATCGATGGGGCAGGTCCAAAAGAGGGTTGGATCAAATTCAGCAATGCAAGTCTCTGGGTCTGTGAAAAAAAAATCAGACTGCACTCTGATATTATCTGAGTGTGGTCTGATTTTCTCGGATTGTCAAAATAAAGAAGGTGAAGGAAGTTTTTTGGAATGGAAAATGTGATCCAAAAGAAAATTGCTCCGCTTTTCTCGTATGTGAAAAATCGGACACCTGAATGAGGCCTAAGTATAAAACGTCAAACCAGAAACTCCATTTGCAAACACATGTTTCAGGGTGTTGCTGTTCTCCAGTGCAAAGCAGGAGATCTGAGTGGTCTGGGTGAGAGGCCTCTGATTAGGAGCCTAAGGGGAAACATTTCTCCTTTTGAAGAGCATCAAACAAATGTAAGGAGACTTATAGGCCATGTAATGTTCTACTGGGAATTTAAATATGCATGTAGCCTCTTCACAAGGAAAAGGACTTGATCTCTGGCACCATCTATTGGATGTAGCAATGCTAAAATTCAATATCTACCCTTGAATGAGCTTTGCTATGTGACTTGGAAGAAGAATCCAAACCAGAAAAAAGAACAAAACATTAGAAAAGCATTTGTAGAGAGCCTGGATCAGCAATGAATGCCAGGAGATTTCAACTCTGCAACTTGCAGAATTGTGAATGCAGCTCTGGACTATAATAAACACTAAGAATAAGCAATACCGTGGCATTAACCATGTTATTTTTGATGTACATCAATTCAATGTGTAAACCAAAAATGGGGTCCAAACATGGGCACATTTTAAAGGCGTGATGATATATCAAAGGAATCCAACCTCTAGAAACCCCAATGATGCTGAGAATGAAGGGGCGGAAGAGCCCTTATTATTACCCCTGCACAGAGGTTTCCAACATCAAGCTATGATGGGAAAGTCCGCTTGGATTGAGCCGGCGGCAGTTCCCTACACAGGTGGGTTGGCAGAAATGCCAGGAACACAGTTGTGGCCCCCGCTAGCTCAGGATCAGCGGAGTGATCTCAGGGTAGACCTCCACGGATCATAGTTACAGCATATCCTAGAAATACGAGATGAACATGACCCTGAAAAGTCTAATATGTTCAGAGTAGAAAATTATGTTTCTTAGAGAACTATATGTCCCTGAAAACTGATTGAATAGTTGATCTATGTAATTGCCACATGTAAATGGTAAATTCAGACAGGTCTTCTATGAAAAAAAAGGTTTTATTCTAGGCTAAAGTTTTGCCTTAACACTGTCAGTAAATAAAATGGTGTTTTGTATAACCACGGTTCCTACTTGAAGGGAAGGTGCCATAATAAAAAATGTTTTTGTGCAACAACTGAAAAAATGTTAAGTATTACGGTTTTAATTAGAAAAAAAATATCAAAAATGATTTTAAAAGGTTTGGTATTTCCACTTTTAAACACTAGGGGGAACAGCTGCTGAAATTTACCAAGAAAATCTAGTGTACAACTAGCTCATATTATGACTGCAGTAAATGTGGGCGAGGTCTGCTCACGTATGTGACAATTTTTCTCTCAGCCTTTTGCAAACGCCAAAAAGGGAAGAAGAAAAGATGAATCACAGTGAGGAGCCATTTTGTTGGTGACTGCAATGTGATATTGGCAAATATACAGTGTCACCGAGGACGGCCTGCATAGAAGTGGATGGAGCGGGGTCACGTATTATACCATTGCTCTCATATACGTGGACGGAGCAGGGTCACAAACATCAAAGGGAGCTGTAGTGTAATATGTGACCATGCTCTGACTACATCACTGCTTCCATAGCAGTTGTCGGAACGGGATCACACATAGTCACTGCTTTCTTAGAAATGTGTGGCCCTGCTCCGTCCACTTCTAAGGGAGCAGTGGGGTAATTCGTGACCACGCTCCATCCACTTGTGAGCAGTGGTGTAATGTGTGACCCCATTCCATCCACTTCTATGGGAGCAGTGTTTTAGTGTGCAACACAGCTCCTTCCACTTCTATGGGAACAGTGGTGTAATTTGTGACCCTGCTCTGTCTACTTCTATGGGAGTAGTAATGTAGTGGATGGAGTAGGGTCACACATTACACCACTGCTCCCACAGAAGTTGTGTGTGACCCTGCTGCGTCCACTACATTACTACTCCCATAGAAGTAGACAGAGCAGGTCACTCATTATTTGCCCCCACTCCCCTAAAAAAAAAAAAAAAAAAAAAAATGCGGGGGTCACAGAAGAGCATATCTCATAACTTTGCATCCATACAAAGTAATTTTCATCCCATTGAACCCACTAGGTTCCCTATATACTCCTCCGTATAGTATAATGAGTCCCACATAATGCTACACAGTATAATAACCCCTCAAATAAAGATAGAATAGATAAATAAAATAGCTAGGTAGATGTCCTGTAGATATATAATCTCACAAGTCCCCTGCATAAAATAAACTTATACCCTTATGTGCCTTTCATGTGGTACTAAAGGGTGTTTAGTGTTATTTAACTAATAAATTAAAAAAATGGGAATCCTCCCCTATTTTTGATAACCAGCCGAGGTAAAACAGATAGGTGTGGGCTTATATTATCAGGCTGGGAACATCCCTGGTTATTTGGCCGTAACTGCCCCAGAAGTGGCGCATCACATTAGATGTGCCAATTCTGGCACTTCACCCATCTCTTTCCGATTGCCCTGGTGCATTGGCAGTCAGGGTAATGGTATTTGGGATTGATGACAGCTACGATTTGTCAAAAATCACAACTGCCATCAACCCCAGGGGTTAGTAATGGAGAGGTGGCTATCAGACACCCTATTACTGACCAGTAATGGAGGGAAAAAAAGACAGAAAACTAAATTTTATTTGAAAAAACACTCCCCGACACTTTCCAAACATACTAATGACAGGTTGCAATCAACACTCGCTGGCCCCGATGCTCACCTCACCCCGCAGGCTCTTTTCTCCACTCAACTCGTGCAGAGCAATGGGAAGGTGAAGGTGCAGCGCGCAACATACACTATGGGGTATACAAAGATGGCGCTGATCTCCTCCCACAGCTGTGGGCTGGACAGCCCAGTTCCCAGCAGGAGGCACTACAATACAAGAGATGCGGTCACTTGGCGACCTCAGACTTTTATGCCCAGGGGCTGCCATATTTGTGATGTGTAACTGTCGTTACACACCAGCAAATGCTGTGGCTTAAAAAAAATAATTAAAAAAATATTAACGCTGTGAATTTAATTTTGCGTTAAAAATAATTGATTATATAATCAATTTTTTATATAAAAATCGCTGCACCGTCCAATAAACTTTAATGTCATCAGCTCTTAATACCTTACATTTTTCATTTTTTTTTTATTATTCCAAAAATCTTGGGTATGAATTTATTATTTTTTTAAATGTTGTACCTTTACTCTTCTATCAAGGTTTTGGCTATATGTGGCCTGATGCACAAGTGATTTGTAATTTTTTTTCTCTTTACACAAATTTCACACAAATAGGGTGGAAAAAAGCATGACAAAAGCAGCATGTGTAAATGCGAGTTTAATGTCCATCTTCAAAGTCTTACAGGCCCAAGAAATTTCTGAAGTGCTGAAATAGAATACCAACTAAAACTAAATGTGAACAAAGTCTAACTTTTTCTCATTCTATGGATATTGCATGACTGCATGCTTGAGTTTTACACACCTTATGTTAATAAATGTGGCCTAAATGGTAGGTAACCAAACTAGAAAGAGGCATTTACATACTTGGTGGTTTCAGAATTTGAGTTTGTTCACTAAACAATTGAAAGAATGAGAATCCTTTAACGATCTCAGTTGTCACGTGCAATTATGGTGGGAGTAAGAATTACACTGGAGGAATTGTCCCACTACTAGACACATGACACCAAGGTGATGCATAGAATTAGAATGCATACTTACCTCCTGGACCAGCGCTGCTCTGAGCCCTGTGACCCCCAGCACTTATATTATGTCATGAAAACCATAAGTCTAGTCTAAAACTGTATGGTATGAAAATGGTAATATAGAGAGGAATTGTGATGGGATCTCTGTTCAAATCTTTTTTTTTTTTCAGCCAAGGTGGAGTTTCCAAAGTGTCACTTAAGGTATAGGATCGCTGGTACATCGCTAAGTGGTCGCTAGTGAGCTGCCACACAGGCAGATCTCACCAGCGACATCGCAGGGGTCGGGGGTCGCTACTTACCTGTCAGACGAGGCGATCCAGACGTCCTCCCGCCCGCGTCCATGCGTCACTCGCTGTCACAGCAGGAAGCTGATGGCGAGAAACGGCCCAGGACGTTCTCGCGCGATCAGCGATAACCAGCGGGGGAGCGGTCGGAGGTAAGTATCAGACATAGCAATATCGCTATAACGTCACAAAAACCAGTGACGTTATAGCGATATTGCTAGCGATATCGCTTAGTGTGACAGGCCCTTTACTCTAGAAGACTTGTCCTGCCACGCATTACACACAGCACACAGTGATTTATATGGGCACTTTTTAATACCTTGTTTCACCTGTGGAGACCTGTGCAGGAAACCCAATCACTTACTACCAGGTTTCTCCACAGACCAGATTTTTTTATTTTCACGCCCGGGCGTTATAAACTTCTGTGAAGCACTTGGGGGTTCAAAGTGCTCACCTCACATCTAGATAAGTTCCGTGGGGGGTCTAGTTTCCAAAATGGGGTCATTTGTGGGGGTTTCAATAGTTTAGGTACATCAGGGGCTCTCCAAACGCACATGACACCCGCAGACCAATCCATCAAAGTCAGCATTTCAAAATGTCAATACTTCCCTTCCGAGACCCGACGTGTGCCCATACAGTAGTTTTCTCCCACATATGGGGTATCAGCGTACTCAGGACAAATTGGACAACAACTTTTGGGGTCCAATTTCTCCTGTTACCCTTGGGAAAATAAAAAAATTGGGGACTAATTGATCATGTTTGTGGAAAAAATACAATTTTTTTATTTTCATGCCCGGGCATTATAAACTTCTGTGAAGCCCTTGGGGGTTCAAAGTGCTCACCACACAACTAGATAAGTTCCTTAGGGGGTCTAGTTTCCAAAATGGGGTCACTTGTTGGGGGTTTCCACTGTTTAGGTACATTAGGGGCTCTCCAAAGGCAACATGCACCCGCAGACCATTTCATCAAAGTCTGCATTCCTAAACGTCACTACTTCCCTTCCGAGCCCCGACGTGTGCCCATACAGTAGTTTTCTCCCACATATGGGGTGTCAGCGTACTCAGGACAAATTGGACAACAACTTTTGGGGTCCAATTTCTCCTGGTACCCTTGGGTAAATAAAAAAATTGGTGACTAAAAGATAATGTTTGTGGAAAAAATACGATTTTTTATTTTCACGCCCGGGCGTTATAAACTTCTGTGAAGCACTGGAGGGGTCAAAGTGCTCACCACACATCTATATAAGTTCCTTGGGGGGTCTAGTTTCCAAAATGGTGTCATTTGTGGGGGGTTTCCACTGTTTTGGTACATCAGGGGCTCTCCAAACGTGACATGGTGTCCGATCTCAATTCCAGCCAAAAACGTCAAATGGCGCTGCTTCCCTTCCGAGCTCTGCCATGCGCCCAAATAGTCGTTCCCCCCCACATATGGGGTATCAGTATACTCAGGACAAATTGCAAAATAACTTTTAGGGTCCTGTTACCCTTGGAAAAATAAGAATTGAGGGTGAAAAGATAATTTTTGTGGAAAAAATATGATTTTTTAATTGTACCGCTGTACGTTATAAACTTCTGTGAAGACCTTGGGGGTTCAAAGTTCTCATCACACATCTAGATAAGTTCCTTGGGGGGGTCTAGTTTCCAAAATGGTGTCATTTGTGACATGGCGTCCAGTCTGAATTCCAGCCAATTTTGCATTGAAAAAGTCAAACGGCGCTCCTTCCCATCTGAGCTCAGCCATGCGCCGAAACAGTGGTTCCCCCCCACATATCAGGTATCAGCGTACTCAGGACAAATTGCAAAATAAATTTTGCAGTCCAATTTCTCCTGTTACCCTTGGTAAAATAAAAAAAATTGAACCTGAATTAATTAAATGTTCATTTTTTTTTTAAATATTCAAAAAATTCCTGTGACGCACCTAAAGGGTTAAGAAACTTCTTGAATGTGGTTTTGAGCACCTTAAGGGGTGCAGTTTTTAGAATGGTGTCACTTTTGGGTATTTTCTATCATATAGACCCCTTCAAATGTGATGTCCCTAAAAATAAAATGGTGTTGTAAAAATGAGAAATCACTGCTCAACTTTTAACCCTTATAACTTCCTAACAAAAAAAATTTTGGTTCCAAAATTGTGCTGATGTAAAGTAAACATGTGGGAAATGTTACTTATTAAGTTTTTTGTGTGCCGTATCTCTTTGATTTAAGGGCATAAAAATTCAAAGTTGGAAAATTGCGAAATTTTCAAAATTTTTGCCAAATTTCCGTTTTTTTTCCACAAATAAACGCAAGTTATTTGAATGAAATTTTACCACTAACATGAAATACAATATGTCACGAGAAAACAGTGTCAGAATCACTGGGATCCATGGAAGCGTTTCAGAGTTATTACCTCATAAAGGGACAGTGGTCAGAATTGTAAAAATTGGCCCGGTCATGAACGTTCAAACCACTCTTGGGGCTTAAGGGGTTAAATACTTTTCCCTTCGGGTGCTGTTCTTGGACACGTGCTGGTACAAGGCGGAGACACCACAACAGAAGAAATAGTGGCGACTGGGGACAGATTACCGAGGGACCAAATTTGTACTCCTGTAGTAGGACAAATTTTTTTTTTTCATTTCAAACCCATCGAAATTTCAGACAAACCAAGTTCTAGAGTATAACTGGCAATAGTCAATATTTTGTGAACTGTACCAGGCCAGGTGTTTTTTTTTTTTTTCTTAAATTTAACCTACGGTAATTTTACACAAAGCATGTTAAACTGTATGGATGACTAATTGAATCCAGAAATTTTTTTGGCAAATATTTTGAAAGTGTATTTTATGTACTCCAACATTCATAAACACTTTGCAGAATGTGCAAAGCCAGGAAAAAATTATGAGGGTAATATCAGTAATTCTCTTCAGGGTCCGCTTCTTCTTCTCGTTCCGCGGGAGGCTGGGGGGAGGGAGGACTGTCTCCACCTGCTTCCTGGAGACCCTAACATGTAGAAATTGTATGACAGCCCCGTGTCACCTGCACCATCGCCTGCTCCTGAATAGGAGGTGGGGAACCCCAAAGGACAGCAATCTCTTGTGGGTGGTAGTCCTGTCTCAAGCAGTCTCTCCTAGTCCTGTTCATTTATCATCCTGCTTCCTTCCTTCTTGGGTCACACCAACTTTATACCAGTGATGTCGACCCTCCAATTTGAGGAATGTGACCCTTGGTTCCAACCATCAGCTCTTGGTACTGTCCCAAACTCCTCTATGGATCCCGATCTACAATGCAGGTTGTACGTAACAACCCCCCGGGATGCCAACTGTCGGTACCTTGTGGCTAGCAAGCCAGCTAGTATTTCTCTAGCTCTGGTCCTAGCTCACCGCCTTCTCTCTTCCGGCCAACTTAGGCACTGCAATAAACTCCCCAGTTCCTGGCTAACCCATCTGCAAGAACCCCAGTGATGAAGGCTGCGGCATGGGTTTGTGCCTTTGCGGTTCCGGACCACAGCCTACTGCCATCAACGCTGTCGTACCAGCTTGGTCTGGCACTCATATTCCTCCTCCCCTCAGGAGTCTCGCAGGATTCTGCCCTCTTTGTCGCCTTGTCACACACTAGGCACATTACACTGTATGGATTTCCAATTCAATCCAAAAATATTTTTCAGTGCTTTTATTTGGAGTATTCTAGAACACAGAAATGTACTACAAAGCACTTAATACGGCTATGGATGAGTAATTGAATACAGAACTATTTTTCAATGTTTTTTTTTTATTTTACAAACCACCTTGTTATAACAATAACAGCGTTAAACTGTTTGGATGTTTAATAAAATCCAGAAAATTTTTAAAATGTAAATAAACTGCTCAAAAAATTAATGGGAACACTCAAATAACACATCCTAGCTCTGAATAAATGAAATATTCTCATTGAATACTTTGTTCTGTACAAAGTTGAATGTGCTGACAACAAAATCACGCAAAAATCATCAATGGAAATCAAATTTATTAACCAATGGAGGCCTGGATTTGGAGTCACACAAAATTAAAGTGGAATGTAATGTCCTTAAAACAAGTCAAAATGAGGCTCAGTATTGTGTGTGACCTCCCTACTGTACAACGCCTGGGCATGCTCCTGATGAGGCGGCGGATTGTCTCCTGAGGGATCTCCTCTCTGACCTGGACTAAAGCATCTGCCAACTCTTGGACTGTCTGTGGTGCAATGTAGATGGAGCGAGACATGATGTCCCAGATGTGCTCAATCGGATTCAGGTCTGGGGAATGGGCGGGCCAGTCCATAGCTTCAATGCCTTCATCTTGCAGGAACTGCTGACACACTCCAGCCACATGAGGTCTGGCATTGTCTTGCATTAGGAGGAACCCAGGGACAACCGCACCAGCATATGGTCTCACAAGGGGTCTGAGGATCTCATCTTGGTACCTAATGGCAGTCAGGCTACCTCTGGCGAGCACATGGAAGGTTGTGCGGCCCTCAAAAGAAATGCGAGCCCCACACCATTACTGACCCACTGCCAAACCAGTCATAATGAAGGATGTTGCAAGCAGCAGATCGCTCACCACAGCGTCTCCAGACTCTGTCACGTCTGTCACATGTGCTCAGTGTGAACCTGCTTTAATCTGTGAAGAGCACAGGGTGCCAGTGGCAAATTTGCCAATCCTGGTGTTCTGTAGCAAATACCAAGCGTCCTGCACGGTGTTGGGCTGTGAGCACAACCCCATCTGTGGACATCGGGCCCTCAGACCATCCTCATGGAGACGGTTTCTAACCGTTTGTGCAGACATGCACATTTGTGGCCTGCTGGAGGTCATTTTGCAGGGTTCTGGCAGTGCTTCTCCTGTTCCTCCGTGCACAAAGGCGGAGGTAGCAGTCCTGCTGCTGGGTTGTTGCCCTCCTATGGCTCCCTCCACGTCTCCTGGTAGCACCTCCAGCCTCTGGACACTACGCTGACAGACACAGCAAACCTTCTTGCCACAGCTCGCATTGATGTGCCATCCTAGATGAGCTGCACTACCTGAGCCACGTGTGGGTTGTAGAGTCCGTCTCATGCTACCATGATTGTGAAAGCACTACCAACATTCAAAAGTGACCAAAATATCAGCCAGAAAGCATTGGAACTATGATGTGGTCTGTGGTCCCCACCTACATAACCATTCCTTTATCGAGTGTGTCTTGATAATTGCCAATAATTGCCATCTGTTGTCTATTCCATTTGCACAACAGCATGTGAAATTGATGTTGCTTCCTAAGTGGACAGTTTGATTTCACAGAAGTTTGATTTGCTTGAAGTTATATTCTGTTTAAGTGTTCCCTTTTTTTTTTGAGCAGTGTATTTTGAAAATGTAGTCGATGTACTTCTACATAACTTTCGCAGAAAGTGCAAAGCCAGGCAAAATTTATAAGGAGGGTCATCCGTAGATCCCTTGAAGGCAACAACTGCCGGGCCTCAGTCAAATATTTTTAAAGTCTGGTGACTGTAAAAAATGCACAGCCAGGAAAAAATTATAATGAAGGTAATACAGTAATACTCTTCAGGTGTGGGCTTCTTCTCCTTCCTCGGGAGGCTGGGGGAAATGGCTGCACCGGCTTCCTGGACCTCGAATTGAAGGTTCCTGGGCTTTAAGCGACCCAACTTCGGGTAGTGCTGGAACTTCCAACAAGTGATGTTGCCCCTCTATTTTGAGGAACATCATTCTGGTTCCAGCCATCAGCTCTTGCATCCTTCAAAGCAAGTGTTCAGGCTCTTCTGCCCACTGGTTGAACAAGATGTGATGATGGGTCCCAAACTCTTCTATGGACCCCATCCCTCCTGACGATCATACGTAACAACCTGCCCCGGGAAGCCAACTGTCAGTACCATGCACCTAGCGGGCCTGCTTAAATTTCTCCAGCCCTGGCTCACCTCCTTTTCTCTTCCGACAAGTCTAGGCCCCGCTGTCCGCTCACCAGTTCCTAGCTCTCCCATCTGAGAGTGGTGCTAGGCTATTAAACCGTTCACACCACTACTATTTTGGTGCTTTATATACTGTATATATATATATATATATATATATATATATATATATACATACACACACACACACGCCAAATCGTCCTGCAAAAAAAAAAAAAACCCCTAATATGGCTCATTAGGCAAAAAAAATAAAAGGTACAGCTGTCAGAATCTGTAACATTCATTTTTGTAAAATATTGTTCTTAGGCTGGTTTCACATTTGCGTTTTTTTGCGCTGGAAAAAAACGCATACGTGCGCATGCGTTTTTTCCCCTATATTTAACATGGGTGCGCATACCTGCGTTTTTTTGGGGTGTGCGTTGGTATTTTCCAGACGCAGCATGTTGCATTTTTTGGCCCTTGAAAAAATCGCATGCGCACGTATGCGCACGTTTTGCGCTAAAAATGGCCATTATAGCCTATGGATGCGCATACGTGCGCACTGGCATGCGCAGGTATGCGTTTTTTTAGCGCTGCGTTTTTTTGGTGGTGTCCACTTGTTGTCCTAGTTATAATCTTCTAAAGTCAAAAAAAAAAAGTCTATATAAAGGAGGTGCCTGCCAAAACTCTGCCACTACTACACTGACAGATTGAAGAGCAGACAGTCAACCAAGAACCCATTATATCAGCGAAGAATGTGAGTATATTACATTATATGCCTGTCCTTTTAAATTATGTATGTACTAATGATTTTTATTATTTTTACATGCAGTATGTCTTCAGAATCAGAGTATTCCCCATCGCGGCAGGAATTGGCGCAAGCAGACCGTGAGGTGATTATTTTCGTGCATCTGGTAAGTATATCTGCTGCTTCTCCAAATCTCTTACTTTTTTTTCAACTTTTTTAAGACATCGTCATCATCATCTTCTGCGGACGGGACTAGTGAGGGCGAAGAGCAGGAGCAGCGAAGCCAAGTCCCGGTGGTGATACGGAATGTAAGTATCAAATGATTTGTAATGTTCTTTATTTTTTATCTTCTATTTTTACTCTTTTTTATGTTTCTTTTTTTGTAACTTTTTATTCAATTTAAATTTGATTATTCTAATGAATGTGTTTTGTCTAGGTTCCACAACGGGATGAAGACGTCTACCTGGATAATGAGCAGCTCATCAGCCTGGTCCAGGAGCGTTCGCCGTTGTGGGACAGCCGTGACCGGCTGCACAAGGACATTGTGGTGACCCGGCGGCTATGGAATGAGGTGGCCGCAGCGTTGATGGATGGCTGGGACAGCGCCACAGCATCCTCCAAAAAGGCGTTTAGTGAGTATTTCCCTGCTCTGTATTGTGCCTCAGTGACTGTTGTCCTTGACGGCACTGTTGGGTTTCGTGCTACGCGTATTCTAGCAGGAAACCCAACAGTGTCATCGGGGTCTACAGTGACTGCTTTGAGTATTGTATTGCTACATTGTGCCGCAGTTACTGTTGTCCTTGACGGTACTGTTGGGTTTCGTGCTAGGCGTATTCTAGCAGGAAACCCAACAGTGTCATCGGGGTCTACAGTGACTGCTTTGAGTATTGTATTGCTACATTGTGCCGCAGTGACTGTTGTCCTTGACGGCACTGTTGGGTTTCGTGCTAGGCGTATTCTAGCAGGAAACCCAACAGTGTCATCGGGGTCTACAGTGACTGCTTTGAGTATTGTATTGCTACATTGTGCCGCAGTGACTGTTGTCCTTGACGGCACTGTTGGGTTTCGTGCTAGGCGTATTCTAGCAGGAAACCCAACAGTGTCATCGGGGTCTACAGTGACTGCTTTGAGTATTGTATTGCTACATTGTGCCGCAGTGACTGTTGTCCTTGACGGCACTGTTGGGTTTCGTGCTAGGCGTATTCTAGCAGGAAACCCAACAGTGTCATCGGGGTCTACAGTGACTGCTTTGAGTATTGTATTGCTACATTGTGCCGCAGTGACTGTTGTCCTTGACGGCACTGTTGGGTTTCGTGCTAGGCGTATTCTAGCAGGAAACCCAACAGTGTCATCGGGGTCTACAGTGACTGCTTTGAGTATTGTATTGCTACATTGTGCCGCAGTGACTGTTGTCCTTGACGGCACTGTTGGGTTTCGTGCTAGGCGTATTCTAGCAGGAAACCCAACAGTGTCATCGGGGTCTACAGTGACTGCTTTGAGTATTGTATTGCTACATTGTGCCGCAGTGACTGTTGTCCTTGACGGCACTGTTGGGTTTCGTGCTAGGCGTATTCTAGCAGGAAACCCAACAGTGTCATCGGGGTCTACAGTGACTGCTTTGAGTATTGTATTGCTACATTGTGCCGCAGTGACTGTTGTCCTTGACGGCACTGTTGGGTTTCGTGCTAGGCGTATTCTAGCAGGAAACCCAACAGTGTCATCGGGGTCTACAGTGACTGCTTTGAGTATTGTATTGCTACATTGTGCCGCAGTGACTGTTGTCCTTGACGGCACTGTTGGGTTTCGTGCTAGGCGTATTCTAGCAGGAAACCCAACAGTGTCATCGGGGTCTACAGTGACTGCTTTGAGTATTGTATTGCTACATTGTGCCGCAGTGACTGTTGTCCTTGACGGCACTGTTGGGTTTCGTGCTAGGCGTATTCTAGCAGGAAACCCAACAGTGTCATCGGGGTCTACAGTGACTGCTTTGAGTATTGTATTGCTACATTGTGCCGCAGTGACTGTTGTCCTTGACGGCACTGTTGGGTTTCGTGCTAGGCGTATTCTAGCAGGAAACCCAACAGTGTCATCGGGGTCTACAGTGACTGCTTTGAGTATTGTATTGCTACATTGTGCCGCAGTGACTGTTGTCCTTGACGGCACTGTTGGGTTTCGTGCTAGGCGTATTCTAGCAGGAAACCCAACAGTGTCATCGGGGTCTACAGTGACTGCTTTGAGTATTGTATTGCTACATTGTGCCGCAGTGACTGTTGTCCTTGACGGCACTGTTGGGTTTCGTGCTAGGCGTATTCTAGCAGGAAACCCAACAGTGTCATCGGGGTCTACAGTGACTGCTTTGAGTATTGTATTGCTACATTGTGCCGCAGTGACTGTTGTCCTTGACGGCACTGTTGGGTTTCATGCTAGGCGTATTCTAGCAGGAAACCCAACAGTGTCATCGGGGTCTACAGTGACTGCTTTGAGTATTGTATTGCTACATTGTGCCGCAGTGACTGTTGTCCTTGACGGCACTGTTGGGTTTCGTGCTAGGCGTATTCTAGCAGGAAACCCAACAGTGTCATCGGGGTCTACAGTGACTGCTTTGAGTATTGTATTGCTACATTGTGCCGCAGTGACTGTTGTCCTTGACGGCACTGTTGGGTTTCGTGCTAGGCGTATTCTAGCAGGAAACCCAACAGTGTCATCGGGGTCTACAGTGACTGCTTTGAGTATTGTATTGCTACATTGTGCCGCAGTGACTGTTGTCCTTGACGGCACTGTTGGGTTTCGTGCTAGGCGTATTCTAGCAGGAAACCCAACAGTGTCATCGGGGTCTACAGTGACTGCTTTGAGTATTGTATTGCTACATTGTGCCGCAGTGACTGTTGTCCTTGACGGCACTGTTTTTTTTTATCAACAGTGGACAAAGTCCGAACACGTTGGCGTTCGATCAAGGACCGCTTCAACAGTGATGTTCGTGCTGAGGGCCAGGTTCGCAGTGGATCTGCGTCAAGGACCAGAACTAGATACCGTCACTATAACGCGTTGCAGTTCCTAAGACCGGTCCTTGCCACGAGATCGTAAGTATTATAAATTTTGGGTTTTTATTTTTATTAATCTGTGTTTTTCTAATCCACAGCTGATGCTTCTTGTAAAGGCATGGTAGTAATGATTTTCCTTTCTTCAACAGCACCTGGAGCAGCACCCTGCAACCTGGCCCTGGAGCGGTCCTTCCTCGGACGTCCTCTGACCCGTCCCAGCCATCCGACAGCCAGGAAGCACCTTGCAGGTCAACCACACACACAGCTGGTGACCAGAAAGCTGGGCCATCAGGTGTTCCCCTGTCCCAGGTCTCTGCCACTGGTTATGCGTGCACTACCCGCCAGCGGCAGAGGGCCTTGGACAGGAATGTCTTGCCCGAGTTTATGCATTTGAGCGAGACATTTAATTCCAGCCTCAAGTCACTGTCCGACAGAGTTGAAAGCGGTTTTGCACTCATGGAACGTGGTTTTAACCACTTTGAACACCGCTTCAATTCTGTAGAACAGCGCCTTGACCGTCTGGAGGCCGACCTCAACAGACCAGCACACCATTTTTTTAGTAAGATTGAAAAGGGCATGGCGGAACACCTTAGTCCTGATCAACAGCTGAATGTGCTGCAGGCCTGCAACAATGCTTTCTTGCAGGCTATGCAGCATAATCGGTACGGTCAGCAGTCAGTGGTGTCCTTTCCACCTGTGCCACCATTGACTCGCTTCACCTCACTACCGACTTGTGCTGCATACCACTGCACGGACACCTCTATTCAAAGCCAGGACACCCACCGTTACACCACCACAAGTCTGAGTGCAGCTGGTCACTTCACCGACACCACCATGGCAAGCGCTGCTCCTGTCTGGAGCACCACCGCCACTCCCATGCATGCGTGGAGCTCAGCCACCACTAGGCAAACATGGAACAGCCCTGCCGCTACAACAACGTGTAGTAGCCCTGCCACCACCACTCTGCAAACCTGGACCATCACTGCCGCCACCAGTCCTCCTGCAAGGACGAGCACTGACAACGAAGAGCAGCAGCAGCAGCCACCTCAGCAGCAGCTCCAGCCACCTCATCAGCAGCCACCTCAGCAGCAGCAGCCACCTCAGCAGCAGCCGCCACCTCAGCAGCAGCAGCCGCCACCTCAGCAGCAGCAGCAGCAGCCACACCTGCAGACGGGGGACCTACACTCAATATTTGCCCCTAGTTCAAGGCGAAATCCATCAAGGCGGGCATTGGGCCAAAGTCGGTCCAGGCACACAAGCCTACGGCGACATGCCATTACAACTAATGTACCTGAACAGATTTCCTCTCCTCCAAGTGTTCCTAGTTTGATTCCCTTAACTGGACTACCTTCCCCCACAAGTTTTGTTGCCCCTTCCCCTCAAACACCGTCTTCAACAGCAAGTGTTGCATATTCCCTGCACACCCCCAAATTGAAACCATCTGCCCCCAAACGCCGGAAAAAATATTTTTTTGGTTTATTTTTGTGATAAAAAATAAATTTACATTTGTGGTTCACCATTACTAAGTTTCATTAATGTTGTTTGCGCCGCTCACACACACTGATGGGTAAATACATGTTAAAAACCAACCCAAGGCCTAGTATAGTCATATGTGAAATAACACAGACTAGTATAGTCATACCAAGGCCTAGTGTAATAACTCGAGTTTTACCAACTTGGATCTGGTTTCATGAAAAACAAACTGTTGAAACTTGTCTTAAAAATAAGTTTCTTTCTAGTTTCACCAGTTTGTTTTTTGTGAAACAAGATGCTAGTTGTTAAAAATCGAGTTATTACAGTAGGCCTTGGTATGACTATACTAGGCCGTGGTATTTCACATATGACTATACTAGTAGGCCCAAGGCCTACTATACTCATATTTGAAATACCACGGCCTAGTATAGTCATTCCAAGGCCTAGTGTAATAACTTGTAAGTTGGAATGGAGCAGATTACATTCATCCACTCAATACGGACTTGTATTCCCCATGGACTTTCATTGGGGTTGGGTTTTGAGGGTTGTGTTTTGAGAAAATCACATACTTTGTTTTCAACTAGTTGCACAATTTTCTCTTGAAAAAAATGGTTTCCTGATTCATGGCCTGCAGCTTTGCTCGTTACAATATATTTCACGCAGACTAGCAATGCTGCATTTTAACTCATATGTGTATTTACCTGCCCAGGTGTGTGAACATCAAAAAATTCAGTTATACATGGGAAGTTTTTTATTAAATTGGAGTTTCAAAAATATAGTGCACTCAGTAATGGTATCAAATAAGGTTTTTTATTACCATAAACAAACAAAAACATTACACCATTTCATCTTGCCAGTGCACCCGTCCTACATCAGAAATAAAGTAGGCCGCAAATTGGTCCCTCATTTGGCCAACTTCAATGGATGACCTGAGAGTGTGCTGAGTGAATTCAGGCAATGGGTTAGGAGCATCATCGTCCAGTTCAAAGGTCGGGTGCTCTTTAGCCATCACAAAGTTATGTAGAACCACACAGGCCTTCACCACCTCATCCACTGTTTCAAGTTTAAGATTAATGGCCGTGCCCAGAATTCGCCATCTGGAAACAAGAATCCCAAAAGCACACTCGACAGTTCTTCTGGCCCTGGTCAGCCTGTAATTAAATATTTTTTTGGTGTGGTCCAAGTCCCGGCTGGAGTAGGGTTTCAGTAAGTTTCCGCACATTTGAAAAGCCTCATCGCCAACCATTACAAAGGGCAGTTGCGGAGCTTCGGTGTGAGGAAGAGGCCGTGGCATAGGGAAATTAAATTGGTTGCCATACAACCTCCGGCCCATGTCTGAGTTTTTAAAAGCCTGTGAGTCATTACCACGGCCAAATGCTCCAATGTCCACTGCTACAAACATACATCCGGCATCCGCAATCGCAATGAGTACTATTGAAAAGTACTTTTTGTAATTATAGTACTCAGATCCCGTTCTTTGGGGTTTGATGATCCGTATGTGTTTACCATCAACAGCTCCCAAACAGTTGGGAAAATTGCATACTGTCCAGAATTTGTCAGCAATTTCCATCCACTTTTCAGCGGTGGGCAGGGGCATAAATTCTGGGCAAAGAACATTCCAGAGAGCCCGGCAGGTGTCAGCAACAATTCCAGACAAGGTAGAGATTCCAATACGGTACTGGAAGTGTAGTGAAGATAGGGTTTCTCCAGTCGCCAGGAATCTGTGAACAGACAAAGAAGTAAAATTAATATTTATGTATATTATTTTAAAAAACTATAAAATAAAATATTAGTACATTCACGAAAACTAATTACCCACGGTTTTGAATACTAAATTTAAAAAAAAAAACCATCAGACCGCACCCCTTGGTTTTTAAAACATACCGTAATGTCACCAGTAGCCGTTCCTCAGGAGGAATCGCACGACGGAGCTGTGTGTCCTGTCTCCGGATGGATTGTTGGACACGAGCAAGCAAATCCATGAAACTTTCGTGGGACATCCTGATATAATCTGTAAATTTCTCCGGGTTTGCCTGTAGCTCGCTGTAGAGGGTGTGGTATGCCCCACGGCTCTCCCGGAGTTCAACAATCGGATGTATCCACATACGCCGCCGTCTTCGCTGCCTCTCTCTCTTCCTTTGTTCATGGCAAGCAACTGCATACGCCTGAGCCATCGCGATGTCCAAATCCAAGTTGAAGTGAAAACTCTTCCAGCGCAGATCCATGGTCACGAGAAGAATCAAGCAAATGTGAAGAATACTGTAGACAGGGTCTATATATTAACATACCACACCCACAATGAAGTCCCATTGGTCTTGTGTGTTGTTGAATGGTTGTTTTTTCATTTTTGTGGGGTTTTTCCAAAATCTGTAAAAAAACGCAAACGCACAAAAAACGCATACAAACGCGCAAAAACGCTGCGTTTTTTTCCTGCATGCGCATAAAAATGCTTGAAAAAAACGCAGCGTTTGTATGCATTTGTATGCGTTTTTTTAATGCGTTTTTTTGCGGGAAAAACGCGCTGCAAAAAAAAGCAAGTGTGAAACTAGCCTTAGTCTGTAAAAGTAGCAAAACATAAAAAAATATAAATCTGGTATCGCTATAATCGTACCTACCCGACAAATAAATTGGTCTTATCACTTTTACTGCACGGTGAATGTTGCAAAGAATATAATTCAATTGCTGGGTTTTGTTCATTGTGTCTGGAAAATCTGAATAAAAAGCGATCAAAAATTATTATGCTCCCCAAAAATCTGCAACTCTTCCTGCAAAAAAGCCCTCATACAGCTGTTTGCCAAAAACTAAAAAAAAAAGTTACAGCTTTCAATATGGCAATGAAATAAAACTACTTTCTATAATATAGCATTTTTAACCCCTTTACCCCAAGGGTGGTTTGCACATTAATGCCTGGGCAAGTTTTTACAATTCTGACCACTGTCCCTTTATGAGGTAATAACTCCGGAACCCTTCCATGGATCCCAGTGATTCTGACATTGTTTTCTTGTGACATATTGTACTTCATGTTGGTGGTAAAATTTCATTCATATATCTTGCGTTTATTTGTGAAAAAAACGGAAGTTTGGCGAAAATTTCGCAATTTTCCAACTTTGAATATTATGCCCTTAAATCACAGAGATACGGCACACAAAAAACTTAATAAGTAACATTTCCCACATGTTTACTTTACATCAGCACAATTTTGGAACCAAAATTTTTTTTGTTAGGAAGTTATAAGGGTTAAAAGTTGAGCAGTGATTTCTCATTTTTACGACACCATTTTATTTTTAGGGACATCACATTTGAAGGGGTCTATATGATAGAAAATACCCAAAAGTGACACCATTCTAAAAACTGCACCCCTCAAGGTGCTCAAAACCACATTCAAGAAGTTTATTAACCCTTCAGGTGCTTCACAGGAATTTTTGGAATGTTTAAAAAAAATGAACATTTAACTTTTTTTCACAAAAAAAATTAATTCAGGTCAAATTTTTTTTATTTTACCAAGGGTAACAGGAGAAATTGGACAGCAAAAGTTATTGTGCAATTTGTCCTGAGTACGCTGATACCTGACATGTGGGGGTGGACCACTGTTATGGCGCATGGCAGAGCTCAAAAGGGAAGGAACGCCGTTTGACTTTTTCAATGCAAAATTGGCTGGAATTGAGATCTGGGGCCATGTCATGTTTGGAGAGCCCCTGATGTGCCTAAACAGTGGAAACTCCCCACAATTGACCCCATTTTGGAAACTAGACCCCCCAAGGAACTTATCTAGATGTGTGGTGAGAACTTTGAACCCCCAAGGACTTCACAGAAGTTTATAACGTACAGCCGTGCAATTAAAAAAAATCACATTTTTTCCACAAAAATGATTTTTTCACCCACAATTTTTATTTCTAAAAGGGAAACAGGACACCAAAAGCTATTGTACAATTTGTCCTGACTACGCTGATACCCCATATGTGGGGGTAAACCACTATTTGGGCGCATGGCAGAGCTCGGAAGGGAAGCAGCGCCATTTGACCTTTTTGGCTAGAGTTGAGATCAGACGCCATGTTGCGTTTGGAGAGCCCCTGATGTGCCCAAACAGTGGAAACCCCCAAATTCTAACTCCAACCCTAACCCCAACACACCCCTAACCCTAATCTCAGCCCTAGACCCAACCCTTACCCTAGCCCTAACCCTAACGGGAAAATGGAAATACATTTTTTTAAATTTTATCATTTTTCCCTAACTAAGGGGGTGATAAAGGGGGGTTTGATTTACTCTTTATAGCGGATTTTTATGTTTGGAAGCTGTCATACGCTAAAAGATGCTTTTTATTGTAGAAATAGTTTTTGCATCACCACATTTTGAGAGCTATAATTTTTCCGTATTTTGACCCACAGAGTCATGTGAGGTTTTATTTTTTGCGGGACAAGTTGACGGTTTTATTGGTACCATTTACGGGTACGTGACATTTTTTGATCGCTTTTTATTCCGATTTTTGGGACGTAGAATCAACAAAAACCAGCCTTTCATGAATTTCTTTTGGGGGGTGCGTTTACACCATTCCATGTGTGGTAAAATTGATACAGCAGTTTTATTCTTTCGGTCAGTACGATTACAGTGATACCTCATTTAGAATTTAGTGGAATGGGCTGTAAGTTCCTTTGGTGGAGGAAGGTTCTGGACCTGATATGCCTCCAAGATTGCTCTCTTTATCCAGTTGGCGATTGTGGATTTGGAAGTTTTCTTCCCCTTATTCTGGCCTCGAAGGTGAATGAACAAGTTGTGGTCTTTCCTAATTTCTTCCGTTACTTGAAGATAATGGAGTACTATCCTTCGAACGTCCAGAGTATGGAACTGTTCTTCCCTATTTGTCGGCTCTTGATAGAAGGAGGGGAGAATTACCTCCTGAGATCTGTGGAACTCCAAGACGAACTTGGGAAGAAATGACGGATCTAAATGCAGAACGAGTCGGTCCTGTAAGACCTTCATGTAGGGCTCTTTGATTGACAGAGCTTGTATCTCGCCCACTCTCTTGGCTGTAGTTATTGCTACCAGGAAGGTGGTTTTCCAGGTGAGTCTGTCTACGTCTATTGCTAAGGGCTCAAATGGTGGTAGTGTGAGCCCTTTCAGGACCACAATGAGATCCCATGATGAAATTGGATTCCTAGTTCTTGGACATATGCGGGATGCTGCTGTCAAATCTTTTGATCCACCGGTGGATGACTAGTGTTTGGTCAAAATATGAACTTAGGGCCACCACCTGGATCTTGAGGGTGCTAGGCTTGAGATTAGAGTTGAGTGAAACGGGTCGGTCATATTCAAAAGTCGCCGACTTTCGCTGAAGTCGGGTTTCATGAAATGAAACCCGACCATAGCGTGAGGTCGGCCACGAGGTCGGTGACCAGAGCGCCAAAGTCGCGTTTCAAAAGCTACTTCCAGTGCCCTTTTTGAACCAGTGATGGAGGATGCACACTGTGGGCAATGCGATGACATAGGCATCGGTCACCACCATCTTTGAGAAGGGCATGCAAGTGATTGGCTGGCTTTGTGTTGCGTCACAGGGGCTATAAAAGGGAGTTAACGCCAACCGCCATCTTACATATGCCGATCTTAGCATAGGGAGAGCTGCTGCTGATTCTGTAGGGAGAGCGTTAGGCAGGGAAGAACCAAAAAACTGCTTCTGCTGTTAGCGATTTCCACTTACAACACAACACTTTGTGTGCAGTGACAGGGGAGGCTCTATTTTTGTGCATCAGCTCTGTTGGTTATTAGGCTGCCTTATAAGGCTCCCTGATAGCTGCATTGCTGTTTGCACACTGCTGTGCAAACTGCTTTTTTAAAAGCAAAAATACTTTTCTTCCTCTTTTCAGCACAGTTACGAAGGGTTCATTTTTCCACCCTTTTACGTGTGCACTGTGCAGCAGTCCTGCTTATTAGGCTGCCTGCGTCCATACTTGTCAGCGTCCTCAAATCTCTAGTGAGATCCAAAATCTCACCAATCCTTTAGACACCCTATACCTTGTCATACACCATCCAATTTCAGCCTGTTACATTGAGGTGTAATCTCTACTGGGCCAGAGACAATAGTTCTGCGTCCTCAAATCTATAGTGAGATCCAAATTCTCACCAATCCTATAGGCACCCTACCCCTTGTCATACACCATCCAATTTCAGTCTGTTACATTGAGGTGTAATCTCTACTGGGCCAGAGACAATAGTTCTGCGTCCTCAAATCTATAGTGAGATTCGAATTCTCACCAATCCTATAGACACCCTACACCTTGTCATACACCATCCAATTTCAGCCTGTTACATTGAGGTGTAATCTCTCCTGGGCCAGAGAAAATAGTTCTGTGTCCTCAAATCTATAGTGAGATTCAAAATCTCACCAATCCTATAGACACCCTCCACCTTGTCATTCACCATCCAATTTCAGCCTGTTACATTGAGGTGTAATCTCTACTGGGCCAGAGACAATAGTTCTGCGTCCTCAAATCTATAGTGAGATTCAAAATCTCACCTATCCTATAGACACCCTCCACCTTGTCATTCACCATCCAATTTCAGCCTGTTACATTGAGGTGTAATTTCTACTGGGCCAGAGACAATAGTTCTGCGTCCTCAAATCTATAGTGAGATTCAAAATCTCACCAATCCTATAGACACCCTACACCTTGTCATACACCATCCAATTTCAGCCTGTTACATTGAGGTGTAAATTCTCCTGGGCCATAGACAATAGTTCTGCGTCCTCAAATCTATAGTGAGATTCAAAATCTCACCATTCCTATAAGCACCCTCCACCTTGTCATTCACCATCCAATTTCAGCCTGTTACATTGAGGTGTAATCTCTCCTGGGCCAGAGACAATAGTTTGGCGTCCTCAAATCTATAGTGAGATTCAAAATCTCACCAATCCTATAGACACCCTCCACCTTGTCATTCACCATCCAATTTCAGCCTGTTACATTGAGGTGTAATCTCTACTGGGCAAGAGACAATAGTTCTGCGTCCTCAAATCTCTAGTGAGATTCAAATTCTCACCAATAGTAGATACGCCTTCTACCTTCTTTTACAGTACCATATAGCTGGTGGTATTTTGGGTACATTTTCACAAAAATGAGCAACTATGGTGGAAGATGCCATGGAAGTGGGCGGGGTTTGCCAGCTTGCCCCGATGGTGGTGGTGGTGTTGCATCTGTTGGTAGTGGCAAAAGCACAATAGCACCTAAGGCAGGAGGTGTTGAGCCTGCTTCATCGTCTGGCTCCACAAGGCCTCGAAGGCTCTCTTTTCTGGGACTAGGTAAACCACTTTTAAAGCCGAAGCTTCAGGAACAAGTTTTGGCTTACATTGCTGACACAGCCTTTAGCTCTCTCGCCTTCTCTTCTGAAGTTTCAAAAAATAAAAGCACTCAGTCGTCATTGGAGGCTCCTGGTCAGGAACAACACCTTTCCTTGTGTCCTTTACCCCTACCAAAAGTGAAGGATGTGGCAGGCCACACTACCGATTACTCCATGGAGCACTTTTCACATACCATGCCTGGGTTAGCAAGTCAAATCGTGAATTCCCCAGTCCAAGATGAATCTGACATGAAGTGCACTGATGCACAGCCACTGCTAGACTTTTCTGCTGGTACATTCACTCAGAGCACTACAATGTCCTCGCAGTGTACTGAGGCAGAATCAGACCCTGATGAAACTCAGGTGCCCCTTCCCGCATACTATACCACCTTACACGGTGACACAGAGGAAGGTGCACATGAAATTGAAGAAGAGGTGATGGATGACCCAGTTGTTGACCCAGATTGGCATCCATTGGGGGAAGAGGGTGCCGCTGCCAATAGCTCAGAAGAGGAGGAGGAGGATCCGCAGCAGGCAATGACATCGCAACAGCTGTTATCTGGCAGGACCGTAGCAGTCCAAAAACGTGTTACAAAAACCAAAAGGGTTGCAGGACAGCTTGTCAAGACGGTCAAATTAGCACAGCGTGCAAGGTCTCAAAATGTCTTCCATAGTAGGAAGAGTGCAGTGTTGCACTTTTTTGAACAAAATCCTAATGATCAGGCAAAAGTTATCTGTAAGAAGTGCGCAAAGACCTTTAGCCGAGGGAAAAATCTGAGAAATTTGAATACCAGTTGCATGCTTAGAAATTTAACCACCATGCATTTGCAAGCGTGGACGGACTACCAAACCTCACGTACCACATGTGCACCTGCTCCGAATGAAGGTAGTCAGCAACGCTACATCGCTTCCCCCACTGTAAGCCCACAGGTTAGCACACCAACAGCAGCAAATGTCGAGGTGTCGTCGCAAGGGCAAAGCAGTCATGGAATCACAATGCTATTGCTATGAAAGACTGAATCTAGGCCATCAGCAACACCACCAACACCATCACCAACCCTCTCTCAGTCCGCCATGTCCACCGCTAGTTCCACCATATGCAGCTCTCAAGTCCAGCTCACCCTACCAGAGACTCTGAGTAGGACAAGAAAGTACTCATCTCTCATCCGCGTACATTGGCTTTGAACGCCCACATTGCCAAACTAATCTCGTTAGAGATGATGCCCTACCGGTTGGTTGAAAGCAAAGCCTATGCAGTACCACGCTATGACCTACCCAGTCGGCACTTCTTTTCGCGAAAAGCCATCCCAGCCCTCCACGTGCATGTGAAAGACCGCATTGTCCATGCACTCAAGCAATCAGTGAGTGGAAAAGTGTACCTCCCAACAGATGCATGGTCCAGTAGGCATGGCCAGGGCAGTTATGTGTTCATCACTGCGCACTGGGTTAATGTAGTGGATGCAGGGTCCACAGGGAACAGCGGCGGTGGGACAGTGCTGCCTAGCCCACAGTATAGGAAACAGTTGGCTGTAGGCGTTCGACCCTCCTCCTCCAGAAGTGAAAGCTCGTCCACAGAGCGCAGTCGCACGAGCAATCCATCCGCAGCTGCCAGTGTTGCACACGAGGTGTCCCACTATCGAACAGCTAGTGGTAGGCGTCAGCAGGCTGTGTTGAAGATGATGTGTTTGGGCGACAACAGACACTGCGGAGGTACTGGCCGACTACTTGCAGCGACAAACTGAGTCATGGCTGGGCAGTCTACATCTTGAGGCAGGCAAGGTAGTGATAACAGCCGGAATTTTGTGGCAGCCATAGCCCTTTCAAAACTCAGACACATACCTTGCCTGGCTCACACCTTGAAACTGGTGGTGCAGTGCTTCCTCAATAAATATCCGGAGTTAACACCCCTGCTCCATAAGGTGCAAAGACTGTGCTCGCACATCCGCCGGTCACCCGTACACTCCAGTCGTATGCAGAAGCTGCAGCGATTGCTCCACCTTCCTAGCACCGCCTAATTATCGACGTTGCAACAAGGTGGAACTCCACCCTGCACATGATTCAGAGGCTGTGCGAACAGAGGCAGGCTGTAATTCATTTGTGGGAGGATACATGGGCAGGCAGTTTACAAGCAGACATGGAGTTGTCTGGTGTGCAGTGGTCGAAGCTGAAAGACCTCTGTAAAGTCCTTCAGTGTTTTGAGGAATGCACACGGCTGGTAAGCGCAGACGACGCCATCATAAGCATGAGCATCCCACTTATGCGTCTGCTCAGACAAACTTTGACGCTCATTAAGGAGCAGGCGTCTGCAGCCGAGGAGGAAGAGGAGGAGAGAAGCCTTGATGACAGTCAGCCATTGTCTGGTTAGGGAAGTCTCGTGGACGAGGAAGAGGAGGAGGATGATGGGGATGATTATTTTGGGGAGGATGCTTCGCAGCGGGCAAGAAAAAATGTTGGCGTGGCAAGGTCAGGTACAGGGTTTGTGCGTGACTGGAGGGATGTGGATTTGCCAGAAAGCGCTCCTCCACCCATCACTCGCAGTGTATCATTGACACCTGGAACATTGGCCCACATGTCTGATTATGCCTTGCAGATCCTAAAAAGGGACCCCCGCATTGCCAAAATGATGAACGATGACGACTACTGGTTGGCCAGCATCCTGGATCCACGCTATAAAGGCAAATTCCAAAACATCATGCCACAGGAGAACCTAGAGCTAATATTGGCTAACAAACAAGCAACTGGTAAACCGTTTGAGGCATTCCCAGCACACAGCGGCAGTGATGTTTTTCCAACGAGCCGTAGGGGGCAACATGGAGGTGTTCGTGGTGCACACAGCCGAAGTGGCGTTGGACACAGGGGTTTCATGACCATGTTGTGGACTGATTTTTCAAGTACCGCTCACACGACTGGTAATACTGCATCGATCGAAAGTGACAGGAGACAGCAGTTGTCAACTATGGTAACAAACTACTTCTCCCATATCGATGTTCTCTCTCACCGGTCATTCCCCTTTGACTATTGGGCCAGTAAACTTGACACCTGGCCTGAATTGGCACAATATGCCTTACAGGAGCTCGCTTGCCCTGCTGCTAGTGTGTTATCTGAACGAGTCTTCAGTGCTGCTGGATCAACCCTGACAGAAAAAAGGACCCGTCTGTCGACCCAAAATGTTGATGATCTAACCTTCATTAAAATGAACCATGCATGGGTTTCAAAGGATTTTGTCCCACCCTCCCCTGCTGACACATAGGTTGCCAGAAAAATGGCTTGCTTTTGTCCTCTTCTGTGGACTTCTCCAATTACTCCATTTGCAGCTGCTGAATGTCCAACATCAACATATGCCAATTTTTCCACCTCCCTAATTGGGCTGCCTCCCCCCACAGGGCCAGGGTCACCACCTGGCGCACGCACCCGTGCGAGTGCCGTTGCCCTGGGCAGGTGGGTGGGCACACTGTTTGGCAACGGCACTGGCACAAGGTCACTCATAGTAGAATCAAGTGTCTCTGATGGTGGGGGTGCACACCCGCTGTCAGACACACCGGTGTACTATGTGGGGCCCTGTGCCAGTGCTGTCGCCAACGAGTGGGCCCCCCTGCTTGCTCAGGATCACAGCACTTGCAAAGTTGAAATACTTACCTCTCCCTGCTCCACCGCCGTGACGTCTTCCGCGTTTCCTGACAGTGACATTCTGGTCAGAGAGCGCGATGACATCACGTCTGTACGCCCTCTGCCTAAACAGTCCAAGTGCAGTGAGATGGAAGATGGGGAAGACGATGAGTCCAGACTAGTACAGGGATTCCCTAGCGAGGAGACTTATTTGTTTTCAATGTTGGGACAGCTATTTTTGGGGAGCACTATACTCTGGAGAATGATATATGAGGCCCACCATACACTGGAGCATTCCAAAGGTGGACATCAGACACTGGCGCAGCATTTACAGGGCCCATTATATATGGAGCATTATTTGGGCCCATAAAACAGTGGAGCTTCATCCATGGGGACCAACATATACTGTAGCATTATGTGGAGCTCATCATATACTGTTTCAAACATTTTATGGGACCAATGATTCTGTATGGAGAAATATATATAGGCCTCTTTACTCTGTATAGTGCACTTTGCGGTGGCCATAATACTGTATGGAGTAATATACTGTCCGTTTTTGGAGCTATTGGAGAATTTAAATTGGATATCAGTTATGAGATGTAAGAAGTGACGTATTTTTCATTGTACTATACCGCTAGTTCTCTGCCGTATCAGAGGATCATGAATTGTGGCATGTGTTAAAGGAGCCCATTGACACTCTTTGGCCCTGGGCCCATGAAAATCTGGAGACAGCCCTACCCCCCCCCCCAAAACTTTAGCCAAATAACCCCCAATTTTCAATGCCTATTATTATAAAGTAAATTAAGGTTGACAAGCTTAAGTACTAAGAATTGATGTTTTTGGCATTAAAATGGGCACTGTAGGTGTGTTTCCTGTCCTCCACTCCATGCCGACCTTGGTTCCCCATTGCCTTGCATTGGGTTTCGTGTTTCCGTCTGCCATCGACTTTTCACGATAATCGGCCGATTTCGTTCAACCCGACTTTCTCAAAAGTCGGGTTTCATGAAACCCAACTCGACCCGAAAAAAAAGCAGTCGCTCATCTCTAGTCATCTCTAAATGTAACGTTTTGTGAATCACCTGTAGGTTAAAAATGCTCAGTACAGCCTTAGATGAATTCCTTGAGGGGTCTAGTTTCCAAAATGGGTTCACTTTTTGGAGGTTTCTGCTGTTATTGCATGGTAGGGGCTCTCCAAATGTGACATGACGGCTGCAGAACATTCCATCAAAGTCTGCGTTCCAAAACATCTCTCAGTCCTTTCCGAGCCCCGACATATGACCAAGGGGTTTTCCCCCACACAAATGGGGTATTTGCGTACTCAGGAGACATCGCACAACACATTTTGGGGTCCATTTTCTCCTGTTACCCTTGTGAAAGTAAATTTGGGGCTGAAGTATAATTTGTCAAAAGAAAAAAATTGCATTTTTTTTACTTCTACATTGCTTTAGTTCTTGTGGAGCACCAGAAGTGTTCAAAACCATATTCAAGAAGTCTATTATCGCCTTGAGAGGTGCAGTTTTTAGAATGGTGTCACTTTTGGGTATTTTCTGTCACACAGACCTATCAAAGTCACTTCAAGTGTGAGGTGGTCTCTAAAAAAACGGTTTTGTAAATGGAGAAATTGCTCAACTTTTATCACTTACTTCCTATAAAAAAAAAAAATGTTTAGAAAATGATACACATGTAAAGTAGACATGTGGGAAATGTTACTTATTAACTTGTGTGAAAATTTTTATGCCTTTAAATTAAAGTTTGAAAATTGTGAAATTTTCAAAGTTTTCTCCAAATTTCCAATATTTTCACAAATAAATGCAAGTCATATTGAACAAATTTTACCACAATCTCAGAATTACTGGTCTCTGTTACAGCATTCCAGGATTATTACCACATAAAGTGACACTGCTCAGATTAAAGAGTTGGCCTGGTCAGGAAGGTGAAAATTGGCACGATCACTAAGGTCATCAACAGTTGTGGCCAACATTATTGGCATTCTTGGTTACATATTAAACACATTCAATAATTGATGTCTGGGTACAATCAATAAAAAGTTGACCTGTCAACATACACACATTCATTAAAAAAAAAAGAAAACTTAGGGGCCAAGTCATCATTTGTGATTTAAGTAAATTTTCTTTGTCTTGCGATATTCGCTAATGTTTTTTTTCCATTAATAGAAAGTTACAAAAAATGCACTATCATTTTTACACAAAAAAAAAAATCCCAAAATGGTTTGAAAAGCTCTAAAATTGCTCCAAATTGAAAACTTCTAGAATCGTTACTCCAGGCAGCGCCAAATAATTGTAAAACATTTTGTAAAGGTGACATTTCATGAATCTATCGAAGACAGCTGACTAGGCAAAGTTGTCAAGGTGGTAAAAAAAATAAAGTTAAAATTTAAAAAACAAAAAAAATGTAAGAAGTGTAGAGAAAATAAGGTGCAAACACTAAAGCCACTGAAAAGGAACAAATTGCTCACGAAAACTGGAGAAACATCAATAATGAATCAGGGCCATAGTTTAAGGTATGGACAGGAATAAAAGCACCCCTGCCTAATAATTGGTTGTACAACCTTTGGCAACAATGAAACTCTCCAAAGATTTATTTGAAGACATCACTGAGCCTTCTGCATTGGTCTGCTGTAACCACATCATCCTATCGAGCTCTTGAATGTTCGCTGGGTTCCTTTTCATAGTAAATTACATTTCTTGACAAAGATTTTTATGTAGACCTAGATAAAACTTCTCTTTTAGGCAGTTCAAAATAATGCATTTTTCCTTCTAACCATTGCTGAGTCTATATCCTGCTGTAGGACTGACATTTTAATTAAACGTAGCTTTATTCCACTTGGGGAAGCAATTTAGTGCAAAATGTGTTTCCAATTCTTGGATCTTATCGATTCTGTAACACGTTCCAGGTCTCCAGCCTCAGAGGCAGTAAAGCAGCCCCACAAAATCTTTGATCCTTCACCATGCTATACTGTAGGTAGGGTGCGCTGTTTGTTACACGCTCAACAATTTTCCCAAACGTTTGGCAAAATTCAGTCTTTTATAAGGTTTTCTTTACAAGCAAAAACCAAAGACGTGCTACACTACTTAAAGTTTATTTATTCAGTATGTTGTATGATATATAGGATGAGACCCTCAGTACAAACATGTCCCTTCAGCCTGAAATTCTTTGTAAGTTGTATATGATATCTTTGACAACTTTGTAACTATAATAGGGTTTTCTCGTCTATTATACTTTCTACCACATCCTGGAAAGTTCCTGTTAGATCCAAAAGTAGCAAATTTAACATTTCAGTCAGTCAAAGGTGAGATGCAAAGGTCTTTAGACCACTTGGGATATCATTTTTGCTCTGTTCAGACAGTTCTTTTCTCCTTTCCATTGTGAACAAAAACAGGAAATAAAACGGTCCATTCTTCAGCTTCAAGTCCAACATTCATAGGTTGATTAAAGTCAAGTGAGTGCTGGCAACACCAGGACAAGTCTTGACTAGTTTTTTTAATTAAATTCCATCACAAAAGAAAAATCCAGGGCACTCGCCAAACATTGTAAATCCAATCCTAGCTTTATTGGACAGGTGGTTGACCCAGCCTCAGAGACAGGGGAATATTCAGACCAAGGTTATTCTGTGCTCAGTTGGCACTTCCAAATTAATCACAGGTTCGTCCGATTTTGTCCTTTGTTACAAAGTGTGCCGTTAAGTCCTGGCATGGCGTCCAATTTTGTATCCTTTTATCCTGCCAAGTTTTTTTTGTTATTGCCACTTTTCTGTATTAAATATAAGTTTATATATTTAATCTGGATCATTAAAAGCTCTATTTCAAGAGAAATTGTACATGATCTGATTACAATTCAGGAGTGTGAAAAATGATGCCCACAACTGTATTAGGCCAGGCCAACAGCAATAGCAGTCCTTGACCACATATCTGAGCCCCACAATGAATATATTCTGTGCTACGGATCTTGTGCTTACACTGTTCATAACTGTACGTTTTAGCGGCGATGCATGGCCATACACACTCAGTGGGGAGCAGGGACTGGAGTAGCATTTCTGGCATTTAACACTGGCACTTTTGCTGAACTTGACTGGTGGGTGTAGCCAAAATCCCGATTATTCCTATTTGGGTGGAACAGCTTCAGAACTAAAATCCGTAACATTTCTGTGTGATGTGACTGCAGACTTGTGAATCCTCACAAGATTATGTGGTGCTGGGAGTGGGTGGGCGAGTAACCACAAGAATGTGATTTGCATGTAACGTGCGTATTCACAAGTCTATCTGCAGACTAACCCCAAGCCTTGACAACCCCTTTAAGTCAACATGGTGCAGGAGCAGAGAAGTGTAAATGTGTCAAGTAAATCTAAGAACATTTTTGAAGAGCTGAAAACAAATCAGTCATAGCAATAACAAGTGTCAGATGAAAATGTGTGGTATTAGGCATGCAGTAAAATCCATAGCATATACCCTCAGATGAGATGGGGACTGTACTAGGAATTTGCAAAGAAACATCTGCTTGGTGTGAATGTAGCCCAATCGTTAAACAATTAGAAAAAAAAAAATACAGACAAGTGGATCAGAATTTAAATATTTATTCTTAAACCATTTAAAATCCCCTGAAATATTGAAATAAGCTTACTCTATTAACAGATTTACAAGAGTAATAACTACGAAGGATATATGGGTACCACTTTTTTCTCTTTTTTTTTTTCATTTTTTTTATTTCTATCTGTGAAGTTCTTATAAAGCTTTCTGATTGACCATATTTACAACTTTTAATGTTTATATATTTATAAAAATATTTTATTTTTTTAACGATAACATTGTTTTCAAAAACTATTTTCAGACTTCTCAAGATATAAATTTGAAGTGAGTTGAGTTAGAGAGCAAAAAAAAAAAAAAAAAAAAAAATACAGAAATGGTTCTTTAAAATTAAAAACAAGAAAAAAAGAAAGTGAACTCATTTGTGTAGGCACCACTGAAAATGTTGCTCATTCCTTGGCATTAGCCAGTAATATGTTTTCAAGTGTCCCCTTTAAAGCAGGAATTATGTTGGGGGGCAGGGTGGGGGGGGTTGGGGCATCGATCTACCCTGCAGTGGAAATAAGCATGCTGCAATTTGAAGCAATTTAACTCTCTATATTATGTATATTACATTTATGAGGGCTTTAAATTCTGCAAAGATCATCTGATCGTCTGGGTTTGTGATAGACATACACCAGTAGTACGGCGCTGTAATCTTCGCAGCCCGCCATAGTTTTTTGTCTTTGTGGGCGAATCTCACAACAAAGTCTCAGAACAAAGCTCACTGGCTGCTACAGAACAAGCAACCGCTCCTTTACACACCATTATATATGCACCCAGAAGTTTGTGGATCAACACTGCATATTGCAGTCTAACCCGATATATATGTACAAGGCAAAGGTCACAGCACCTGATCAGTATAAGGCTTACGCTACACGGTTGAAAATGCTGGACAAGGCCGCATGGCATAACTGGCTAAAAAAAAAAAAAAAAAAGCTTTCCGAGTAGCTATTAAGACATTGTGCTGCCAGTTCTTCACAGCAAAAAAGCAGTATGTATGCTGCCAGGTGAATCATCCCTATGGGTGGCTATAAAACAATTACTTGACAATGCAGCATGCTCATTTGCATCAGATACTGGCGGTCACATCCTTTTTAACATCTATCATCATTATAAAATCCCCCAAAAAAAACAAACACTGCAATGGCAATTGGAGTAAAATGTGTGTCGGTCACGCACCGGATACATTTTTTTTTATAGATTTGGCAGATAGTTTGTACGGTGCGTGAGAGACTGGTGGCCGTACACCACAGAGGAGGATCGTGCCGGCAAACGTCTCTGGCACAAGTGGGTATGAGCCCCTTTAACATTTAAAAAAAAAAAAAATTGGGCTCAAATCATAAATGCACACTAACAGATCATAATATTATAATATAGCCATATAACCACATATTATAATATTATAATTACACCACCTTCAAGGAAACAGAAACGTTGAAGTACATGCGGAAGCAATATATATATATATATATGTATATATGTACATGGGACGTCTTGAGACAGAACATCCCATCAAGCAGTACCATAATCTTCCATTTACAGTTCTGCCGGTTGTTTGGAAAGTATTTTTTTTTTTTATATTTTATACTGCCAACCATCAAGACTTTCCCTGGTCGTGTCGGAGACAATCTCTATAATTTAGTTACTTGTATATTAAATGGTAAATACAGGTTTAAAACACATTCACAGGAGTATAAATACATCATGGTGCTGTTCTGCATGAAAAGTCTGGAAAAAACAAAGCGGAATATATTACATGGGACATCTGATGTTAGGGGGATGCTGGTGCAAACCATTGTCTCTGTCCTCTGCCTGTGCAGGTGGAGCGGGCCTCTTTTAGGTTTTTCATGTGATACGTAAAGGCCCGAGCCTTTACCGCGGTAGCATTTAATTTACATTATTTTTATCAAACCAACCATAAAAAAAACAAAAAAAAAAACCTACATCACATTGCTGCAATGCAAAGCAGGCAAAATCTAGAAGCAATACATTAGACATCCTCTGTCTACTCTCGCAAAAAAAAAAATGAAAATAAATATATATTGCTTTAATTCTTCTTAAAGAAAAATAAAGACCCTACACATAGGAGAGCGTTATGTCAAATCTGCGAGACGGCTGCCACATTGCTATTCAGATTAAGTGTCCATTAAGGGCTCAGTAGAGGGTAACCCCTTTAAGTATATTAAAAGGAAGGTGGATGAATACTGAGCAACAGATTCACTTCCACCTATTTAGCTTTTCCAGCAAGTATAGAAAAAGATACATGCGACCCAAGTCTCAGCAGTGCGGTGATATGTCTTTCCATTTTATTACCTGCAACCTGTGAAACCTGTCAGTGAATATCCATTTTTTTTTTTTTATTAACAGGCTCAATTCAGTGCAGAATATTTCTTTGACAGAGCTCCAAATTTCTGCCATTGTACACTGCTGTCTGCAGCCGCCACTAGAGGGAGTTGAGGAGCAAACTGATTAACTGAATTAAGAACACTATGCAGTAAACTTTTAAAGCTCCCTCTAGTGGTGGCAGAAGGTAACCAATCTTTAAAACGCATGTCTTTGCAGGGAAAGTAGCTCTGTATCAGAAAAAAAGCTCCAGCTTCTACAAAGCTGTATTAATCAAAGACTTTTGGATAAAACAAAAAGGACATGTAAAGGAGAGATTCACTATGAAGCTAAAGCCAAAACCTATGGAAAATACAGCCTAAATATAAATTATAGACCAGTGACATAGCACTCATTGGCAAGGTCTCTGGTCCATACCCAAGACTGCACTGTTCACTTTAAAAAAAAAAAAAAAAAAAAAAGCGGCTTTCAACATTTTTAGAAGTATTCTCTAAGTGCCACTTGTCCTGACATTTCTGTTGAAGGCTGGAATGCAGACGTAGCACGGACCACGTCATGTTTCTCTATGGAGCTCCAAGGCCCGATGGTCATTTTTTTTACTTTCATGAACTAGTGCTCAATCACAGAAACTGTGCTGTCATTAGCAAATGCTTGCTGCGCAGAAGCTCCATTGTGCCTCCATGATACAGAACTGCTCTATTTCACATAACTTAGCAATTTCTCATCCTATATCTTATCAAAACATGGCAGAAATCAAATCATACAAGAAAAAAAAAAAAAAAAAAGGACCAGTAGATTTCATCAGTGTACAGTGCAACACAACCACCACAAACATACTGTCGTCACTTGCACGGGTTACTAACTTAGCAACAGCAAGAACAGCGTATCAACATGGAGAATTCAACAAAGGATTAAAGTAGTAAAAGTCTTCAGTCTTTACAAAATAATTTCCAGAAAATATAAAAACCATTTACACCATCACAAAACAAAAATATATATAACAAAAAAAAGGGAGGAAGAAAAAAAAAAAAAGTTTTTGTTTTCCTTCCAAACTTTCAATTATGGTCATGGATGTGTTTTGCAAAGACCCAAAAGGCACAAGGAGCTGAAAATGCTAAGCACGGCCAGGCATGAAGATCTTCTGGTGGGTGTCCCTCTTTTTTTTCCATTTTTCTCTTTTTTTTTTTTTACAGCCATGTCATGGTCATAACATGATACTTAGGAGTCACTGACTGGAAACCTGAAAAACAAATCAAAGAATTATGTAAAAAATTTTTATAACATTACTTTATAAAAAGTTTGAGGAGACTGGAACACACAAGTGGTGTAATATTAGAAATTAGCTGGCATCAAAATGGAGAATATATTTGTGACATTGAAGCCAACAAGAGTAAGGCAGGATTACACATATATCTCCCCCTACGGTGGGTGACCCAAGACAGGGGGAAGAGATGGCAGTGATGGAAACCAGGCCGATCATATCTGCATATTTTGGACGTGACTGGCTCATTCTGCTCATGCCCTTACATTACATGCATTATTTTGGTCCTTGTCTCGGATCTGGAGAGAGCCCAAGGTGTTTTTACTTTTTCCAAGAGGACTAACGGGTCCACTTGGAGAATTGGAAATTGTGGCACGTCAGCTACAGTAGATCAATGCGCTCATAGCATGCAGACCCAAGGGCCTGTGAACACCAGCGATATGTCGCACAGACCAGAATAGTGCATGCAATAGAAAGCAGCTCCTGCACCAGTTTGCCACAAGGAAGCAATTTTGCAGGCATGACTGACTTATGTATTTATGGCTATTTAGGTGTGAACCTGGCCATGGCGTAATTTTTCTGGCTTTCTGCTTTTAATATATGCAAAGTAAATGCAATGTAAAGTGCTGTGGAACATGTTGGCGCTATATAAATAAAATGATCACTACTTATCTAACATCTCAATAATTCCACATTCCTCCACTAGAGGGAGCAAAACACACACAAACCTTCAGTATACAGTGAGGTACTCACCTAATGTGTCCTATACATTAAAGGGGTTGTCTTAATTGATGACCTAGCCTTAGAGCAGCACTCCCACTGATTGGGCAGACATAAGCCATGAACAGGCTGGATGACAGCAGCTCAGTGCCTTGCTTTGTATCCACTGCCCAATATTGTGCTATATCTCAATAAGACCAGAGCCAAAGTACTCCATAGCGGCTACTAAACAATTTACGGAGCTACTGTGGACTGTCGGAGCAGATGTCATCAGATCAGTTGCGGTGCTGGGTATCAGGACCACCACTGATCTCATACTGATGCCCCATCATCTTGCGAATGGGTCATAAATTGTTAAATGGAGTGTTCCCAGCTCCAAAATCCTATTGCAGTATGTAATAGGTGTAATTAGCAAATACCACCAATTAGAAATGTATAGTTTTTCTGATTCGCTTTGTCTCTTTCCTCATGTGCAGCTATTTGAGGACCTTGAGGTATCCATGTTTACGACCACTGAAAGAGAGTTAGCTACTTGCTAGCCGTCGTAACCTTGAATATCCAAGGTCCTGCAATGCCTGCAGATGAGGAGACATAGTGAATCAGAAAAATTATACTACATTTCTAATTGTATGTATTTGCTATTATACCTCAAATATTGGGTTACAATAGAGATGGGAATACCCCTTTAAGTCTTTGACAACTATTTTAAGGAGTTAGGCTAGTTCCACACTAGCGTATCTACACGCAGCGCACGGCGCCGCTAAGCCCCGCCCCCTCCGGTCATCTCCTCCTACTAGCGCACATCGCTGCACGCGATCTGCGCACCATCTCTATAGCATAGGGTGCGCAGACGGTGCGCTAGTAGAATTTTGCGTGCACTGCGTCCTTTTGAGGGTGCGCCGAGCACACCAAAATGCAACATGGTGCGTTCGGCTCACCGTCAAAAGGGCGCAGCGCAAGCAAAATTCTACTAGCGCATGGTCTGCGCACCCTATGCTAAAGATAGGGTGCGGCAGGGGGCGGGGCTTAGCGTCGCCGTGCGCTGCGTGTAGATACACTAGTGTGAAACTAGCCTTAGAATTATTGTTTGTTTTGTTTTTCACTTGGCGCTAAAAAAAAAAAAAAAAAAAAAACAAGTAGGCTTTTACTTAGTAGCTAGCAACTACCTGCCTATCCTACCCGCCTCAGAGTGGTCACTGACCGCGCCTGCCGGCGATTCAGATGCTCCGTATCAACAGAGCAGCTCTTCTTCCGGGCTGCAACTGATGACATTAAAGGGAATCTGTCACCCATTTTTAGCGATATCATGTAAAGATATCACCCAATTTTGCGTCCCATAAGGATTCTATTAGGACTTTTGATTCCCCCCGACCCCGCACCTTTGATACATAAAAACCTTTATTATCTTGGTGGAGAAGTATGGAAACCGCCACGGTCCGGTCCAATGGGCGGAGCTTATTCACCTCCCCCCCCCCCCTCCTCGGTTTGCTGAACGTAATCTTCATCTGTGAATATCACAGACGCCGTAGTTTTCCGCGATTGCGCATTGAAAAGGCCTCCGGCGCCTGCGCAGTATGCTTTGTCCAACTGTGGGTAAAGCATACAATCGGTACTGCGCATGCGCTGGTATTTTTCAGCATGGCCTATGCCCCGGAAGTGTGTCCTGCATGTGAAGACTTCCGGGGCATAGACCGCGCTGAAAAATACCGGCGCAATGGCAGTACCGATTATATGCTTTGCCCACAGTTGGGCAAAGCATACTGCGCAGGCGCCGGAGGCCTTTACAATGCGCAAGCACGGAAACCAACGGCATTTGTGATATTCACAGATGAAGATTACGTTCAGCAAGCCGAGGGGGGGGGGGGAGGAGACTAAGCCACGCCCATCGGACCGGACCGCGGCGATTTGCATACATCTCCAACAAGATAAAAAAAGGTATTTACGCCTCAAAGGTGCAGGGTCGGGGGAGTCAAAAGCCCTAATAGAATCCTTATGGGACGCACAATTGGGTGATATCTTTACATGATATCACTAAATATGGGTGACAGATTCCCTTTAAACTGACTGACAGCTGGGTTCCCAAACAGAAGCTTCTGCTCAGTCGACATGACATCAGATGACAGGAACTGTCTGTGATCAATCTGTGCCAACAGAGATTGGCGCCAGGCAGAACATGCAGTTAGTTAAACAAATACCTGCTGTTTGTTAGCTCTTAGGCCTGCAGTAAAAAAAAATGTATATATTGTTCCGGACAGCCCCTTAAAAGGCTTTTAAAAAAAAAAAAAAAAAAACTTGACATGACATAATAACTCTACTCACTTTTGGAATTTTTCCATGAGCTTCTTTACCATCTTGTCAGTAATTCCAGGATAAGTCTCTTCTGCCAGGTTCATACTCTTTTCAAGTTCTTCAATTGCATTTTTCCTCACGGTGTTGTTCCTGTCTTGCTGTTTAAGCTGCAAAAAAGAAAAATACATTTCAAGGCTTCAAAGAATTTTACAAAATTAGAACTGTATGTTTCTTCTTTACTAAACCCGAAGCACCATCATCTGGAGAGGCTTGTAACCTTTCCATAAGGCGGACAGATTGTGAGGGTATGTTCCCACGTAGTTTTTAGTCTCTGCGGATTTTGTAGAGAAAACCGCAGGAAATCCGCAGGACAAAGTGCTGCGGTTTTTCTGCGGATTATCTGCGTTTTTTCTGCGGTTTTGCCCTGCTGTTTTACACCTCATAATGGATGAGGTGTAAAACCGCAGCGTTTCTGCACCAAACAATTGACATGCTGCGGATTGTAAACCGCAGCAAAACCGCGCGGAAAAAAACGCAGCATGTGCACAGCTTTTTTTTATTTCCATAGGAAATAAAGGTACTGTACAACGCAGCAAAATCTGCTGCGTTTCTGCAGAGCCAAAAACGCTGCGGAAACGCAGCAGAATCCGCAGCATGTGCACATACCCTGATTGAGGTAGGCCTCCGCCAATGTCGCCTATTTAATGAAAACAGAACAATGGCAGAGATTGTTGAAGAGGGGAAGATATCAGAAGTTCAACGGCACAAATTTGTTTCCATGGTCCTGATGATGCTGTAGAAGTTTGATGAAGTTACAGAACTGGAGTGGAGAATTTTTGGCCATTTTTGCGTACACAAGTTTGCATTTAATTATAGGACATTATTATTTTCCCTTATATATCACACATTACTACAAGTTATATATTGTAGCTGAATGCAATTTTTTTTTCAAACTATTAATACGAACAGGGAGTCATACAGGATCCCTTCTCTTGACACCCCACAAGTATATACGGTGCATGTACAGGACTGCATGGTATATAGAGGTCTACCTAGGCCATTATGCGAAAATGAGCATTACTCAAATTATGCTTGTACTAAATGCAATATGAAGTGATAAATGTACACTCTGGGCTAATAAAATCTAGTAGGATGGGTCAAAAAGCTTCCAGGATACACTGTTTGACCCTCTCTGTAGCCGTTCGTGCCCATGAAACAGCAGAGCGATGGCCATATTTCAATCATTTGCATCCAGATGGCAAAATTGTACTAACCGAGAATCCTCCATTTTTCAATTGAACTTAAGTGGGAAGAGGACTAAAGGCACATTCACAAAGCATAATCATCATTCCTAGGAACGACCTTTTCATGATTATTGTGCAGTGTAAACAGGCTGCCGATTACTCGAATGATTCTTGGTTTCTCGGCAGCGCATAGTCCTGTGTAAACAGGACGTGTGCTGCCAAGAGCGATGGCAGCCTACGTGCACTGAATGTATCGATCGCTTAGTGCGCATATGAAGTGTAAACAGAGTGGCCCACCTTGCAAGAGACTATAGAAAAAAGGTGTAATAGTGGTGTCACTGAAACCTACAATATGAGAACCAGAGTACCTATAAAACACCTACAACTTGGAGACCATACCTCAGAAAAAACAGGGGCTATTATTGCCGATATAGAGCTCAGCGTTTTTACAAGGTCTTGATCCTGTAACAAAAAGCACACAATTTGGTTAGTAACGCTACATAGACACATGTGGCTTGTGAATATACTAACAGACCAGACTCTTCCAGGAATATGCACATTACAGATGTGAGGGGGAACACAAAAAAAGAAAAACCGCTGTAAAAAAGTTTGTCACCAGCACTGGTAATGAGAGCAGACAGGATATCTGTAAGTAGGTAAGGCACCAGAATACAAACTGCAGCGTGATGAACTTGGAGCATTTTGTACTGGAAAATGTATTTCCAAACCACAGGAACTTAAAAAGAAAAAAAAAAAAAAAAAAAAAAAAAAGGAGTGACCATATAGGGCTGAAGTTTGACACCAGACTCCTATGGGCACTTACTGTTCCATTTTGCAATTTTTTTGCATCCGGTTTCTTCCGAACTGTGGTGAAATTCCACTCTGGATGTGTATTGTTCTCCTTATTGCTGGGCTCCCTGTGAGTGAGGACATTATATAAGGTTCAGTCTTCTTGCATACTATTCTGCTTTACATTTTGACCGTAACCCTCAAGGCGGCCATACATGATAGCTGACGGGTAATTGAGCTCTTGGACACCCCCACCCCCCATGTACAAACATTTAGCCAAGGGCCCTTTAGATTGGACCTTCTGTATCTGTCTAGTAAAATAAATTCCTGAATATAACCATACATCTGTAAGCCGACAGCGTGCAGCAGAAAATTTACTGCAAAATAGGCTATAAAACTTAATCAGTGAGTGAGTACTTACGTATCGGAGTCGTCAGATTCGGAGTCGCTGTGCCCTTCTGCCTTCCATCGTTTATACCTGTCGATCAACTCTGTTAGGTAAGATGTCCGCTTGGCATTTTTCACAATAAACTTGTGCTTGAGAAGTTCTTTGGCTGTGGGTCGCTAGGAAACATAACAGGTTTTATTTTACCTTTTCGCAACTCATAGGCAGGTGATTAACAGCATTACACAACTGCAGTGATTGGGGACACAAGCCACAATACAGACATCGTAAATCACCGTCACTGTTTATACAAAGTACATACGCCCGTGGATCTCCCAGAGAATGGTAATAAGTCGTAGTAGTCAAATATTACTAGTTATGACATCTTTTAGATATTAGCATTTCTCTGTTTTGGCCGTGGTGCATAAATGTCTTTTTGTCATTGTACTGATGATGCAAATCTTTCTGAGAAGCCAATTCAAGACTCACAATATATAGGACTGCACTTTCTATTGCAACTTCTGCCAAAAAGGCTGCCTAAGGCCTGTTTCACACTTGCTTTTTTTTGCAGCGCGTTTTTCCCGCAAAAAAACGCATTGAAAAACGCATACAAAAGCATACAACTGCTGCGTTTTTTTCAAGCATTTTTATGAGCATGCATGAAAAAAATGCAGCGTTTTTAAGCGTTTGTATGCGTTTTTAGTGCGTTTTTACCGCGTTTGCGTTTTTTTCCAACATTAGGTGGCCCCTCACACTAACCCAAACCATGACTTTACTAACCCTAACCCTGACCCTAACCCTTAACCAAACCATACTTAACCCTAACCCTTAACCAAACCATACTTAACCCTAACCCTAACCCTGTCCCTAACCAAACCATACTTAACCCTAACCCTGACCCTTAACCAAACCATACTTAACCCTAACCCTAACCCTGACCCTAACCCTTAACCAAACCATACTTAACCCTGACCCTTAACCAAACCATACTTAACCCTAACCCTGACCCTAACCCTTAACCAAACCATACTTAACCCTAACCCTGACCCTAACCCTGACCCTTAACCAAACCATACTTAACCCTAACCCTGACCCTAACCCTTAACCAAACCATACTTAACCCTAACCCTGACCCTAACCCTAACCCTTAACCAAACCATACTTAACCCTAACCCTGACCCTAACCCTGACCCTAACCCCCTTAACTAACCCTAACTTTACCCAAACCCCTAAATTCCATTGTCTAAACTAATGGTAAAAAAAAAAAACGCATGTGCAAAAAAACGCATACATAAGCATGCCAATGCGCACATATGCTCACCATAGACTTATAATGGGTGTCTTGCTGTAAAAAAACGCATTGCGCGCGCATGCGTTTTTTTGAGGCAAATCGGACGCACAAAAAATGCAACAGGTTGCATTTTGTGCGCCCGAGCGCATACCGCAAAAAAACGCATGCACGGTAAAACGCGTACAAACGCATTTGTATGCGCACATAAGCGCATCCCATGCAAAGTATAGGAAAAAAAACCGCATGCACTAATTAGCGCTAAATTACCGCGAAAAAAAAACGCAAATGTGAAACCAGCCTTACATCGTGATACCCTAGGCATATCAGCCTCTGTATATAATGGAATCCCCCGATGCTCTACCGGTGTCCGGCAGAGGATTTATCAGAGGGATCCTTTGCTACGAAGATGAGTATTTTCTTCCCCTGTGTGTGTGTGTGTGTGTGTGTGTGTGTGTGTGTGTGTGTGTGTGTGTGTGTGTGTCAACAGAAATTTTAGATCTCAACACACAGTTAAGGTGCCACACAATGACCACCCATGATCCAGGTCTGATGAGTAATGTCTCCGGTACACCCCCACCACATTTCCATCAGTCGGGCAACTTCTGTTTGGCTTCCACAGACTTGTTACAGGCATGAACATTCGCTATAGAAAGTTTGGGTGATCTGGCTTTTCAGTAAAATCAAAAAAGGGCTAAACTATTAATACATTTTATATAATAAAACACAATCAAGTAAATAAGATAGATTGACGAGTTCTCGCGGCATACATGCAAACAGGCACCAACATCTCGTAGGTTACCTCCTACACCTAGGAATACTTACAAAGGAGGGGTCTTTGTTTAAACAGGCATCTATGAACTCTTTGAAAGGTTTACCAAAGTCCCCTGTTAACGTGGGTGGGTTATTTTTAGGAATGAGAAATAGGACCCTCATCGGATGCATGTCAGAGTTGGGTGGTTCACCTTTAGCTAATTCGATAGCAGTGATTCCCAAAGACCAGATGTCAGCCTGAAATACAAAGAGGAACACGTCCAATTTAACCAAAATGCAATGAATGATAGGAACAATAGGCAAAAAAAGAAAAACACCATCCATGATAAAAGGGCAACACCAATAAGATTCAGCATTAACCTTAAAAAGTCACAGTACCAACCAAACCTCTACTCTGAAAAAGGAAGTCCATCTGGTGATCAGATGATGGCAGATTTAGGATCCAGGTCACATTGTCAAGAGACTTTCCATCAGTAAGTGAAACTTTCAGGCCTGAATTCATTGAGTTTTAAGCAATGTGCTTTTCTTTTGCCTTTCTTACATTACATTCTTCAAAATGGTACACAAAGTTTATGTATTTTGTCCAACATCACCAAAAGGTTATTTTTCATTTAACTTTATTGTGGCTTTTTAATACACAAAAAAAAAAGGTTTCAAATTCTGCAAAATAGTGTCAATATCTATCATACATCAAATAACTCCAAAAGGGAGTGCATGTGACAACTTTAACTTTAAAAAGTAACTATTGGTGAAACAGCCAAAAACATCAGGAAACCTTAAACCCAGCCCACATCATCAAAACACAGGAAAAAAACTCTACCCAAAGGCTGTAAAAAATAGTCAAAGGTTAAGAGAGGAAGTAAATGTTCCCAGGTCTGCATTTTTGCTGCAAAATAACACTGTACCAGAAACGTGAATAAGATTTCTGAAATCACAAGCAGCTTATTTTTTCCTTGCAGGTATAAATTTTTCACCTCTTCAAATGAATTGGAGAAACAAATACAAGCAAAAACAAATGCATTTTAAGCAGCGTTTTCTCCAGCCAACACTCCAGAATTTGCTAAAGTTTCTGCTGCAAATACTGAACATACAAAGAAAAGAAAATTAACTAAAATACAAATCAAGCAAAATACTTCTGCCACCTAGGGTATTTGGAATAACCTCCGAATCGCTGGCGGCTCTTCACTGATCCTGAGAACCAGGACTCTGGAGAGTCGTGGCTGAACAGATTAAAGGTCAACCCGTTAATCCTAATAGGAGTGCTGCTCATCATCCATGCACTGTGCTCAGCAAACTCCAGCACTCCAAGAATGAATGAAGGAGCGGCAGAGCGCATGATCCACCTCTGCTCCATTCAGCCGGGACTCTCCAGAGCCCAGTTGCTGGGATCCATGAGCACCAAAGAAATACAATCTTCAGCAATTGGTAACATTTAGCTTGTTCATCGGGTGACTGTCAGCCTGTTTGCACTGCACGATTATCGGGAAACACGAGAATCATGCAGTGTAAATACACAATAAGTTTTTGATCAATAACTTCACACCATCCTGATTTAGACCAAGCTGCCATTTGCTGCATATAATCAATCGGTTCACTACAAGAGTTAGCACTTTCTTAATTTCCACCATCATCGAATGGGCTGTCTTTTAAAATACACAACCTGTGCTATTGCAGAATTGCAACTCCCAGCATGGCCGGTCACAGCATGCTGAGAGTAGTAATGTCACAGCTGGTTAAGCGCTGCGTCAGAAAGGGTTATTATGTACCAGTTACAGGCCCCTTTAATACTTTATCCTACTATTGCTTTCTGATAGGTTAAAAGCTGTACATTTCTTTCACCAGATACTTGTATTTCTCTTTCGAGCTATTTTGTCGTGCATTTTTATCACCTGCTGAGCTCTTTATTGCCTTGGGACAAAACACAATGCTGCGCTCTAGATAAAAGATCTAACATCCAGCCAGCACAGCAGAACACGGTCTTACAATACAATGAATACATAAAAAAATAAATCCTACATGAAAAGGCTCAGCAGGAAGCTAGGCAGTAAAATCAATGCATGAAAGGAAATGTAACCTATTCTTTCGTACATAAAAACCGATGGGTTTCAGAATGTGTACTTAACGCTCCTGTCATGTCTATTTTACTACACACTTGTATTAGTGGTGATGTTCCTCTGTTACTCCCCTTGGAACAACCGTGTGTTGGTGTGACCCCACACTGTGCAATCAGTACTGACAATATGACACTGGGGGGGACATTGCTGACAAGAGGAACTGTACGACTCCGTATAAAATGGACTCAATATCCAGCAGGAAAAACACAGGATTCCGCCGCGGAAAAAAGCGCAGCATTAGCACAGCATGTGCGGAATTCCATAGGAATGCATGGGGGGCGTTCTGTACACGATTTTTAAACGTTTTCGCGCCGAAAATCGCGGCAAAAACGCTTAAAAATCGCTACGTGGGCACACAGCCTAAAGTCATCCATTTGCCCATTATATCTTGTTATGGCCTCCATAGTCGTTGTAGAAAAACAAAAAAAGCTTTTGGAAAAATATATTCCACCCCCCCCCCTTCCACTCCCCCTCTTGGCAGAAAATGTAGTGGAAATTCCATGCTTTTCTGTGCGGATTTCATGCAGATTTATTAGCTAAATAAAGATTTATTATTTGAAAAGTCATTTTCAAGTCCAACCTCCATTGTTGATGTGCTTCAACCAAGATAGGTTCTATTCTAGGTTCTCTGCCCACAAACTCTTCCTTCTTCTGACATCATGTCCTTTTAACATATCTGCTGCGTTTTTGGCACTGAATCCATATGAAATCCGCACTATATCAGCAAACCTTTTTTCATCTGCGTTTCTGCTGCAGATTTCAGAGACTCAATGGAAGTCAATGGGTGAAAAACGCTGAAGATGCGCAGAAAGAACATACTGCGGAAAATAAAACACTGCGAATAAGGATGGAATTTCCCGCATCATATGCGCAACAATTCTGGATTCTCATTGATTAATCTTGCTTTAGTAATCCTTTGTGTTTTTGGTGCATTTCTGGGCAGAAAAAAGACTTTCGGAAACACAACAAATCCGCAACATGTGCACATAGCCTAAAAGTAGTGTCACCCTTGGACGGCCAGTGGTAATCATGTTCATATACATTTATACTCAGAATGACTTATCCTACGTCTACAAATGCTCACTATACAAGTTATGTAAAATAAGCAGACACAATGTATCACAATTATTTACCAGTTACTGTATGTCGGCAATCACCCTGGCCTGGCTTACAGTGATAGCACATAGGGACACGGAACAGCAAGGATCAAAACAAGTGGGGACGCTACTCAGCAATTACTAGAATGCTCAGTGCATCATTTCCAGCGTCCAAAGGGAAAACAAAGACTTTATTTTAAAAATGCCTGGAGCAAATTTACCAAGTCTCCTGCTGAAGGACACACTGTTTCCAGATTGCCTTTCCTTTTTTTTTTTTGCTATGCAACAATATATGTATAATGTATCAAAGAAACGCGTAGAGTCAAGTCGTCACAGCAGAGTTCAGATATGAACTGACCGGGATATGTACATAGCAGATGGCAAAACTGCGACTACTGATTCTAGAGGATTATAACAAAAAGTTGTCCAAAAAGCAGTAAAACGCAGCACACGCGCCTCTCGCCACATACAGGGATTCCCAATATGGTCCTTTATGTCACTGCAGCAAACATACTTCGTCCTCTTTAAGTCAAGATCGCACTGCACAGAAATCGGCCTACATACACCCACCAATTTCAGTGGCAGTGGACCAGTCGACCATATGATGTGCACATGGGTCAGATGCTGAGGCGGCCGAAGGCTATGTGCGGAGCACTGTAGAGTGCCGAAGGGGCAAAATCCAGGAAAAGTCTGAACTGGTCTTTAACGCAAAACAGATCCAATTAGGGGCTCAGAGTATAAGACTTCGCTGAACAGTGTACGACACAGGAATAAACCTTTTTCCTTCATACCCATAGACGTTCATTGCGAACAGATGAAAATTTGCTTTCTCACCTTTGAGTCGTAAGCAGACTGTTGTATGACTTCAGGCGCCATCCAGAAAGGAGTCCCTACAAATGTATTTCTTTTAATCTGTGTATCCGTCAGCTGTCCGGCCACACCAAAGTCAGCAAGTTTGACATCACCTTGTTCTGAGAGCAGGACATTGGCAGCTGTAAGACATACGACAACGTGAGATGGATGGCAGTCAGCCCAGCTGCAGTCAGGGGGTAAACTTCACAAAAACCTGTCATGGGCCTACCTTTGATGTCCCTGTGAATTTTATTCTCTGAGTGCAGATAATCAAGACCTTTCAAGATTTCTTTCAACATAGTCGCAATCTGGAACTCATCAAAAGGTCCCACTCGTAGCTAAAAAGAAAATAGTATAACAAAACTTAAGAAAAAAAGTTTAAGGACAGACGGGACGTTCCAAGTTACAATACGTCCAGTTTTATACAGCAAATTATGCTATACCAAAAAAAGCAGCACTGGATTCAGCCAACACTTTATGCTCAGTCAAAATATAAATGCTTTCAGCTCATCCAATTTTTGTCTATGATATACAGCAAATGGCACTTCAAACAAACGAATCTACTCCATTTCAGACTAACACCATCACAGCCGAATGAAGAGCACCATAAGTGTAAAAAATATATATATATATATATATATATATATATATATATATATATATATATACATATACACACACACACTCACTGGCCACTTTATTAGGTACACCTGTCCAACTGTGTGTTAAGACTTAATTTCTAATCAGCCAATCACATGGCGGCAACTCAGTGCATTTAGGCATGTAGACATGGTCAAGACAATCGCCTGCAGTTCAAACCGAGCATCAGTATGGGAAAGAAAGGTGATTTGAGTGCCTTTGAACGTGGCATGATTGTTGGTGCCAGAAGGGCTGGTCTGAGAATTTCAGAAACTGCTGATCTACTGGGATTTTCACGCACAACCATCTCTAGGGTTTACAGAGAATGGTCCGAAAAAGTAAAAAAATCCAGTGAGCGGCAGTTCTGTGGCCGGAAATGCCATGTTGATGCCAGAGGTCAGAGGAGAATGGGCAGACTGGTTCGAGCTGATAGAAAGGCAACAGTGACTCAAATTGCCACCCGTTACAACCAAGGTAGGCAGAAGAGCATCTCTGAACGCACAGTGCGTCGAACTTTGAGGCAGATGGGCTACAGCAGCAGAAGACCACACTGGGTACCACTCCTCTCAGCTAAGAACAGGAAACTGAGGCTACAATTTGCACAAGCTCATCGAAATTGGACAGTAGAAGATTGGAAAAACGTTGCCTGGTCTGATGAGTCTCGATTTCTGCTGCGACATTCGGATGGTAGGGTCAGAATTTGGCGTAAACAACATGAAAGCATGGATCCATCCTGCCTTTTATCAACGGTTCAGGCTGGTGGTGGTGGTGTCATGGTGTGGGGAATTTTTCCTGGGCACTCTTTGGGCCCCTTGGTACCAATTGAGCATCGTTGCAACGCCACAGCCTACCTGAGTATTTGTTGCTGACCATGTCCATCCCTTTATGACCACAATGTACCCAACATCTGATGGCTACTTTCAGCAGGATAATGCGCCATGTCATAAAGCTCGAATCATCTCAGATTGGTTTCTTGAACATGACAATGAGTTCACTGTACTCAAATGGCCTCCTCAGTCACCAGATCTCAATCCAATAGAGCATCTTTGGGATGTGGTGGAACGGGAGATTCGCATCAGGGATGTGCAGCCGACAAATCTGCGCCAACTGTGTGATGCCATCATGTCAATATGGTCCAAAATCTCTGAGGAATGCTTCCAGCACCTTGTTGAATCTCTGCCACGAAGAATTGAGGCAGTTCTGAAGGCAAAAGGGGGTCCAACCCCTTACTAGCATGGTGTACCTAATAAAGTGGCCAGTGAGTGTATATATATATATTAATCCAGATCTAATGACATCACATAAGATAATGTACCAAAGCATATATAAGGTACAAGGATTTAATCATAAGCAGCATCAGAATATCATTGTATATATCAATCACAGGAGTATAGTGGGTTTTTTTTTTAGTAAAGAACACAATCCAAAGTAAAGCTGCTAGGATGAAAAAAAAAAAAAAAAAACACATTGCAAGCTGCCCAACAATTATAGCTAGAAGATTTTTCATGTAAATTGCTAAATTACAGACAGTTAAGCTAAGTTAGCGAAAGTATTAGCATAGGCCTCTTTCACACTTCAGTTTTTTGCATCAGTTCAAGTCCGCCAAAAAGTCAGACAAGCGGATCCGTTCTCAACTGATGTGAACGGATGCCACAGGATCCGTTTTTAGACGGATCCTGAAAATGAGGAAATTTAAAGGAAAAGAAAGAAAGAAAGAAAGAAAGAAAGAAAGAAAGAAAGAAAGAAAGAAAGAAAGAAAGAAAGAAAGAGAGAGAGAGCGCGCACACCCAGAAAGAATTTGGGGTTAAATTTGTGTTTGGAGGATCCGCCAGAGGAAAAAACGTTACAAGCTCCGTTGTGAAATCTGTGAGGATGTTGACGGACAGAAACTTTTGGCGGATCCTCAAAAAAAACGGATACAACGGACAGCAATCCGTCACAATCCGCCATTAATGAAAGTCAATGGGGAAAAAAACGGATCCTCAAAAGAAAAATGGGGGTCCGTTTTTTTTTTCAAAACCTGGCGGATTGTGACTGATTGTAAAAAACTGAAGTGTGAAAGAGGCCTTAGCAAATTGAGGCACACAGGATGGACGAAGCATCACCCCGAGGCACGTTTCGTAATCAGCTTATTCCGGGGGCGTCGGGGAAGTAGCAGATTGCAAAACGTGTGTCGGGGTGAGGGGGCATGCCTAGTCCATCCTGTATGACAGACCTCCATTTGCTAACTAAGGTAATACTTAAAAATTGTGTTGGGCAGCCTGCGATGTGTTTTTTTATCCAAGCAGCTTTAGGGTACCGTTACACAACGATGTCCCAGCGATCCCACCAATGATCCGACGTGGATGGGATCGCTGGGACATTGTTAGCTGATCTCTGGTGAGCCGTCACATAGACAGCCCCTCCAGCGATCAGGACCAGCGGGCACGCTGGTTACCAACATATAAACATCGGGTTTCTAAGGGCTGCAGGGCCCTTAGAAACCCGATGTTTACGTTGGTAACCAGCGTGCAGCGTCGCTCATCGCTGGCTCCTGCTGCTACACGCAGTGATGCGCGGTGGCCAGCGGGAGACCAGCGATGAAAAAACGGGCCAGGACGATCAAGCACGATCAGCGATACACCGTGGGGGTGTGATCGCTGCTGGATGTCACACACAGGCCCTTTACTAACGGGCCCTTTACTTTGCATTGTGTTCTTTACTAAAAACACTATACTCCTGTGATTGATACATATATACAATGCCAATATGATGCTGCTTATATATCTATAACTCAGGACCCATCAGTAACACCCCACACCCATTCCCACTGGGTACTCTGCTACTACATGAATCTAGCCTTTGTTACTTTGGTTTCATCTAAGACTTATTAAAGATTGTTTCTTACATTTATGGTTCGCTTCACTCGATGATTACATGGTAGTCCGAAATTGAGTAGATTCAAAATAGAAAACACTGCAGTTTATGAGTGATTTATTGATTGGGGGGGGGGGTTATCAGAGGGGAGAAACTCGTCAAGGTTCTGCTCAGTTTACTTTAACAAAAATAACCCACAGCAAAAAGACTATGTGCACGTGGCCATTACAGGGCCTGTAACAGATGTGGGGGATTTCTTCAATGAATTTTATAAATTGCAACATGTGAAATATATGGCTAAATCATCAACAAAAATCCATAATGAAATTGTGTGACACAGGTTTTTTAATTTTTTTTTTTACTGATTTCCAGCCTGCTTTAATAGTTTAGCCAGATATAGGATTTGCAACTGGTGTTCAAGCTTTATATTGATCCATAGAGAAGTCCTAACTTCTGAATTTGAAAATTATCATTTTTCCTTCAAAATACACCATATTACAGTACAATTCAGCTGCTGTGAGGTCCAACGGGTTAAGCAGGAAATGATGTGCACAGAAATACATCATAGGTTCGCACATGAAGAGCGGCATTAATACAAAGTGCGTTGGACTTTAGTCCGATCTTTAGATATCTGCAGGGCTGTTTTATGAGGCAACTGGTTAGTCCTCCCAGACAATAAAACCACAAATAGAAACCATTTAAATACTTGTTTTTCTAGGAGGAGCTAAACAGAGAAACAGTGGGGAAACTGAATCATGCATCATGGGAGCGGTGTCTTAAAGGGGATCTGTCACCCTTTTTTTTTTTGACTATTAGCTGCCGGCATTGACATCAGGGGCATCTACAGAATTCTGTAATGCTGTAGATAAGCCCCCGGTGTAACCTGAAAGATAAGAAAAGAAAGTTAGATTATACTCACGGGGAGGGGGGGGGGTCTTGCGGTCCGGGTCCGGTTTTGGTCCAATGGGTTTTGCGGTCCAGCGCCACCCATCTTCATACGATGCCATCCTCTTCTTTCCTTCCGGTCGTGGCTCTGGCGCAGGCGCACTGCTCTGCCCTGTTAAGGGCAGAGCAGAATACTGCAGTGCGCAGGCGCTGGACCTCTCTCGGCACCTGCGCACTGCAAGACTCTGCTCTCAACAGGGCAGAAGAATGCACCTGCGCCAGAGCCACGACAGGAAGGGAAGAAGAGGATGGCATCGTATGAAGATGGGAGGCGCCGGGCCCGACTGCGACACCCATCGGAACTAAACCGGCCCCGGAACAACCCCCCCACACGGTGAGTATAATCTTTTTCTTCTCTTTTAGGTTACATCGGGGGCTTATCTACAGCATTACTGTTGTAGATGAGATAAGCCCCTGATGTCGGTCCCGGCAGCAAATAGTCGAAGAAAAGGGTGACAGATTCCCTTTAATGAAGCAATGGCAAGGAAATTGTGTCATCCATTTTTTTTTTTTTTTTTTTACTGTTTCCCCCAAGATGAGAGCCAGGTTCTACAAGCTGCCAGTCATGATACTTGGTTTTCACAAGTCTCACTAAATGTTGGGCACATGTATAAAGGGAATTTGTGCTCAGAGAGAGTAAATGCAAAATCAATGACTTTTGGGTAATGCAGGAAATTGCAGCCTAGCCCATAGGAAAAAAAAAAAAAAAAAAACTACAAGAGAAACGCTGAAGCACCCGTTGGAGAGACCAGTCATAGCGTGAAAGAGTCTTTATTTCTTCAGGTATGGTGAGCCAGGCACATGGAAATAAGCTCACAGTAAACAAAACTATAAACCTAATTTTGATTCCTTTCCAGTCTTAAAAAAAAAAAAAATGCAATTGGCAAGATCTGGATGGAAGAATGGTGTAAGGCGACCTCCACTGCCTCACACCAAACAAGTCCACTTGTGTTCAGTGCCTGGAAGGTCTCTAGGTATGGAAATCACAGGCCGATGAAAGGCAGCTTTGTGACATCTTCCATGTGCTCAGTGTTTCCTATGCAGAAGAGATCAGAGTGCTGCCCCAGACTGAAAGGAAACGCGCCCTGATTCAGCCCAACACCAGGAACATACCGTATGTATTTTGGCATAACAAGAATACGGACGTTCATATACGTGTCGGCTGTGTTAGTCAGGGTTCTGGTATAGACGTGCACTATAAATATAGGAGGCGGCCTTACCTATGTAACACACAGTTCACTTAGTTTAAAGGGATCCTGTCACCTCCAAAAAGGATACTTACCTGCAGATGTACAGGTAATCTGCAAGCACGTACCATTTACATCATATATGATTGGCCGGTTTACAAGGAGAAATGAGGCTATACCTTCTTGCAGCAGCTTGCTAGTAGTCATAGGGGCAGAGAGTGGTTACAGTCACTGCTCACTGTGCAGCGAGTGAGCTGTAATCACTCCCCGCAACACTCATTGGCAGCCGGTTCCACACACACACACACACGTGCTGCAAAGCAGGCTGTCAATCACTGTGCCTGGCAGGGATTACAGCGCACTAACTGGATTGAAGCGGCTGCAGGGAAACTAAAACCTAAACTTTCTCCCCGTAGCTGCATTTCCGTCAGCCTGCCAGGTCATGAAGTAAACAGTATTTGATTGCAACTATCTGCAGATAAACATTTTGGGGGGGCGGTGACAGGCTCCCTCTAAAGTATGTTTTGTAAACTACTGCACAGGGGAATGCTAATTCAGTTCTGTCTTCTGTTGCATCCCTATATTGATGCAAAAAAAGACAGTTTTACAATTCAGGAGTCTAAAAAGCTGGGTGATTAATAGGAGAACTATGAGGCTGTGTGCACACGCTGCAGATTTTTCCACGCGGATTTTGCAAAATCCGCAGGTAAATCTGCAGGTCAAAAAGCCTGCGTTTTACCTGCGGATAAGCCTGCGGTTTGACACCTCTACAATGGAGCAGGTGTGAGACTGCTGCGGATTCCACACAAAGTAGTGACATGCTGCGGTATTGAAACCGCAGCAAATCCACGCAGAAAAATCCGCACCATGGGCACTGCGGTTTTTGTTTACCATAGAATATAAAGGTACTGTACACCACAGCAAAAACTGCTGAGGATCCGCAGGGCCAAATCCGCTGCAGATCCGCAGCGTGTGTACACACCCTTAGAGAGGACACATGCTGCTTCCCACCCAGCTTTATAGGCCCCATTATGCCACAAGGATGCCCTTGAGGAGGGGGTCCTTGGCTGGAGACTAGTAAGAGCTGTTCTGACTCTGAAGGACCTGGTCTATTCGCACATTAAATGGTCACCCATTTTATTTTAGAGGCTGACATTTCACTGCCATCGGCTTGCTTTCCATGACCATAACTGGCTAGGTTCTGATTTAAAGGCAGCATTTAGGATTGAAGAGTGCAGCCTTGCAGCGCTGCGGTCCAAAGTTCAAATCCCACCAAGGACAACATCTGCAGGGAGTTTGTATGTTCTCCCTGTGTTTGCATGGGTTTTATCCAAGGTCTCCGGTTTCCTCTCTCACTCTAAAGACTTACTGATAGGGAATTTAGATTGTGAACCCCAATGGGGACAGTGCCGATAATGTGTGTAAAGCGCTGTGGAATTAATGGCGCTATATAAATGAGTAAAATAAGTCTGCAATATTTGTAACTTCTCTCACCAAGAGATAAGGATCTTTAAATGTGGACCACCCGCCTCACATCCCCAAATACCACAGAATTATTCAGTAAATGAGCTGTACTTGTGCTCCTCCATATATGAAGGAGCTATGAAGAAAATTACGAAGCAGAAAATGAGCTCCCTACAGCTCCGGCAGCGCTGCATGCCAGCAGCCGATGACCGGCGTCTCCATTTATTTCACTGCGTATCAGCAAAGAACTGCTGTTCCAAGCTGCTCCATACACTACCGAACCCAACTAAAGTTGTCCGTGAGATCATGTATCCAGTGAAGCATGGCAAATGTATATTACCAGTGAGATTTTTTTCATCTGGTCTTCTATAAGCTAGCATTTGCTTCTAGCAAAAAAAAAACCAGCATTTGTTATTTGGCTTTATACCTTAAGGTGACCTTCTCCAAAATATTTAACTCCTTTTAAGACCTACTGACAAAGTATTAGGAAGTTTTCTGTACACAAATCTCTTTATCTGCAGTCTCTAATCTGAACTGCAGAAGTGATAATATATGTAGATACCAGTAAAAGAGGATCGGAATATTCCTTTCGTTTCTTATTATCCGCCATGCATTTACAGAAGTTTTATTTTTCTTATTTGATGCAAATGTTTATGGTCTTTACCAAGTGGGAGGTGCTTACAGAGTACAGAGTAGTTTAAACACCACCCCCAGAGAATCCTGTGAGCCACAACCTCTTGCACAGATCATAAAAATTAACAGTAATTAGAAAGTCCCAGACATATGAAACAGTATGGAGGATGGAAAAATAAAATAAAAATAAAAATCCCAGGAGCAGCTGGAATAAAATCAGAGCAAAAACTGACCACTTTAGACCGGGTGACCGATCCTCTTTAAAGCCCCCACTCCCTCCCACTTTATAACTGTAGTCACGGGTCCCAAATACCCTCAAAGACGTTAAAAGAGATAATTATTTAGAAAAAGTCAAGTGCCTTTCTGCAACTCACCAGGTCCAACGCTGAGCCTCCTCCTAGGTATTCCATAATAATCCATAGTTTTGTGCCCTGGAAAGAAAAATTAATAAAGTCAAATATGTACTCTATGCAGCACCTACACCCATTACCTGCCAGCAAATTAATGCAATTCCTTTAAACTGCAATGTACAAGTAGACATAAGAGTATGAGTTTATTTTCCATATGTGAATCCAGAAAAAGGGTTAAAAACAGTAACGTGCAGCCCTACCATGCACCGTGGCGTGCAGCCCTACCAGCCACCGTGGCGTGCAGCCCTACCAGCCACCGTGGCGTGCAGCCCTACCAGCCACCGTGGCGTGCAGCCCTACCAGCCACCGTGGCGTGCAGCCCTACCAGCCACCGTGGCGTGCAGCCCTACCAGCCACCGTGGCGTGCAGCCCTACCAGCCACCGTGGCGTGCAGCCCTACCAGCCACCGTGGCGTGCAGCCCTACCAGCCACCGTGGCGTGCAGCCCTACCAGCCACCGTGGCGTGCAGCCCTACCAGCCACAGTGGCGTGCAGCCCTACCAGCCACAGTGGCGTGCAGCCCTACCAGCCACAGTGGCGTGCAGCCCTACCAGCCACAGTGGCGTGCAGCCCTACCAGCCACAGTGGCGTGCAGCCCTACCAGCCACAGTGGCGTGCAGCCCTACCAGCCACAGTGGCGTGCAGCCCTACCAGCCACAGTGGCGTGCAGCCCTACCAGCCACAGTCGCGTGCAGCCCTACCAGCCACAGTCGCGTGCAGCCCTACCATACACAGTCGCGTGCAGCCCTACCATACACAGTCGCGTGCAGCCCTACCATGCACAGTCGCGTGCAGCCCTACCATGCACAGTCGCGTGCAACCCTACCATACACAGTCGCGTGCAGCCCTACCATGCACAGTCGCGTGCAGCCCTACCATGCACAGTCGCGTGCAGCCCTACCATGCACAGTCGCGTGCAGCCCTACCATGCACAGTCGCGTGCAGCCCTACCATGCACAGTCGCGTGCAGCCCTACCATGCACAGTCGCGTGCAGCCCTACTATGCACAGTCACGTGCAGCCCAACCATGCACAGTCACGTGCAGCCCTACCATGCACAGTCACGTGCAGCCCTACCATGCACAGTCACGTGCAGCCCTACCATGCACAGTCACGTGCAGCCCTACCACACAGTAACATACAGTTAGGTCCATATATATTTGGACAGAACATTTTTCTAGTTTTGGTTCTAGACAATACCACAATGAATTTTAAACAATTCAGATGCAGTTGAAGTTCAGACTTTCCGCTTTCATTTGAGGGTATCCACATTAAAATTGGATGAAAGGTTTAGGCGTTTCCGCTCTTTAACATGTGCCACCCTGTTTTTAATGGGACCAAAAGTAATTGGACAATTAACTCCAAGGCTATTTCATGGACAGGTGTGGGTAATCCCTTCGTTATGTCATTCTCAATTAAGCAGATAAAAGGCCTGGCGTTGATCTGAGGTGCTTGCATTTGGAAGGTTTTACTGTGAAGGAAACATGCGGTCAAAGGAGCTCTCCATGCATGTGAAACAAGCCATCCTTAAGCTGCAAAAACAGAAAAAACCCATCCGAGAAATTGCTACAACATTAGGAGTGGCAAAATCTACAGTTTGGTACATCCTGAGAAAGAAAGAAAGCAAGCACTGGTGAACTCATCAATGCAAAAAGACCTGGGTGCCCACGGAAGACAACAGTGGTGGATGATCGCAGAATAATCTCTATGGTGAAGAGAAACCCCTTCACAACAGCCAGCCAAGTGAACAACACTCTCCAGGAGGTAGGCGTATCAATATCCAAATCTACCAGAAAGAGAAGACTGCATGAAAGTAAATACAGAGGGTTACTGCACGGTGCAAGCCACTCATAAGCATCAAGAATAAAAAGGCTAGCCTTCACTTTGCTAAAAAAAACATCTAAAAAAGCCAGCACAGTTCTGAAAGAACATTCTTTGGACAGATGAAACCAAAATCAACCTCTACCAGAATGATGGAAAGAGAAAAGTATGGCGAAGGCGTGGTACAGCTCATGATCCAAAGCATACCACATCATCTGTAAAACACGGTGGAGGCAGTGTGATGGCTTGGGCATGCATGGCTGCCAGTGGCATCGGGTCACTAGTGTTTATTGATGATGTGACACAGGACAGAAGCAGCCGAATGAATTCTGAGGTATTCAGAGCCATACTGTGTGCTCAGATCCAGACAAACGCAGCCAAACTGATTGTCCATCTGTAGTATGAAACGACGACCAATGACCCAAAACATAAAGCCAAAGCAACCCAGGAGTTTATTAAAGCAAAGAAGTGGAATATTCTTGAATGGCCAAGTCAGTTACCTGATCTCATCCCAATTGAGCATGCATTTCACTTGTTAAAGACTAAACTTCAGACAGAAAGGCCCACAAACAGCAACTGAAAACCATCGCAGTGAAGGCCTGGCAGAGCATCAAAAAGGAGGAAACAGCATCTGGTGATGTCCATGAGTTCAAGACTTCAGGCAGTCATTGCCAACAAAGGGTTTTCAACCAAGTACTAGAAATGAACATTTACAATTATTTAATCTGTCCAATTACTTTTGGTCTCTTTAAAAACAGGGTGGCACATGTTAAGGAGCTGAAACTCCTAAACCCTTCATCCAATTTTAATGTGGATACCCTCAAATGAAAGCTAAAAGTCTGAACTTCAACTGCATCGAAATGGTTTTGTTTAAAATTCATTGTGGTAATGTCTAGAACCAAAATTAGAAAAATGTTGTCTCTGTCCAACTATATATGGACCTAACTGTGCATACACTACATGGAATATTTGAAGTTCGCAAGCTTCTAGAACCTTTCTTTTAATATGTAAAATCTGTAAAGTGAAAGCCAAATGCCCCACTATGCGTATTGGGCTTGAGCCATATAGCAAAGTGTTCTGTGAAGTCATGTTGTGACAGTCAAAAAGGTTTCAAAATGAGTTGGATTTTCTGTTGCTAGTTGAAAATCACATGCAACACACTTGCCATAGAAAGCAAGTCAAAGACAATTTACTCAAATGTTTGTTACTCAACAGGGCAGAGCAGTGTGCCTGCGCAGGAGCCATGACGGGAAGGAAAGAAGACGTCACCGTTAGAAGATGGGAGGTGCCGGACCAGACCATGACACCCATCGGACCGAAACTGGACTGCCCCTGGGTGAGTATAATGTAACTCATTTTTTTTTTATCTTTCAGGTTACATCAGGGGCTTATCTACAGCATTACAGAAAGCTGTAGATAAGCCCCTGATGGCGGTGCCGGCAGCTGATACTCGAAAAATGGGGTGACAGATTCCCTTTAAGAGATTTTCCAACCCTATATATTATTTTTAGTATGGTGTAAATGGCAATATCAGTGTGGAACCGCTGCACTGCAGCCAATTAACGACTGGATGCAGTGCTCACATAAAGACAAGACTAGCGGAGAAGGAAAGTGTTAGGAGACCCAGTCAATGATATATATTAAATAAGATGGACAGAACTATTTGAAGTCGGAGTTGGGGGTCTAAATCTGCAGTCTAGTCTAGATACTAATAAAAAACCATTTATTGAATACCCCTTTAACTATAACATAAGTGGCTAAAACAGCTGATGGTAATATAAGAGTGTGAACGCACTCCCGATTATAGAGCATGGGAGACCAGTTAACCCGAGACCCCTGCTATCAGCTCTGGGATAGTGGGCCTCATGAACTAAATGGTACCAGATGGAAATTCTGATGCCTGGATTACACAATCTAAGATAAACTGTACCATTTGTGCTCCACAACACACCAGCACAGCAGTGCATCCTTTCATGGCATCTCACAGGCTGATCGCATACAAATCAACTTCTTACACAAAAAGGAAATTAAAAAAAAAAAAATTACCTTCAAATAAGATCCATAGTACTTTGTCACATAGGGGCTGTCGCACTGGCTGAGGACTGTTATTTCTTGCTGTATATCTTCTATTTCATCCTCCGCTTCTTCCAGGTCAATGATTTTAATAGCAACCACATGTTGAGTCCGGTTATCAATGCCTTTGAAAACTTCTCCGAAGGAGCCCTTTCCAATACGCTCTAGTTTTGTGAATAATTCTTCAGGATCAGCCCGATGGTTCTAAGAACAAAAAAAAAAAAAAAGGGGGGGGGGTGTAAGTCTTCTTCATACAATAAGTAATGATTTTGGTTGATGCAGACAGCACACGTTACCAGTAAACATGGCAGTGTAGCACATGCTCCTAGTATTGAGAGCCATTCCTTCTAACATTTCTGCGACTTCAGGTGACTGCGCAGAATAAGCTGTCCTGAGTGTACAGGGGCATGACACTATTTGTGCAGTATGACTTACAGCCTGTATCTCACCAGTATTCCCCTACGCAGAATCCAACTATCAGTTTTCTCTGAACTAGTGAGTGAAAACTATCTGAAGTCTCCAGTACAGAGCACAGATATGAAGACTTCCTACCCTCCTGTCTCTAGGTAGTGTCCTTAGGCTTACAGGAAGCTTTATATGACCCCGTAAAACTTCTGGAAACAACTGTGACCACTTTACTCTAAGTAGTCAGGGGAAGAAAGCCAGAGTGAGTTTGTACATTTCTTTTGGCGGCTGCAGCTTCTCTCAGCTGAGGGGATGCCGAGAACATCAGCCCATCAGCATGGTGATTGCATTGGGAAATCGGGTTGCCTTCAATAAGAATCTAAGTAAAAGAACATTTTGGGAAACTTTTGCACTCCTTGTTGGACACTATAGCCATGATCATAAACCACTGCAATTTCAATTTACTACAATGGAGAGATGGCTGCTTTTATTTCTGTCAGTAAAGCGCATAGACTTCAAGGGAGCGGTAACAGCCAACCTCCTAACTAAATTGTATGGAGTGTAGGGACCTGGAAATCAGCAGACCCCCATTTCCCCAACAGTCTGAAAAGTCAAAAGTGGGAATAAAAAAAAAACAAAAAAAAAACCCACACCCGTATAATTCGAGGAGAAGCTAAAATAAAAGTGCACAAACTGGCCACTTTTGATTTAGTGGTCGGTGCTCTTGGAGTACCTAAATAATTCATTTTTCATGCACCACATTTTTACCAAATCAGAAGGGCTCAAATGACCAGTGAGAAGTGTGCTGCTCAGGAGGCAGGAGTGCATTGCTCTCTATTGAACGACTACACAAAGCACAATATGGATGCAATAAAAAATCATATGCCTTCTACTGAATCTGCACGCCTCTGTGCTCGCTCAGGCAGGAGCTATGTGATCGCGGCTCTCAAGCAACACACTTCTGTGGTCTTTTGAGCGATTAGTGGGGATCTTTAGACCTGGACCTCCACGGATCTGCAGGCATAAACATGTTTTAGTGAATCTTTAAGGGGCAGATTTAACACAGTAAACAGCTTAAACATTCTACAAATGCCATTAGCTTTTTGACTGTTGGGACACCCATCCCGCACCAACCCAAGGTAAGAAGGTATTACTAATTTTCCCTACCTATGGACCTGCAGCCAGCTGTTTACTTGAATGGGGTCACTGTGTGATTCCCAACATAAGTGGGTGGCAGGGGGCCAGCATGCAGGGTACAGGGGGCCACGGTACTACATCAGTTCCATGCTCCCTTCATTCTACAGAAAAACACTTAAAGCAACGTTCACACATTCAGTATTTGGTATTTTGCACCAGTTTTTATAAGCTAAAACCAGGAGCGGAACAATCGGAGGAAAAGTATAAGGCCGGTTTCACATTTGCGTTAAAGGCCGCAGCGTCGGCAGCGCTAGCCTCCGGGCGCATGACGCTGCATGCGTCATGCGTCCCCTATCACTGAGGACGCAGGCCGTACACAGTACGCGTTTTAGCGGCGCCTGCGTCCTTTTGACGGTGTGCCGACCAGCGCCAAACGCAACCTTTTGCAATTTGGTTGTGCTCGGCGCACCCTCAAAAGGACGCAGGCGCCGCCAAATGCATACTGTGCACGGCCTGCATCCTCAGTGATAAAGATAGAGGACGCATGCAGCGTCATGCGCCCGGAGGCGGAGCTACCGGTGGAGGCGACAGGGGGCGGGGCTTATCGGCGCCCGTGCGAAGGCCGACGCTGCGGCCTTTAACGCAAATGTGAAACCGGCTAAGGGTGTGTGCACACGCTGCAGATTTGGCCCTGTGGATCCGCAGCAGTTCCTGCACGTTGTACACTACCTTTATTTTCTATGCAAAATGAAAACCGCAGTGCGCATGCTGCAGAATTTTCCGCGGTTTCAAATCCGCAGAACGAATAGCCATCTGCTCCATTGTAGAGATGGAAAACCGCAGGGCAAAACCGCAGGCTAATCGGCAGATAAAACGCAGGACTTCTGACCTGCGGATGTTACAAAATCCGCAGAGCATTCCGCAGCGTGTGCACGTTCCCTTATAGAAACACGTCACCACTTCTGCGTTTATCTCCCAGTCCTGGTTTTGGATTACAAACACTGATGTAAAATACTGAACAGACACTGAACGTGTGACCGTGGCTTAATAGAAACAATGTTTCCACTACAAAAAGAATCAAGAAATCTGTGCAGAGCTGTGAATCTATTCCAATACAAGGGTGGACTTAAGAATAGCAGAAAAGTGTACGTTGTTCTGCTGACGTATCAGATACCGCTGCCATAATGAACTAATGTGGGCATTTACGCCTCCAGGGAAATACATTATAAAATAAAAACGAAACAAAGAAACTACGCAGATACCGATGAAACCTGAGAAACGAGAGAGTACGGAGTACGTAATGCTACAGAATTAATAGCTTGGAGGCTTTTTTCAAAGCCAATATTTGAGCACAATAACCAAGTAAAACACTATGTAAAAGGGGACAAGCTGGCACTGTTTTACAAATGGAAGTAGTGGAATGGGTTACATAGGTTTGGTTTTTCTACAAAAATGATATTTTTTTGGAGAGATCTGTTGTGTCAGTCATGAGAAATGTAGTGTAAAAGTGATAAGCAAATGAGGCTGGAAATGCACTGGGGGGCGTGTCAAAGCACTTGCAGGACTTTTAACCGACACGCCCATAGCCTGATTTGCATATGGCTTCTACACTAGTTGTCATGACTGGCACAATGAAGCTTTACATAAAAGGAATTACCAGACTTTCTACAGGGTTTTGGTCACACTTCTATACAATGACTTTCACATATAAAAACATGCAGACAGGTTCACGAACTACTTGCTGTCTGCATAAACCAGCACACTTAACCCCTCATTTTTTGACAAACTTTTTCTTCCCTATAGCATGAGATGTGATAAGCAACTCTGAAATTGCAAGAAATATGTCTAATTCCATTAAACGCGCACATCGAATTCTGATGAGTTAGCATGTTAAATATTAAGCATTTATGTCCACTTTGCTGGACAGCGAGAAGAAAAAAAGCCCGCATTCCATATACGCAAACAGCCAAATCCCATAATCCTTAGCAACTCATGTTAAAGTGACTGCAGACCAGAAGCCCTGAAAATCGACCCTCGTATCAAATGCCAGGGAATAAGAATTTAAAAAAAAAAAATTAGAAAAAAAAAAAAAGGAAAAATGTACTCGAGTGCTAGTAGACTGGTGAATCAGTGCCATGCGGATCGCTGCCCCCACAGTCAGACGCAGAGACAAAACAGTTTTAAAGCTGCAGCAGGTCAAGAGAGGTCAGAAGTAAAGGTGCTGGGATGGAAGCTGGTTCAGCAGCTAATGACTGCCTTTCAAAAAGGCTCAGAAAAACTATGTGTAGTGAAATGTCAAAAAAGGAAGGGGAAAAAAAAGTACACGTTCCATAAATTAAAGCCTTAGACGTGTCGCCATCAGCAGCTTTGTCTATTCAGAAGAACATTTCCACCCATAGGAAGGAGAATCACTAGTGTAGAGAAATCATTGACTGTTCTTGTTAAATCTAGCAGACAACCAACATATCCACCATTATTGCTGTGGTCGCTCAGATTATCGACCAAGACATATCTACTTCCCTAATGACATTTCCCAGAGGAAAACGCTTGCCACTGTTGTCAAAGAGGTTAAACCCACGGAAGCAGTTCAGTCCTATTGGGCTACGTCCCCACAGTCAGTAATTGGCAGTGCTATGGATGCGGCACATGTCTGCTCCGTTCAATGCGCTGACAGCTTTTGAGCGCAGGTGATTCCGCATGTGTTCATTGAACCGTGCGGAATCACCGCGTCCAATACATTGTATGAGTAACTATCTTGTGGAGACTCGCATTTCCGCAAGATAAACTGACATGCTGCGGTAGGGGAAGACGTGCCGCATGTCCGTCTCTGCAGGGACATGTGTCAGAGCACATAGTGGATATGGGATTTCTTGAAATCCAATCCACCCGCAGCATTTACTGACTGTGGGAACATACCCTTACTGATTCTGAGAAATACTGGACTCACGCATTTTATACAAGCAGTTTTTTTTTTATTACTGTGACTTAGAGTATACAGCAACATACGCATGGCAATATAAAATCATCCCGCAAGTGTCTGTCCAGAAAATGCCAACCCCCGGATTATACGGCCCTCTATATAAAGAGATTATGGTCTGAAAAATGTGTTCTCTGTCCCAATCACTGTGTACTGCTCAGCTATTTATAGTGGATTATTCATGTAAAAATGTAATACTGTATTATTGTTCTTATATCTGATTTATGCTCCTTTCAACAATTTCTTCCAGTGTAAATAAACCCTCATCTTTAGGTGGGGTTCACACAGACGAGTTTTAGGGTATGTGCCCATGATCAGGATTTGCTGCAAATTTGATGCTGTGTATTTAAGCAGCATCAAACCAGCAGCGGCCAGATGTTACACCATAGTGGATGCGATATCTGGAAATCCCATGTTTACTATGAGTGTATGTGCGCCAGCGGATCACCCGCGGAGACAGACATGCAGCGCGACTATCAAGAACGCAGCATACCAATTTCTCTAGCGACTAGCGTATCTGCAAAAGAAATTTCATCAACAGAATGTGTTGGATGCGGTAAATCTGCATAGTTCAGTGATCAAATTGCTTCTACTTCCAGATAATAGCCTAATGGTTCAATCGTTGTCCCATAAGCCAATAAAGGCAAGTATGAGGCTGGTGAATTGTCAGGAGCAGGGCTGTGGAGTTGGAGTCGGAGCTCATTTTGGTGGAGTCGGTATAAAATGGTCTGACTCCTAAAATATATAATAAATTGGGTACAGTAGTACAATGCACAATGTGCTGAATATTTTTTCATAGGAATTTGGGAAAGTTATGAAATGCACTATAAATGGCTGTTCTATTCCTGATCTAAGGCTACATTCACACACACAGCGTTTTTCCTGCGTTTTTTGAGGATACGTTTTTCAGTTGCAAAAGCAGATCAGCTTTTTAAAAACCGCATCACCTGAAAGGTTTTTGAGCTCATAGATAATGTTTTCAATAGCAAAAGCAGATTAGAAATCTGCTCTATCCATTTATCCATATCTGTCTATCCATATCATATCTGTACCAAAAAGAATGAAAGCCAGATAGCACACAGACTAACACTCCTTTTTTTTTTAGCACCAGTCAGGTACACCTCATAGCTGCCCAAAAGGACGCCCAGGACAGGCATTGCTCGTCTTCAGTAACACATCAACATCAATTGATAGCTGGAATAAATAGACTGCATTCATCACCACATCTTCTTAAGGTGCAGGCTTTATTTTCAAGTGTAGGGGTGTGCAGTATGAGGTTCTGCAGCAGCTGAGGTGTGCAGTATGAAATTCTGCAGAACATTATGAGGCTCTGCACCCCCCCCCCAGGTTTGATCCTGGCTACGCCCATAGTGTCAATGTAGCCTGAGGAGCTAGGCTTTGTCTTAGCAGAGATAGGTCATAGTGTGTGTGAGAGTGTGTGTGTGTGTATGTGTGTGTATGTGTGTATATATGTGTGTGTGTGTATATGTGTGTGTGTGTGTGTGTATGTGTGTGTGTGTGTGTGTGTGTGTGTGTGTGTGTGTGTGTGTGTGTGTGTGTGTGTGTGTGTGTGTGTGTGTGTGTGTGTATGTATGTGTGTGTGTGTGTATGTATGTATGTGTGTGTGTGTGTATGTGTGTATATATATATATATATATATATATACACATATATACACACACACTAATTTTTTATATATATATATATATATATATATATATATATATATATATACACACACATACACACACTATAATTTATATATATATATATATATATTTATATATATATATATATATATATATATATATATATATATATATATATATATACACACACACATACATACACACAGTACAGACCATAAGTTTGGACACACCTTCTCAATCAAAGCGTTTTCTTTACTTTCATGACTATGAATATTGTAGATTCACTCTGAAGGCATCAAAATAACATATGGAATTATATAATTAACAAAAAAGTGTGAAACAACTGAAAATACTGTATGTCTTATATTCTAGGTTCTTCAAAGTAGCCACCTTTTGCTTTGATTACTGCTTTGCACACTCTTGGCATTCTCTTGATGAGCTTCAAGATGTAGTTACCGGAAATGGTTTTCACTTCACAGGTGTGCCCGGTCAGGTTTAATAAGTGTGATTTCTTGCCTTATAAATGAGGTTGGGACCATCAGTTGTGTTGTGCAGAAGTCTGGTGGATACACAGCTGATAGTCCTACTGAATAGACTGTTAGAATTTGTATTATGGCAAGAAAAAAAGCAGCTGAGTAAAGAAAAACGAGTGGCCATCATTACGTTAAGAAATGAAGGTCAGTCAGTCTGAAAAATTGGGAGAACTTTGAAAGTGTCCCCAAGTGCATTGACAAAAACCATCAAGCGCTACAAAGAACCTGGCTCACATGAGGACTGCCCCAGGAAAGGAAGACCAAGAGTCACCTCTGCTGCAGAGGATAAGTTCATCCGAGTCACCAGCCTCAGAAATCGCAGGTTAACAGCAGCTCAGATTAGAGACCAGGTCAATGCCACACAGAGTTCTAGCAGCAAACATCTCTACAACAACCGTTAAGAGGAGACTTTGTGCAGCAGGCCTTCATGGTAAAATAGCTGCTAGGAAACCAATGCTAAGGAAAGGCAACAAGCAGAAGAGACTTGTTTGGGCTAAAGAACACAAGGAATGGACATTAGACCAGTGGAAATCTGTGCTTTGGTCTGATAAGTCCAAATTTGAGATCTTTGGCTCCAACCACCATGTCTTTGTGCGACCTACAAAAGGTGAACGGATGGACTCTACATGCCTGGTTCCCACCGTGAACCATGGAGGAAGAGGTGTGATGGTGTGGGGGTGCTTTGCTGATGACACTGTTGGGGATTTATTCAAAACTGAAGGCATACTGAACCAGCATGGCTACCACAGCATCTTGCAGCGGCATGCTATTCCATCCGGTTTGTGTTTAGTTGGACCATCATTTATTTTTCAACAGGACAATGACCTCAAACACCTCCAGGCTGTGTAAGGGCTATTTTACCAAGAAGGAGAGTGATGGGGTGCTACACCAGATGACCTGGCCTCCACAGTCACCAGACCTGAACCCAATCGAGATGGTTTGGGGTGAGCTAGACTGCATAGTGAAGGCAAAAGGGCCATCAAGTGCTAAGCATCTCTGGGAACTCCTTCAAGACTGTTGGAAGACCATTTCTAGTGACTACCTCTTGAAGCTCATCAAGAGAATGCCAAGAGTGTGCAAAGCAGTAATCAAAGCAAAAGGTGGCTACTTTGAAGAACCTAGAATATAAGACATATTTTCAGTTGTTTCACACTTTTTTGTTAATTATATAATTCCACATGTGTTAATTCATTGTTTTGATGCCTTCAGAGTGAATCTACAATTTTCAGTCATGAAAATAAAGAAAACTCTTTGAATGAGAAGGTGTGTCCAAACTTTGGACTGTACTGCATATATGTAATCGATATTACATAGTGTATTACATATTTACAATTTATTACAGTTTTTTGTGTTGTAAAGTTGTATTCCAATAAATAGATATGTTCTATCTAAATATCTTGATTATTCTATCATAGAAATGATTACATGTCTGATGTTCACATTGTACTACAATAAATTTTTCACTTAAATATAAGGAATATATGTGGGAGTCGGAGTCATGGAGTCGGAGTAAGGGAAATTGAGGAGTCGGAGTCGCAGGTTTGGCTTACCGACTCTCCACAGCCCTGGTCAGGAGACCATGAAACTGATGTGTGAAGCTGATTTAAGACCCCAACAGTGATTTCCACCATTACTGCTGCAGGGGGAAGTCATTTTGAAGCTTGATGTTGGAACAGGAAAAAGTATTTTATTTGCAAGCCATATTTGAGGCCAAATTAGTTTGCATTTCCAACTGAAAGTGATCGCCCTTGTTGCCAAAGTGTGGAAAACCCTAGATTAGGGGCACAAGGAGATCTGATTGGCAAACAGCTCTAGAAAACTACAACTACCTACACTAAACAAAGTATCATGTACAGCGCACTGGAGAAACTGTGTACACACTGATAACGTAATGATTACTAAAAACAGAACTCAGTGAAAAGCAGAACGCCATCAGGCTCTGAAGCCATTAATAAAAGGCAGCATTTCAAAAAGCAGGACCATGTAAAAACAGGCAGCCACCTGTGGCCAGTTCCATCTAGAGGCTCAAAGCAAATTTCTACATGGAAAAAACAAATGACAGTAACATATTCCAGAGAGACAATGATGTAGCAGGTGGCACCGGGGTCTGGATTATAGAGCGGTTATAGGACCAGGGTGTCACGCCAATATCAGAGAGGGGAAGATAAACGCCATCTTGATGAGCACTGAACAGAGGAGACCAAGGATGAGAACAGACTCTTTATTTAGACTGTGCGTTTTGGGACCATTCTGGCTGCTTCATTAGTAACCTGATAAATGAATCAGATCGGCCCTGAAACGCATAGTCTGAAAGCATCCGTTCTGGCAGCACTCATTAAGACTGTTTTTTATCTTCATCTATGTCTTCTGTGTCCTGGTGTTTGACTCCAGGGCTTTTCGGACAGAGCTTCAGCCGTTAGGAGGGAGAGCAATCACGCTATTTTCAGTGTTGTGGTTCCCACACAACACTCCCAGGTGAGTTTAACCATTCACAATTTATTTTACTCATTTATCTAGCACCATTAATTCCACAGCGCTTTACATAATTTCCACCCACCTTCGCCCTTGTTGATCGCACAAGGCGCGCTAATCCATATTTTCTTACATGCCAATGACAGTGTAACCAAAAATTAAATAAGTTTCATGTGTACCTCCAGCAATGTTGACACATTACATAAATCCACAACTGCTGCGCCCAAGCAATCACTGCACCACTCGTCAGATGGAGTGTCTGAAGGAAGTTTCATCAGAACCCACACCAATTGTGTATTTTACTGACACATGTTGGCACAGCGTTGCACATGGCCATCTTATCACTTAAAGGCGTTAACTAAATATTGCTCCCTTGTTTCCTGGTATCCAGCTTGCCAAGGGATGATGAACTAACTATCCAGACCAGCGGCATGGCTAACGCCTCTCGACGAAAGAGTGAACTCTGCAGCAAGCAGGGAAAGTTTTGCCTCTGCAGCAACACAGCAGTGCAACAACCCTGAAGCTGATCCAATCAGAGAGCCTACAAACTACCAAAGAGCTGCTAAGAGCTGAGCACACTGCCCACGAGTCCAGCCAATGCTGGCAGACTGCAGAATTGGCCGGTAACCCAAGCAACAAGCAGTGACATTAAGGCTGAGTTCACACGTGGCGTTTTTTTTCGCGTTTCCGCGGCGGTTTTAACCGCGCGATTTTGCCGCGAAAACGCGAAAAATAAGCATCCCATGCATTCCTATGGGATTCCGCAATGCTGTGCTAATGCTGCGGTTTTTACCGCGGCGGAATCGCTTCGCGGTAAAAACCGCAGCATGCTGATTAATTTGCGGAATCGCGGCGATCCCGCACCCATAGGAATGCATTGTTCCGCTTATTTCCCGCATGTGGCTGTGCACACCATGCGGAAAGTAAGCAGAACAATTGCGGATGGTACCCACGGTCCGGAGGAGAGAAGACTGTCCTCCGGGCTCTGGGTACCATATCCCTGTAAAAAATAGAATTTAAAATAAAAAATATTGTTATTCTCACCCTCCGACGTCCCGCGCAGCCTTCCCGCTTCTCTCCATGCTCTCGTTCCCAGTAGTCCTTTGCGAAAATGCTCGCGATGACGTCCCTTCTCGCGGGATCGCGAAGTCTCGCGGTCATTCGCGCGACGTCATCACGAATGACCGCGAGACGTCGCGATCCCGCGAGAACTGACGTCATCGCGAGCATTTTCACAAAGGATTACTGGGAACGGATGCGCGGGACGTCGGAGGGTGAGAATAACACAGTTTTTTATTTTTTTTTTACATTCTTTTACTACTGATGCCGCATAGGCGGCCTCAGTAGTAAAAAGTTGGTCACAATCGTCAAACACTATGTTTGACGAGTGTGACCAACCTGTCAATCAGTTCTCCAAGCGATGCTACAGATCGCTTGGAAAACGCTAGCATTTTGCAAGCTAATTACGCTTGCAAAATGCTAGTTTTTCCGCGGGAAAATCGCGGGAATTTAAAATGCGATTTTCCCGCAGACTGGAATTCCGGAATTCTCGCGGTAATTTCAGCGAGAGTTCCGGTACGTGTGCACTTAGCCTAAAAGTCACACTGACAGTGAAGGTAAATTTCTAATAAGTAAATGGCAGAGTTACTTTTTTTTTCAGAGTAATTTTAACAATTTCTCAGAACGAGAATAAACTTAACTAAAGCTGGGTTCAAGCCAGGCCTGCACTCATTCACAACTCTGCCGTCCCAAATTCTCAAAAAAGTCACAAAAAACTGTTGCCAAAGATTTGCACCAAAACATGAAGCTTTGCACTCCGCTTGGCAAAAGCCACCTTTTTAGCCAAACACAATAAAATAATCTGAACTCTTCCTACATATTTATAAAGCGCCATTAATTCCATGGTGCTGTACATGAGACGGGGGTTACATACAAAGTTATAGATATCGTTACCAGTAAACAAATTTACAATGACAGACTGGTACAGAGGGGAGAGGACCCTGTCCTTGCGGACTTACATTCTACATCTGAGTGTAAATTATATCTACAAAAGACAAGATCCACTCAAAAAAGGAAAGAACAATATAGATCAATGGTGATGAGTGAACTTGATTGTTACTCGAGTTTGCCGAAGGTCATCAGGTATGCACAGAGTATCACGGGTACTTGAGCGACATGTCCACGTCCCTGCAAGTTTTGCAGTTGCTAAACAGATTGCTTTGTGGCTATCTAAAAGCCGCAAAACATGCGGATGCGGGGGTCGTGAACACGTCACTTGAGCACTCGCGATACTTTTACATCACAAAAATACAAGACCAGCTTCTTGGAAAACCTTAATATATATAACGTATGTATTGAAGAGAATTGTGGATCCTTAACCAACACAGGAAAAAGTTCTCAAAAATCTCAATGTCACACCATACCAATGTAAAATAGCATGGAAAAAGCTCAGAATAAAATTATAAAACAAAAACCTGAGCAAGTATTTATGTTGGTAGAGATAAAGTAAAACTGGCTGTTATCTCCTCAATGCAAACATCTCCACCATGTCCCACCCAACAGCAAGTGGAGCAACACAAAATCCAGGCCTACTGCCAATCCGCAGCTTTGGGAGCCGGACTGCACGGTGCGCTGACATAACAGTCATCTTGAAGACAAATGCACGCGCTTCAGTGAGGTTTTGTCGTCACTTTAGGATTGGGACATGCAAACTTCTTGGAAATAGTTTGAGCTCTTAGAAGTAAAAAAAAAAAAAAAAACCTTCAGTCTATTAAAATATGTAATATAAAAGTACAATATATGGTTATTAGGTTTATAACCATTTACATCACAGCCTGGGCCAAGCAGGCATCTAGCAGTCCAATTCTGAGTGACTGACTGTGGTCTGCATCTGGCTATCCACAGGGGTCTGAAGATCTAAAGAGGACGGTACACCATAGAAATGGTTGCCTCTGTGCACCCCATGATACATTGGGATTAAAAGCAGGAAAAGGTGACATAGCAACAAGAATATAATCAGCTATACACAAGACAATTTCAGATGTAGTAGCATGCTTCCACGGCACATTTGGACATGGGTTATGAAACCAGTTAGGGTAGACCTTGAAAATTGGCAAAAAAAAAAAACACACTAAAATTTAAAGGACAGATGAAACATGTGAATACAGTATTTTAATAGCTTATTTCCATGTAAAAAGTTAATGTGACCGGCTGAGTGTACTCTATAGTGAATGGGATGAAGGACTTGCACACCACAAGGCACATGGATAGGCTTAATTAGGATTTACTCAGAATCCACCGATTACACTGCCATCAGTATAGCAAAAAGGTACAGATTCAGGTAAATAACCTTCATCCGATGTGTCTGTTGCGACAAATGCTCTCAAAATTGCAAAGGTTCAGGGTTTGGGGTGGGCTTCCCCAAAGCAAAAAGGCAAACCAGAACCAAGTATTGTCTCCTCGTTGGCCTTTTTTCTCTAGGAAAACCCAACCCAAAACCTGGACCTTTCTAATTTTGAACGCATTTACTGCAACAGACACATCTGATGAAGGCTATTTACCCAAAAAGTTACATTTTTACATTCACTTCCATCTACAGGAGATCAGTGGTTGGCTCCATACCCTATACTATAGCACCCTATACTAATTCACACATGCATTAAAGAAGCACTCCTCCTGCCAAAGTTTTTATCCTCTTTACATATTGCAATCATATTATTCAGCACTTTGTACTTACAATTGCTCATTTTGCCTTTCTACTCAGCCAATTCTTCTATTTTCTCTGCTCTATGTAGAAACAGGAATTGTCTTGTCCCTGCATGAATCTTTCCCTTCACCTCCTGACCCAGTTGCTCCCTCCTGCCAGGGATTATGTCAGAGTTATGTCTCAAGCAAGAAAAATATACCTCCCGTTTCTACATAGAGCTTAGGAGGATTCACCTACTTGGTTATTAATCACATGATGGACAAGAGAAGAATTAGCTGGGTAGAAAGGCAAAATGAGCAATTTTAAGTACACAGTGATACATAATATGACGACTGCAATAAAGTAAGAGGATAAAAACTGATGGAACGCATCTTCAAGGATGGGCCACCTACCCTATTTGTGGCTCAGTCTTCTCGTCAGCATACCAGATTAGTAAGCACTGTAGATCGGCCACATTTCAGGCACTAGTCTGGTCCATAAATTGAGAGTATGCTGCCATTTTTCCCCACACAGACCTGAGGTCCATGTGGGAAATAGTGCGCTTGACAAAACATTGGTCCTGCTACTGTCGGTATTCGGTATGACCAAAATTAAGCTGATGAGAACTAATAATGTATTGAAGTGTCCTTTCTACCTTTTATCTCACACAGCTTTGTAATGAGACCTTGTGTGGCCGTGATGTTGAATGAGAAATCATGGTAGAGTCACCAGAATAGCTCATTGCTGCAGCCTAAGAGCCCAGTCACATATAGCGACTCACCAGCGATCCCAACAACTATATGAACTTGTCAGGATCGCTGGGGTGTCGCTACATGATCGCTGGTGAGCTGACAAACAGGCAGCTTCACCTGCGACACGCGGGTAACAAGCGACGCACGTCACTTAGTTACCCACTGTGTATGTTAGAAACCAGCACGCTGGTGCAGGGAGCTGGTAACCAAGGTAAACATCGGGTCTCTAAGTGCTGCGCGGCGCTTAGAAACCTGATGTTTACCTTGGTTACCAGGTCGCTGATCGCTGGTCTCCCGCCTGCCACACGCAGGGAGACCAACGATCAAAAAAATGTCCAGGCCATTCGAGCACGATCAGCGATACCCGGCAGGGGGGGGGGGGGGGTCGGTCGCTGATAAGTGTCACACACAGCGATATCGCTGGTGAGATCGCTGTTGTGTCACAAAACTTGTGACTCAGCAGTGATCTCGCTAGCGATCCCGCTGTGTATGACGGGGGCTTAAAGCCATCATGCTCGAATGGCCTGGACATTTTTTTGATCGTTGGTCTCCCACTGGCCAGCACGCATCGCTGCGTGTGGCAGGCGGGAGACCAGCGATCAGGTAACCAAGGTAAATATCGGGTTTCTAAGTGCCGCGCGGCGCTTAGAAACCCGATGTGTACGTTAGACACCAGCGCGCTGGTGCAGGGAGCTGGTAACAAAGGTTAACATCGAGTTTCAAAGCGTCACGCGGCGCTTAGAAACCCGATGTTTACCTTGTTACCAGCGCGCTGGTATCTTAACGTACACTGCGGGCAACTAAGCAACTTGAGTCGCTTGTTACCCACGTGTCGCTGTCCTGATCGCTGCTGAGATCTTCCTGTTTGGCAGCTCACCAGCGATCCTGACACGTTCATATCGTTATTGGGATCGCTGGTGAGTCGCTATGTGTGACGGGGCCCTAAGTTTTGGGTCTCTTCATTGTTTTAATACAACCATTTAAGCAATAGATTTTTAGGCTGCACAAGGAACATTACAAAAAATGCCTTTCTTTTTGGAGAGGACACCGTGTACGCCTGCAAATAAGTACAGACCAAAGACAAAGTTACGCAGGGTTTAGTGGAAAGCAAAATCTATAAGCCAAATGTCCTGAGAGCAGCCGTAACATACGGCAGGGGTGATGAAGCACATACTTTACTATAAGGAGATTGGACTAGATGCACTTATTACTTTAATGGAAGGTAGCAGGATCAGACAATGGCGTCAGTGAAATCACATATTAGTCATGCAAGCTGCTGAGTGGGTGAAATGGGAAGGCTCTTGGTTTAATTGTAGTACAGGATAAACCCATGAGAGAGAAGGAAAAAAAAAAAAAAAAAATCACATACATGTATACAGTGCATGAAAGGCAGCTTCCATTCACAAAATTCCAACCACACAAAGTAGTTTTCCGTACGGAAAACAAAAAGGAAAGTTGTAAATATAGAAACAATTTACACCTAACTTTTTAAAAACGCAGTTTCAGCACCGATTATCCAGTCTTCCTCGGTCAGTCTGAGTTTTCATTGCGGGAGACCCAACATATGGCACACGACAACTGCGGCATATGGCTGCTCCTGTGATAAAAACACAGGTGGATGTGCAGCAGTGCCATATATCAGCTCATGATCAATTCTGCTGCACTCAGATGTGGAGACCACGTTCACCTGGAATTGATGGGGACTTTCCTTAGATTTCAGACTAGAATCAGTGATGAAGTCCAGATCCAACAAGTGGAAACGGGGCTTAAAATATTGAAAAAAAAAAAAAAGCCTAAACCCCCCCCATTTTAATGAAAGCAAATAGTCTAATCTTTTATACACATTTATACAGTTGTGGCCAAAAGTATTGACACCCCTGCAACTTTGTCAGATAATATTCAGTTTCTTCCTGAAAATGATTGCAAACACAAATTCTTTGGTATTATTATCTTCATTTAATTTGTCTTAAATTTAAAAACACAAAAAGAATTGTCCTAAAGCCAAAATGGATATAATTCCACACCAAACATAAAAGAGGGAACAAAAGTATTGGCACTGATCGAAAAATCATGTGATGCTTCTCTAATTTGTGTAATTAACAGCACCTGTAACTTACCTGTGGCACCTAACAGGTGTTGGCAATAACTAAATCACACTTGCAGCCAGATGACAAGGATTAAAGTTGACTCAACCTCTGTCCTGTGTCCTTGTGTGTACCACATTGAGCATGGACAAAAGAAAGAAGACCAAAGAACTGTCTGAGAACTTGAGAAACCAAAGGCTACAAGTCCATCCCCAAAGACCTGAATGTTCCTGTGTCTACCGTGCGCAGTGTCATCAGAAGTTTAAAGCCCATGGCACTGTGGCTAACCTCCCTAGATGTGGACGGAAAAGAAAAATTGACAAGAGATTTCAACGCAAGATTGTGCGGATGTTGGATAAAGAACCTCAACTAACATCCAAACAAGTTCAAGCTGCCCTGCAGTCCGAGGGTACAACAGTGTCAACCAGTACTATACGTCGGCATCTGAATGAAAAGGGACTGTATGGTAGGAGACCTAGGAAGACCCCACTTCTTACCCCGAGACACAAAAAAGCCAGGCTGGAGTTTGCCAAAACTTACCTGAAAAAGCCTAAAACGTTTTGGAAGAATGTTCTCTGGTCAGATGAGACAAAAGTAGAGGTTTTTGGGCAAAGGCATCAACATAGAGTTTACAGGAGAAAAAAAGAGGCATTCAAAGTAAAAAAACACGGTCCCTACAGTCAAACATGGCAGAGGTTCCCTGATGTTTTGGGGGTTGCTTTGCTGCCTCTGGCACTGGACTGCTTGACCGTGTGCATGGCTTTATGAAGTCTGAAGACTACCAACAAATTTTGCAGCATAATGTAGGGCCCAGTGTGAGAAAGCTGGGTCTCCCTCAGAGGTCATGGGTCTTCCAGCAGGACAATGACCCAAAACACACTTCAAAAAGCACTAGAAAATGGTTTGAGAGAAAGCACTGGAGACTTCTAAGGTGGCCAGCAATGAGTCCAGACCTGAATCCCAAAGAACACCTGTGGAGAGATCTAAAAATGGCAGTTTGGAGAAGGCACCCTTCAAATATCAGGGACCTGGAGCAGTTTGCCAAAGAAGAATGGTCTAAAATTCCAGCAGAGCATTGTAAGAAACTCACTGATGGTTACCGAAAGCGGTTGGTCGCAGTTATTTTGGCTAAAGGTTGTGCAACCAAGTATTAGGCTGAGGGTGCCAATACTTTTGTCTGGCCCATTTTTGGAGTTGTGTGTGAAATGATCAATGTTTTGCTTCATTCTCTTTTGTGTTTTTTCATTTAAGACAAATTAAATGAAGATAATACCAAAGAATGTGATGGCAATCATTTTCAGGAAAAAACTGAGTATTATCTGACAAAATTGCAGGGGTGTCAATACTTTTGGCCACAACTGTACATGGGAGGGGGAACTGTGTCCATGAGCGAGAATTTTACATGACCGTGCATACCAAACACTTGCCAGACATTACGTCTGTGAAGACAGGTCAGTGGTCTGCCTGAACAAGACTCATGAGGACCACTATTTTATATATACATATTTAAGAGATGAGAGAATAAGGTTTACACACACTATGTGTTCATACGTACACACACACACACACAATATATATATATATATATATATATATATATATATATATATATATTATATATATATATATATATATATTATACATTATACATACATATATACAAACACACAGCACTCTGGCAAAAGTTAAGAGACCACTTTCAAATGTTCAGTTTGTCTGATTTTTCTCTTTGTAGGTATATTTTTGAGAAAAATGTAAATTGCTCTTTTATTCTATAAATTACTGACATGTCCGCAAATTAACAAGCACTAAATTTTGTATTTATTTTCAGAAAATGAGAAATGGTCAAAATTAATTAAAAGAACCAGTGCTTGCAAACCTCAAATAATGCTAAGAAAACAAGTTCATAATCACTTAGAAGCAACAATACTAATGATGTTTTAACTCAGGAAGAGTTCAGAAATCAATATTTTGTGGCATAACCATGATTTTTAAACACAGCTTTCGTGCATCTTGGCATGCTTACCACCAGTCTTTCACACTGCTTTTGGGTGACCTTATGTCACTCCTGGTACAAAAATGTAAGCAGTTCTTTTTTGCTTGATGGCCTGTGACTATCCATCTTCCTCTTGATTACATTCCAGAGGTTTTCAACAGGGTTCAGAGGTCTGGAGACTGGGCTGGCCATGACAGGGATTTGATGTGGTGGTCCTTTATCCACACAATGATTGACCTAGCTGTGTTGCATGGCGCATTGTCCTGCTGGAAAACAGTCCTCAGAGTTGAGGAACATTGCCTGAGCAGAAGGAATCCATTGTTTTTCCAGGATAACCTTGTATGCGGCTTGATTCATACGTCCTTCGCAAAGATTAATCTGCCCAATTCCTGCCTTGCTGAAGCATCCCCAGATATCGCAGTGGGTGCAGGACACTGTGGCTTGTACGGCTCTCCAGGTCTCTGTCTAACCATTAGACGACCAGATGTTGGGCAAAGCTGAAAATTAGACTCAGAAGATTACCTTACCCCAGTCCTCTATGGTCCAATCCTTATGTTCTTTGGCAAACTTCAGCCAGGCTCTCCTTTGCTTCTCATTGATGAAAGGCTTTTTTCTAGCTTTACATGACTTGAGCCCTGCCTCTAGGAGCCTGTTACAAACTGTTCTTGCTGTGCACTTCACCTCAGCTGCCATTTGCCATTCCTTTTGTAGGTCACTTGATGTCATCCTGCGGTTGCTGCGTGACATTCGAATAAGATGACGGTCATCCCGGTCAGTGGGAAGTCGTTTTCACCCTTTCTCGGTCTGTAGCTTTGTTGTCCTCAATGTCTGCTGCTTGACCTTGCTGTAATGGACTGGAAATTTTAAGGATGGAGGCAACATGATGCTCACTGTATCCCTCTGCTAGTAAAGCCAGAATTGAGCCCTTCTTTTCCTCACTCAAGACTGTTCTTTTCAACTCCTTTGGAATGGTTAAAGTTATTTTTTTTCATTCCTATTACTTTTGGGATGTTACTAGCACTTGTTTTGCCATCCAGCTTGTCCTATTGCAAGAGGATTGTGAACACCACAGCAGGGTTTTTTATACTTTACTTCGTTAAATAAGATTTGGTTCAGGTGATCACCTAATCAGAAGCACATTAAGTAGAATGTGGTGTCCTCTGGTTGGAATTCAACTGACACTGGAATGGAATGGCTGTCAGACATGTAGAGAAGCTGATTTTTATAAAACTATGCAGTGCAGTGGTCTCTTAATTTTTGCCAGAGCTGTGTATACATTCAATATCTCTTTTTGGGACATGTCCCAACCTCCAGAGACCCTTCCAAATCTCAGTGCTGGAGCAGTCGCAGCGATCAGGGTTGTAGATCTTGTCTAGGTGCGCAGTATCTGACGCTATGGAGCCTAAGTGGCGGTTTATACAGCTATACATTTCATTTACTTACCCTTTTAACAATATGGTACATACCAAAACTACTGATGAGGCAGCCTCACCTTACTAAGGGTGCGCCTGCAAACGTACTGTACAATTTCGAAGGATCAGTATACTGAAGTAATATTAATCTGAGAATTTATTAAGCGACTAAAGTTGGATCCGTTAAAAAAGACTGAGTCAGAAAATCACAGAAGAACGCTATTTATGCCGGCAACAACTTCATACGCGATGTTGCTCTTCTCTTCATGAAATAATCTCACTCATGTCACACTTATTGTAGGCTGGTTATTTAACATAAGTTTCTAGTAAACTTTTATATTAGACATTAAAGACCTGTCAGACTTCATAAACTGCATATATTAAAAAAATGCTCTTACACCTGATGTATTTACTTTGGAAAATCTGCATTAGAAAGACTGTATAAGCCAGATATAAAGATGAGCATGTTAAGTAGAGCTATAGGAGGAAATGTCTCATGAATGAAAATGTATTGTCTACGCTTATCCAGCCTGACAGCGGCAGCTTCTACTGAGCTGTGCAAGATCTCAGCAGCAGCAGGGAGGAAGGACTTTGAGGTGTTATTAATCAGGCTAGGTGGGTAGACACTTTCCCATGGTGCTGAGGTCACAGGATTTCATGCCAGCAGGGAACACAGACTCAGTGACGTCACCGCTCGTCACCAAACCATGTGCGCGCTGTTTCCCATTTATTCTCCAGTAGTTTACAGCCCAAGTGGTCGCATTAGCACCGCTCTGGCTGTAAACTGATTATCCCCAGATATGAATTGCGCAGGGGGAATGACTGTACGCCGGACACATATGGTATATATATATTTTTTTTTTTTTACACACAGGAGAACGAGGGACTCGAGATGGAATTAGCAGTGTAATAAAGAAGGAAAAAATGTGTGGTATTATTTAATTAAAAGACTTCTTACTGTGTTTATTTAACCCTTTACTTACTGTAGGATTAGTAATTGATAGGTCTCTTATTGACACCTCTCCATTACCAAGCTGGGCTTAATGTCTACCTTACAATAGAAAGGTGACATTAACCCCTTATTACCCCACTTGCCACCACTACAGGGCAAGTGGGAAGAACCAGACAAAGCTCCAGAATAGGCGCATCTAATAGATGTGCCTTTTCTTGGCAGCTGTGGGCTGCTGTTTTTAGGCTGGGGGGGGGGGGGGGGGGAACCTATTCATGGCCCCTTACCAGCGTAAGAATAGCAGCCCACACCTGTTATTTTTTTAATCAACCCGGCAAAACTAAGGGGGACCCCATGTCTTTTTTTCATTCATTCTTCCCAGCTCGTGCTGTTGCAATACAAAGTCTCTGAAAACTATGCCAGGTTAGGAAGTATCACCAATGGCCAGCATCTACACAGCCAGCCAAGACTATTCAACAAGATTCATGTGTTTTTCAATGGCTCCTACATTATCAGCGCAGCATACTCATTACATGTAACATTCAGCCATCGTTGTGCAATGAAAAGTATGTGAATTACCAAAGACATAATAATGTTGATAGGTAATACAGCAGCAATGTGTATCAGTCACGGTAAGCCTTCCACTAAGGTAACCAGCACAGGTGTGGTCATGTCAAAGGGCAACCAGGATTAGTGCACCGCAACTGGATAGACTGCATTCTCTTCTATTGTGTCACTTGGCCTTTAATCACAGGCTCAGCAGAGACTTCCTAGTGGCGACCAACTGTGAGACCATGCAGCAGGACAATAAAAGGAAAGGCTCTGTTTAGAAAGACACCCTGGGCTCAACTTTCAGATTTTTTTGGAGGGTCTTTAGAGCACAAAGCCAGCATCAAGACTGGATGGCTAGTGTCTGATATATTTACATGCTTTGCGACATTTCTAAAGCGCATTTATACTGCAAGATAATAGTGAATGAGCATTGCAGGGGAAAAAAAAAAAAAAAAACTTGATTCAAAATTATGTTAAGGCCCCGTTACATTTAGCGATGCACCAGCAATCCCAACCACGATACGATCCGGTCAGGATCGCTGGTGCATCGCTAAATGGTCCCTAGTGAGCTGCCACACAGGCAGATCTCACCAGCGATGCAGCAGCGGTCGGCGGTCGATACTTACCGATGATGTCTTCTTCCGCCCGTGTCCATGGCTCGCTCGTCGGTGCCAGCAGGAAGCCGGCGATGAGAAAATGGACCATCCCGTTCTCACGCGATCAGCGATAACCAGCGGGGGAGCCAGTCGGAGGTAAGTGTCACATGTAGCGTGATCGCTAGTGATATCGCTGCTGAGTCACAAAATCGGTGACGCTTTAGCAATATTGCTAGCGATATCGCTATGTGTAAAGGGCCCTTTAGAGTGTAAACAGGCTTCTGATTAACGAGTAAAACACTTGTTCATCAGATGAAGTGATATTTTCTGCTGCTCAAGACAAATGTTTTCGTCAGGCATATTCCTATGTAAATAGGACTCACACTGCCGAAAACAAAGGCAGCCTAGGTGCAATGATCCACCTGATATAGTCTAGTAACTGTATTGGGCTGTGATATGAAGCGATTTTTCAGCCATGCGACCTCTGTAGCCAGAGCCTTAAGGCTATGGGCCCACGTAGCGTTTTAAAACGCACAGTGAAAACCGGACTCCTTCCCAGAAATCGCGCGATTTTTCCGTGCGATTTCACCGCGATTTTCTCAAGCACTTTCCAAGCGATTTGAAGCATCGCATGGAAAGTGATTGACAGGTTGGTCACACTCGTCAAACATAGTGTTTGACAAGTGTGACCAGGTTTTTACTATTGAGGCCGCTTATGCGGCATCAATAGTAAAAGATAAAATGTTAAAAATGATAAAAAAAAAAAAATAAATAAATTAAAAAAAAAAAAAAAAAAAAATCGGGGTACATTTACCTTCCGGCGTCCCGCTCTGCCATCCCGGGCCTCAGTGTTCCCAGTAATGCCTTGCGAGACCTGTGATGACGTTGGTCTCGCGTTACTATAGCGATCTTGCGAGACCGCTAGAGTCACGCGAGATTACGTCATCACAGGACCTTGCCGCAAGGCATTACTGGGAACGCTGAGGCCTGGGACGCCGGAAGGTAAATATACCCCGATTTCTTATTTTTTATTTTACTGGGGTATGGTACCCAGGGCCTGGAGGACAGTCTCCTCTCCTCCACACCGTGGGTACCAACCGCACATGAGACGCTTAACTTCCCGCATGGTGGGCATAGCCACATGCTGGAACTAAGCGATTCTCATGCTTTCCTATGGGTGCGGAATCGCGGCAATTCTTTGCGATTCCGCACAAAAGAATGAGCATGCTGCGATTTTTTCCGCGATGCGATTCCGCAGCGGAAAAAAGCGCAGCATTAGCACAGCATGTGCGGAATGCCATAGGAATGCATGGGGGGCGTTCTGTACTCGATTTTTAAACGTTTTCGCGCCGAAAATCGCGGCAAAACCGCTTAAAAATCGCATCGTGGGCACAAAAGCCTAAAAGGATCAATTCACACATGAAGCATTTGCTGCAGAAAATTTCAGCAGCAAATCCATGAAAAAAAAAAAAACAAAAAAAAAAAACACTACATTCACCTTTTTGACTCTGAAATATTCCATGTCTCTCTCTTCCATAGGAATCACTGCAGGCTCTTAGGGTCTGCTGCGATCACATAAGACCACCATCGTCACAGGAGAGAGGTTTATATAGGGACTGTCCAGGGAATAAATCAATGGAGCCACAACCATGTGGAAAACGATTTTTCTGTGTTGCTGTGGATCTTTATGTAATCAGCATCAAAATCATCCTCAACTGTGGATTGTTGAGGATTTTGATCAGAAGTTGATGAGAGGCTTTCACAAAAAAAAATAAAAAGTTATGGTACATGCAGCATGTGGATGAGATTTGTCACAGTTTCATGCACTTACGGTAACTGGCAAAAATGCAGACTGTAAAAAATGCTTAAAGTATCAGAAAATTTAAATATTTCCAAAATCTTGGGCACAGTTTTTTTTTCTTTTACTTGTGGACTTGAACCAGTGTTTTTTTTTCCCCCAAATCTGCAGCAAAATAAAAAAATTCTATCAGCGTTCTTGCAATGTTTTTCACCCAAATGAATAGAAAAAAAAAAAAAAAAAACACGCTTATTTTAAGCTGCATTTTCACTTCAGAAAAATCTGCTGCCAATACTCAAAGTGTGCTCATACCCTTACTTTATGAATTTTGCCCCATAAATAGACAGGCTACACACATAAAAAGTTGAAATTCTCACACCCAAACACATTACAGTAACACTTTGAGGCCAGTAAGGATGATCAGGAACACGTCCCTCCTTACAAGTTGCCGACACGTCCGTCATGGTGATGGCGGAGAGTAAAGACAATCTGCAGAGTTTCTGGATAACCACCAGTTTTTACGACACAGTTAAACCGATCATTTGTCAGTAATACAAGTCTCTACAAGGTCATGTGTGAAGTGCGTCACATCATAAACTGCGCGCTCAGCTGCTTGCTGACTAAAGTCCCCTTTACATTTAGCGATGCACCAGTGATCCCGACCACGATACGACCCGGTCAGGATCGCTGGTGCATCGCTAAATGGTCGCTAGTGAGCTGCCAAACCAGGCAGATCTCACAGCGAAGTAGCGACGGTCGTTACTTACCTTTCAGTGTCGAATATATTCAGCTCACCTTTTTTATTTGTCACGTTGGAGGCAGTTCTTTGCTGAAGGTGCTAGGAAATGTCACAAGCTGACAAATACAAGGATCCAAATATTCCAGCACATCTTCTTACTTGAAAACAGAATCTTTATTGAGAAATCTTCATTAAAAATCCAAAAGCAGGATACAGGTTAAAAAACCATGGTGAAGACAGACATTTACAGGTCTTACTCATAATGACCACATACTAAAAATTCCCAACCATATACTGTATCCTGCACTTGGAACTGAAGACAAATCAGTATGCATAAAAATAAAGGATCTAAGTTTTTTTATATTGAAATTTTTTTTTTTTTTTTTCCTCTTTGTTTGGGTCTCATACGTTACAATTCTGTTTATAATATATACTGGGTTGGTTGCCTTTATATATAGATGGTTTGATGGTACTCTTTGCAAGCATATGATCTCGAGTTTATTAGCGGTTCACATGGAGTTAATTCATCAGGTGCATACTGATTTGTCTTCAGTTCCTAGCGCAGGATATATGGTTGGGAATTTTTAGTATGTGGTCATTATGAGTAAGACTGTCGAGTCGAAATGCGTAAATGTCTGTCTTCACCATGGTTTTTTAACCTGTATCCTCCTTTTGGATTTCTAATGAAGATTTCTCAATAAAGTTTCTATTTTCAAGTAAGAAGATGTGCTGGAATATTTGGATCCACTTACCTTTCAGACGCAGCGATCCTGACGTCCTCCCGCCTGTGTCCACGCGTCGCTCATCGGCGCCAGCAGGAGGCGCCCGACGAGAAATGGAGCTGCGCGATCAGCGACAGACAGCGGGGGAGCCGGTCGGAGGTATCACACGTAGCGATATCGCTAGCAATATCGCTGCTGCGTCACAAAATCGGTGACGCTTTAGCGATATTGCTATGTGTAAAACCCCCTTTAGGGTCCTATTAAGGGAATATGTGTTTTGTAAAATGCTTATGGAGGAAATTCCTAATCAAGATAGAAAGAAAGCAAATTCCCTCCATAAACGAGACTATCCATACGACTATGGGCATGTACCACCCTGTATACTCTCTAACCTGAGGACTACCCAGCAGGAGCACCAGCCCAATGACACATTTGATAATGCATATGTGCATATGAATCTTCACTTTTGTGTCATGAGGATCCACATGTGAAAACGAGGCTGACAAGCTGCATTTCGACAGGTCAATTGCAATGCACCATTAACGAGATCAAAAAGACTATATACATGGCAATCGGGGCTTGTTTACACAACCCAAAGGACAATAATGGGGACAGAATGATTGGCAATAATACACATACGGTATAACAGGATCGGCAATCTTTCTGTTCTCCCTGTGTTGGCATAGGTTTCCTCCCACACTCCAAAGACAGACTGATGGGTCATTTAGACTGTGAGCCCAGCCCTAATGGGGCAGTGATGGTGATGTCTCGACAGCACCATATAAGTAAAATAAATGTGCTGCATATATATATTTGGCATAACATGCGTTCCAATCATCCAACGAATAAGTGTATTACTGGTACATACTGCAATCCGCCATGTTTACGTAGGCTGGTAATCTGGGATGAACGTTCCTACATACCAGTGTTTGCCGATTATGTACTGGCCTAAATCTACCATTAGATTGCTGATGTAGATGTGCCAGTAGATGCAAACGAGGACTAGCTAATCTCTTTTTTTCACATTGAATTCACACAAAAAATGAATGTGCTCATTTCTCTAGCAAATAATGATTTTCTGTGCGTGGACAAAACAAAAAAATACAAAATAAACCTGCTTGCACTGATGGCAAATTATAAGCAGATTTGCTGTTAACATGGGCAATGGGAACTGTGCCGATACCCTTATTTAATAAGACAAGTGCGAACATGCCCTTATTGACGTGCTATTAAAGGATTCGGTCTCCAGTCATCTATAAGCTGCTCATATGAGGTTTTCGTTGTACTACCAGCGTCATATTAATCCTCCACCATAAAGTTCAATGTGAAACCTGCTTAGGTCTGATCCATATCAGACAAACCGCAAGTACAGCGGCTCTGTACACACAATGCCGTATCACGCATGCAGATAGCAATATCCCTTTACAGCTGCACATATGCAAGGCTTGCCTGCAATAAATATAGATCACAAGCTGGAAAACTGATGGTTCCTTGTCGGACACCATTCTGGCTCATCGTTCGCACTGGCTTGTCATAGGATCTCTTTGGATTGGTTGCACAGAGGGAGCAGTAATGAGTGAAAACAGCCGGGGCAGACTATGACTGGGCTCTAGGAAGCATACACCTTGGCTGGAGAATCGAGATAAGGCGTTCTCTTAAAGTGGTTTTCCATTTACTTATTAACAGAGAGCGATATAGAGTTACAATTACTGTGTTACCGAGCAGGAGATATGAGGCCTGGCCTTGTCATGACAGTTCGCTAAAGAATGTCAATGGAACCATAAAAGGAAACAGATTTGCAGTCCACAAATAGCACAGGTCAGGCCGCAGCGAACGGCGCACACCACTTATTGCCAAGCCTCGCAATCACCAGCTGCACTGCGATCAACTGTGACCTCCAGATACATGGTGCTCCCACTAAACTAAGGGAGTAAGGGTGTAATATGTAAGGAGGGGGTCCACTTCTGTCCCCATTTACTATCTGTATCTTTGTGCAAAGAAAGCACGGTTATGGCACATCAGTGTAACCACAGGACGGCACACAATCCTTATGGCTCTGTATTAAAGCGCTAATGTGTGAGGCTTCTGTATGGTACCTTATTTCCCCTAAAAATCCAATATTTCTATAGAAAACCACCATTGTAATATACAGTAACAAGCACAGACTTGGATCAGGGCTCTCCTTGCAGGCTAAACCTGAAATTGGCATTTCCATGTGTGGTTTTACCATAATTCCCAAGCTATCCCACCACTCCCCACATCGGATCACTAGCTCATGCCACCTGCACCTTGAAAACCAGCTCTAAAATTCAACATTTTCTTACCTTTGACTTACTGTATCTGTTATTTATTGTCGTCTGGACTATTGCAACACCCTACTGATCAGTCTCTTCCTCTTTCTACACTCTCCCCTCTCCAATCCAAATTGGAAGTGTCAGCCAGGATCATATTCCTGTCCAACTGCTACACCGATGCCTCTGCCCTGTGCCAGCCATTGCACTGGTAACCCACATAGAATACAATATAACCATATCACTCTTAGGCACTAAGCTCTCCAGAGTTTTGCACCACCCTACATCGCATCACTCATCTCCTTCACCCTACCCGTGCCTTCTATTGCGCTAATTACGGTACCCAAGACTTAAATCTTCAATAATCCAAACCTCACACTCCTATCTCTAGGACTCTCATGCTGTATCAGTTCTCTAGTATGTGCAGAGTTGTGCGTTACCTTGTAATGTCTGATATTGTCTGTAAATGTCCTCTGATTTGTAAAGTGCTGTGGAATATATATTAAATGTGTAGTTTAAAGACAAAAAAGCACTTTCTCCCATCCATATAAAATTACAGGCATAGTGGATACAATATGGGTTCAAATTTTTCTTTGACATTATTGATCCATCATACAGTGTGTAACCCTGCATAAACCTATCTGGACATGAGGTTTTAAAAACTGGATTTCATTAAAACTTGAGCCTTCAGTAGCCTATGTGTTGCACAGTCTACTGCTGGCTGCTGAATGAGTATACTGAGAATCCGTCAGTGAACTCATTCTGACAGTCCAATGGGACAGTTTTGTTTTAGCTCTCATCTGATTTATGATCACGTCAAAGATGACTGTGCAGGGAAAGAGCCTAACAGCGAAACTTTAAAGAAACCAAATAAATAGATATACCATGATAAGTCTCAAATACATGCAGTTAAGTAAAAAAAAAAAAAAAAAAATCCTTAAGGTGGACAACCCCTATAAAAATAGAGTCAAATCCTGATACCCGTTAAGCATAGTGGCAAAGTGTCACTACCCGAACTCCTGTGCATGAAAACTTACATGACTCGGGGAACAATAGCAGTGTGCCCTGGCATCTGCCCAACCATGCCAAGTGCAAAAAACCCAAACCAAATTTGGTTATGTGCCTACGATTAGGAACTGCTGTGGATTTAAGGCTGCGTATTCATGCATTATCAAACCCGCAGCGTCCAGATGTTACATAGCTTAGTGGATGTGATGCCAAGAAATCCCATTACCACTATGCATCCAGACTCCTGTGGATCACCCGTAGAGAATGACATGCGGCGCGTCTTTCCAGACAGCAGCATGTCAATTACATCAATAGAATGTATTGAATGAAGTAAATCTGCACGGTTCAGTGATCACATGCGAATTCACTGTTCAATAAACAGCAGCAAACATGAGCTGCGTCCAAAGCTATCCTACGCACGGATCGTGAGCACCCGGGCCTTGTAGTTTTCGCAAGTAATATTTTGGAGGTAAAAAAAGGACTTACACGAGTCATACGGCATTGTTTAGATTGTTATGGTACCCCTGGTGTGTATTTTAAGAACAGTTGCTTCTGGTTTAAACTACCAAATACCCATTTTACCTAGATGTTTACATAAAATATCTTAGAAGTGTAAAATTAGCTTTTCTTAGGTGGATTTTTTTTTTTTATATCTTTGTACACTTTTTTTTTTTTTTTTTTTTTTATAGTCCCACAATGGGGCATGTGACTCTTCGATCACTGCCTTCTGCTTGTCAGACTGGCTTCTAGGAGGGAATACACAAAGCACACCGTGCACGATATGGCGGCACAGAGCACCTCCAGCCTCCTAGAATGTATCTGCCTGCACCCAGCTTACAGAACCCTTTGTCTTGCATAGCATTACTTGCGTACCAGTTGGCTTCATACGAATTATTTTTTTCTCTTTAATCACATGGCGTGTATGTACAAGTCCTCTATTTTGCCAAAGTCAGCAGACATGTCTAGTCAGAGAACTGGCCCAACTCCACGATTGTGAGTGAATTTCAGATTTCAGGACAAGACACAAAATTGCCGCCAGTTTTGTGAATGCCATCAGTGTGGCCATCAGAAGACGACTCTGCACATGTCCTTGGAGCCCTAAAAGCCGTAAGTGCACATCCTATGTACAGGTGGAACACTCCACAGTCTAATATTTCACTGGAGAAACTCTGGCTTATTTTTATGTTTGGGGAGGATTAAGATTTCCAAAACAAAATATCCAAGTCACACAATGTTCATGTTAGCAATAAATATTGCAAAACCGCCTGGGAAATGTAAATTGGGACGGCTCCCACACGATTCAGCAAGACACCTCTCTGGCCGGTACTTCACTACAAAACTAATCCAGTAATACGGGAGAGCAGATTCATAATCTTGTTATGCGCTTGTCTTTACAGCCGCACAGATCTCACGTCTTATTCTTCATTTACGTTAAGCAAATAAAAATCTGCGTGATATGACCCCGGTGTCTACAATATGCCCACGAGCAAAGCCGTACAAAGCAAACGAGTGGTTCTAGTAGTGATGTAAAAAAAATGAAATGCTCCTACTCTTGTCCATGGGCTGGTTTTGGTATATTTTCTTTCAAATCTGATGAATCCATCCATCTGTATGTCTAATCCTAGTCATCTGCATTTGTGCTACAATATAAGAGTCTATTGGCGCTTGTTTACTGGCACAAATACCTATAGAAACCGAACAATTGTTAAAACATGTTGTATGGGGATTAAACATTTACACGTGCCGACGGTGATTACTTTTATGTGGCTATGGAACATCTGATCCCCTAAGAACAAACGTTTTGCTCATCTATTGGGTGGCCGTCAATACATTTGTATGGTTTGAAGGTCAGGAACAAGCTTTCTTGGCCACGTTACGCATTTGCAGCAGGAATTTCTTCACCATTTCTGTATCTCTTGGCATGAAAAACTGCGTAAAACAGGAGTGTTTGTGCCTAGTTTTTTTTTTTTTAACAAGCATTTTGTTGCAGATATTTCCGCACTCATTAGTATGAGTGAAATCTGCAGCACAAATGCTGAATGAATTGATATGTTGCAGACTTACATCTGCAATAAAAAATAGGGAATGTGTCCATGAGACTTCAGAATTCCTATTCACTGCTGGCACTAAAATACTTCAGGTATTGACAAATCTGCAGAAGAAAACGCAACAAAACCAAAACACATGTATAGACCCTAGAAGCGGCAAAAAAGCATTTATTTTACACCGTGCTTTTCCTGCCAAGAGATACAGAAATAATGCAGAAATTTCTGCTGCAAATACTTAAAGTGTGCACATACCATAAAGAAAACAAGACTGAATTCAGAAAAGGTCAATTCTTGCATTACAAACTCACTGTAAACAGGAAGACACATCTGTGTCTCCATATACTACATGAAATTATTTAAACTATTGTATTTGACAGTCAAAGAGACCAATGGTGGGAGCAGCAATCTGACTAAAGCCCCCGTCACACATAGCGATCTCGCTAGCGAGATCGCTGCCAAGTCACAAGTTTGGTGACGCAACAGCGATCTCACCAGCGAAATCGCTGTGTGTGAGACTTCTCAGCGACCGGCCCCCCAGCCGGGTATCGCTGATTGTCCTGGAATGGCCAGGACATTTTTTTTGATCGCTGGTCTCCCGCTGGTAACTAAGGTAAACATCAGGTTTCTAACCAGCGCTTAGAAACCCGATGTGTACCTTAGTTACCAGCGTGCTGATGCAGGGAGCTGGTAACCAAGGTACGCATCGGGTTTCTAAGTGCCGCGCGCCGCTTAGAAACCCGATGTGTACCTTGGTTACCAGCTCCCTGCACCAGCGCGCTTGTAACTAAGGTACACAGTGGGTAACTAAGCAACGTGCGTCACTTGTTACCCCGTGTCGCTGGTGTTGATCGCTGCTGAGATCTGCCTGTATGGCAGCTCACCAGCGATCATGTAGCGACACACCAGCGATCCTGACAAGGTAATATCGTTGTCGGGATCGCTGGTGCGTCGCTATGTGTGACAGGGCCCTAAGACATACTAAAGGAAATGCATACAATTGTAGGCAACCAGGGCTGTGGAGTCAGGAGTAATAAGCAGACTCCTAAAATATAGAATAAATTGGGTACAGTGCAGGATGTTCTGTAAATTTTTGTCATAAGAGTTTTGGAAACCTATAAAATGTCCTATAAATGTCTGTTCTATTCCTGATCTAAGGATCTCTTTATGTACATGCTCAGTAGTGACCAGTGCTGTGGAGTCATAGATGAGATGAATCTGTGCTGCACTTTATGTACATGCTCAGTAGTGAGGTAGGGCTGTGGAGTCATAGATGAGATGAATCTGTGCTGCACTTTATGTACATGCTCAGTAGTGACCAGGGCTGTGGAGTCGTAGTGGAGATGAATCTGTCCTGCACTTTATGCACATGATCAGTAGTGACCAGTGCTGTGGGGTTGTAGATGAGATGTAACTGTGCTGCACTTTATGTACATGCTCAGTAGTGACCAGTGCTGTGTGGTTGTAGATGAGAAGAATCTGTGCTGCACTTTATGTACATACTCAGTAGTGAGGCAGGGCTGTGGGGTCATAGTGGAGATGAATCTGTGCTGCACTTTATGCGCATGCTCAGTAGTGAGGCAGTGCTTTTCAAGTGACAGATCATTCCCCATACAAAGACACAAAATAGACCTGTCACTCAATGGGAGCGAGGTGGGCGAAGCAACTGAGGACCAGCCATTTGGACTAGTCAGTGCAGCATGGCTCCTGTCGGGCTGGTAAATGTAAGTGCTTCTAAGATACAATGAGGTTTTTCAGAGTAAAAGATTTGTGATTGTAGAGATTCACTCGTTGCAGTCCCTTGGGATACCAGATAGTCCATTTCTCACTATGCTTCAGCGTTTTCCTTGGCTTTTTTCAATTGCTTGATGTTCATTCATGTGTCATTCTTTAAGGTATCCAGTCATAGGGCCTTTGGTCTGAGTAGCATCTCCTTTTATAATAAACTAGCTGAAGAGCCCGGCGTTGCCTGGGCATAGTAACCAACTGTGGTTAGTTATAACAAATTATAATGATTATATTGCACAAAAAACGTGTATCTAATCCTATCCTGTGTGATACCGTCTGCTGAGCTGTGTATCTAATACTATTCTGTGTGATACTGACTGCTGAGCCGTGTATCTAATCCTATTCTGTGTGATACTGACTGCTGAGCCGTGTATCTAATCCTATGTGATACTGACTGCTGAGCTGTGTATCTAATCCTATTCTGTGTGATACTGTGTGCTGAGCCGTGTATCTAATCCTATACTGTGTGATACTGACTGCTGAGCCGTGTATCTATTCCTATCCTGTGTGATACTGACTGCTGACTGTGTATCTAATCCTATCCTGTGTGATACTGGGCACCCCCTGCAGTCTGTGTCAGAGGGTGGTCTGTGTTGGCACGGTAATAAATTGTGTTATTTCCAGCTTTACAGAAGGACGATAACACCATAGAAATGATGAGAATAATAGGCCTCAGTTACCACAACTGTCTACAAAGAAAACTGTTGCTGATAGCAACCAATCACAGCTCATTTTTCATCTTTTAAACAGCTCTGGGACAGCGTGGCGAGTTTTGAGTGGCGACTTTTGTGTTTCGACTTTTATGTGGCGAGGTTGGTGTATGTGTGGTGAAATGTGTGCTGATGGTGGTATATGTGTTGAAGCACGTGGTAGTGTGTGGCACATTTTGTGTGTGTTAATAACCCCGTGTGTGGTGAGTATCCAATGTCAGGGCCCCACATTAGTAACTGTACGGTATATACTCTTTGGTGCCATCGCTCTCATTCTTTAAGTCTCCCTTGTTCACATCTGGCAGCTGTCAATTTGCCTCCAACACTTTTCCTTTCACATTTTCCCCCATTATGTAGATAGGGGCAAAATTGTTTGGTGAATTGGAACGCGCGGGGTTAAAATTTCGCCTCACAACATAGCCTATGACGCCCTCGTGGTCCAGAAGTGTGACTGTGCCAAATTTTGTGGCTGTAGCTGTGACGGTGCAGATGCCAATCCCGGACATACACACCCACATTGAGCTTTTTATATCAGATTTGACCAAATCACATGTCCAAAATAGGTCAGTTTGTCTGGTGACCTTGCTTTCAAGGAACATCTTTGGGTTTATTTGATCAGCATATTTGTTGGTGCTGCAAGCTGTCCAGGGGATACTACAAATCTTTAGCTGTCATTGCAGCTCTTGGGACTGGTTTGAGCAAGTCTGTAGAGATAGCAACAACGCCAGGTGCTCTGATATTTGGCAGAGGACATAGTCCAATTGGCAGTCCATTGGCCAAATCCAGGTGTAGAGATGCAGCTTCCGCTGGGTGAAGGCCATGAACAGACTTGGATGATTCAGAGGTTTCCTTCAGGTGCCCCCAGTCATTGCTATACTGGAGGGCTATGTACGCATCATGGGATCCTTTTGATGGCCAAAATAACTCCGTTTCTACTTCATTTCTGAGAAATAAATATTGTGGTTGTCAGAGCCGAAGGCCCCAGATCCAGTGCAGTTAACAAACTCCCCACTTCATTTCTGTCTTGATACTGTCCAAGTCTTCTAATGTTCATCTTTCTTACGGTTTGATGGAGAGTAAAAACACACTTGGCTGAAATGATAGAGCCAGAACAAAAAACAATTCTGCAAAAACTCGGACAATTTGTCAGCATGGTGTATCCCAGAGGAACAACAACTTCTCACACTAATGCAGAGACAAGCCAATAGCTCTTACAAAAGACAGATCCAGAAGCCGCATATTGTTTTGGTTAGGAATGATGACTAAAAGTGAATAGGATAAACCACTTCACAGGCAAACAATCTGCGAACAGAACAGCTAATAGAGGAGGAACGCTTCTGGAGGTGGGAAAATACTACTCAGTCACACATATACAGGCAACCCACGAGTTTAGTTTCCAACTACAGCATTAGCACAGCTACCGGGCAATAGAGGCCTATGGTAATTATAGAAATGGAAAAAGCTTGGACTAGATTTGTATAACAGCCCTGCGCCTGTGCTATGAATAGATCCACCTTACCCTAATAGCACTTCCTCATTCACTCAAGTGCACTGATGTTCCTGCCATCATGAAAAGTACAAGAAAACCATTGACTTGGACTACACGGCAGGCCAAGCAGGCGGTCTCGCTGGGACCCGCGTCATGGGTTATGTCAAAGCCACAGAAACAGACACAAGTCTTCTATGCAGCTTCATAATGTAATATTCACACCGAGGTGCAGAACAAAATCTGCTCTGAAGGACTTTATGTTTATAAAGCTGGAATAGAAAAATAAATAGAACAAAAAGTAACTGGAAGTGTGTGATTTCTATCCACTCAGGAAGTGGGAAAAAAAGAAAAAAAAAAAAAATACCTTGTCGAACATTTAAAGAGACAAAGAACAGCAGCATGGGATGGTTACTTGTGTCCTGCAATATATCTGCTCTCTCAAAAGCGGAGACCTTCAATACAAATTATAATATTTATTCCATGCCCAAGGTATACAACGATTTGACTAAGGCCGGAGTCACACTAGCGAGAAAAACAGATAAGTGCTGTGTGATAAAAAAAAAAAAAAATAAAAACACATTGCACTCGTTGCAGTGTTAATCTATGGGGCAGCTCCCATCATCCGATTTTTTCTCACCCGTTTTAAACGGGCTGAGGAAATCGCAGCATGCTGTGATTGCCACCGATTATCGGAAATGACTCGCCAACGCAAGTCTATGGGTACGAGAAAAAAAAAAAAACGCATTACACACGGACCACAAGGGTGACTTGTGAGAAATACGCACCGGTGTCCTTTAAGCCAGCAATTCAGTGCGCGAACACCTACATGTCCAAAATTTTACACACATACCCTAATCCAGGGGTGGGGAATATTTTTACCATCCTTCGGGGGCCGTACAAACTCCGCCCACAAAGTACATCCTGACTGACACTGGTGTCAGGACGTAATCTTTCATTGCATGCCCTTCAGTGTTCATTAGTGAACACTGTGTGCTAAGAGAGCAAGAAGAAATTATTGAGCTGGTCAAAATACAGCTCCCTGCCCAAGAATTCGTTCCCTGAGAATCTGCTTGAGGGACGGATAAAAGGTCATCGAGGGCCGTAAATGGCCCTGGGGCCTGAGGTTCCCCACCCCTGCCCTAATCTATTAGTCAAAGACATAAAAAAAAAAATAAATGAAATGGTTTACTGTATATAAACCATGTGTCATTTCATTTCGGGTTTTGTATTGATTTTACAGAAGCCGGCAATTGATTTAGCGGCTATTCTGCTATGTAGAACTCTATGAAATATGTATTCTATGTGTATATGTATATATATATATCTATTCTTTCGTTTGTGTTTTAACCTGTCATTGGGAACCTTTCTGACCTTGAGAGCCACATACAGCTTAGAGAGAGGGTCACGAGCCACATTCAGCACAGAGAGGGTTGCGAGCCACATCCAGCTCCCACCCCCTTCAAAGTAGTGTCAACCAAGGCCCCCATTCCCCCATTACAGGTATAATGATAACTAGAGATGAGTGACTGCCTTTTTTAGGGTTGAGTCGGGTTTCATGAAACCAGACTTTCATAAAAGTTGAGTTGAACGATATCGGCCGACTATCGGGAAAAGTCGAAGGCCGACTGAAACACGAAACCCAATGCAAATCAATGGGGAGGCAAAGTCGGCAGGGAGTGGAGGACAGTAAACACCTACATGCCGGACCGCTTTTTTAAAGTGCGCGAAATCGCTCTCCCTCTCTCTACGCTGCACATGTCATCTCATTGCCCACAGTGTATGTCCTTGCTCAGTGGCTGAAAAAAGTCACGTGCAAGCAGTCTGGGAAATCCGACTTTGGCGCTCGTTTTGCCGACTGCATGGCCGACTTCACGCTGTGGTCGGGTTTCAGTCGGCGACTTATAAATCTGGCTGACCTGTTTCGCTCAACTCTAATGAAACCAAAGCTTTTCCACAGAAATCACTCCAAAGCAGTACACTGAGATCCAGGGGTTCCCACAATACCCCCATTCAGTATTCTCCCTTCAAGGACTCCGAACACACTGTCACATCCAGCTTTGAGCACCTCCTCTAGCAGGTAGTACCATCCCCCAGCGTACCATACCTAAAACATCTCTAAACCCCTAAGACCAGTATATGTGCATCCACATCTGTTCTTCTGTGCAGGGCTACTCACAAAATTCACTATTTTGAGATGTGCTCTTCATACCGGTTTGCTAGACCTGGAGCTAATGCACCAAGCTGGCAGACAGTCACGAGCCGCAATCCATGGAACCGCGAGCCACATGTGGCTCCAGAGCTACAGGTTGGGGACCCCTGCACTACAAGAAGGGAGGAAATCACTGGATACTGGAGTTTGAGCCAATATTCAGATCGCACCAAGCCATGCAAGCTAATGAGTGATGTCATCCGACTGCTGTCAGATTTCCGCAGACTCACAGAATGAAGATGACATTTTTTTTCTCTATCTTCTCATCTGTGAGAATTGGAGCACAATGATATCTCTGATCAGAGTGTCATTTGCATAATTGGCCCATTTCTCTAGAATGAGAGAATGCACGGTCATCTGCCCTAATGCTCCACCTGCCCCTCTTAAAGATAAGCAATAGCCGGCTTCTGGGGACCCGCATACACAGCAGCCATCAATTCCTGATGAAGGAGGTTGTGTAAGGGCCCCGTTACACATAACGATGTCCCAGGGATCCCACCAACGATCCGACATGGATGGGACCGCTGGAACATCATTAGACAGCCCCTCCAGCGATCAGGACCAGCGAGCAAGCTGGTTTCCAGGGTAAACAGCAGGTATCCAAGAGCTGCGCGGCTCTTAGATACCTGTTTACATTGGAAACCAGCATCACTGGTCTCTCGCTGCCACACGCAACGATGCGTGCTGACCAGCGGGAGACCAACGATCAAAAGACGGCCCAGGACGATGGAGCGCGATCAGCGATGCCCGGCAGGGGGGCCGGTCACTGATCCATGTCACACACAGCGATATGGCTGGCGAGATTGCGGTGGCGTCACAAAATCAGTGATCTCGCTGGCGATATCGCTGTGTGTGACGGGGCCTTTAGTGTTCTTATGTATGTATACACTCCATTCATCAACTTTAATCTTGGATCACTCCCATTAGCCAAATGACAATATTCTACCGTTAAACTAAAAAAGCATTGGAGCAGTGCCCATATGTACAGAGGGCAGCACAGTCTTTTATGAACGGTGGCTTTAAAGAGAATCTGTCACCAGGTTTTAGCCACCTAATCTGAGTGCAGCATAATGAAGAGACAGACTAATTTCAGTGTTGCGTCACTTACTGAGCTGCTTGACGTTTTGATAAACAGTAGATTACTACTAGAGGACTAGTAAATCTGCTGCCAGGTAGTCCTATGCCTGAATAACCCCACCAGCAATTGTCCACTTACTGCCTATGCACAGTGCATACAAAAAGCTGAAAATCAGTGGTGGGGGGGTATAGAGCTCCGCATAGTACTAGTTGTTGATCCGCAGCAGATAAAACAGTGATTTTAGCAAAACCACATTAAGAAACAGCATAGAAATGGCACAAAAAGTGACATATCGCTGGAATCGGGGTCTCTGGTGTAGCAAACTGGTGGCAGATTCCCCTTAGCAGTTTCAAGGACACCATTATATGATGCAGATAGACTGGCACATGAGCAAGGACAGGTAAAAAACTTAAAAGGCCCAGTCTGCACAATAGCGCAGGAGAGCTCACCAAGGACATTGTCCAGCATTAGGAGTGAGAATATGTTATGTCAGGACTCCAGGAAATCACAAGAAATGCTCTTATAAATGGCCAGGAGAGGGTCCACAGTGGCCACAGGAGAATGCTAGACCTTCCTGAAGTTCACCTTATTCTTTGATGCCTTGCAGCAGCAGGCGGTGACCTGCGTGTTTCCTCCCAGTTACATGTGTGGCTCTGTGGACTTTGGTTATGTCCTCCGTGTCGTCATGGCAAAACACATCCTAGGCCGACAGGAATGCTAGAGATAAGGGAATTATGAGCAGCAACACCAAGGAATGGGCTCCTATTTACTATAAACTAGAGTCACCTATGAGTATGCAGAAAGATTACTAAGGGATAGAAAAGAGGAAAAAAAAAAGTTGCTAAAAACTATCGGTTGGCTTCGGCTTCGATAGCCAGTTAAGATCCGCTGTGGCCATGAGAGAAGATTTACAAGTTGAGACAATGACAATTAGGCCTCATTCAAACACCGGTGAATAACATACGTGTTTATAACTAGGGATGAGAGAATAGCTTCATCATGAACCTGGATACCTGGAGCGATCCCGATAATCAGCTGTTCGGTGCCACAGCTGCACGTATCGCGGCTGTGTGACAGTCACACCACATGCATGTGCAGCTATTCGGTAAGCACTTATCCAATGAAGCTATTCCATCATCCCTATTTATGACGTATATTGCACGCAACCAGTACAGAGTAACTAAATACAATTCTAGCTGTTTTTTCCTCTTTTTTACAGATTAGGTTAATTTTATATATCAGACTTTTACAGATGCCGATTCCAAATATTTGCAATTTTTTCAATTTTTTTTTTACTTTATTTTTAGTAGTGAAAAAGGAGAGAGGGTTAGATTTTCCTTTTCTTCATTTTTTTTTTTTTTTTTTTTTTTTTTAACAACAATTTTTCAGTTCTTTAAGGGAAAATGATCTTGCGATTTTCCAATCACATATATATTGGAATACCACAGCATTAGGGCAGAATCAAACAGCTGTATAAATCGTAGCAAGATCGGATCGCAGTGCATGGACTGGTCGGCAACTCTCCAGACCCAAATGTGACAGCTTCATGTATATCTATGCAGCCGTGCATTATTTTTGGACATACTGTGTATGCATATTACAGGTGGACACTCAGATGCAGTCCACTATGGCTGTGTCCGGCTGCAGTAGGTGTAAACGCTCAAGAAGGAGGCACGGCAGAGTGCACGGCTGCTCTCCCGGCACCATTCAAGTCTATGGCACAATTGGCACATACGTTCGAATCCCATTTTGCGGGGGGTGGCGGCGGCTCAGACGTAAGCCTCAACGGGGCCATCATACTGGTGCTGGAACGCAATGTGAAAACACCCTTAGAGGAAGATGAATGATGGCTGTGTAATACAGCCAGAGTCTGCAGGCAATGATGCAATCTCACCTACTGACCTGGGAAAAAAAGAATAGGACATGATATATGATGTAATGGTACATCATATGTCAAGATGAGGCTAAAGAGGACCCATTACCAGATCAATAGTGTGGTCTTTATCTACCAAAATATATGTTTTTTTTTTTTGTTTTTTTTTTTAAATTCTCCCATACAGTCCCACAGATGGTTTTTTCTATTTAGTGTTATTTTGTTTAGAGTCTTTACCAAGCTAGCACTGTAGGTGGATTATAGCAGGAAGTTACCGTAAGTGGAAGGAGAGACTTGTCTATGAAGGAGGCAGATTTCTGTGTGTATACCATTTAACGGGAATATTTTGCACAATTATACAAAGTGTTAAGGCCCAGTACAGGCAATGGGACATCACTGACAAAAGTGAAGCAAATTCCCAAGAGAAGCAATGTTCCCTGTTGCAGGCCAATCATGATAAGGATTACAATGGAGGACATGAAGCTGTGCTGAATTCAGAGTAGAGAGGATCCAGACAGCAGGCCAAGGACACTGCTGACTTCTATGGGAATGTCAGGGTCCCAACAAGGGTCCATATTAATCACAAGGAACAGAAATTAACAGAAGTAGCAATGGAGGCCCAAAGCATCTTCTCTCCATAGCCTCATCTGAAGGCAGAACATCCAGACAATCTAATCTCCTTCACCTAACCATTTTAGAACAAGAACAAAATACAGGACTGTGCAATGACAGTAGAACAGGTCAGATATAAAAAAATTCACTTTCCAAAAATGCAAAACAATCAAAAGCCTTTTAAAATAAATACCAAGTAATACAAGTCAGACATTGAGACATTAAAGGGCATCGGTGGGTGAGGGTTTCTTATTTGGGTTTCTTAGCCTCCATTGGCCATAGAAGATAGCTGCTATGAGGATCCGGCATAGCAAAGTACTATATTTTCAACCATTTATACCACCATGATATTTCATTTTTCCTGCGGCAAAATGTAGGCAGCCACAGCAACTAGAATGCCACCATGCTATTGAAACAGGAATCGTTGTAGTCAACCAAGGGCCAGGTTGTAAGGGTCACTCCATTAAAAGGGTTTTTCCACCATGTGAAGCAATTAGAGTTGAGTAAAAAGATTTGAAAGACCCTGGCTCAGCAGCAATGACAGCTCATCCTCACATGAACACACCCTCTCCTCTACTACTCAGAAGAGTCCCTGGGGATGGCGGAAAGTGAGAGACAGTTCTCATGGCGCTTGTCCGGTGGCCACGGACTATATCGGATCATAAGTCTTCATGCTGAACTCTAGAAGTGATATCTTTCTAGTACATGTCAATCTTATGCTCAGTGGTCTTCAACCTCTTCAGTTCTCCAGGTCCATAGGAATCCCAGGGGAAAGACCCCCATCGGCCGATCATAAAGCAAACACCATCAGTTTATAAGATAATACCACTTACCGTAGTTATACATTTCACACCTGCAAATACCACTTTAATGCCGCTCTTGCTCTTCTCCTAAAATCTTCACTACGATGTATGATTGCAACATACAAGAGCAAGACGACAATGTCTGAGGCAGTTGCCGGACACAGATTTACCAAGGCTAGCTGAACCATTAAATGTGAGGATAAACCGCTGTTCTGCAGAACTGTAATGCTGCAGTGCTCGGAATTTGCCAAGTTAGGAGGACACGAAGCAAGCTTTGGGGAATTGTACAATGCTCGCAGTCATGATAGCGCCCTCATAAGGAAAAAAATAATGTTTAATTAGTAAGAAAACATGAACAGCAGGGACTTCTGCATCTCCCCACAGCAGCAGAGGGAAGCTGCACATTTTGCTGACTTCATTACACTTTTGACAGCTCATGAATTCTGAACTTAAAAAAAAAAATAAATAAAAAAAAAAAAAAAAAATTAAATAATCGAAAAGCAAGTGACTAAAGTCACAAACACTAAGTGCACCAGGTGTAAAAAAAAACCCACAAAAAATACAACTCCTTTGCGGCAAAAAAAAAAAAACAAAAAAAAAAAAAACAGAAACTCACATTCTTCTGTTCTGGCTGAGTTGGAAGATGACCAAGCCAACTAGCTGATATTGCTCTTACTGTATATGTCATTTCAGAATTGTGACCTTGGAAAAACCAAAGAATTGAGGAAATATATCAGGTAATCAACACGGCTCAACATTTTCCAATGCCTAAGCAGTTTCACTAATACGCCGTAGTCTTTGCCATCACCTCTGTTTGCAGGCTTGAAGCTTGTACAAGCTGAACCTGCAGGAAGACATTGCATTGCTGACCAATAATCGTCACTTACAGGTGCATCACTTAAGGTTCATCCTGGGCCTCCTGGTTCACAAGTACAATGCAAGATCTAAAGAGTTCCAAAAACTATTGTAACACTTCTAAGGGTTTGTGAACACATTATATATTCTTTGCTTTTTTTTCCTGAGCAGAGGTCACAAAAACGGAAGTATTTCCTAGTACCAGCAAAGTGAATTAGATTCCTGAAGCCTCATACACACGTTGCTTATTTTTAGTTTGCAAAATTAACGTTTCAAATCTGCAGCATGTCAATTCGTTCAGAGTTTTTAGCAGTATTTTTCACCCATTCCACAAGGGCTGCAGTAGGAAGATGTGAATAGTTAATACAGATGTCGTGGCCATTCTGGAAAGCTGGATCTCAGGTCCTCCTTTTGAAAGGCTGTCAGGAAAAAGTAGCAAAGTTCTCAAAACATTGCGGATTTTTCCGCGCAGATTTGTCTAAATCCGCAGGTCAAAAGATCTGTGGTTTATCTGCGGATTTGCCTGCGGTTTTCCCCTGCTGTTTGACACCTGTCATGGAGCAGGTGCCAAACTGCTGCGGAATCCGCACAAAATAGTGACATGCTGCGGATTTAAAACGGCAGCAAATCCACGCAGAAAAATCCGCAACGTGTGCACTGCGTTTTTCATTTTGCATAGACTTAAATGGTACTTACAATTTGAGACATAAAGGGATTGTGTACTTAAATCCAGCAAACGCTTTAAACCTAGAGCTTGTGTGGGGAGAAGAAAAAAAAAAATATCACAAAGACCAGTATATTGCACCCCCTTCTTGCCAATAAATCCCCCATGCACAGACACAAAATGTGTCCTATGTTTCACAGATGTAGGCAGTAGAATACACATGCTTAGCGCATGCACTGAAAGTGGGATGAGAGTCAAAGTATCATGTGACCACCACCATTTGCATCGTATGGATGCAAAAAGCTCCACGTCCATTGCATATACAGCAGAAAGATGGGCAGCCAGGTGCCTTTATTGAGAAGGCAACGGTGAGGAATGCAGGAACTTCTGTCTTTTGCAGAAAGGTTTAAGATGAATGCATTTGCTAAAGTTTGCCCATAAAGTGGACAAGCCCCATAAAGGAGTTTACTGCTTTGGACAATTACGACTTGTAAGAAGAATCTACTGTCAAAAAGCAGTAAAGGGTCCTGGGACTCCTGGAGATCAACTAATCTGTAGAGGAACCTGTCAGTGCTCAATGTCCTTGAAGCTGCATTACATCCAAAACAGTGGTTGAAGCTGGAAATGCAATGAGTCATAAGTCATCCAAAACGCATTGCATTTCGGGGCTTTTGTGCCTTGCCCGTTTTTTATGATTTAGATAAAGACGATATTAAAAATCACATTGGATAGTGGCAGCTGAAAATGTTTTGTCCTTTCATTTGCTGCACACAGACTCATCTGTGCACCTAGTGTTGTGGTAGTTGGATTTTATTCTTATTAGTTTTTGAAACTTGGTTACAGGAGCAAAAAAAAAAAAAAAAAAATCAACTCCTGCAACAGGGTCCAACAGACTAGAATGACTTTAATTGACTACAATGTGTCCATCCTTTTAATACTGCTCTTTTTTCCAGGTAAAAGTAACGGCACTTGCAATGGAGCCTCCTAATGAAAGCTTCAGTGCAAGTGTGAACTTGGCCTTGAAATGATGGTAATTTATAATAACCTCTTTTAAATATGGTGCCCCAATAATAAGTTATCTGGGACTTCGCTTAATTTTTTCGCAGGTGGTGAACTACCTGGACATCTCTGTTGGCTCAGAGGAGTCACCTGGCCATTCTGCCCGGTGACAATCTCTGTTGGCTCAGATCAGTCATGGACCACTCGGCCAGAGATTCTCCTGCTTCCGGTGAGGTCACGT